>NC_139550.1:941057-1549672 GCF_965153285.1 Podarcis tiliguerta | reverse complement strand
CATCAAGAAAGATGCATTAGTGGGCGGTAGGTATAAAAAGGTTGACAACCCCTGCTGTAGACATTTCACAGTAGTCTTAATAAAGCTCTTTGCTGGGATATGTTCATAATTTTCTGCATTCCTTTAGAAGCGCCTTCCAGTAAGGGAACTGATGTTATCATAGTTCCTCCTTTTAGTTAAAGCAGCAACCATTTCCCATTTGCATCAACAATGCAGCCCCGTCACAAGAACTTGTTACTTTTGTAATTTGCCATTTTACTCTGAAACATTATCTTTTGCTGCCTGTGTTTGGCCTAGGTGTTCAAAAGTAATACCAGGAACATTTTGTAAGATATGGGTGGCCCTCCCAACATCTTCTGTAGTAATGCAAAGAATTCACCCAGCTTTTATTCTCTTTGCTGATTTCCCTCATTCTTCAGTACAGAAGAGGAGTGTGTTTGTAAGAGTTAACGCAAACTTGTGCAAACTGTGAGCCGGCTTTCTTAATGGTAACTGATGGCGACTTCTGCACAGGCGAAGTTGGGCAGGTCAGTTGGAGCACTGCGATACCACGACCCGTGCATGTGTTTCCCTTAAGCAACTGTGTGTGAGGGGGCAGTGTGTGCGCGCGCTCTGCCTTCATCTATGCTTCTTTGTTTGCTATAATTGGGCACCTTATTACATTCTTGCTGCATCTTGGTTTTGCTGTGCGCGATATGTCCTGCATAGCACTGCAGGCTGAAAATAGATTGCCAGTCAATACTGTGTGATGATTCAACCTGCTCCATAGTGAGAGATGCTCTGTGGCAGAAGTAATGGGGGGGGAGAGGGGGTGGCTTGAGGTTTGGACCTGAACGAAATGGGCCCAGAGCTCCGTCTGAAATTCAGACACCTCAGATATTTGCTGTTTGGAATTATCTGCTCAGCCAGACAGAGCTAAATTGAGAAGAGGCAAAGTGCTGGTTTTTATTGATTTATGGCTGCTTTTCCTTTACACAAAAGGGCTGGAGTCTTCTGAGTTCTAAAAATTTCAATAGAATTAATATTGCGTAAGTTCTCATTCTCCTTTATTTTCTTTTTAGAGGACTTAAGGTTGACTCCTCCTTCCCCCACATCTATAAAAAACCGAAACAAACAAACCACCCCTCCACACATAGATGGGGTAGGAAGCTCTTTGCAATGATCACATGAAAAATAGACACAAACAAAACTTAGGCCATTCAGCCTATCCCTACCAGCTGTGGCTTATTACCAGTGTGGTCTGTTCAGCTGGCACTCTGTACATGCCCCAGAACTACTTGACTTCTTTTGCTTTGCTCAGCAAGTGACTGCACAATGAGTATAGGACTCTTTGCAAATAGAACAAAGAGCACATACCTTGGCTTAAGTTGACTGACACCCCACAACAGGTGATTGTTTGTATACTTGGGATTGAGAGTCTCAATAACACTGGGTTTCTGCTGGTGCCTAATTATGCACCTGCACTATTTTCCAACTGCACATACAAGCACACACCTGTATTGGGTCAAATTAGCCCTAGCAAGGCAAATAAGACTTCTCCTGACTGCCAGAAAACAGCATTTTGTATTTGTTTGTTTGAGTGGTTGCTTTTTTGGAGAAAATTAAGGAAATGGAAATTTTGACATGGTTTTTTTTAAGGTGTTACAGTGTGGTTTTATATGCCTCTAAAGAATACAAGAACAGAAGATTTTTATTTTAAAAAGAACTGAATATCTCTATTACCCATTGTTGTATTGCTCCATAAGCCACTGTTTCCAGTATGTGTTTGTAACTAGCTGAGACATGTCTACGCATCTTTATACTGATGTTGTGAGATACGCACATACGCTAAAGTATTCAGATGCTGTGTGAAATCCATTAGGTTTCATTCAGTGTTCTAGTCCCTAGTGTGTTATACTGTTGAATCAAGTGATGAAAATATTTCCTCGTCCGAATGGTTGGTTGTCCTCATGTCTCTAGAATATCAGAACAGTGTGTTAATCACCCAGTTTCTGCTATGTGCCTGGAGACTTAACATTGAAAACTCAGAAGTTACTCTCAGCATTTTGCTGCAACATCCTTCATCCAAGTGTTACAGGGTGGTTTACAACACAAAAACACAAACATACATAACATAGTAACAAGCAAAAACAACAAACCCACACACACTGTTTATAAGGCCAAAAGGAGAAGAGGAATGTTCTTGCCTGGTGCCTAAAGATATGTAACAAGTTTGCCAGGTGAGCCCTCCTGGAGAAAAAAATTCCAGGTGAGCCCTCCTGGAAAAAAATATCTGTATGTCATTTGATAATAATAAAAAGATGATATTGTGAGTTACTTTGGACACAGCTTACTATAGCACATACATTAACGGAATTTAAAGTTTAAACCGAGTTGGCCTTCCAGGTAATATTGGAACTGATGATCACCTGTGCAGAAGGGGAGGGTATTATTCTGCAAGCTAGTCCATCATAGTTGGTGGCTGCTGAATAGAAAACATCCAGGAGAACGGAGGCATTTCATCGTATCAGGTCAGGCTGATGTGGCTTAAAGAAGGCTGGGGAAAATCAGGAGTAAATAGTTTCTGGGAAGAACTGAGGGAAGGTGCAATAGAGGTGAAACTAATTCCATGGGATCTGGGAGGAGAATGCATGTTCCAGGGAGAAAATAATTTCAGAAAAGGGAAATGAGGGGAAATTCTACCGTGTCAGAATATTATTGTTGATTTGTTTTTATTTATGTGGGCACTTTCTATGATTATATAAAATTCAAGGCACCTTGCAAATAACTCTTAATAGGCTAGCAAGACTTACCTGTTGCTGAAGCCATGCTGGATACAATTCAACAAGACTTGTTCTTCTGTTATCATTACATCCTCACTGCATAAGCAACTAACCCCTCATAAATGCCTGGGTGAGTCTCTTCTGGGACCAGAATGCTCATCTCTTTGAGTAGGGCAATCCAAAATAAGGATGCTGCCATTGAGAAGGTCCTATCTCATGTTGTCACTTGGTGTCCTTCCGCTTTTGGGATGGGTCTGGCCCCCAGCTCAAAGGCCAAATGAATACTGATAAAGAGCAAGGCAGTTCTTCCTAGGATAGCTCAGTTGGTAGAGCATGAGACTCTTAAACTTAGGGTCATGGGTTTGAGCCCCATGTTGGGCAAAAGATTCCTGCATTGCAGGGGGGTGGATTAGATGACCCTCCTGGTACCTTCCAACTCTACAATTCTATGATTCTGTGAAACACCTGAACCCCAAAGCATTTAGGGCTTTGTAGGTCAATATGAAACCATCAACTTATGAGCTTTCCCTGTCAATATACTGGCAGCCACATTTTACATAAATGGTCATTTCTGGAGCAGACTCATCACCAGAAATGCCCAGCAGAGGCTCAAATGCTGCTACGGAAGCAATGAGAGTTCTATGAACTTTGTGATCTGAGTAGGAATGTCTCCAACCCAGTGGTAACAGGTAATATGTGAAGCATCCTTTTCAGACCCAGTATGTAAACCACTGAGAGCTACTAAAAGACCCTTGCCTGGTCTTCTGAGACCAAAAGCAAGAGAGGCTTCTCTAAGTTGCCTTGCCGGTATTGCCTGCAAACTACAGCTGCTGGTTTGAATAAAGGAAACACAGAGACTTAAAGGTGTAACTACATTTTTCAAGGAAAATCCAGGGTTCCCTTGTAAGACTGAAGTGGGCAGTTTCAGGGGGAAATCAGTGAGCAGGTGAGGACAACCTGCTCATCATGAAAATGTACTCTATAAATGCTGCTATTATTACTCACTGAATTTATCAATAAATGAGTAACTATATAACCTTTAGGAGACATCTGAAGGCAGCCCTGTGCTGTATAGGGAAGCTTTTTAATATTTTATGTTTTGTTATGTTTTTATATATGTTGGAAGCCACTCAGAGTGGCTGAGGCAACCCAGCCAAATGGGTGAGATACAAATATAGCTGGTTGTTGTTGTTGCTGCTGTTGTTGTTGTTGCCGCCTGAAGGGTAGGATACAAATATATGCTGTTGCTGTTGCAAATCCCATGGAAAGAGCACTATCTAAATCGTTTAAACATGATATTATAATCATTGTTACTGCTGTTATTTATTACATTCACCACCACTTTCTTACGAAAAATAAAGGTTTTTGTTTTATCATCGGTTCAGTACAGTTCCTAGCCTTGTTCTGCTTTATTTTTAGGCTTTAGGTTGCTCTGGAATTGTTTGGAAAACATTTCTGTTGATTCTGAGACTTGCCTTAATTATTCAGTGGCTGCTGTCACTGAGCACTAAGAGCTGTCAGGCTCGCTGCAGCAAATGGCAAAATCTGGGCAAAGCGCAGCAACAACTGTCACTTGCAGAAGGTATCTCTGAAGGAAGCAAAATAAGCTCATGTTAGAGGTTTTAGGCTAGGGGAACTTTTTTAATGGCGCCCCCGGCAAGCGTCAAGCTCCAAAAGGAAATGAATGAGAGAAGTCAGAAAGGGAGAGGATTTGCTTCAAGAAGCTTAGCGGCAAGCCAGGACCCGGGCAGCAGCTGTCTCCACTAGTCGAGAGCAAACAGAGAGAACAAAAAACGGAACCTGAGAATTTGAGGCTGCTGACTACAGGCTGCTCGACTTGGTTTCAGGGGAGCGATAATTGGCCCACACTCCCTGCAAATTGGATTACGGAGCAGACCTAATGTACTTGTTGTACGTGAGTCACATGCACGGCTGCTCTCATCAAATGCCACCTTTAACCTCTGAAGGTATTAGAAAAGGTGCGAACGCATAGGAATTGCCTTGCCGGATGAAACCAAAGGGCTCTCTCTAATCCAGCATTCCCTTTCCCAGCAACAACGAACCAGATGTCGCTGTGAGCTCACGGCAGCAGTGTGGAGATGGTTGTTGCTCACTCGCACTGTGGTATACTGCGCCCGAGCGTGGAAGTTCACCGGGGTGTCAACGTTTTAAGTATTCGTACGCTGTTCTTCAACCAGCAAGCTCCCCCGGAGTGGCTTACAGTAAAACAAGATCAATAAAAACAGTGACAAATCAATTCGGTAATTTAAAAGTGGAGCAGGCAATCAATCAATCCAGTAAGCAGCATAGAGCCAAGCCCTAAAAGGCCTCGCCAAACAAGCTAGAGTTTTGTTGCCTGTGTGGTCCTTGGTTATGTTACTTGAACAATCTGACAGCGGGGGCTTTTTATATCTTTCCCCTGAAGCTTCAAATTGGTTAAGATGAGTGATGTCACCCAAAGGTGCTTTTCCTTTCTCAAAAACGTAAGCCTTGTGATATTTTACGGCTCACCTCGGGTATGAGAAGACTATTAGAACCTACAATTCTTCTCTGTTTCAGATTTTAAGATCTTCCATATTGAACTCCTTGCCTTCCCTCCAAGCTCCTTTCTCCTCCACTGTTATGTACTGAAGTTCTCACCCTGGGCCAGCAGGGGGATACTGTAGATAGTTCAGGTCCACATATGCAAATAAGGGATCGAAAGTGACATTCAGTGATTGGATAGTTACAGAAAGTGGTTACTGTTGCGTTGTAGTGGAGCTGGCTGAACCCTTCAGTTCAGTTCTGTTCTGGCCTGTGAATAAACAAGAGCTGTTTGAAGAATCGCTGTGTCGCCTGATATGTTCACCCACAACTTAACACCCACCTACTTGGATGTTTTGCTTTGGTGACTGTGGCAGCCATGGGGAGTCATTCTCTCCCCACGTCCCAGTACCTGGGGTTCTGGCCAACCCTTCACTGCAGGCACAGGTAGATTGTAAAATGTAGGACTGATCCCATCCGCAGCAACCTTGTGGGATAGAGCACGTTCCACAAATGTTCCTGCACGTCAGGTGACAAAGTGCTGATGGAGGGCAAGAAGAAGAAGAAGAAGAAGAAGAAGAAGAAGAAGAAGAAGAAGAAGAAGAAGAAGAAGAGAGAGACTTGCAAATGGGAGGCAGGCAGGAAGCTTGTGGATATGAGGGACAAGTGAACAGCTTGGAGGTTCATGGGAAAGAAGGGGAAAGGACTAGCCGCTATTGCCTTCCTGCTGACTTGATCAGGAAAAGGATGAATTGGGGTCAGTTTGTCTTGCAATATATCCCAGAAGGCGACTCTGAAAGGCTGTGGCATTGCCCTATGGCTGCTGGCTTATGGCACGGGTGGGGAACCACTGGACCATGGCCACATTTGACCCCTGGGGGCCTCCCCATCTGACCTGCAGGGTCCCCTCCTTCCCTCTGCTGCAGTCTTTCAACCTGGATTGTAGCCCAGAGGGTGTTTTCGAGTGTGTGTGTGTCTCACAACTAGAGATGCAATGTCCACGCTGCAATTAGAAGGAAATTCTCTTTTGGGTGTGTTAAGTTGTGGGTGGACATATCAGACGACACAGCGATTCTTCAAACAGCTCTTGTTTATTCACTGGCCAGGCCAGAACTGAACTGAAGGGTTCAGCCAGTCTGCTTATATAGAGCTCCACTAGAACGCAACGGTAACCACTTTCTGTAACTATCCAATCACTGAACCTCACTTTCAATCCCTTATTTGCATATGTGGACCTGAGTCCACATGTGGTGGAGTCTTCTTCTTTGGAGGTCTTTAAGCAGAGGCTTGACAACCATATGTCAGGAGTGCTCTGATGGTGTTTCCTGCTTGGCAGGGGGTTGGACTCGATGGCCCTTGTGGTCTCTTCCAACTCTATGATTCTATGATTCTATGAGTGATTCTATGAGCACCATGCTCTGGCATGCCACATGGCTGCTTGTCCTGCAGAACACTACTCCGCTCGTGAGCTCAGCAAGAAGAGGGGTGTTGTGGCTGCGGTGGAACATTGGGGTGGGGTGGGGGCTTCCTCTTGAACTTCAGCTGCCTGAGATGGCTCTGCCTGCAGGGTAGTCAGACGCACAGAAGTTCAGGCCTCCTGCACCTTTACAACTGTGTAGAAGTGAGGATCTCAGCACCTGGTCTCGCTAAACCACTGGGTGAGGCCGCCTGGAGATTTGGGCCGGATTGTTATTATGCAGGCGACATCTACATCTGCTGCTCTTTTGCATTTAACCCTTGGGAGGTTATGGAAATTCTGACAGCTAGGGGCAGCGATGGACTGGATGTGAATGAACAAACTGAATCTCCAGCCAGAGAAGATTGAAATACTGGTGCAGCCGCTGCCTTGCATATGCAGCTTGGAGAGGAAAAGGAGCTCAGGTGTGCCTAGAGCGCTAGTCTGCTGCAGTTGTATAACGGATCTCCCAGGTGACATTCTGAAGGAGAGAAAATGATGGAAATGTTTTGTGCCCTTTAAAAGTGGAATGGCTTGCATATTTCTCCTATATCTATCTTTTTGAATAAATCTATAATATATCTAATTGAATATATAATAATATATCTAATTGAATAAATAAATAAATAAAACATTTAACAGGTGACAGATCTTTTCAAAATTCCAATTAGCTTTGAGGTGTATAGATCAAGATTTGGGGATATAGGAATTACTTCAGCTGTGAGACCTTTCAGTACAGCAATATATTTATATGGTTCACCAGTGACTGAGCAGCTCCACCCAAAGCATTTAAACCCTCTGATAAAACAGTAATCTTATTTTTTTAAAAAAAAAATCAGCCTGCAATTCCACACCTTTACAGCACTAGTCTCTCCCCTTCTCCTCTCCTTTCTGTGTCCCTGTAGGGCAATTTCACTTCCTGGCTTCACCTGTAAAGTGAAATCAGTTCACATCACTCGCAGATATTCCATTTGCAAGCCTGAATGCCTTTGCAAGCAAGAAAAAGCTAAAGCCAGCTGGCTAGCTTAGCTAACCAGAAGAACGTGCATCTCTCTTGTTTATTGGTTCGATTCGTTGAGGTGGCTTTGTTTGATTCAGCTTAATTCTTTAAAATTTAAAGCCCTTTAGTAAAAAGTGTGGTAAGATAATTAATGCCTAATTATACACCTGCATTGTTTTTAATCTGTCTGAGGCCTATGGTGCCAGCCCTTTTTCACTGCTCCCAATTTAGCAAGCAAAGGAAAACCCTTTCCCCATTATTTATATTAGTCTATTTCGGCCCATAAGTACGCTGTGGTCTTATGCTTCTTGTATAATTGGTTCTGCATATATTTCATGTTGTTCACCCCGTAAATCTGGACCGAGTCTCAGTGCGCTCTCTCTCACCCAGTCCGTTACCATGCCCACAAATTGATTCATGATACCCAGAGCCCCACCTGCACATAGTGGAAAGAGGGAGACAATGCTGGGCGTAATAACACGCATGTGATTTCATGTACCTATATGGTCTCACGTCATCCCATTGATCTCTTGTACCCAGTGTAATCTCAAAGCACAAGAGTGGACACCCAGTGCCACCTTCAGGAATCCTCGCTCCAAGAAGAACTGCCAAGCAGCGCACCCCTTGCCCAGCTTGGGGGACCTACCCAGAAGGTTTTTTGAAAAAGGGTAAAGGATCCCTGACAATTAAGTCAAGTTGCAGACGACTCTGGGGTTGCAGCACTCATCTCGCTTTATTGGCCAAGAGAGCCGGCGTACAGCTTCCGGGTCATGTGGCCAGCATGACTAAGCCACTTCTGGCAAACCAGAGCAGCGCACAGAAGCGCCGTTTGCCTTCCCGCCGGAGCGGTGCCTATTTATCTACTTGCACTTTGATGTGCTTTTGAACTGCTAGGTTGGCAGGAGCTGGGACCGAGCAACGGGAGCTCACCCCGTCGCAGGGATTCGAACCGCCGACCTTCTGATCGGCAAGTACTAGGCTCTGTGGTTTAACCCACAGTGCCACCCGCGTCCAAGAAGCTGCATAGACCGCTGCAACTCTCTAGGGAGCCAGAGGGGGACACTTCTAGCCCTGTCTGGAGATGCCAGGCATTGAACAGAGTACCATTTGCATTCAAACCGGATTCCCTACCACTGAGCAAAGGCTCCTTCCCACAAAGAGGACCAACAAGGTCACTCTTCCGGGTTCTCTCTGTCTCAGCAAAGTTCAACTCAAGGCAGTTTCATGTTCTAAATCCACTCCTGAAGCCTGACTGAAATGAATCTAGAAAACCATGCTGCCCCCCACTCCAGTGTGGTGTAGTGGTTAAGAGCGGTAGTCACGTAATCTGGGGAACCGGGTTCGCGTCTCCGCTCCTCCACCTGCAGCTGCTGGGTGACCTTGGGCCAGTCACACTTCTCTGGAGTCTCTCAGCCCCACTCACCTCACAGAGGGTTTGTTGTGGGGGAGGAAGGAAAAGGAGAATTTTAGCCGCTTTGAGACTCCTTAGGGTAGTGAAAGGCGGGATATCAAATCCAAACTCTTCTTCTTCTTCTCTCACGCCCCTTTCAGTGGAAGAAGAAGGGGATACCGGCCATCGTGTTACGTAGGACTTCAGCCTTGCTGTCATTTTAAGCATGTCCCTAACAGCTTAACTCCAAAATACTTAGGTTGCCCAGAAAAGTATGTAACGCAAAAGCTTAGACATACAGGGTAAGGAAGTTGTAGTTTGGGTTTTTTGAACTCTACCGATATTAATTGGTGAAAGGAAGTCTTGTAGTAGCACAATGGGTCAGTGCATCTGACTGCTAACCAGAAGGTTGCTGGTTCCAGCCCAGCCCTGGGACGGCTGTGGTCAGGATGCTTGCACTGCAGGGGGTTGGACTAGATGACCCTCAGGGTCCCTTCCAGCTCTACAATTTCATGATTCTATGATTCTGAGTTAGATGTAAGAGCATGAAACCTCCAGCTCATGCAGCTACCTTCCAACCAAGCCATGATAGGGAGGAGGATGCATCTAAAGCAGGGGACAACAAACTTTTCCAACAGGGGGCCGGTCCACGGTCCCTCAGACCTTGTGGGGGGGCCGACTATATCTTGAAAAAAATAATGAACAAATTCCTATGCCCCACAAATAACCCAGAGGTGCAATTTAAATAAAAGCACACGTTCTACTCATGTAAAAACACCAGGCAGGCCCCACAAATAACCCAGAGATGCATTTTAAATAAAAGGACACATTTTGCTCATGTAAAAACACACTGATTCCCGGACCGTCTGCGGGCTGGATTGAGAAGGCGATTGGGCCGGATGAGGCCCCCGGGCCTTAGTTTGCCTACCCATGATCTAAGGCATTGCAAACCATAGGTAAATGTATGCATTTGTCACCCATTGGCGTCCATTAAGAAGAGCCTCCGTCCAGAAATATGCTCACAGAACTTTTCTTAAGCACCACATGCTTTTGCACACACCACCCAGAAAAACCTGGATCCCACTGGAATTCCTGGTAGCCCTGGCTCTCTCTGTTCTGGGAAACTGCTCCCTCATGCAACTGGCTCTGTTGTCCATTTCTAAAGCCAAGTGAGTAGTCCTGGCCTGATTAGCCTAGCCTGGCTCATGAAGACCCCAACACCATATGGTCCCCTAACCCATAGCCGCTGCTGTAGGGGGCAGCCCTATCCCACTCCAGGTTCATTGGCTCCTTCCCCCAGGCACACAATTAAATTGCCAAGAAATACGGAGGCAGAACTTGGTAAGTGCAAAATCCATTTAAGGCCGAAACATGAAACGATGCCTTATGAGGAACGGCTAAGGGAGCTGGGCATGTTTAGCCTGGAGAAGAGGAGGTTAAGGGGTGATATGATAGCCATGTTCAAATATATAAAAGGATGTCACATAGAGGAGGGAGAAAGGTTGTTTTCTGCTGCTCCAGAGAAGCGGACACGGAGCAATGGATCCAAACTACAAGAAAGAAGATTCCACCTAAACATTAGGAAGAACTTCCTGACAGTAAGAGCTGTTTGACAGTGGAATTTGCTGCCAAGGAGTGTGGTGGAGTCTCCTTCTTTGGAGGTCTTTAAGCAGAGGCTTGACAACCATATGTCAGGAGTGCTCTGATGGTGTTTCCTGCTTGGCAGGGGGTTGGACTCGATGGCCCTTGTGGTCTCTTCCAACTCTATGATTCTATGATTCTATGATTTTAGAATGTTGTATTATTTTATTGTTGTTAGCCGCCCTGAGCCTGGCTTCAGCTAGGGAGGGCGGGATATAAATAAAAATTTATTATTATTTATTATTATTATGATTATCCCATACAGATGTAGATCTATAGGAGTTTCTTCCTGGCAGACTTCAGGCTGAAGGTACTGGGACCCCTCTCAGCTTTTAGCTGCCGGAGACCTCACGCTCCCATCTAAATTTCCAGCACCTAAATTCAGTCGCTAAATAGAAAGCATCGCTCCAAGTCAGAGGTCTGCCTCGTTCAGTCTGTCCCACCCTACCTTGTGTCGAAGGGAGAGCGCTCAGCAGGCCTGCTTGGCTCCTCGGGTACTGGGCCATGCTCACCTGTCAAAGCAGCACATCTCTTTTCGGAAGCTGTCACTGGAGGTTCTCGTAGGTCTTGCAGAACTCAACCTTTCCTTGCTATCTGGATCCTGCCCCCTAGCCCCAGGCGTCTCTTGCTCAGCGACCAGCGCCAGGTAATTCCTGCCCTCACGGAACCCCTTTCGGCACCTGCAACGCTCTTTTCCTCGCAAGTAAAGGACAGCTTCACAAAATAAGTTTCAAAGCACTTTCAAAGCACTAGGGTGGCTTAAAAAGAAAGAAAGAGAACTCTGTGTGTGTGTTTTTTAAAAAGCGCAATCGCTAATATGTCACATTTTATACAGTTATTCCTTTTAGGCCAGCTGTATAGCTCTTGCTACCTTCAATAGAGCTGTAAAAGCTCTGTTAAAATTTTCGATCCAAAGTCGTAACAGACATATAATATATATTTTTAAAATCTCTTATTTCGGCACCTGTTAAACTTTATAGTATTGCAAGCCACTATTGTAGCCTGCTTTCTCCTCACTTACCACCATATTTTAGTTATTTTACAGCCATAAAACTGGAGGCCAACGGCTTGAGTTCATTCCGCGCTCCCGATGTGGTTACACTGAATGGAGCAAATGTGGTCGCTAGGTGGTATATGAGGGCTTTTTTCTTATTTTTTCTTATTGTTCATGTCTCACGTGTAGGCTGCTTATCCTAACATTTGTTGTGTTTACTAATCCGCTGTGTGTTTCTTCTTTCTGTTTATATGTGTGCATTCTCATATGATCATTTGAGTAAGTTACTATTTATGCTTTGTTTAAAAGAGAAGGTAGATGCATTTTGCAACTTCCACAGTCAACCTTGCTCCTTCTCTGTTCCTCGTGGTGACTGACATCTCCTTTAATGGACAACTCCTTTTTTCCTTTAAAAGTCAAGGAGCAATTGCATTAAAAACTGGAGCATGGAGGCTTCTGAATGTACCGTATTTTCCGCTCTATAAGACGCACCAGACCATAAGACGCACCTAGTTTTTGGAGGGGGAAAACAAGAAAAAAATATATTCTGAATCCCAGAAGCCAGAACAGCAAGAGGGATCGCTGCACAGCAATCCCTCTTTCTGTTTTGGCATCAGTGATAGCTGCGCAGCTTGCATTCGCTCCATAAGACGCACACACATTTCCCCTTACTTTTTCCCTCCTAAAAAGTGTGTCTTATAGAGCGAAAAATACAGTAGTTTATCTGATTCTACTCACTCCCAGAACCTTGAGAATGCTGGCAATCAGTTTGATTCTGGAATAAGTGGTACTACAAGTGGAGGGTCCATATCTCTCCCTCCCCCCCCCCCGAACATCTTTCTGAGCTTTGGAGACATTAAGATCTGAAATGAGCCCGGAGCCTCCTCCTATTTTAGAGGCTTGGGAGAAGTATGGTGTTTCATTACTCACTGCGAGATCAGCTGTGGCAGCTGCTGCAGCAGCCAGTTCTGCTTCTGGTGGCAAGGCTGATGAGTCTCCTGTCATGTTTGTGGCTGCAGCATCTGCTAGAGGGTCTGGGTGGTTTGTTCTACTGAAATGATGAACGTTGCAAGTATCATCGACTCTGCAGCACAGCCAAATTGCTGCAGTTTCTACCCCTCGTTCCCTCCTTGCTGGCTGCCTCTCTTTCTGAAATGGGGCTGAGGTCAGGAAGCAGTCTTGGTTCAGCTGCCCTCTGTAAGCCCAGGCGTTGGCGCTTTCCCCCCATGCAGAATATACCCTGTGCATCTCAGTGATATGCAGTGAAGGATCACTCACCCTTGGTGAGCTGGTGGCAGGATGTAAAGCTCTGGACGGGACCCTCCGTACTTCTTTGTCCTCTGCACAGTGTGAGGTGATCAATCCTATTTGCTTCAAAGATCGAGCAGTTCCGTTCTTTAGGCTCAGATTTAGCTTGTAGGGCATTGCTTCTTCCTTAGAAAGCCCCATGTCTGGCCATGAAAGAGAACTGGGATTCAGCATGGCTACTTACGCGTCGCTGAAAAGAAGGAAAAAGAGGACTCAGATTTGTACGAGGTTTGCATGTGCTAATTTATATGTATTGATACAGAGTTGGAAACAATAGCTATCATAGAGCTGAAATAATACATCTCATCATAGTGGAGAAAACGTTGACAAGGTAGCCTGTAGTCCTGCTCAGCCTGCTGCTGAGGTCCTAATTATTGATGAGCAACTCTCTAAATTCTCTCTGTAAACAGGCTTTGGACCAGACTCTCACTGAGAGCCAGTGTGGTGTAGTGGTTAAGAGCGGTAGTCTCATAATCTGGTGAACCGGGTTCGCGTCTTCGCTCCTCCACCTGCAGCTGCTGGGTGACCTTGGGCCAGTCACACTTCTCCGAAGTCTCTCAGCCCCACTCACCTCACAGTGTGTTTGTTGTGGGGGAGGAAGGGAAAGGAGAATGTGAGCCGCTTTGAGACTCCTGAAGGGGAGTGAAAGGCAGGATATCAAATCCAAACTCCTCCTCCTCCTCTTCTTCTTCTTCTTCTTCTTCTTCTTCTTCTTCTTATAGAGAACTACTACTTAAAAATGAGGGTTACCCTCTGACAGGCCATTGAATAGAGGACTGACTCTGGTTTGTTGTGGGTTTTTTATTTATTTTTGTTTTTGTATTCTGCATCATGAACAGCCAGAATAGTGGAGCCAAGGTTTTGGAGCTGCCCTCCTGACAACTGATTTTGGATGAGCATTGGGCAGGGTGCTGGCAAGGCCAGAGTTGCATGAGCCCACTGTCAGGAGCACTGGATTGGTTCTGCCAGTTCACCCATGTAGTCCTAAACCATAGCTGTCAAGTGTCCCTTATTTGGCGGGAAACTCCCTTATTCCAGTGCCGTTTCCCGCTGCTGTCCCTTATTGATGATGTCCCTTAAATTTCCCGGGTTTCAAAGGAAGCAGCTCCTCTCCCTCCCTCCCTGCTGGCCAGGGAGGAGGGAGGCTCCAACTGTGTTGCTTGGTGCATTGCTCACCCAATAAGGAGTCTTAAGAACGACTGGGGGGTGGAGCTTGCATGCCTTGTACCGATCAAATCGGCCGCGTTGCCTGGGGACTTGCCTTTGCTCAGCGCTTCCCAGCGGAGAGGTGACGGTGGTTTTCCTTGCTGCATCCCCTTTGCCGGGTTTGGCTGCTGACTGGGCTTTCTGCCTTTGGCTTGGAGGGTCTCAGAAGTTGAACATACCTGTGTTTGGAAAATCCCTTATTTTGGCTGCTGATCCCTTATTTTCAAATCTGTAAGTTGACAGCTATGTCCTAAACTCACCTCCACCCTGCCTTGCCCTTGGACCACTCTGGTAAGCAGCAGCAGCAATACCACTATCAGTAGGGTGACCCCAAACCCATGACTCACCTTGCCAGCTACTCTTGTTGTGCATGCGGGTTCAGGGTCTATATGTTCCAGATGCTGCCTGTTTATTATTGTGCTCCCTGTGTCATTCCTTGCTCAGGTGGTGCCAATTCATAGCTCTTCGGAGGACCACGTTTTTTCCAGATTGCAACTGGGGAGGGAAGTTTTAGCTATGCAATGGTCCCGGTGAGAATCAAGGCCCCTGTAATTCATTACAGGAAAAGCGAGAAAATACAACCTCAAATTTCTTTGTTTAGGTTCTTGTTTAAACCACCATGCCTTTAAACGTCATAGGAAGGAGATATAAGGGTTGCAAGCCTTTGGAGCTTCCTGTTTTCGCAGAAGATTTAAATATCTTAAATACAGAAAAGGCTCCGCTGAGCAAAAATAGCAAGTTGTTGACACGTTATGAAAACAGAAATGGAATGGAGCTTGGCATGCTGGTGGAAGGCATTGAGATTTAATAGTACATTTGTATCATTTATCCCAGTGGGGAAACAACACAGGATGTTGCCTTATAAATTTTTACTACTCCGTAATAAAATGTAACCGTAATAAATGGTGTCTAAGCAAATAAGGTAGCAGCATCTGGGCCACATCCAAATCATCTTCATTACTTGGGTTGCTTCTGTTTAAGTTACTTATTATTTGAATGGCTAGAAGCGGCGACAGAATTCCTAGCCTCACAGAGAAATATGTAGGCAAAGGTTTATTCCACATGGTCTGTCTTCACTGATGTGCTAATATGCAAAACTGCAAAAGAACCATCAGAGGAGGAATCGTGATCCTCTCAACAACAGCAGCACAGAAAGTGATATTTCCTGAACTGCAGAAGATACGCAAGTAGTAACTGGGAGACAACAGGATCATGGAGTTGGAAAGGATCTTGTTGAAGGTCATGGAGTCTTAACTCCCTGCCAATGTCAAACTCCTCCATAGGATGCCGGGGGGAATTCACTGTAGTGGAAACATTTCTGTTTGCCCGATGGAATGATCTGCCCTCTCCTCCCCACCTGTCCTACTCTGGGGGTTCCCCCAGCCCACCCACACCAATCCAATTGGGCGGGGGCACGGAAAAGGGAGAGTGGAGGGAAGCCCTTTGGAGCTAGCAAAAGTCCTTGTGTAGGGTATTGTATTGTATTGTATTGTATTGTATTGTATTGTATTGTATAAAAAGGTAAAGGGACCCCTGATCATTAGGTCCAGTCCTGACCGACTCTGGGGTTGCGGCACTCATCTCGCTTTACTGGCCGAGGGAGCCGGCGTACAGCTTCTGGGTCATGTGGCCAGCATGACTAAGCCGCTTCTGGCGAACCAGAGCAGCGCACAGAAATGCCGTTTACCTTCCTGCTGGAGTGGTACCTATTTATCTACTTGCGCTTTGATGTGCTTTTGAACTGCTAGGTGGGCAGGAGCAGGGACCGAACAACGGGAGCTCACCCCGTCGCGGGGATTCAAACCGCTGACCTTCTGATCGGCAAGTCCTAGGCTCTGTGGTTTAACTAACAGCGCCACCCGCATCCCTATTTATTTGCATACCACCCTATAACTGTAGATCTCAGGGCAGTTCAGAACATAAAATCACATAGGTTTCCCACATCAGGGCCACTTGGTTGAATATGGCCCCCTGATTGGTATACAAACTCTTCATACCTTCAGGTATGAAGTTCTTTCTCATGATTAATCCAAACTCTTCCCCGCCCCCCATATAATTTGAAGCTATTGGTTCAGGGCCTACTACCTGGAACAATAGAAAACAGATTTGCTCCACCATCTATGTAACAGCACTTTAGATATTTGAAGATGAGCAACATATTGTCCCATGGTCATCTCTTCTCTATGTTACACATACTCATCTCCTTCAACCTTTCCTCATAGGACTTCGGTCTCCAGGCTCCTCCCCATCTTTGCCACCCTCCTCTGGACGTACTCCAGTTTATCTATATGCTTCTTAAACTGGATTGCCCAGAACTAGACACAGTACTCCAGTTGAGGTCTGTAAGAGAGGAAGGAGTTAAGTCAGGGGCAAAACTAGGCTTTATTTCACCCGGGTGAAAGACCCAGTTTGGCAAAAAAACAAAAACAAGACCCAACAACACAACAACAACCAAAACCATGCATACACACAAACACTGGTTGGAAGCCTTAATGTGGCCCCTCTGGAGGCTTCTCCTGGGGCAAAAAGCCTGGCTAGCCCCCCTCTAGCTATGACTCTGGTTTAGTTGACCAATTCCCACCTCTTAGGCCACCCCATCAGCTCCTTCCCACTATGCTGCCTCCTCTACCTCTAAAATACCCTCCGGCAGTGGAGATAAAACATAACCACCATGGCTCGTGGTGTTGGTAGCCTTGTCCTCCATTAATTTATCTAATCTTCTTTTAAAACCCTCCCAAATCGGTGGCCGCCTCTACTTCCTTTGGGAGCAAGTTCCATAATTTAACTGTGTGCTCTGTTGTCAGGAAACTGCCATCGGAGCGGGAGGAGGTGAGAGCGCTCCCGAATGATGGTGGAGAGGGTCCCAGTAGGAGGAGGGATAGCCCATACGCTGGGGAAGGAAATCAGCGCAACACCAGTGGAGAAGGGGAGGAGATATAGGAAGCGGAGAGTTGGCTCCAGGACTCCTCGCAGGAGACAAGCGGAGAGGGGACAAGTGCTCCGTTGCCCGCGCCCACAGTGCGCAAAAAACTTTCGTGCAGGCAACGGGGGAGGAGACTGGGTGTCAAGCAGCTTTTATGTTGGAAAAGGTTTAAGAAACGCCCACTGACGGATTCTGCCAGCGACTGAGGCAGCCACGAGAGAGAGGCTGCTCTCTCAGAAAGGGTTCAACCATGCAAGATAGTCACGAGTAAAGGCAACTTACGCACAAGCAATCCCTAGAACCATTACATCGGTGAAGAAGTACTTTTCTTCTATCTGAATCTTCTGACGTTCCATTTCATCGGGTGTCCCCAAATTCTACTGTTATGAGAGAGGGAGAAAAGGTTTTATCCATCCCACTTGTTCCACACCGTGTAGAATTTTAATTTTAGACACCTCTGTCACGTCTCCTGTTACTCACCTTTAATCTAAACCAAAAAGCTGCAAATGTCTTAACCTTTCCACACTGAAGAGTTGCTCCACCCCCTTGATCATCCTCACTGCCCTTTTCGGCTCCATGGTGTCCCATTTTGACGTGAGGCTCATAGATTCATATAATGGCATTCTGATATTAGCCGCTTTGTTCCTTCTCAGTTCCTTCCCTAACGATTCCTAGCGCAGAATTCGCCTTTTTCACAGCTGCTGCACACTGGCTTGACATCTTCCTTGAGATATCTGCTGTGACCCCAAGGTTTCCTTCCCGGTTAGCCACTGCCAGTTCAGGCCCTGTGAGTCTATATATTTATAACCCGGGAAACGTATAACTCAGAGATAAATAGAAAATGCACACATCTGAAGATAACCACAAGAATAAATTCTACCTCCTCTCCCGAGGTTAGAAATGTCTGTGTTGCGACAAAGAAGAAAGGTTAAGACGTGAAGCTTCGAAGACTATCAGACTGGATTAAACTTACCTCCTTTATCTTTCCAACATGCCCAGAATTATGTCGTCTCTTAAATTCTGTGTCTGACAGTGCAGCGCCTCTCCATACCCCAACCCTGGCCGGATCCAACCTCGTGCTGGCTTTTAGAAGTCAACTGATACTACAAGCATCATTGTTGTTATCTAGTAGCAAGGAAGAAGTGATGCCTACCTGATTTCCTCTCCCCTCCTTTCTCTCTCTTACACACACACACACACACACACACACACCCTCTGCCCTCCCCACCTTCATGTACATACATAGCAGATTTATCCAGCCATTTCTCTGACAAATTAGATCTTTGGAATGGGCAGCAAGCCAGCGCTGACTCTCGTGTAAACATGGTGTTAACAAACACACCACGCTGGGCGGCACCCTCACCCCGAATCCAGGCTAGTCCCTTTAGGGACAATCAAGCAAGTCACTGCCACCAGCACATGGCAGGCAACAGACAAAGCAACGAACCCAACCCCCCCATAGGCAATGAAATTGCAAGGCTGGCCCATGTCCCTTCCACCTTGACTGACACGAAGGAAAGCCCTGTTATTGGAGAAAGCAAGGAAGTTGCCCACCGCGGCACATGGCTGGAAGGCAGTGAAGTCCGGGGGCCTTCCTTCTTTCTCTCACACCTTTAAAAAATATAATAAAGTTATTATCCCATACTTGGGACAAAGGAAGTGCCACAAGGCTAGCAGGTAGCAACATCAGGGGTCCCTTTACCTTTACCTTTACCCCCAATCTCTATATCCCCAATCTCTATATGGGCTGAAGGAAACTCCTGCAGCCAGTTCCACCTGGCTGATGGGCAGCATGGCACCAAGCCACTCCTTCCTTCCTTCCTTCCTTCCTTCCTTCCTTCCCCACCCTCACTCACCAGATTGGGAAGTTCCAGGGAGAGGTAGATTCTTCCCCCCCCCCCCACTTGATATCACATTGCTCCAGGAAAACGTGGGCAGTTTAGTGCACCATCAGGAAAAAAACACATCATCATGCCAGCTGCCAAGTGAACCTCAATTTGCTACAATCCCACGCAGCACAAAGGCACAAAAAGGGTTTTAGGGAATATTTTGGACCTCATAGCCAGTGTGGTGTAGTGGTGAAGAGCGGTGGACTCGTAATCTGGTGAACCGGGTTCGCTTCCCCGCTCCTCCACCTGCAGCTGCTGGGTGACCTTGGGCCAGTCACACTTCTCTGAAGTCTCTCAGCCCCACTCACCTCACAGAGGAAGGGAAAGGAGAATGTGAGCCACTTTGAGACTCCTTCGGGTAGTGTAAAGCGGGATATCAAATCCAAACACCTCATCCTTCCCCTCCCCCCCTTTAAAATGAATTTTGCATTTAGTTTTTCTTTTAGTTTCTCTCTGTGCTAGCCTCACAACACTGCTCCAAAAATTCTAGGAAGCAATTTTTGCAGTTATGAACATGGGCAAGAATATTGTGTCCTTCAGAAGGCATCTTTATTAAGGATGAGCTTTACTTGAAGACAAGTCTATCCATGCTCCCTTTTAAGACCACCCCCCCCATGCAACTAAAAGCAGCGACTTGGCTGTCCTCAGTTTCCCAGTGATGTTTTCTTTCAATCTGGGACAGAACGCCCCCATGGGAACTATTCTTCACCATAAGGTAATGTCATCCCCATGGACTCTCTTGGGTGTGTGAAAAGATTGCTGCCCCCATTGGCCAATTTGGCTTTCAGCACCTGTGCTCCATGGAAATGGAAGTGAATTATCCCTGCTCGAATTCTGAGATACTCCTGGATTTCCAGGATAGTGCAAAACAAAAGAAACAGAGCCAAGAGAAGCTCTGTGGACAATTACGAGGAATGCCATTCAATAGGAATCAGGGACCAAGTTGTCTCACACAAGTAGATTTGTGCTCACCGCAAGGCTGTGCATACACAGCAGAGTTCTTTTAAGAAATAAATCTCCCAGCGCAAATGTCTCTGTTTTGCAAAATTGCAGTTTGGATTCTTTTCAATAAAATGCAATTTGCTCCGTGGACCCGAGGAGAAATTTGCTCTAAAAAAAATTTCCTTAACAAATTTATTTTAAATTACAGCAAAATATATTTTACATTGCCTCTGACAGAAGTAAATTTGTTTTGAGACGAACCCAAAGGGCTTGCTGTCAGAACAAGCTTTTAAGCTCTTTGTACATCCACAAAGCAAATCTGAAAGCAGTTAAGCCTTTGAGGAGGGAAGCGATGGAAGTAGAGCAGGAATCGCTGAGGGCAAAGTGGCCTTGGAAGAGTTCCAAGTAATTCTAGGGTTAGGGAAATGAGCTGTTGTTTTCTTGCAACGCAGAAGTGTTGAAAAGAGGACAGGCAATCCATCTACCCCTGATTCATTATCAGCTAACACCATGCAAAGCCTAGATTGGGAGCCTAGCTGCTTTCTTCAGACGCATATACCCAATCAACTCTCTCCCTCTGCCTCCTTCCCCGCCACCCCGCAAGTCGTTGCACGAAGCTATGCAAAAATCCTCTGCCTCTGTGCTGCTAAATGTCAAGCCTTTTTATTGTGCTGCCGCAATATACCATTTTAGACAGTTATGTGGCATCATGTACGCTACTGTGATACATGGCCATAATGGTAGACGCTAATGTTTTTATAATGGTCAGTTGATATAATCCATATCCTGAGATGCAGGCAGTTGTTTGTAACTCTTGCTGGAGGTTAAGTTGCTGGTGCTTTTAATATTTTATGATCTGAAAATTTTCACAAAGGCTAAAAGCTTTCGTTATGCACCTCCGTGCAGATCTCCCTCCTCCCTTTCTGAAATGCGCTCTGGATGTGGAACGGAATCTCGTAAAACTCTGAATGAAAATGGGGAGCTAGTGAGTCCAGATTTAGTCCACTGGGGCTAAAAATTTGAAAATACCACAAATAAGGCGCTCTGGCCTGGTTCATGTATGTGTGTAAGCCTTTAAGCAGAGGCGGGTTTAGGGGAACGCACTGGGGGTGGAGCCCTGGGGGAGCTGGAGAGGGTGCCACAACTAGGTTGGTTGAGGTTGAAAGAATCTTTATTTGCATCGGCCACTGGCCGTAGCAATAAAATAAAATAGAATGTACTGAAGACAGAGGTAAAAACAACTATAGAAAATACATGGGGGGGGGGTTCATCAGTAATTAGATAACATACCGTATTTTTCGCTCTATAAGATACACCAGACCACAAAACGCACCTAGTTTTTTGAGGAGGAAAACAAGAAAAAAAGTATTCTGAATCTCAGAAGCCAGAACAGCAAGAGGGATCGCTGTGCAATGAATGCAGCGATCCCTCTTGCTGTTCTGGCTTCTGGGATAGCTGCGCAGCCTGCATTCGCTCCAGAAGACGCACACACATTTCCCCTTACTTTTTAGGAGGGAAAAAGTGAGTCTTATAGAGCAAAAAATACAGTATATTATTCCAATTGCCCTTGCTGAAAACCTTGCTGTTTTTGCTGTCACCTGATCATCTTGATCTGCTCAAAGAAAGGACACAGTAGCAATGGTTGAGTGACCCGGAATGGACAATAATAGAGGGATAATCACCTCACGCCTCAAATCTTCAGAAAGAGTGCAGGCCAGAAGCACATGAGCCACTGACTCAATGCTGCCATCTCCACAGGGACATAACCGTTTTCCCCGTGGAATTTTTTGAAATCGACCCTCAAGTACAGCCGAAGGCAGTATATTCAATCTTGTGAGAGTGAAAGCACACCTGTATTTTGGAATGGTTAAATTTTGCAAATAGGGTGCCAAAGCATCAAAATGACTAGGTGGAAAATAATCATACCATGGACAAAGTTTCCTTATTGTGGCCAAGTTATTCTGTCGCTCGATATCATATAGGCGCTGTCTAATTAAATTATTTGCTTTACTGAAGCCCAGTGTTAGTAACTGTTGTGGTGATAAACCAGAAAATAAATCTTTTGGTTGACCATTTTAGTCCAAGTGCTCTCATGACAATCTTGCGATACTAAGGGCAGTAGACCAGTGCCACAACTGTGATGTAGAATAGAAGGTGAGAGGTTTGTGTGCGAGCCAGATTTTGGCATTGTGCAGGACACTGCTAGAATTTAAGTTCCCAAGGCCCGCCACCCCTCATGGGCTGTACTGGGCTGCTGTGACCCATCAAGGAACTCTTCCACCCTCCCAAAGGGACTGTTGACAACAGAGAGCAGCACCCAGGAATGCATTTTCCATCCCGCTCGAACCCAGTAAGAAGCTAATGCTCACGAAACTCCCATTGTCATGCCTCAATTATTCGTATTAAACCCTTGCATATAGTATGATTGCACATGATACAGTTGGCCCAGCTGTTTTGCAGACAAGCATGAAAAGACTGCTCTATACTTTGTGATAATTTCTTGGAGACTAGCGCGTGTAAGCATAATTATTTCTTCTCTCTTTCCCCCTCAGAAATGCTGAATTCGGTAATCTGCAGAAAAGATATATGGATTTTTAGCAGCTGAAGAACAAATTCAGGTAATTACAGCATTTATTCTAGCTGGATTTAACTGCTGCGAAATAGTTTTGGAAAGCCATGAACTTAATCGTATCGCACTACCTATACTGATTTTATAGGTTTCATCTTGTAGATCCAATCATAATTCTTTTCAATGCTTTTTGCTTACATATTGGGAGATACCTGGAAAAGTCTGCATTTTTGTACTGTATACAAACAGCACTTTGGCAATGTTACAATAGGGACTTGGGGGGGGGGGATGACTCAAAGGCTTCCCAGAAAAGGTGAGTTTTGGGGAGGGTCTTCAAGGGCATAAGAGATGTGGTTGCACAGAGGCACTCTTGGAGGCAGTTCCAGGCATCATGGGCAGCCAAAGGGAAATAGGCGGAGCTTTTTCAGGGATCAGGAGACCTTTGGGTGACTGCAAGTAATTTTGTTGTTGTTGTTGTTCAGTCGTTTAGTCGTGTCCACCTCTTGGTGACCCCCTGGACCAGAGCACGCCGGGCACTCCTGTCTTCCACTGCCTCCCGCAGTTTGGTCAGACTCATGCGCGTGGCTTCGAGAACACTGTCCCACCATCTCGTCCTCTGTCCTCCCCTTCTCCTTGTGCCCTCCATCTTTCCTAACATCAGGGTCTTTTCCAGGGAGTCTTCTCTTCACATGAGGTGGCCAAAGTCTTGGAGCCTCAGCTTCAGGATCTGTCCTTCCAGGGAGCACTCAGGGCTGGTTTCCTTCAGAATGGAGAGGTTGGATCTTCTTGCAGTCCAAGAAAACTCCATAGACAAATACAACTGCAAGTGACAGAGCTGGCCATAGAATCATAGAACTGCAGAGTTGGAAGTCACCTAGTCCAACCCCCTGCAAGGCAGGAATCTTTCGTCCAACATGGGGCTTGAACCCACGACCTTGAGATCTAGGGGTCTCATGCTGTACTGGTTGAGCTATCTGCATGATTCAGGAAATGAGAGCAGAGAGGTAAGTGATGTGGCTGGTTTCTGGATGCAGAGGTGACTATTCCAGGAGAGGCAGGGGAAGACAATGAGTAGGAAGGAGATAAGGAGAGAGGGAGGTGCCAAAGTCCTGGAATAGGAATCTCAGGCAGAATCGGGAGGACAAGCAGTCAGGGCACACACAGGGCTAGCTTTCTTCTAAGCAGCCTCATCACACTGCTGCTTTGTATTCAGCTTAGTACCAATGAAGACACCTCAATTTTACCTGTGGACTGCCATCTGTCCAGATTTTAATTTGCTCTGAACTAATTTTAAGATGTATTTTAATTAATTGACCGCCTGTTTTTATGTTCTTATGTTCTTTGTATACTGTGTTAGTTTTATGATGTTAGCCGCCCTGAGCCTGGCTCCGGCCTGGGAAGGCGGGGTACAAATATTATTATATTATTAGTGTTATTATTTACACACTCACTGCTGCCAAACCACATCTTAGGATGTGGGCAACTTAGCAGGATTTCAGAATCAGATTTTAAGGTTTATATGGATGCAGGTGCTTCTTCAGAGAACCTTGCACCAATCTGTGCTGGGTCTCAAAGGACTTTGAGTTGGGCCCAGACCAGATGCAGGTGAGAGAGAGAGAGAGAAAGTCACTTTTTGTACCATTAGAGTGTGTTATAGTTGCCTAGCCTGGGTGTCATCAGTGCATCTTCAGACAAGGTCACAGATTGTGTAGCAACCTAAGGTGGTATAAAGCACTTCTGGACACCTGGTTCCCCCCCCCCCCGTCATTTAATTCCCACAACAACCCTGTGAGGTGGCTTTAGGCTGAGAGGCCATGGCTGGCCCAAGGTCACCCAGCGACCTTCATGACCAAGTGGAGATTCAGACCCTGGTTTCTCAGGTCCTAGTCCAATACTCTATCCACTATGCCATTTTGGCCGCATGCCTAATATCCCGTGATTGACACCTCTGCCCTCCATGAATCTGTCTAATCCTCTTTTAAAACTCTGTAACGCAGTGGCCACCACAGCTTGTGACTATGAATTCCATTTGCTCAGGCTGACATATTTATGCACTTCCTCTCCATCCTTTGGAATCCAGGAGATGGTTTAAGAGCCGTATAAAACTGAAGCCATGAAAAGCACCATGAAAACCCTGAAGCTCACTGAACAGCAGCTTTGTGGTTCCAGCTAGCTTAGAGCTGTAAGGATAAAGAGGGCAGGAGGAAGAAGGATGCATCCTGACCACCTTAGATGAAGGATGGGTGGTGGGGGGGGGGCTTCTGCTAGTGCTACTGCATCTCCCCCTCCTCCCCCTCAACAACAATAACAACAACAACATCCTAATAAAAAGAGCAATGGAGGCAGACCGTTACCTATGGTCCCAACCTAGGACAGAAGTAGGGTAGATTCTTCATTGCAATCCTGCGCCCTTCCATACTTGCTTGCAGGTAACTCAGCATCAGAAACAGCACATTCTTACTGAGGCCAAATCTCTCTCTATTTCCTCCACCTTCCTGTTCTGTAAATCAAGACATACTGTGAGTGGAGCATGGCAGCATTGTCCCCATGGGGCGTCCTATATGAACTTGGAAGGCCCTGAAGAGTTGAGCTGGTAGAGTGATCTGGGTCACTTTTGACTACTGCTTATCTGAAGTGTAGCTTTAAAATGGGAATGAAAGAACCACACATATTTGAAGCCGTACGGGATCCCATTGACAGGGTCCTTGGTCCGGAAGTTCCAGCTGGCGCGGAATGCCACAACTAGAGTGTTAATAGAGACAGATTATTGCCAGCACACCCTTCTGGTGCTCAAAAGCTTGTCCCGGCTGCCCATATGCAATGAGACCAGGTTCTAGGTTCTTGCATCAACTTACAAGGCTCTTAACAACACTGAGGTCCCGGGGGAGGGGGGGTCTCTGTTGGTGGTCCCCCCCGGCTCAGACGGATGTCTCGTATCTACGAGAAGCCATGCATTTCGTAGCATGGGCCCAAGCCTGTAGAACTCTCTGCCAACGGAGATTAAACATGCTGTCAGGGGTTCAGGAGCAGAGTCACAGGAGAGGGAAGAAACGGAGAGCGAGGGGGAGGAGTCGGAAGGAAATGTCAGCGGCGACAGTAGTCCGAGGTCTCTGAGCCTCTCCAGTGACTCGGAGGATTCACAGAAAGGGGCCCCCATGGTCAGGGCAAGGGGAGTGCCCAGGGGGACACCTCGGGAAGGAGGGGACTCAGAGAGTAGCAGCTGGAAATCCGGGCCAGCGTCCCCCCCAGAGTGCAGTAGGGGGGAGGAGTCCAAGGCATCGGGATCAGGGAGCGCGCAGGCAGAGGGAGAACGTGAGGCAGGACTGACCACACCCTCGTCAGGGAGCGAGGAAACGGTCATCCGGAAAGTAAAACGCGCGCGCGCGCCAAGTTCAAATGTACAGGAGGGCGGCAAGGTGGGCAGCCCGGGTAGGGAGCCAGGTCCTAAAGCCCGCCGAAGAGAGGGGGAGGAGTCAGAGGGGTCAAGCTCTGCGTCGGAAGAGTCCAGGAGGAATGAGACCCCGGGGGGTAGTAAGACCCAGAGGAAGAGAGAGAGAAGGAAGAGGTGGAGTAAGATTAGAGTATTAAACTGGTGCACAGGGGGTGGAGATCCAGACAGAGCTTCGCCGGTCTAAAGTCCAGACGTAGGGCTGGGACGCTGAGACTTGTAAATGGAGACTATTCTTCAATAAAGACTTTGATACTGTACGATCGGCTAGCGTTGGTCCTTGGTGAGCTGGGACCCGGAGCCAGCTCTGACACATGCAAACTCCTTGCTGAACTTCAGGCATATGGAAAATACTTTCTTGTTCCGGTAGGTTTTTGGGGATTTTGTGTTCAGGTTTATGATAGAATTTTATTTTATTTTTCTCTGCATGGTTTATTTTTATGCACACAGCTTAGAAATGCTAATTATGATTTAAGTGGTATATAAATTCCATGAGTAAACAAAGGAAATCCTTTGCTCTGCATGGTATTAGATCTCTGTTTGAAGCTCTGAAAGTTGTGGCCAATACTGTGCTTAGAAGAACACCAGACGCCCATTTTGGGTTTAGAAAATCTCTTTCAAGCATGAGTGAGCTTTCCACTTACCTCTCTCTCTCCAGTACCTGAGCTTCTGTTCCTTGAGGGCGGGGTTGGGGAGGAAGATAATCCATCACATTCATGCTTTATATTCTGCCAGTTGTTTATTTCCACCTTTGCAGGTATAGAGAGGTTCCAACCATCCTTTGCGTTTCAGTAGCAGAAATTACTTTATTTCGTTTAACTCGTTAATTAACCCTCATGTTCCCTCAAAGTATGCCCTGTTGAATTGTGTGTCTTAGTTGCAGCACTTGTCTCAATTGTCCTTCAAGAATATTTTGCAAGTTAAATTCCACTTCCAGTTGGAAGAATTCATATTTCATTCATCTTTAGCATTGCGTCTTTCATTTGGCCTGCAGTGAAAATAACACATTCCCAAAGCTATCATCTCAAATAGCTTCATGTTATTATAATCCAATTCCCTTCTCTTGCTCTCATATTTAATAATCTAGAGGTAGGAGCTGTTGATACTTCTAAAGGGTTTAAATCTCACTCTAAGCTATATTAAGCTTGACATGATAGTTAATATTTCTGAAAACTTGTAGGGTTTTTATATTCTCTAAGTGCTGCTGTCACACACGGTCTTCCGCGCCATATAGATTTTGATGCAGACAGTTAAATAATTGAAATAGTTACAGAATTGCTGCATCTTCTAGGAAATTTCGCTCATTAACGGAGGGTTTGTTTTAGGCTTTTGATAGTAGTTTACATTGATCAATCTAACAGTTGAATTGCTTTTCATAATCATTACTTTGAATATAATGATATGCAGTAGCTCTTTTTTTTTCTTTTTAGAGGAAGCAGTGTGAGTAGATTCTTGACATTTGGCCTCTAGGAAGCTTGATGACAACCGTCTGGTGAAAACAGAGATGTCTGTTGTGTGTCTATGAACACTGCAGAACTAATAAGCTGCAGATGAATAATTCTACTACAGGCAAATATAATCCCATGCAGAAAGGGAGCCTATCAAAGCCTAGGAACATCCTTGGACCACACTAGATCACCACCCTGCTTGTTTGTGGCCTCAAGCATAAAAAGAGGTGGTAAAAATCTGCCTTGTTTAGACACTGAAGGTTGGAGACATGGGATGCAGGATATCTAAGACACACCAGGGCCATCACTGGGACAAGCATCCTAGGGAGTTTGAAGAGAAGAGTTTGGAGTTGATATCCTACTTTATCACTACCCGAAGGAGTCTCAAAGCGGCTCACATTCTCCTTTTCCTTCCTCCCCCACAACAAACACTCTGTGAGGTGAGTGGGGCTGAGAGACTTCAGAGAAGTGTGACTGGCCCAAGGTCACCCAGCAGCTGCAGGTGGAGGAGCGGAGACGCGAACCCGGTTCACCAGATTACGAGTCCACTGCTCTTCACCACTACACCATACTGGCTATGAGGTCCAAAATATTCCCTAAAACCCTTTTTGTGCCTTTGTGCTGCGTGGGATTGTCTCTCCTAAGCACAAAGCCCAGCAATGCTGCATGAGATCCGTGAAAACAGTGCTCCCCTGCTGTCTCACAGGGTTTCTGGCATGCGCAGAGAGATCAGCCATGCTTGGTCTGTTTTAGCGTGCCAAGAATGCCTTGCGGAGGCCACCCCAGATGCTGTGACCGGCTCTGGAATTTTGGCAGGGAAGGGAGCACAGAGGCCTCCTTCCAACCAAGGAGGTTCCTGGATTTCTGGGTTGATTCAACGTGCAGAGATTGTGAATCGTAGCTTCCCTAGCATGGAATAAGAGAGGGTTGTGATGAAAGTGTGGTGCTAAAGAAACACTTGGTTTTCATGCTTGACTGCATAATCGTGAGCATGATAAGCTGGACAGCAGTGTATCACAGAGAGGATAAACTGGATAAGGGCAAAATAGAAGTACAGTGGCACTTCGGGTTACGAACTTAATTCATTCCATTCTTAACCTGAAACTGTTCTTAAGCTGAAGCACCACTTTAGCTAATGGGGCCGTCTGCTGCCGCCGCGTCACCGGAGCACGATTTCTGTTCTCACCCTGAGGGTAAAGTTCTTAACCCGAGGTACTACTTCCGGGTTAGCGGAGTCTGTAGCCCAAAGTGTTTGTAACTCGAGGTACCACTGTATATTTGAATAATTCCCACTCAAATCGTATTCCAAACTTCTGTTTCTGTTTTGCTCCTTTTCAAAACACTGTTTAGAAACGTTCCGCATTTTCCATTAAATGTGTGCTGTTCCCGTGCAAATAGCATGGACCTCTGGCTGAGTAAATCAAAGTTGAAAAATCATGTTTTGAGGATCATGCCCTATTATATTTTGAGTCCATTGTGGATGGATTTGAATGCGTATAATGCGGAAAGCATGCGGTAGAGAGAGCGGTGCCAACCTGTGACATCTGAGAGGAAAGTGAGCTGTTTGGGCTTATTCAGATGTTCTGCAGAACACTTAGCGGCTCTGCTGTATGTGACGCCTCCAAGCTTTGCAAAATTACTTATTCTTGGCAATGGAAGCAGCTAAACAAATGTAAACAGCAATTTGAGAGCCCAGTCCCCTGGATTAAAATTTCGTAAACACTCCAGCTAATTGCATTCTTGTTCTCAGTGTACTGAAGGCACCATTTAGCCAAAGCATTTGTTTACTGAATTTTGTTTATTTTAATGAACATGAATCTTGTGGCGCTTTGACTGGGGCATGGTAGGATCAGCATGAAATGCAAATCAGAAAGGCTTGTCTAATGCCATAAGTGTTTACATTACAACTAACTCTATTAGTGGAGAACCTTATAAGTTGCTTGCTTATGGAATCCCCGGTGAGAAGTGATTCTTCCACTGATGTGACTGGGAAAATTAATTTTGAAAGTCAATTATTATTTATAGCTCTTTTGTAAACGTAAAGCTGGAGGGAGGGAGAAACCATGTTTTGCACATGTTGCATATGCGGCTTGTGTGTTCCGAGAGCTTCACAAATTGTATGCTTGATTTTAGTGGTTTCAGTTTCAAAAACCAAGATGGCTGGTACTGGCATTAAATGAAAAGTAGAGCTACATTTGGCTGTTTTGTTGGATTGGTTCATATCTTGTCCTTCAACATGTTCTCAGGGTGGCTTAGAGCAATTTTAAATTACAATGAAACAAATCAAAACAAACAATATATAAAAACTCCACAATATAAAAGGACTACATTAAAAACTGTCTGCAAAAATATTTGATTTCATACTTTGATTCCAGAAAGAGTCATTGGGGAAAACTTACATGGAAACTGCTCTTTTGGAAGATTTAAACAAAACTGGAGTTTGCAACCTCCCCCATCTGCCCTGATTCATTCATTCATTCATGAAATCATTTCCATCTTGTCTTTTGGCCCCAAAATAGCCCAGAATTGCAAGTGAAAACATAGTGCAATAAAAGCTGTAGGGGAAGAGATGGAATTGCAGGCTTTGATATCAGCTTAGCTGAGAGGACCACAACTTCTCCTCAAACTAAAAATTAGTGCCCGAGTTTGCTTTCCCCCACATCCCTCCCAGTCCCTTTTCCTTTTGTGTTGTGTCTTGTCTTATTACTGATATTTATAAATCACCCTCAGAACCTTTGTTTGTTTGCTTGTTTTTGCTGAACGGAAAGCTGCATCAAATAAATACAAAATGAACAGTTTTCTTAAAAAAAAAACAACGAAGTCAGCTAAAGCATGACTCCTAGAAAGCTGGGGAAATAACCCAAATCAGCGCAAAGACTTGATGAAAAGGAACAGAATGCTAAAAAGTCAACAAAGTCATGGGGCTCCACAGTCTGGTGGGTGAAAAAGCCCCCTCCCATATTCCAGCTGACTGAAGATTTGAGGATAACAAAATGTGGAGCCCATTGCACCACACAAATCAATTATTTACAATTTTTACATTTCTCATTAAATAAGATTTGGTGCAGTGATGGTAAAAAGGTAAAGGTAAAGGGGCCCCTGACCATTAGGTCCAGTCGTGACCGACTCTGGGGTTGTGGCGCTCATCTCTCTTTATTGGCTGAGGGAGCCAGCGTACAGCTTCCGGGTCATGTGGCCAGCATGACTAAGCCGCTTCTGGCGAACCAGAGCAATGCACGGAAACGCTGTTTACCTTCCCCCTGGAGCGGTACCTATTTATCTACTTGCACTTTGACGTGCTTTCGAACTGCTAGGTTGGCAGGAGCAGGGACTGAGCAACGGGAGCTCAACCCATCGCGGGGTTTCGAACCACCGACCTTCAGATCGGCAAGTCCTAGGCTCAGTGGTTTAACCCACAGCGCCACCCGCAGTGATGGTACCTTGCCTCAAACAGTGGTTTGGCTCTGCTTCAGCTTCTGAGACCCCATTGGTTCATAATGTTACACCTCTTCAGGGACCTCTGCTCCAAACACAAGCAAAGGAAACACTGGTTGGAGGCCTCAATTTATGGTCCAGGAGTAGATCAGAGTAGTAGTAGTACTAGTAGTAGTAATAATAATAATAATAATAATATTTTATTACTTATACCCCGCCCATCTGGCAGGGTTTCCCCAGCTGCTCTGGGCGGCTTCCAACAAGAGATTAAAGGTAAAGGTAAAGGTACCCCTGCCCGTACGGGCCAGTCTTGACAGACTCTAGGGTTGTGCGCCCATCTCACTCAAAGAGGCCGAGGGCCAGCGCTGTCCGGAGACACTTCCGGGTCACGTGGCCAGCGTGACATCGCTGCTCTGGCGAGCCAGAGCCGCACACGGAAACGCCGTTTACCTTCCCGCTAGTAAGCGGTCCCTATTTATCTACTTGCACCCGAGAGTGCTTTCGAACTGCTAGGTTGGCAGGCGCTGGGACCGAACAACGGGAGCGCACCCCACCGCGGGGATTCGAACCGCCGACCTCTTGATCGGCAAGCCCTAGGCGCTGAGGCTTTAACCCACAGCGCCACCCGCGTCCCTCAACAAGAGATTAAAAATACATTAAAACACCAGTCATTAAAAACTTCCCTAAACAGGACTGCTTCAGTTATCTTCTAAAGTCAGATAGTTGTTTATTTCCTTGACATTTGATGGGAGGGCCTTCCACAGGGTGGGCGCCACTACCAAGAAGGCCCTCTGCCTGGTTCCCTGTAGCTTTGCTTCTTGCAGGGAGGGAACCACCAGAAGGCCCTCGGAGCTGGACCTCAGCGTCCAGGCTGAACAATGGGGGTGGAGACGCTCCTTCAGGTATACTGGACCGAGGCTATTTAGGGCTTTAAAGGTCAGCACCAACACTTTGAATTGTGCTCGGAAACATACTGGGAGCCAATGTAGGTCTTTCAAGACCGGTGTTATGTGGTCTTGGCGGCCGCTCTCAGTCACCAGTCTAGCTGCCGCATTCTGGATTAGTTGTATTTTCCGGGTCACCTTCCAAGGTAGCCCCATGGAGAGCACAGAGTTCCCCTTGTAGTCTACTCCAAGGCTCTTCCCAGTCAGTCTGCACCTATTGTCTCAGAGGAAATGAGAGGAGCCACCAGGGGACATTCAGTGTGGCCAGCAGACAGCTGATTATAGCTGCCTCCTGACCCATTTCAAAGAATCTCCATGATTTAAACTTTTAACTCATGCACTTTGATGTGATGAGTTAACACCATCATAATAATCATCATTTATTAAATCTGTATGCCACCTTTCATCTGAAGTTCACAACAAAAAAAACAAGATGAGAATACAAAATATGTAATAAATAAACAAAAAACACAAAAGAATGCCTCTTATCTGCTGTAGACAGTTATGGTGAATAAAAAGCCTTTTGCTTGACAGTCACACCTGTAAGGATGAATCAATGTGTCAACATGGTGAGGCTTCAATAACCAAAGCCAAATCTCTGGAGAAATATTTGCCATGTAGGTTGGGAAGATAATAATAAACCTATCCCTCCTTCATATTAACTTCCCGAAAGGTATCTTTACATTCCTTAAAACCATCAACTTATTGGCTGCTGTAAATCTGCACACAAGACACCCATCTCCCTTATTGGTTTATTTGCTATGCAAAATCTTCTGTACAGAAGTTGTGATGAGGAGTTCCTTCAAAATGAAGAGCATGAGGTTTATGCCTGACAAAGGAACGTAGCTGGTGAGATGTTTGGAAAAAAACTCCTCTGGCTTCAAGGAGCTAGTAACTTCTGTCTCCTTTGCAAGTATGCTAGTGACTTGTCTTCCAAGAGCTGGGGTTTTGTTTTGGTTTTGTTTTTGAATACCACAGCAGGCAGGTTGCCTCTTTTGCAGGTTGCTCTCAGCTCGTCGGTGGCTCTTGAGCCGTGCAAATCTTCTGGAACTGCACGTGCTTGAGTTTCACGCAGACTCCTTTGACAGCAAAAGCATTATCCCGGCCTACATATGACAATTTTGCTTCTAGGCTCCAAAAGGCTTGAATTTTAATAAAGAGGAAATTAGCACGAATGGAAGAGCTGAAATGGAATCCCTGTAGTTTGTGCACGGATGTCTCCATCACATCTTGGCTTTGATTTGTACACAAGTGATTTTGGGTAGCCTTTATCTGGAGCCATAAAATATGGCAAGCATGCGATGTTCGTTTGTGGGGCTCTTGTATCCTGAAGGGTTTGGTGAAACAAAATGAGAGTCCACAACATAACAAATATGGTTGGGGCTCCTGACTATAAGAGTGGAGGCTGAAGCCATATCTCCCCACATCCACCCCACCCCTTTGAGCCAGCGCAAGCAACTCGTTGTTGTTGTTTAGTCATTGAGTCATGTCCGACGCTTTGTGACCCCCTGGACCAGAGCACGCCAGGCACTCCTGTCTTCCACTGCCTCCCACAGTTTGGTCAAACTCATGCTGGTAGCTTCGAGAACACTGTCCAACCATCTCGTCCTCCACACTACGCCAGTGTGGTGTAGTGGTTGAGAGCGGTAGTCTCGTAATCTGGGGAACCGGGTTCCCTTCCCCGCTCCTCCACATGCAGCTGCTGGGTGACCTTGGGCCAGTCACACTTCTCTGAAGTCTCTCAGCCTCACTCACCTCACAGAGTGTTTGTTGTGGGGGAGGAAGGGAAAGGAGAATGTTAGCCGCTTTGAGACTCCTTAAAGGGAGTGAAAGGCAGGATATCAAATCCAAACTCTCCTTCTTCTTCTTCTTCTTCTTCTTCTTCTTCTTCTTCTTCTTCTTCGTCCCCTTCTCCTTGCGCCCTCCATCTTTCCCAACATCAGGGTCTTTTCCAGGGAGTCTTCTCTTCTCATGAGGTGGCCAAAGTCTTGGAGTCTCAGCTTCAGGATCTGTCCTTCCAGTGAGCACTCAGGGCTGATTTCCTTCAGAATGGAGAGGTTTGATCTTCTTAAGCAACTCATACATATGGCTTAAGCAAAACAAATCCTGCTCAATCTATACCCAGAATTATAGTAGATGATAATTCGGGTCAATACCAAATCAATAATTATTTATATATGTATACAGTGATGAACATTTACGAGTCCTTTGCTGCTCTTATAACTTGGGAGGGTGAACCCCCCCCCATCTAATTTTAACATTTATTTAAGATACTTGAGGGATTTAGAAGCATGCAATTACTGGAATAGTGAAATGATTATGTGTGGCAAAGTTTAGCGTTTAAATGTAAATTACTGAGGCAGCTGCAGGATATCAATAGACATATGGTAGAAATGTAAATATATCCCCCGAAACTGTACGTAAACATTCCTAAGCAAAGATATTGAGAGAAATTTCCGACAAAATAATCCATTAAAGTGATTGTTTCTCAGCCGGGTAAAACGAGTCCGCATTTGTGTTTCCAGAATGTGAATCACTCTCCACAGAAGCTGTGCAGAGTCCTGCTTGGTGTTACAGGATCTTCTAGGGTTACTCTGAGAAATGTTAAGTTTTGATGATAAATTCTATTCCGTTTTCCTGATGCATAAAATATTCACCAAGTGTATTGGGATACCTTGCCAAGCCCGCTCCTAATTGAGGCATGGCGGCATGACTTAATTTCCTCCTTAGCTGGAGTTGGGTTTCCAGTTGTTACTATAAATAGCACCAACCACGTCTGCAATCCACACGAAAAACTTGTTAGTAATCCTTCTGAGGTCAGCGAGATTACTTTTCTTGTAAGGCTCCGGCATTGCGATTGGATTTTTCGCAGGGGAGGAATTTGGGACATTCAGGGATGCAGTCGGAATCCTGAGCATCGCTACAGTTTTCTCATTGGTTTGACAAGAAGATTAATTGTCTCAATGCACACTGTAATAACAATCCAAAGATCAGGTCGTTGGGGGTGCAAGAGATGGCATCCCAATTATAAAAATAACTTTAAGATGCCCTTGTTCATAAAGTCTGGGATCCGTTCCCTATCCTTGCATGTTTGTCAAGCGTACTTGCAGGAACGAGGCAATGTTTTCTTCTGTCAGCAGGGCCTTGTCTCCATTAGGGTTCACTTTCAGAGGTGTCTGCAACCTTGGGAAAGCATTTTGGAGGCATGAGGGGATGCTAGAAGGGGGCAGTTTTAGAAGCCTTGTATGCGAATGAATAGGGACACGGGTGGCGCTGTGGGTTAAACCACAGAGCCTAGGTCTTGCCGATCAGAAGGTTGGCGGTTCGAATCCCTGCGATGGGGTGAGCTCCCGTTGCTCGGTCCCTGCTCCTGCCAACCTAGCAGTTCGAAAGCACGTCAAAGTGCAAGTAGATAAATAGGTACCGCTCCGGCAGGAAGGTAAAAGGCGTTTCCATGCGCTGCTCTGGTTTGCCAGAAGCAGCTTAGTCCTGCTGGCCACATGACCCGGAAGCTGTACGCCGGCTCCCTTGGTCTATAGAGCGAGATGAGCACCGCAACCCCCCGTTTCATTCGTACCTATGCGAATGAAAGACCACACCTGGTGGTTTGCATCCCATATGAAGTACAAACCTAATGCTGAGTTAAGATACTTGCTGTTAAGAAGAATAACTACCCGTCTGTCTCAAGAGACAATGGAGTGCACCTGTGAGGGTGAAGTCAAACCACCAAGGTGACCTCCCCAGGGTGCAAGCCTGGTCACTGTGTATGGAGGTCCTGCTCTGCCCAGACAACAAGACCCTCACTCTCAGCCTCTCTGATATGGTCCAAAGGACAGCAGAGCAATATTTGGCTCCAGCTTGGCTGCAGGAGTTGCTGGTGTACATAGGGCCATCCATCCGCCTTAGGCACTCTCCTCTGGATTTGTATAGGATTTACTCCTCAGTCTTTTCTTCTCCCAAAGATATCCCGCAAGACAGTGGAGGTTTCGGACCAGAGCTTTCCTTCTCCTAGATGGCCTACCTTCCCAGGTTGACAAGCCCTATCTGCCCCTCATTTCTCTCCACAGCACATGCAGAAACTGCCTTCTTGACCGTTGGACCCACTATCGGTCTCATCTGCTCAATCCGCCAGATCCTGCCTTCACATTCAGGGGAAGGCCCTAACTCTCAGAGGGCTTATGACTCGTCGGCTACCCTCACCTGGTTTAGCTGGCCAGTCAAAGCCACTTCTGGGATGTGGCCGCTGTTGCATGCTGACATCTTTTAGGAGCCACAGGTGAGAGCTGAGTGTAGGGTGGGGACCAAAGGTGGACAAAGTACCACCAGAATGACCACCAGAGGTAGGTACCACCAGAGGTACCCCTCCCCTAACACCAATAATAATAATAATAATAATAATAATACCCCTCCCCTAACACCAATAATGATGATGATGATGATGGCCTACACAAATTACTTGGCTCAGCTCTAGATTTACTACATCACGGGGCCCTAAAGGTAACTTGTGTCTTACGTTTGCACTTGGATTTTCATTTCTTTTTCAGTCGCTTCCACACTCTGGACTGCCTTTTCAAGAATATTGGGCAGTGTGCCGTCAGTTATCTCTGAGCTGGCTCTGTGTTTTGAGAGGGCAATGTGTTCTCTGATGGGCTGTGATGGGCTTACCTGGGAGTGATGGCAGATAGCAAAAGCAGCAATGGAAGGCTGGATGTTGCTACCATTTTATTTCCCACAATGCTCTAGAGTAGTGTTACAACACACGCAACACAGGAAACCAAATGGTGGGTAGACCAGCCATCCTGCACTGCTTCGAGTGCTGTGAAATATTTACTCCAAAGTAGACATCAGTGATGGGCTTGGTGTGGCCCTGGCTCATCTTCTGTATATTCCGGGCATGGTTACCAGGTCACCAATATATGGCATTGCAGAAACTGAATAATAAGAAAAAATACAAGAACCCAGGCATTCATTAGCAATGCTTTGCAGAATGTGTTTAATTAGCAAGCTTACCTTCAGAGCCTACGACTGGGCATTTGACTATTAATTACTTTTCTGTTCCACTTAAAAGCATCGTTTTTAAAGTTAAGATCATAATTGGAATTTGTCTACATAATGTTTCATGAATTGTAAAGAGGAAAAAAATTAAGTGCTATACATTTGTTAAAATGCATGCGTGGAAGACTATATCGCGGCTTAATATGCCAAAATATGTGCAAAACTTCCTCCTGTGCACACAGCTCCTTTGCTCCTTCCTCGGCACTGTAAGGAAGCCTCTAATTAACCACTGTTTTCTGTTTCATCTGACCTAGGAAATGGAGGTTATTAGCTTTTGGACAAGCCAGAATATCAAACCCATTTTGCATCATGGTTGGCTTGTTCTGAAGCTTATAACCACACTTCCCCAGTTTGGATGAAACAGGAAATTTAATTGGACACTTCCTGCTTTGATTGCTTGCAAGTGGATAAGGAGGAGTAAAAGGGTTGTATCTGTGGGCAAAAGGCTTGCTCATATATTTGATCTGTGGTTTCAGCTTAGAAATGAGCAAGATTCTTTTTTTCCCCTTTAAAAATTATGATACAGAGATTGTATGAGTCCAGGGACCCAGCAAATGAGTACTGGATGGAGCATGCATTTCATGTTGGGGGGGGGGGGGAGATTACAGTTGAACATAACTATGCATGAGTGCTAGTTAGTGCATGAAGGGGTTAAGAGCACAGAGTTAGATTCATAGACTCAGCTAGGTCACACACCCTAACCTCTGTGAGGGAGGAAGTGAAACTGCTCCTCTTATTGTTCCTGTCTCTCTCCGTGCCATGCAACTGACCAAGGAAGATGTATCTAAGCTTTGCTCCAAGCTCAGAGCATGTGTTTGAAGCTATCTTTCTGTATTTTTTACCCAAAAGTATTCTGCCTGTGTTCTCCATGTTGCTGTGTGGGTATATACATGAATCTGACCTTTGGAATGTTTTGTAAGTAAAGCATTTTAAACTTACTTAACAGTGTGTAGTCTGTTCATTGCAAGAGGGCTAGAAAAAAAGTACCGTATTTTTCCATGTATAACACGACCGCATGTATAAGACGACCCCTATTTTTGGGAGCCCTCAACAGTTGTTGAGCTTCTTTTGTAAGTTCGCTGAGCTGTTGAGCAGCTTTTCGACGATCCCCCGCTCTGGCTGACGGAACTGGTGTCGTCTTACACCGCATACTGGCACTCACCAAATACTCTTCCTAAGCTGGGAAGAGCAAGTAAGCAGCCTCCTCTCTGACATTTCCCTGCTACCTCCACAGCACCAGCCCTCGCTTACTTAGCATATTAACCCATGTATAAGGCAACCCTCAATTTATCACAAAAAATTCAGAAAAAAGTTTGTGTCCTGGTCCTGAGGGTTAACTGTGCGGCGAAGTCCGAGTCCCACCTGAGGTCGAGGGTGCAGTATGGGAATGTCAGTCAAAGCTGAAGTGGGGTCCAAGGCAGGGCGTCAGTTGAGGTCAGGAACTCTGGCAGAAGAGCAGGACAGGGTGCAGGCAGGAACAGGCTACTAACAATGTTGCTCCCGCAACTTGGGACTGGGGCTGGCTAGCTTTTATCTGCCCCGAGGCACAGGGCGGTCCCGGTCCACAGGTGACTTGCCTCTCCTGGCCTGGAGGTGAGCCGTCCTCCTGCGGGAACTTAGTTCCCTCCGCCTCTCTGCCCTGAGCCTCTGCAGCTCAGGAGAGACTGGAGGGTTCCTGGACCCAGAGGCAACCTCAGCTTCCCCTGACGGGGCTGAGAGTGGAGCACCTGCAGGCAATGGGTCCTCCATCACCTCAGGAGCCAGAGCAGACTCAGCTGGTGCCTGCACCTGAGGATCCAGCACAGGTGAGGACCCTTCAGGCTCAGGCCCCAGCCCTGGCTCAGCTGGTTCTGGAGGCGGGGACTCCTGTGCAGGCTGGGATTCCTCAGGTTCAGCCTCCGAGTCCGAATCCCAGGCCATCACAGTTTGTCTTATACATGGAAAAATATGGTAGCACTATCTGCAAGTGGACTAAATGGCATAAAAGGGTCTAACAACCTATATTCCTAACACCATACTGCTGCTTGGCTTTTGTGAGTTTAAACTCTGCTACTGGGGGCTGGAGAGTGAGTTTGAATCCAATCACCCAGCCAATTATATTGCTATTTACCCCACACACATGGGTCACAGGAATTCAATTTTCCTCCCAGTGTTGAGCCGTCTGCATGGCATATTTGTAAAAAATACTCCACAAAGTAGAGACCTACTTCCTGTAGTATATAATTTGAGGCTTAGAGAGAATGTAACCTAGGGATATCATGTAGCTAGTAAATGCAAAATAGGGATAAAATAAACAAAGATAGGAATGCCACAGCAGCAACTGCCTGACTATTCCATGTTTGTGAATTCCCTCTAAAGCAGGGCTGCCATACGCCCACAATTTCCCAGACATAGCTGGGATTCTCCCATTGAAAATGGCCCTGCCATATTGGAAATGTAGGGTTTTTTGGTGAATTTCCCTTTAAAAATGCTTACAAACATTCATTTATTTAGAGATTTAGCAGATAAAGACCAACAACTTAGCCCCCCCCCCAAAAAAAAGGAAGGAAGGAAGGAGCTCAATAACTTTTATGTCCTAATTTTCACTTTTTGAAATATGGCAACCCTAATCTAAAGGCCAATTAATATGAAAAGCAGAAGACACGAGAACAGTTGCCTGACACTTGGGTTAAATTGCTTTTGTTGGTGTGTGTGTGTTATTTGAGGAGCATTGGAAGATATGATATGGGTGGAATCTACACACATATTGAAAACGCTGTGAAAATGCTTTTTCTGAAAACATTTTGAAAAATACATTGAATTTGGCATAGCTCACTGTCGCCATCTGGTGTCACATTTAAAACGTTTGGTTTGTAGCTGTATTGCTGAGTCCATGGACTTAGAAGGGTGTGTGGTGAGGAGGAGGGAGGGGCTGCTTAATACCTTTCCTTCCTGAAAATTTCCTACTCAACTATCACCCTACCCAGTCTCCCCCACCCCGAGGGACAAAAGCACTTTGGAGAGGAGAGTGTTTTGAAGAGAAAGGTAGAACAGAAGGGCTTGAGCAGCACTCAGTCTGTTATCATTCCTCCACTTAAATTGCTTATTCTTTATGTTGGCTTAATTACCAAGGCGTCACATGCAGTGGGTTGCAAAATCAAACAAACGAAACTCGCCTTTGCTTAGAGTTTTTAGCAGCATGCATTAGAATTCCTTTTTCCCTAGCCCTCCAAAAATGTTCAAGCCTTTACAAAAATCACACATCTTTTTAAACGTGGATTTAAAGTTCTTCAACCAGATGCTAGAGAACTTGCTACTGGTTCATTAGCATTGCTTGCCAATTAAATACAAACAGGAAGACACCAAAATATGTGCATGGCATTACCAGGTGCTGCTAAATCGAGACACGAGTTTCTTTTATTCTTTGAGAGTTGTTAAAGCTGACGATGGAGGTCAGCAGAAAAGGAAGGTGCTGTTCCTTGAAAGTGCTGCAGCACCGTATCTTCAGCAGGGTAAAACTAGCACAGCTCTCTGCACTAAGGCTTAGTTGAGAAGCCAGTGGAGTGAAGCCGCTTTTAAGGGTCTTCTGCTTTGAAGTATATTGACATGCATCTCTTCAAAAAGCTATCTTACAAAGGAGAAGACTTGCTTGGTAGTAATAGCTGAGTCTGTTTATTTCTGATTGCTGTTGATTTCACAGGTTTCTCCCATCTGATATTATTACTGCTAGTAGTACAAAAATGTATATGTGAATACATACTTAAATACATCTGTGGTCTAAACCACTGAGCTTCTTGGGCTTGCCGATCGGAAGGTCGGCGGTTCGAATCCCCGCGACGGGGTGAGCTCCCGTTGCTCGGTCCCAGCTCCTGCCATCCTAGCAGTCTGAAAGCACGCCAGTGCAAGTAGATAAATAGGTACCACTTTGGCAGGAAGGTAAAATTTCCATGCGCTCTGGTTTCTATCACGGTTTCCTGTTGCACCAGAAGCGGTTTAGTCAAGCTGGCCATTTGACCCGGAAAGCTGTCTGTGGACAAACGCCGGCTCCCTTGGCCTGAAAGCGAGATGAGAGCTGCAACCCCATAGTCACGTTTGACTGGACTTAACCGTCGAGGGGTCCTTTATCATATATCTTTATCATAGATAGAAACAGAGATAGAGATAGCCACAAAATACATATTTAAGTAAGTGGAGGGGTGTTCCTCAATGTACACTTTTCTAAATTTATTTCATCCTAAAGTGCACCTTCTTTTGAGCATTTTGCTACTTCTTGGGTTCAAAATACAGTGGTACCTCAGGTTACAAATGCCTTGGGTTACAAACACTTCAGTTACAGGCTCCGCTAACCCGGAAGTAGTACCTTGGGTTAAGAACTTTATCTCAGGATGAGAACAGAAATTGTGCAACGGCAGCAGGAGGCCCCATTAGCTAAAGTGGTACCTCAGGTTAAGAACGGTTTCAGGTTACGAACAGACCTCCAGAATAAATTAAGTTTGTAACCAGAGGTACCGCTGTACAAAGGAGAGATGAACACAAAGCATAATTACATTCTGATATGTGTCCACAAGGGGATGCAGATGGCGCTGTGGGTTAAACCACAGAGCCTAGGACTTGCTGATCCGAAGGTCGGCGGTTCGAATCCCTGCGACGGGGTGAGCTCCCGTTGCTTGGTCCTTGCTCCTGCCAACCTAGCAGTTCGAAAGCACCAGTGCAAGTAGATCAATAGGTACCGCTCCAGCGGGAAGGTAAACGGTGTTTCCGTGCGCTGCTCTGGTTCGCTAGAAGGGGCTTAGTCATGCTGGCCACATGACCCAGAAGCTGTACGCCGGCTCCCTTGGCCAATAAAGCAAGATGAGCGCCGCAACCGCAGAGTCGGCCACGACTGGACCTAATGGTCAGGGATCCCTTTACCTTTACCTTATGTGTCCACGAGATGTGAATGAGGTCAAGTTGCTTTAAATCCTCTTCCGTCTCTATGCCCCAGTTGCAATGCCTTCCCTAAATAAGTCTGCTTGGTGCCAACTCTGCCATAATTTATGCTCTGTGTTAAGGGGGGGGGGGGGAGAGATTGTTATTAACCAGACATGCTCACAAGGGCTTTTTAAAAAAAAAAATCCCACTGAGCAACTTTTAATCTGTTTTATGGTTCCATCTGCTGCTTTGTTGTGGGGTTCTATTTGGCGGGTGGGACAGGGAGTTACATTTATTTTATGCCACACACTGCCCTGAAATCTGCTGTGATGATGAGTGGTATAAATATGTTTTAAATAAATAAATACACACAGCATCTCTGTGTAATGGTTTGGCCTGTTAGAATAATCATTGAAAGGTAGTAAAAGTGCTATTCTTCCAGGGTTGAGTCAGGTCTGATGCTTTTCTAGCACTGGAAAACCTTAAGCTGGAATACAGCATTGCATTGAAACAACAGGATTCCGGGTATATACACAAGTCAGCAGAAATTAAGTTCATTACAAATGTTCTTTAATATGCTATTTTAATGAAAGGCAAAACAGTTATTCACTTCTTTAAACAAACAAACAAAAAAAGAAACCCAAGCATTCGTTGCTTTTCCCCGATGAGCTGGGAGTGGACTCCCAGTCAAAGATCATACAGTGACTGCGTTTTCTCCATCCTGAGTGGGGGAAATGTTTTCTGCCCCAAATTCAGATTGAGTTCATGACAGTACTAGATTAAGCTGTGTGATGATATCACTAAGCCAGTTCGGAAGGAGGGCAGTGCTTCTGGTCCTAACCTCTGGTCCTGCGGGGCACTGTCATTAAGCGAGCTCAATCAGTTTTGGATACACGACTACATGAATAAGAGCGGAAAGCATGGCTATGGAGGAAGGTGGGGAGGATGGCTGGCTGGCTGAGGCACAAGGGAGACAATTGTCTAGGCATTGCATGTGGAAAGAGACTCCTCAGTTGTGCATTCCATTTTAAGGACAAATGACATTGGTGTGGTGAACTTTGGCTGTCTCATAGCCTTGAAAGTGCCCCCGACTACGAATTCTTCTATTTGCCAGGCCTCCCCAAAGAATAACTGAGAAAGGTTTTATTTTGCAACCCATGAACAGGGCTATGAAGTCGGAGGGAAGCATTGGTTGAGCCCAAGGAATAATGCCATTTAGGGATAATTGGATTGGGAGTAACTCAAAGGTAATTTGGCAGTTAAATTGTACTTCTGAAATACTGTCTGCTAATCAGATTTAGAGTGCTAATTTAGAGGTCTATTGCCTTCATTTTTTTAACCTTGGAATTTTAGTTAGGTCAGCTGCAAAAATGAACTATTTCCCACACATTAGGGATTTTTTCCCCCATAGGGAACTACCCCTGATTATTGGGAAATCAAAACTGTTATTGCACATTTATATTCAAAGGGATCAGTGCATATATTTGGTGAAATCCATTAAAACATAATATGTATTATTTATGAAAGCAGTTTCAAAATCAAAGTACTTTACAGCCTCGTGACATCGACGATATCTTCTAATGCTGTAAACCTAAGCAGCCATACCTATAGATCTGACTCATTTATTTTTCTTTCACCTTTACGGGGTGCACTAGGCCTCCCCAGCCAGCTCAACGTCAGATAGAATTTGCCATTTCCGTTACCCAGAATGTTCTAAGGCAGAGGTATCTCAGGAGTTTCTGAATTTTATTACTTCGGCCCTTAATGACCTATGACCAGGCACTTCAGGAACCGCACCCTCCTCTGTGAATCTGGCCATGCTGTAAAATTTACCTGCTGCTTTGAATCCTGTCACTGTCAGAGATATGATGCACATGACTGAGGGTCGGTGCTCACCTGATGATAGTTCCAAACTTGAGGAATGTCCTCCTCAGAGAGCTCACTTTCCATGTTTTAGATGAGCTTTGTTAATCTATATAAATATGGTTTTAATACTTAGGTAAAGGGACCCCTGACCTTTAGGTCCAGTCGTGGCCAACTCTGGGGTTGCGGCGCTCATCTCGCTTTATTGGCCGAGGGAGCTGGCATACAGCTTCCGGGTCATGTGGCCAGCAGGACTAAGCCGCTTCTGGCGAACCAGAGCAGCACACGGAAACACCGTTTACCTTCCCGCCGGAGTGGTACCTATTTATCTACTTGCACTTTGACATGCTTTTGAACTGCTAGGTTGGCAGGAGCAGGGACCAAACAACGGGAGCTCACCCCATCGCGGGGATTCAAACCGTCGACCTTCCGATCGGCAAGTCCTAGGCTCTGTGGTTTAACCCACAGCGCCACCCACGTATTTAGTGGGCTTCTATTTCCCCAAATTGTTGGTTTCATTTCTACGGTTCTGTTTCTATTACTGTACCGTGTGTGATTTCCCCTACGTTAACTCTGCCGTCAGTTGCTTATAGACGGATGCTTTCATGTTATATTATTTGTATTTCACTTTGAATATTAATGCTATAAAAAGTGGGGCAGAAACTGTTGGTGGCAAAAGGGGGGGGGGGATAAAATCCCAAATTTGGCTGCCGTGTAAGATGCTGTGGCTTGCAGCTGCTGATTTGAATTAAGCAGACAGCACTTGACTGAGCAAGGCATCAGTTGATGGATTTTGCAGGCACTAATGTCCTTTAATAAACCTTTCAAGGTAATTTTGAAAGGAGGTGGAGGTTAAGAGGGAACAGTTCAGGTGGCTATTTTATAGCTAGATCTGAAAATATATTACAGAGTTCTGACAGAGCGTGTAATTATTTTTCAAGGTGTTTATACTGAAGGATTAATAACTGGGCATATTTAAGACTCATTATAAACGTTTCAAATGGACGTGTGCTCAAATTATGAAGTGACCCTAAAGAATGTTTTAAGATACAGTGGTACCTCTGGTTACAAACGTTTCTGGTTACGAACGCTTCAGGTTACGAGCTCCGCAAACCCAAAAGGAGCTGTTCCTGCTTGCAAACTTTGCCCCAGGATGCGAACGGAAACCGCGTACCAGGCCCCATTAGCAAAAGCACACCTCAGGATAAGAACAGTTTCAGCTTGAGAACAGACCTCCGGAACAAATTACCATATTTTTCCGTGTATAAGACTAGGGTTTTCCCCCTGAAAAATAATGTCCAAAATTGGGGGGGTGTCTTATACACAGGAGCCATCTCCCCCCATTTTTTTAAACTGTGGCCCCCCAAAATAGGGGTCGTTTTATACATGGGGGCGTCTTATAGACAGAAAAATACAGTAGGTTCGTAACCCAAGGTACCACTGTACAGATTTTGGAGTTACATTTGAAGAGGTAAAAATGACCAATGTTAGTTGCAGCTGGCAACATTTTGAGACGTAGTTACCAAGAAGTGCAAAATCAACTGAAGATTTTCACAGAGTCAGGGCCCAACGTTGTCAAATATTACTAGACCTATTTAGGTATTTGTCACTCTCAGGATGAACTGAGTAGCCCTGACCCTGACATTGCCCCCACTTGATGTTCACACATACTGTGCAAACATCGGCAGCGAAGGGGCCTTCCCATGAACGCTTTCCAAGGCCTCATCCTTACAGATGTCCGTACAGTGGTGCCTCGCAAGACGAAAAGAATCCGTTCCGCGAGTCTTTTTGTCTTGCGGTTTTTTCGTCTTGCGAAGCAAGCCCATTAGCGGATTAGCGCTATTAGTGCTATTGACAGTTTAAGGGCTATTAACGGCTATTAAAGGCTTAAGGGATTAGCGGTTTAGCTGCTAAAAGGCTTTTAGCAGCTTAGCGCTTCAGAAAAAGGGGTTGGGGAGCAGAAAAAAACTCAAAAATTTTCGTCAATTTTCGTCTTGCGAAGCAAGCCCGTAGGGAAATTCGTCTTGCGAAGCGCCTCTGAAAACGGAAAACCCTTTCGTCTTGCGGGTTTTCCGTCTTGCGAGGCATTCGTCTTGCGGGGCACCACTGTACAGATGCCAAGGTAGGAATATGTGTCAGGGAGCAAAGCAACTTGGAACATCCATCTCTCTGCTCTTGCGCCGTCCAAAATAAGGAAGCAAGAAGCAACCTGAAAACAGCTACTTTCCCCACAGTTTGTGCATCGTGAGCTCTTGGGGAAAATACAGCTGAGGGCATTTCATGCAGTTCATGGGTTTAGATGCAGACTCATTTCCTCATTTTTAAAATGGTAGCATTAAACGGAATACATCACATGCTTATAGCGAACATTTGCCGCTGACATTTGGAAGCCCGTTTTCCCTCACTTTTACGTTTTCTCTCCGTATCTCAGTTCCTTGAGGTTCCTCCCCCTTGCTGTCGACACATTCATTGAAGTGCAGGATACACAAAGGGCCCTTCTTCAAATGCGCCTTGGAAAGGCAGCCTGGCCTCATTTCTTGCTCCATGAAAGACAAGCAAAGAGAGTCCTTCCATCAACCCTCCCTCTCCGCCTTTTCCTTGCCAACTCCGATAACTTTGCTCAACTAGGCATTCCTCCTCTCAGATTCTAGCCCACTAGGTTTTTGAGTGCGATGACTCGGTGTATACTTGCGGGTATTGGGCAGTAAACAAATTTTAATAATAATAATGTACATGATTCTCCTTCAGCCCTTTGTGTTTTCTTGCCCACACCCATAGCCAGAATGTGCTTAGGAAGCCAAAGGGAGTCACTAATACGTTATCATCATTACTAATTGTTGTTGTTGTTTAGTCGTTCAGTCGTGTCTGACTCTTCGTGACCCCATGGACCAGAGCACGCCAGGCACCTCTGTCTTCCACTGCCACCCGCAGTTTGGTCAGATTCATGTTTGTAGCTTCGAGAACACTTTCCCACCATCTCGTCCTCTGTCGTCCCCTTCTCCTTGTGCCCTCCATCTTTCCCAACATCAGGGTCTTTTCCAGGGAGTCTTCTCTTCTCATGAGGTGGCCAGAGTCTTGGAGCCTCAGCTTCAGGATCTGTCCTTCCAGTGAGCACTCAAGGCTGATTTCCTTCAGAATGGAGAAGTTTGATCTTCTTGCAATCCATGGGACCCTCAAGAGTCTCCTCCACCACCAGAATTCAAAAGCATCAATTCTTCGGCGATCAGCCTTCTTGATGGTCCAGCTCTCACTTCCATACTTCACTACTGGGAAAACCATATCTTTATACGGACCTTTGTTGGCAAGGTGATGTCTCTATCATTACTAATATGTGTAACTATTGTTATTAGACTTGTAACCTTCTCAGGCTCCTGCCTGACTGCCCCTTTGCCATTCTTAGGCAATTTGAGCTGGCACGATGTATTGCCAGCTCAAATTGTCTGAAACTGGCATCGAGATCCGAACGCCATGCTGGTTTCAGACAATTTATCAGTACACCGCCCAGCTCTAACTGCTAGCCCTGATAGTTGTGGGTTTACACTCCTGCATTAGAGGTGCCAGGCCTCCAGATACTGTCATATTTGCACTCTTTATAAAGACTTGAGGAATGAGATTATCGCTCCTCTTTTATTGTCCATTCTGGGTCGCCCAACCACTGCCCAGTGTCCTTTCTCTTGGCAGATCAAGATGAGCAGGTGACAGCAAAGGTTGCAAGGTTTTTAGCTGGGGCAATCAGAATAAGATCCACTATTTGACTATTGATTCAAACCCCTAAAATGTATTTTATAGAATTGACTTTTTATTTCTATTCTTTGTATATCGTATTGTTGTTTTATTGCTAAGGCCGATGGCTGGCGCAATTAAAGATTCATTCAATGTCAATGCCTCCAAGTACAGTCGTACCTTAGTTTTCTATTCTGGAAGTCCGTTCAACTTCCAAAAACGTTCAAAGACCAAAGCACAGCTTCCTATTGGCTGCAGGAGCTTCCTGCACTCAACCGGAAGCTGTGGAAGCAGTGTCAGACATTTGGGTGGATATTTGATGAATTATTGTATTTTAATATTTTGCTGGAAGCCACCCGGAGTGGCTGGGGAAACCCAGACAGATGGGTGGGGTATAAATAATAATTTATTATTATTATTATTATTATTATTATTATTATTATTATTACTATTATTATTATTTGGTGAGTGCCAGTATGCAGTGTATTATGGCACCATAATACATCAGCCAGAGCGGGGGATCGTTGAAAAGCTGCTCAACAGCTCAGTGAACTTACAAAAGAAGCTCAACAACTGTTAAGGGCTCCCAAAAATAGGGGTCGTCTTATACATGTGGTCATGTTATACATGGAAAAATACAGTACTTTCTTTCTAGCCTTCTTGCAATGAACAGACTACACACTGTTAAGTAAGTTTAAAATGCTTTACTCACAAAACATTCCAAAGGTCAGGTTCACGTATATATCCACACAGCAACATGGAGAACACAGGCAGAATACTTTTGGGTAAAAAAATATAGAAAGTTAGCTTCAAACACATGCTCTAAGCTTGGAGCAAAGCTTAGATACATCTTCCTTGGTCAGTTACATGGCACGGAGAGAGACAGGAACAATAAGAAAATTATTATTATTATTATTATTATTATTATTATTATTATTATTATTATTAGGTTCCAAAAAACATTCGCAAACCAGAACACTCACTTCTGGGTTTGCAGCACTTGGGAGCCAAAACGTTCAAGTTGCAGGGCGTTTGGGATCCAATATACGTCTGGACTGTACAATTGAGGGTCAACACTTACAGAGGGCCACTGTGCTCATGCCCTGCTTATGGGTTTCCCAGAGGCATATTATGGGCTACTGTGGCAACAGGATGCAGACTTTTGTTCCGGCAGGACGTGTCTTGCATTATTATGCACTTTTTTAGACTCCCTCTTAAGATTTGGGTTAAGATTTGCCAAGTTGTGCAATTTTTCTGTGATGCAATCTCTCCGATCTGGTGGCAGCTACCAAGCTCTTCTTTAGAATTTATAAAGTGCAAAGAAATAAAATAGCCATATATAGCTTTTAGCTTTTATAAATTTTCTTTAATATTAATAGGGCTGCTGCTTCCACAGAGTACTTAAGAGAATTATGGCAGGAGGTTAGTTTAACTATTGGTTTGACATCTGTGCATTCAGACACTCTTAAATTACGTTACAAGCTGTAGCTTTGTATAGAAAAACATCTGTTTTAATTAGAAAGAAATAGCTGGAAATTAAAAGTAATTTTAAAAGGCAATTTCTTTTGGAGTTTTACTGACCAATAGAATTTATTTACCATACAGAGGTAGCAATGAAATCTATATTTATGGGAGGGTTTTTAATTGGAAAGGGATGGTTTGCGCACACGAGGCAATTAATAATAATACTCATATGTGCTTTATGGCAGCCTTAGTGCCTGCACTGATGCTTTGAAGAGTAGACAACAGAAGTTGTGATTGCACCAGCACACAGTACCTTAGGCAAATACCCAAGACCCCATGGGATTCCAGTGCACCTGATGCTGCAGAACTACCTTGTATTTTTTAAAAAATAAAAGTTTGAAGGCATATATTCTGGGAACCTTATCCCTTCCCTTCTGTATTCAGGGCTAGGAATAGACATAAGCTGCCTGTAGTTTATTCTAGAGGTGATTCGATTAGCAATTTCAGGGAACATGTTACGATATACCCAACTTTGAGGTTCTTCTACAATCAAATGGCATATAAATTTATGAAATAAATAACAGCTTGCCAGTATACTAGGATCATCAGAGAAGCCCGTTCTTGATGAGAAATGCATTGTCTATGAACCAGAGAGAGGGTCTTCCCTGTGGTGGCACCCTGATGTAGAATGCCCTCCCACAGGAATGACTTCGATGCCCAGTTAAATCCTTGTTGTTTCCCCAAGCATTTTAGATTATATTTTTAGCATTTAGATGAATTTATTCCTCTTAACTTTTTTTTGTATTGTTGGCTTGTGCTATGTGCAAATAATGCATACTTTAAAATTGCATTGCATTTCTGTTTTGCTGCTTTTGAGGGTGTTTCTTTTCTGTCACTGAGAAACTGTACAGTCGTACCTCGGACGCCAAACGCCTTTAAACTTGAATGTTTTGGCTCTCGAACGATCGAAAACCGGAAGTGATTGTTCCAGTTTTCAAACATTTTCCGAAAGTGAAACATCCAGCGCAGCTTCCGATTGGCTGCAGGAAGCTCCTGCAGCCAATTGGAAGCTGCGCTTTGCTTCTTGAACCGTTTTGGAAGTCAAACAGACTCCCAGAACAGATTAAATTTGAAAACCAAGGTACGACTGTCCCATCTTTGAAGTTCTAATTGTGCATATGTGTTCTGTGTTGAGGGTTGGGAAGGGATGTAGTATATATGCTGCTAATCTTGCTTAAAATGTGTGCAGTGAATTGTTAATTTTTTTTTAATTTTGTATTGCAAATGTAATACACATAAACCATAAAGCCCATTATATATATATGCAGTGGTACCTTTGTACGAAATGTGCAAAAACCTAGCTGTCAGCCAATTGGAAGCTGCACCTCGGAACTCAAATGTATCGGAATTCGAACGGACTTCCAGAACGGATTACGTTCAAGTTCTGAGGTACCACTGTGTGTGTGTGTGTGTGTATAAAGTTCACTATTCACAACAAAACTGTTGGGATACTGTCAGGGAGACAATGTCCATCATGACTCCACGTCGTCTCTGGACGTCCATCGATCTCCCGCAGAAACGCAGTATCAGCAATTAGCGACACGAGCTCCAGAAATAGCTTGCCACATTCCAGAACCGATGCATCAGCAGATAATGCACACAGCGGAAGATGCACCCAGGAGCGCATGATTTACAAGTTTGTTCAGCGTTGATCAGAACAAAAAGAAAAACATGACTGCCTGCTTCAGTGTTCCGGCACAGAGAGAGAGACGAAAACAAAGACATAACAGAAACATCCTGTGAAACAGGAAATACGCAGGCTGTGACACAAACATCCTGCTCCCTTTTAAGGTGGAACGGAAATATCCTAACAAAAACTTGGTTCACGACATATGCACCATTCCCTGATCTCTCATCACAAAACACACAAGCACAAAAATAACTTTGAAAATACCCATTTTATGATTTTTCAGTACAGAGAAAATGGCCATTCTCTTCCTCCTCCTCCTCCACACCACCACCAAAAAACCCCCATTTTACTGAAAACGCTGTATTTCAAAATCAGTGCAAATAAGTAGGATCCTTTGGCAAAATGTTGCAGTGTGGGGTTCTTCTGTTCCAGCCTCTACATTCCACAGTTTTCCATTCCCTGCTTCCACCCAAACAATCAGCATCGCAGGAACCAAACAGAAGAACCAACGGCCTCTCAAGCACTGTGGGTTTCTGAGGGATTATTTAATGAGATCTCTTATGGGCTTCATCGGAGGTGCAGGCGGGCACCGTGACCCCTGCCCCAAAAGATTCCAGAGTAATTTGCTATCATTTCATCTGGAGTGACATGGGCTTCTGTCTGCCTTGCATTAAAGCCGGCAAGTTTCTCACTGGGATCAACCTGAAAGGCCAGGTCTGATGTGGCAGATGCAGGTATGCAGGATGAAAATAGGAAATAGAAGTTGAAAATAGAAAATCCCCCATGACTCCCACTGCAAAGCTCATCTTCCTGTCATGTTATCTTGTTAAGAGTTTTCTTGATTGGGTGGTTAGAAGGTAATTTGAGGAGGTTTCTATTAGGCTGCTATATGCCGAATCGCCGAAGAATTGATGCTTTTGAATTCTGGTGCTGGAGGAGACTCTTGAGAGTCCCAAGAAGATCAAACCTCTCCATTCTGAAGGAAATCAGCCCTGAGTGCTCACTGGAAGGACAGATCCTGAAGCTGAGGCTCCAATACTTTGGCCACCTCATGAGAAGAGAAGACTCCCTGGAAAAGTCCCTGATGTTGGGAAAGATGGAGGGCACAAGGAGAAGGGGACGACAGAGGACGAGATGGTGGGACAGTGTTTTTGAAGCTACTAGCATGAGTTTGACCAAACTGCGGAAGGTAGTGGAAGACAGGAGGGCCTGGCGTGCTCTGGTCCAGGGGGTCACGAAGAGTCGGACACGACTAAACGACTAAACAACAACAACAAATGCCGAATCGAGCAAGGAGTCTGCCATTTGCTGGATATAACCCCCCTTGTACGTTGGTGAGCCGGAAAAGCAGGTGTGGTTCGAAGCACTGCCACAAAGGCAAAATAAAAGGGCAAGGAAGGCTGTTTCATGGGGTCTCCGGAAGGGCTCCATCGAATAAACACAATATTAACTTTTTGTGAGTCCGTGCTCAATCAATTTCAACTCAGTAGTTTTGTTCTATAATACTGTTTTTCTCAACTCAGTAGTTTTGTTTTACAGTGTTTCCCACTCCACTAGCATTAAATTATCTTTCAAGAGAACATTAAGGCCCTCTTCACTTGCTAGAAGGCCCAGTGATGAAACAGGCAGACAATTGTATTTGTAATTCAAAGCAAGGGGGTAAATGGATACATACTGAGCAGATAATTTCAGTCTTCTTGCCCATGCAGGTTTTGTTGTTTCTCTGTATCTCTGGCTTTTATTGAATTACGCCTGCATTTCAGTTTCCATATCAAGTGAATCAAGAGGACATAATGACACATTATACTATATACTTTATTGTGTGCACACTTCTAAATTTTGAAAATGCGTTGATCAATGGCACCTAACTTAATCTTTTCAGGTATTTTGCGGAGACTAGATTAAAATAATTATTCAATCCAGTTTAAAAGACTCCTGCATAGTATTCGGGGGAGAGATGAACTGTAGAACAAAAGACTAATGTTAACAAAATGGACCGTGCAAAAGCAGTTTAAATTTTTATTTGCATGTTTCTTATACAAATTATCTGCAGCCCAGTCTACTGGAAAATTTCCATGACCTTTTTTAAAAAGGAAAAAAAAGAGTTCAGATTCGACATCATAAACAAATAATGCAGGGTTGGTAAATTGCCTGAAAGAAAGATGTGCAAGACGGTTGAATGGACTTTAGCTTTGAAACTGAAAACAGAAAATTAAGGTGCCAGACAACCTTTCCTTCTCTGGAATATTATAAGCTGATCACTTTCCCTCTCTGCTTGGTTTTTATCTTGTGGGTTCCCCACCACCAGTGCCGGATTTACGTATAAGCTAAACAAGCTATAGCTAAGGGCCCCACTCTCTTGGGGCCCCCCAAAAAAACTAAAGGAAAAAAACCTTATATTTCCAAAATATGAGATAAAAAATAAATAAAATAAAACCTTCATACAGCAACAGTGTTTTGTGTTGTGTATGGATCTATTAGGTCCATAAATTACCATATAGCATATATTCAACGCAAAAAACAGTGACAATTTGTTGTTGACAAAGGACAGCTGGACATATCAAGGGCCCCATTACCTTCAGTAGCTTAAGGCCTCATCAAACCTAAATCCGACCCTGACCACCACCACTAATTAACAGTCATATTCCATGGCATATGGTGCCCATTCAGTATGCTTAACCCAGGCATCTCCAAACTTGGCCCTCCAGATGTTTTGGGACTACAATTCCTATCATCCCTCACCACTGGTCCTCTTAGCTAAGGATGATGGGAGTTGTAGTCCCAAAACACCTGGAGGGCCAAGTTTGGGGATGCCTGTCTTATTAGGTTATTTTCAAGTGGTTGTGCACTTTTATGGTATATAGTAGTTCCACCAATCTCAGTACAGTGGTACCTCAGGTTAAGAACTTAATTCGTTCCAGAGGTCCGTTCTTAACCTGAAATTGTTCTTAACCTGAAACACCACTTTAGCTAATGGGGCCTCCTGCTGCCGCTGCACGGCCGCTGCACGATTTCTGTTCTCATCCTGAAGCAAAGTTCTTAACCTATTTCTGGGTTAGCGAAGTCTGTAACCTGAAGCATATGTAACCCGAGGTACCACTGTATTCCCCTAAGCATGCTAACACTTCTTGTTCATTAGTAGCCATCTATTGTCTGAGTTGGCATGGGTGAGGGTACTGAATTTGCAATCAGAAAGAAAGATAAAAACAGCTTAATTTTTTTAAAAAAATAAAGCTTAATTTGGACAGTTGGCAATGTAACCCAGTAGGCTGCCTTTAATGACAGCAGTGCTCATAGAACAGGAGGATTGTGGAATAACACAGGGAAGCCGTGTCATCGGCTAACACCTGCCCATCGCCCCTTGCTGCTGTGATTGTCCTGAAACATCAGAGTGGCAATTTTAGCAGCTAAAACTAGGATGTTTATGCCCTGTTAAATTTGTATGGTTTTGTGCTGATGGTATTTATCCTTTTGGTCTTGCTCACATTTGCTACTTAAAAATACCCCAGCAAGGGGGTTAGGTAAAGGTCAAGGGACCCCTGACCATTAGGTCCAGTCGTGGCCAACTCTGGGGTTGCGGCGCTCATCTCGCTTTATTGGCCAAGGGAGCCGGCGTACAGCTTCCGGGTCATGTGACCAGCATGCCTAAGCCGCTTCTGGCGAACCAGAGCAGCGCATGGAAACACCGTTTACCTTCCCGCCAGAGCGGTACCTATTTATCTACTTGCACTTTGACGTGCTTTCGAACTGCTAGGTTGGCAGGAGCAGGGACCGAGCAATGGGAGCTCACCCCGTCGTGGGGATTCGAACCACCGACCTTCTGATCGGCAAGTCCTAGGCTCTGTGGTTTAACCCACAGTGCCACCTGCGTCCCTAGCAAGGGGGTTAAGTTGTAGTAAAATTATATCTCACCCTTCCTCCCAAAGGAGACCACAATTCAGTGAGCTGAGCCACACTCTTAGCATGTTGCCAGTTCCTGTCTTTGGAGCCTGCTGGCTTTTGTTCGCACAATCATAAAATTCGTCCAAATACCTTGTTGCTATCTGCAATTGCAAGGAGAACATAGCCTTTTGCCGGCTCTTGACCCATTAGCTTTGCCTCTGCCACTGAAATTTCTATCTGACTGGCAATCATTATAGCTTTCTGGAAGGTAATATCGGGTTCTCTCAAGAAGCATTCTGCCAGGGCATCAACCGATCCTGAATCATTTCTGCTGCCATGCCCCCCAAATTACAAGTAACAGCAATTTCCCTTAAAGCAGCAATCTCTTGGTCCGCAGCTTCCCCTTCCTTCTGTCCCTGCCGGTGAAATTTATAATGTTCTTCCACAATATTAACTCTAGGCACAGAAAAATTCCTTAAAGCATTCAAAGCTGTCTCATATTTATCATCCACCACAGGCAAAATACGAAAGATTCTCTGAGCTTTTGCTCCTAAGCAATGGATGAGTGATGGTTTCTTTCCTGCTCTGGAAGTTCCTCATCATGAATAGTCAGCGTATAGACATTAGGACTGGGCGATAACTGGTTTTCAATATCACGATATATCACCAGCTAAACATCGTGATATATCGATATATCACGATATCTGAAATAAGGAAGGAACTACACAAGACAATGTCCTCACAACTGCTACTACTTAGGGGTCTAACACAGATAAATGACAATATTATCTTCTTTTTTTAAAAAATGTTTATTAAATTTCCAATTAACAAACCAATCATATCACATTAATTCCAAATTATACCAATACACAATAAATTCCAAACATTTAGCTGAATTTTAATTTTTTGTTGGGGGTACCCATGCTTCGAGTTCAGAAAGGGTCCAATCATCTCATATTTCTGCTGCTTTAATGTTCACAAGTCCCATCTTCCCATCTCTTTGTTGTTATCCTTAAATGACAATATTATCAATCATCACAAATTCGGTTTCATCAGCAGGCAAGCCAAAATGCATCCCAACAGGGCTTTGGGTTTGGGTCTTGGCTACCAAATAGTGGTATTCAGGACAATCCAAGGTACGGTGATGGGTCATGGTGCATGCAAATAATCTGGGACTGCCAGACTGGCAGGAGACCGGCTAGGAAGCAAAAGCAGCAGTAGCAGAAACAGCAGGGCTGCCTTTGGAAAGGAGACATATAGAGTGAGATGCAATGGTCATCAGGTGGAAGACATAGCTTCCAGACCTGGATGCACACTGGGTCTTTGTGAGCAAGCGATAAGAAAGAACTAGTGGTGCTGTCCAAGTTCCCTCTAAGTGAACTTTTTCTAGCAGTTGAGTTTAGGGCAGTGACTGAGTAACTCAAATGTCACATGGCAGCAGCAGCAGACATTCCACTTGGAATACTGACCCTACCATTTTTCTCCCTTTCCCCTCAATTTTTGTTTTAGGGGAGCTTAAAAAGAGAGCCTTACAGCTCTCCATAGCTTCCAAGCCTTGCAATATTTCCTGGAGTGTCCACAGAAATAATGCTAATGTGTTGTGGTTTTCCTGAGCGCTCCAGGAACCTGTGTAGCTAGGAATCTATGGAGAGTCATAAGGGTCTTTTTAAAGCACAACTGGATGGGATATGGGTTGGGGGAGCTCTGGAAGCTTCAGAGAGCTTCAGTGCCTGAGGAAGACAATAAGGGAAGGGTCTCTCACTGATCTTGAGACATTAAGCTAAGGTAAGAAGACAGCCTTCTCCTCCCTATTTATTTGTTTTTTAGAAACTTTGCCCATCCTTGAAATCAAGAGAAATTCCTTCCATATTTTCATGGGTGAGAAAACTGTCCTATGAAAATTAGGACAGCAATTTTCTCTCTTTTTTTACTCTGGATACCATGCAACAAATGAGAAATGATTTTATATTAATTGTGTAAAGAGGCTAAGTGTCATTTGTTGTGCAAGTAAGCCGTATGTTCAAAGTTTGTTTCAACACATTTGCTATCAGAGATCGGAGTCTACTTTTTGATTCCCCTGCATTCCTGTTCACTTTTCTTATGTGCAAAGAGAGAGAGATGCTTATAAAATGTTAAAATTAAAAGTATGCTGTGTGAAACTAAGTGCAGCCGTAAGTACAACACATGTTTGAGTGCATCTGTCAATGAATAAATCATGACTTTCCATATAGCTGTAATTTAAAAAGCAGAAGAAGAAAGCTGAACTTTCTGCTTTGCGGCAATTATCAGGGCTGGATGCTATACTTAAATTGTAGCTATACAGGTAGAATTTATCTAGTGCTGACCCTGGTGCAGAGACTGTTTTAAATCTGGTCTGCCCATCATAAGTGAATGGCTTCTTCCAGATGGGTGACCCCTAGTGCTACCTAGTCATTGCTCTTCCATTGTAAACTGTAAGTGGGATTGCAATGGGCATTCCACACCGTTGGGAGTATTGCAGTTTTCATTGAGTCACAGACTTGTAGAGTTGAAAGGGACCCTAAGGGTCATCTAGTCCAACCCCTATATTAATATCCTTCTATGTTCGGCCCATACCAGTCGGTGTGACATGGCTTCTGTAGATGAGGAAGGTGCAGTTCACCTGTGCAGCCATTTGAAGTTCAACACACTTAATTTACTATCACATTTATTATCCCACCTCAAGGAACTCAAGGTGGTGTGTATGGTTCTCTCCTATCTTGTATAATTCCCACAACAATCCTGTGAGGTAGGTTAGGCTGAGAGGCAGTGGCTGGTTATAGTCTTTATAGCCTTTGTGGTGGTTGCCACTCTTCCAGAAAACAAAACAAAACCCTACCGTTTTCTGACAAAATACAGGAGAAACTACAAGATGAAAGTGATGGGATGATGGCATTGTGCAGATGCTCCTTAAAAAGAGAGTAGATGAATAGGGCAACTCCACACCTAGTTCCCTACTGTGGAAGTCCCCACTGTTAATTGCTATGCCTTGACCACCCTTTGAGGCCAGCCATGAGAGTCCCACCAGTGTCCGGAATTCGCCAGGTGCCGGGTGCATTTTGCACTTGCCAATCAGCCGCTTGCCACCAAGTAAAGATTCCTGGATGCCAGGGTGGTGCCTGACATTTCCACCATCTGGAGGTGAATGCCTAGGGATTGTTGGATCTTGCCTATTTTCACACATTAGCAACGTATCAGCAATGACAAACCTAGACAGCACCTTAAAAAGCAGAGACATCACCTTGCCAACAAAGGTCTGTATAGTTAAAGCTATGATTTTCCCAGTAGTGATGTACGGAAGTGAGAGCTGGACCATAAAGAAGGCTGGTCGCCAAAGAATTTATGCTTTTGAATTATGGTGCTGGAGGAGACTCTTGAGAGTCCCATGGACTGCAAGAAGATCCAACCTCTCCATCCTTAAGGAAATCAGCCCTGAGTGCTCACTGGAAGGACAGATCGTGAAGTTGAGGCTCCAATACTTTGGCCACCTCATGAGAAGAGAAGAGTCCCTGGAAAAGACCCTGATGTTGGGAAAGATGGAGGGTGCAAGGAGAAGGGGACGACAGAGAACAAGATGGTGAGACAGTGTTCTCGAAGCTACCAGGATGAGTTTGACCAAGCTGCGGGAGGGAGTGGAAGACAGGAGTGCCTGGCGTGCTCTGGTCCAGGGGGTAATGAAGAGGTGGACACAACTAAACGACTAAACAACAACAAGCAACATATCCTGTAGAATTCTCTCCGTTATCTTTTATCTGCAGAATCAAAATGAATTTCAGGAACCGAAAAGTCGTATTGAAAAATACGACTTCCCAGCAGTCTGGCCCCCAAACGGCAACTGGGCATTCTGTTTTGGCAACTGTAGCCCTGGTTTAAGGAGCCGTTATCTGCCTAGCCTATATATCTGAGTTTCTAACACTGTTCCCCACTGATGTTCCCACCCATGGAATAGGAAGTGTGTTATGGAGGGTGCGGTTCCCACACTCTGCCGCACCCTGAGGCTAAGAGAGGTGTGTGAGGCTGTGCTGTATTTGTAGAGTGGGGTGACAACAAAAAGGCTGCCAGAAGAGAGGGAAGCAAACCCCTAGGTAGCACAACAGTGTGTTTGTTGCATGCTCCGTACACAATTATTGGCAAAGATGATATATGCAGATCTTAAATAGGATCAATGTATAGAAGATGAATTGCTTATCTTTCGGCTTGACATATGCATTCAGTTTTGGATAGAGGGATTTCGAGCTTTCTTTCTACCGGGAATGGTTTGCCTCAAAAATAAGCATAATATTCATTTCACAGGTTTATTTATTCGGTGTTCTTCCGGTGTTCTGCAGAAGGATTGGCAAGTTACATTTTTCCCTGCCAAAGTCTATTAGCTACTGCATTCTAATTACGGCTCAGTCTCCGGATTGTTTCTCCCCTCTTGTAAGCTATGAATAAATTTGAAGCTGCTATTGGTGAACATCAGGCATTTCCATTGACATCAAAGAGATCTAACTTCGGGGCTTTTAATCTACCCACACTTCAATTTATTTCTTTGAATCAGACCGCTCAAGTGTTGCAGATGAGAAGCAGAATGTTTGGATTTGGGGGAAAATAAGTTGTTTCTCATGTGTGTATTTTTTAAAAATAAATTGAGAACTAATTGCTTTTTTAATATTTGACATCCATAAGTGATTAGCATTACTGTTAGGCGGCTTTCCTGGCACCTAGTTATGGGGCCAGCAGCCCCATTGAATTGTGTGGAATGTTTCCCCCATAGATGTCCACTGGGCCCGAACTGTACCCTTTCAGAACTCCCTTGAGCTCTGTGGATTTAGCTCTATTTTGATTTATCTCTTGTTATGCTGGTTGCTAGATCGGTTAATTGCTGTTTTACTAGTTGTGGACACTGAATTATAATTTATCTCCTGTCAGGAAGGGATTTCATTATTTTTTATCCTGTTTTTGTTTTCCTACTTCTGCGTTAATCTTGGGGGGGTTTTTTATTGTGTTTTATATTGTGCTTGTTTTAATGTTTTATTTATTGTTCTGTCCCTGTGAGTTATCTTTGATAAGATAAAGCTGGATCCAAATGATCAAAGTCAAGTAAATTGCATCCTCAGAGGGATTGCTATGGGCCTGAGAGTAAGGAGGAGATAAAAGAGCACTAGGCTTTTTCCTTTCCTTCCTCTCCTTCAATCCTCCAGCCCTTAAATGCTGGTCTGTGAACCAGGGCCCACTTTCTGCTGCCCTCTCGTGACCCCTTCGGACTGCCATAACTCATGTGACTAGGAGGAAATGTTTCTGACCCCTGACAAGAACTGGCGGTCCTCTGATATCATCCCTCCGTTGTCATGGAGACCAGGTAATTGGCTCACGCCGCATCGCTTCCCTCCAGCCTTCCCTTTGCCTGTACAAATCCTTTGCACGGCATACTTGTGTTATTTAGCTCAGTTCATCATTACTGTTTTTAAATGATTCCATAATATGATTGCAGGAATCGAGCAAGGCAAGGTTAGCTTGGTATGGTCCTTAAATGTTGTCGGCGTCTGTCTGTCTCAAGAGACAATGGAGTATGCCTTTGGAGGTGAAGTCAAACCGCTGTGTTAGCAGCGCTGAAGTAAGCTCCCCAGGGCGCAAGCCTGGGCAGTGTGTATGAGGGTCCTGGGCTGCCCAGACAACAAGAACCCCCCCCCGACCTTGCTGAGTGGTCCAAAAGAAAGCACAGCAATATGTTTGGTACCAACGTGGCTGCAGGAGTTGCTGGAAGGAGGCATACAAGGCACCATCTAACCATTTTAGGGACTCCACTCTGGACTTGTGTAGGGTTTTTGCTCCTTAGCCTCTACTTCTCCAGAAGATATCCTGCAAAGCAGCAGAGGTTTAGGATTAGAGCAGGGGTCAGCAAACTTTTCAGCAGGCGGCCTGTCCACTGTCCCTCAGACCTTGTGGGGGGGCGGACTATATTTTGAAGGGGGAAAAATGAACAAATTCTTATGCCCCACAAATAACCCAGAGAAGCATTTTAAATAAAAGCACACATTCTACTTATGTAGAATGATTCCCGAACCATTCGCGGGCCGGATTTAGAAGGTGTTTGGGCCAGATCTGGCCCCTGGGCCTTAGTTTGCTTACCCATGAATTAGAGTTTTCCTTCTCCTAGATGGGCTACTTTCCCAGACTGACAAGCCCCACCTGCCCCTCACTTTAATCTGGAGCATGTGCAGAAACTGCCTTCATCATCGTTGGACCCACTCCTGGTCTCATCCGCTCAATCCTTCAGAGCATGTATTTGCATTAAAGGGAAGTCCCTAACTCACCAAGGTTTTGAGACCCACCAGCTACCTTAAAAATGTGTTAACTAATAGTATCATTGCTCTTATGAGCATGCTGGGATTAGGGCTGGGTGACATCTGGTTTTCAGCTTCACGATATAACAACAGCTACACATCACAATGTTGTTGTTGTTGTTTAGTCGTGTCCGCCTCTTTGTGACTCCTGGACCAGAGCACGCCAGACATTCCTGTCTTCCACTGCCTCCCGCAGTTTGGTCAAACTCATGCTGGTAGTTCAAGAACACTGTCCAACCATTTCGTCCTCTGTCGTCCCCTTCTCCTTGTGCCCTCCATCTTTCCCAACATCAGGGTCTTTTCCAGGGAGTCTTCTCTTCTCATGAGGTGGCCAAAGTATTGGAGCCTCAGCTTCACGATCTGTCCTTCCAGTGAGAACTCAGGGCTGATTTCCTTCAGAATGGAGAGGTTTGATCTTCTTGCAGTCCATGGGACTCTCAAGAGTCTCTTCCAGCACCATGATTCAAAAGCATCAATTCTTCGGCGATCAGCCTTCTTTGTGGTCCAGTTCTCACTTCCATACATCACTACAGGGAAAACCAGAGCTTTTACTATACGGGCCTTACACATCACAATATCGTGATATATTTAGATATAGATATAGATGCATTGGTGGAGGACCTTGCTGGGCCTCTCCATAGCAGCAGAGGTCCCACTGTGGTTCCCCATGGTGGTGGAGAGTGCGCCATGCTCCCCGCAGCAGCAGAGGGCTTTGCCGTGCCTCCCCGTGGCGGCAGAGGGTCCCACCATACCTCCCTGCAGCGGCAGAGGGTTCACCGCACTTCCCCACAGCAGCCCAGGGCCTTGACGAGGCTCCCCGTGATGGTGGAGGGCCTTAAAATGTAAGGAAGTAGTAGATTAAATAAAAAATACTAAATAAATATATAATACATTGAATATATTTTCAACTAATTTAAGAGTAGTTTAAGTGATTTACCCCACTCAGAGGTCTAAGTGGAAACTGTGCATGCATAAGCCCCCTTGAGTTAAGCTTCATTGAATTCAGTAAGGCTTGCTTGTGAGTAGATAAGCGTTTGCTTGCATTGCTTACCCACAAACACCCCCCCCCCCAAACATCATTCTCACATTGTACCCAACCTCTCATTTCAGCATAAGGCAGCCAGCTAAATCTCCTCCTCTCCATTCCCCCCCACAGAAGCCTCCCCCCCCCACAAAGCCCTCATCCCACCAATCTCTCCCTTTTTATTGGAGGGAGGGGGGGCAAGCAAGCGAAAATATAGTCTCCTTTAAATAAAAATTTTAAAACCTTTCCTTTTTAATATGGAGGGAAGCTATTTAGGGGGAACCAACAACATAAACACCACCAGAGAATAAAAATTATAACTCTTCCTCCTTTTTTTCCACTGGTGGGGGTGAGTGTGAGGAAAGAAATAAATGCTTTCCAGTTCTTCCTCTACCTTCTTTGTTTACTTTGCTGCTGCATCTTTGATTGTCTGGATTGTGGTGAGGAGGAAGGAGGCAGAGAGCAAACAAAGCAGGAGAGATGCGCTTGCAAATTATCTGCAAATTATCTGTAAAGTAGCTGTCCAGCTGAGCTGCCTCCTGGGAAGCTGTCAAGTCTCCACCTTTTGTTCACCTGTATATTGCCTTGTTGAAACACTTTACAGGAAGTTATTTCAATACCGTGGTACCGCTGGTTACGAACTTTGTTCTGGAGGTCCGTTCTTAACCTGAAACCATTCTTAGCCTGAGACACCACTTTAGCTAATGGGGCCTCCCGCTGCCGTCGTCGTGCGATTTCTGTTCTCATCCTGAGGTAAAGTTCTTAACCGGAGGTAATACTTCCGGGTTAGTGGAGTCTGTCACCTGAAGTGTCTGTTACCCGAGGTACCACTGTAAAAGGTAAAGGTAAAGGGACCCCTGACCATTAGGTCTCCAGCGCGGAGAACTGGGCACAAGCTAACAAAATGAATTTCAATAGGGACAGATGTCAGGTTCTGCATTTAGGCAGGAAGAACCAGATGCACAAATATAGGATGGGGGACACCTGGCCTTATGGTAGTACATGTGAAAAGGATATAGCGGTCTTAGTAGATCACAAGCTTAACACGAGTCAAGAATGGATTCACCAGCAAAAAAAGCTGGTGCTATTCAACAGAAGTCCAGTGTCCCGATCAAGGGAAGAAATAGGTAAAGGTACCCCTGACCATTAGGTCCAGTCGTGGCCGACTCTGGGGTTGCGGCGCTCATCTCGCTTTACTGGCCGAAGGAGCCGGCGTACAGCTTCCGGGTCATGTGGCCAGCATGACTAAGCCACTTCTGGCAAACCAGAGCAGCGCACGGAAACGCCGTTGACCTTCCCGCCGGAGCGGTACCTATTTATCTACTTGCACTTTGACGTGCTTTCGAACTGCTAGGTTGGCAGGAGCAGGGACCGAGCAACGGGAGCTCAACCCATCACGGGGATTCGAACTGCCGACCTTCTGATTGGGAAGCCCTAGGTTCTCTGGTTTAACCCACAGCACTACCCACGTCCCTGAATACTACTGTTCTGGTCTTCAAAGATATGGCGATTTATCAGGCAGCCCTAGCTGGGATGTGTTGTGACAGCCTCCTCCCATGTGGGAATGGGTGGGCAAAGCATCCTTTGCCACCTCCATCACTGCCACCTCTCCTTCTATACTGTCTTGGGTAGCTTTTCTGTCTCTGTGATGTGCATAGGACGGACGGCAGCAGTGGTGGGTGCTTGCAAGTCAGAATTAGCAGTCTGGACCTCTTCTTCACAGCTAGTGGCGTTTGCTTTTTCCAGTGCCCCTTTCTGGTTCCTCTCACGACATCCCTAGTCTTTCCCCAGGCTAATGTTGCTGCTGTTGTCCTTATTTTTGTTCTGCTCAGGCAAGGAACCCTGCACTCACAAGCTTCCTCAGAAGCTGCCTCAATTAAAAATATATAGTCTTGACATTCTGCTCTTGAAGGCGCTGGTGTTCAGTTCTAAATTGGTTCTCATTTTGCAGACTAGAGTGAGCAGCTTGTAAGTGTGCTGTGGAATACAAAGTAAGAGCTGCTTATATAATGCGATATGCAGGCCGCAATCAATAGTGGCTTCATAGTAAAGATTGTGCTGCTATTTGCCCTGATAAGCACTTTGTCTCGGGTATTTTTCTTGCCAGTCTGCTGCTGTCAAACCACCTACACTAGAGTGATTTGCTGTTAGAAGATTTTGTGTATAGTGTAGATGATGTAGACATTCCAAAATGGGATTTTTTTGTTTCTCCTAACCTTGCCGTTTTTATGGCATCAACAATAGAAAGCATATGGAAGACTGTACTTACATTTTTTGGAAGCTTTATGGGACTAAAATCATTGCCACTGCCGTCATCCTCACCTTCATCCTTTGTAGCATCAGCATCCGTAGAATCCCTCTAGGGATACGATATTCCATCCACCCACTTCCTGAGTTGTTGATTTGAACATTTCCCCTCAATTCTTAATGTTGCTCTCAAGTACCTGTGCCTTAGGGACACAGGTGGCGCTGTGGGTTAAACCACAGAGCCTAGGACTTGCTGATCAGAAGGTCGGCGGTTTGAATCCCCGCAACGGGGTGAGCTCCCGTTGCTCAGTCCCTGCTCCTGCCCACCTAACAGTTCAAAAGCACGTCAGAGTGCAAGTAGATAAATAGGTATTGCTCTGGCGGGAAGGTAAACGGTGTTTCCGTGCGCTGCTCTGGTTCGCCAGAAGTGGCTTAGTCATGCTGGCCACATGACCCGGAAGCTGTACGCCGGCTCCCACGGCCAATAAAGCGAGATGAGCACCGCAACCCCAGAGTCGGTCACGACTGGACCTAATGGCCAGGGGTCCCTTTACCCTTTACCTGTGCCTCACTCAGTGTTTTATATGTTTTAAATTAAAGGCCCTACTGAGTATAAGGGAGCATTAGTACAGTTTCACAACTAGTTAGCAATCTGCGTGTGTTTCAGATTCTCGTGATTTTTTGATTTTGGGGGACGGGGAGGGGATTCCACTTTGCAACATCCTTAAAAAGAAGTCAAATACTCTCTGTAGTGGGGTAGGAGAGCTGAAAATAATGACAATATATTTCACATCTGGCTACCAGTATAGTGGTACGTCTGGTTAAGAACTTAATTCGTTCCAGATGTCCGTTCTTAACCTGAGGTACCACTTTAGCTAATGGGGCCTCCCATTTCTGTTCTCATCCTGAAGCAAAGTTCTTAACCCGAGGTACTATTTCTCGGTTAGCAGAGTCTGTAACCTGAAGCGTCTGTAACCTGAGGTACCACTGTACACGGGTACTGTTCATGGCCTCTAACGATTATGGTGGCTCATTTACCACTAATAATGTATTTAGCATCAACTACTTGATTCTGCACAGAGTTAACGCTAAATACATGACTTCTGGTAAACGAGTCACCATTGCCACTAGATCAGGGGTCAGCAAACTTTTTCAGCAGGGGGCCAGTCCACTGTCCCTCAGACCCCTTGTGGGGGGCTGGACTACATTTTGGAAAGAAAGAAAAATGATCGAATTCCTATGCTCCACAAATAACCCAGAGATGCATTTTAAATAAAAGCACACATTCTACTCCTGTAAAAACACGCTGATTCCCGGACCGTCCGTGGGCTGGATTTAGAAGGCGATTGAGCCGGATTCGGCCCCTGAGGCTTAGTTTGCCTACCCATGCACTAGAGGGCCATGAAAATTTGTGTCCTTGGACTTCTAAGACTTATCTACCCATGTGCTTTCTGAAAACAAAGGGGCACATTGCTTCTCCTACCCCACTAACGATACTAACGTTCCAACCAGATATTAATATGTCCTGGTCGGCTTCCTTTTCAAAATTAGTTGCAACTGACTTAGCAATGTTAATGGAGAGATGCGTGATGCTAATATAGGCTCAAGCTTTCCTCCCACATGGTGTGTGGTTTGTGATGTGGGAAGGGACTTTGCTGCTCTTGTGCTGTGAATGTAGCATGGTGGGTCGGGAAGGCTTATTTCTGGATAAGCCCAGTTGAACACAAAGTGGCTTACATCAAAATAAAGCAGCATAGTCTCAGGCTTAACATTCATTACACATTTCTCAAGTTTTCCCAAGTGCTCGGTGGAATATTCCTCCAGATTTCTGACCTGTCACCTCTTTATGCTGTTTTCTTTCAACTGGCTAAAATATGGTCCATGGTTTATCTTCTCCTACCTTGAATTGATGCTTTTGAATTATGGTGCTGGAGGAGACTCTTGAGAGTCCCATGGGCTGCGGGAAGATCAAACCTCTCCATTCTGAAGGAAATCAGCCCTGAGTGCTCACTGGAAGGACGGATCCTGAAGCTGAGGCTCCAAGACTTTGGCCACCTCATGAGAAGAGAAGACTCCCTGGAAAAGACCCTGATGTTGGGAAAGATGGAGGGCACAAGGAGAAGGGGACGACCGAGGACGAGATGGCTGGACAGTGTTATAGAAGCGACCAACATGAGTTTGACCAGACTGCGGGAGGCAGTGGAAGACAGGAGTGCCTGGCGTGCTCTGGTCCAGGGGGTCACAAAGAGTCGGACACGACTAAACGACTAAACAACAAACCTTGATTACTGCAGTCTTCTTCCCTCTGGACTTTAATTGTCACACAATGGTCCACTCATTTCTTTCCAGGACAATGTTGCTAAAATAATTTACCTCTCTAATTATTCCTACTGCGCAGTTCCCTTTTTAAAAGATCCCATAAGATTTTGAATGTGCCTTGGTTGGTTTCCCCTTTTTCTTTAGGCTCAGGAATGTGTTACTTATTCTCACCTTGTAGTGAAGTGTGGAGTTTTGCAATGTTTATCTGAGAGCTGAAGAATATGATATAAAATTTGTATGTTTCTGATTTATAGGTCAGGCAGAAATGTTTTGGAAGGCGCTCAGGAACTTAAATTACTTAGGTGAACAAAGAAATCATTCAGTCTGCCATTAAGAGGTGTATTGGATATCCTTTACAAAACCAATAAAGAAGACAAACTTTTAAAAAAGAATTTACTTATTAGATTTGTGGCCAGTAGACTTGGCAGTCACTCTTATTTATGTGACGGAAAGATTTGAGAAGATGCCCTTAAGAGGAATGGGTACCTGTTATTCTCTGACTCCAGGTTTTATTGACTAAACGGCAGATGTTCTCAGGGAGAAAGCACACATCAATCCCCTTACAGTACCGAAAATTCTAGATGTGACCTTCTGGGGCTCGCTTTTTGATTTCGCAAGTCAGATGGTAAAATCCTGGTTATCAAAGTTCATTACTTTACAACCCCTTAAGCTCCCTCTCTTGGGCTTTTTATATCAGCTTCAGATGTCAAAGTGTTAGCTGACCTGAACCAAAATGTCATTTTAAACAATGTTTAAACTCAAGTTCATCCCTAAACCACCCCAATAAGGATGAAGTGTTATACCACTAATTGAGACGCAATGCCCTAGTTGAATCTTCCTGCTGGAATGCCCAGGGCTTCCATGCCTTGACCAAAGTCCCACAACCATTGCTAAAACCCTTCCAAAAAGAATTTAAAACGACCATCTTTCAGTATTCCCAAATACTGTAATCCATCACACACCCAGCACAGACCTCATCCTTTCCTTGAAAGCTCTCTTTGGCCTTTCTGCCCTTATTTTCATTACCTTCCCGACCACGGCCCTTGTTTCTTCATCTCTGTTCTCTCGTGTCAGCTGAATATATCTTGCTCTCTTAAATGATTTCCACCATTCTCTCCTGCTCTCCCTTACACCTGCAAGCTCTTTTATATCATACCAACATGGGGCCACCTTCCGCACATTCACCAGATCCCACCACAAAACCCATCACTTCAGTCTCGTCTTTGGCTTAAACCTTTATCCTGGTTTTTTAAAATAAAGTTAAGTTTGTTAACTTCACCTTTCTAGCATAATAATGCAGTTCTAAGCATGTTTGCTTCTGAGTTCAGTGGGTTCAGTAGTACTTACTCCCTAGTGTATGAATTTAAGAGTATAAGCATGCCTAAATATAAGTAGCATCACTTGCTTATTTTCATCCTTTGTTAGCACTCCTCTCTCTCTCTCTCTCTGTCTTGTTCTAGCATTGTTGGAATATATTATAGTCTCCTTGGGGATGTAGAGCCTCTATTTTGTTTGTTAATTTATAAACTGTATATTTGTGGCACTGCAGAATAGATAACGTGCTCAGACCTAGGTCAGCCTTTTTCAACCTTGCGTCCCCAGATGTTGGGATACAACTCCCATAATCCCTGACCACTGGTCCTGCTAGCTAGGGATGATGGGAGTTGTAGTCCAACAACATGGAGACGGCAAGGTTGAGAAAGGCTGACCTTGATACACCAGTAGCACCATTCATGTAGTGACTGGGGCGGCACCATTGGCTCTGCTCCTGGTACCACATGCCTGATCTAGCCCCACCCTGATGTCCACACATTAGAGGATGGATGTCTGAAGCAGAACCTGTGTGGATGAGCTGCTTTCTTTGGAGGTCTGTGGTTATTCAGCAGACACCAGAGGGTAGACCTAGTCTAGGCATGCGGTTGGCTGGTTGTATGGCTCTCCTCCCCAGCCATCATCAAATAGTAACGCTTTGTGTAGGTAATGAATGTTGTTGTTTAGTCAGTTAGTCGTGTCCAACTCTTCGTGACCCCCTGGACCAGAGCACGCCAGGCACTTCTGTCTTCCACTGCCTCCCGCAGTTTGGTCAAACTCATGCTGGTAGCTTCGAGAAACACTGTCCAACCATCTCATCCTCTGTCGTCCCCTTCTCCTTCTGCCCTCCATCTTTCCCAACATCAGGGTCTTTTCCAGGGAGTCTTCTCTTCTCATGAGGTGGCCAAAGTCTTGGAGCCTCAGCTTCAGGATCTGTCCTTCCAGTGAGCACTCAGGGCTGATTTCCTTCAGAATGGAGAGGTTTGATCTCCTTGCAGTCCATGGGACTCTCAAGAGTCTCCTCCAGCACCAGAATTCAAAAGCATCCATTCTTCGGCGATCAGCCTTCTTTATGGCCCAGGTAATGAATGGAGGCTGGTAATTTTTATGGATGAAGGATTGGTCTGGAATCTCTGTGCATATGGTGAGCCATTTACTTTTGGCCAGGACTGGATTGTAGTTTGTGCAGAAATAAGTGTGTGGCAATCGCAACATGGATTCCTACTGCATCACTGAGCTTCAAAAAGCGGTTGGAGCTTTAGTGCTTCCAGTTAGAACCTGGCAGCAATGGGTATGAACTCAGGTTTGGTTGTAGAGATGGATGGTGGTGAGTACACAAACAGAGCCCACCTTAACACCCTCAATGTCTCCTGCTTCCAGCTTTTCATACAAGGTTGCTCTTTGATCTCACAGATGGTGGTCTGCCCCCCAAATTTGGAAATTTCTGTGTTCACTTCCTGTTTCTGGAGCATTCATTCTGATATGTCTCCACAAAGTTTGTGGGGAGGTTAAGTGACGTTGGCTACTTAGCCTTCATCCTGATTTGTTTGTGCGACGGTTATACAATGCTGCCTCCAGCAAGTGTTATACTTTCCGTATTTCAAAAACTCCAAGGTTTGTTGCGCATGAGAGTCTAATAAACTTTAATTGGAGAACCCAAAAATGGCAAGAGTCTGGAAGTGGCCCTATATCTGACATGACATGAAAGACAAAAATCCACTTCTCAGATGGTATAATATGCCCAGGACTGTGCACCTGGAAGTGGGAGTCTTGGGTTCAAAACCCTGCTAATTCATGTAGCTCATTGGGTGGCCTTGGGCAAAATTCTCTTAAAAGGCTACTCTGAACTCTATGTAGGAAAACTGCAGAGAGGTAACTAGCAGAGGCAGAATTTTATTTCCTCAACTGCTGCTTGATCTGTTTCAGATCATTTTTAGGTCTTGCATTTATGTTGATTTTATTTAGCTAAAGGCTCCCTTTAGAAGATTGTTCACACATAATGTGTAGGTTGAATATATATATATATATATATATATATATATATATATACATTCATTTACATCGAAGAGATTTAGTCAGTTAAAAAAAATTGCAGATGACTGCAAATAGGATGTTATTGTTTGAAAGCTGTGATTCATTACTACAGGATATTAGAACATGGAGAGTTTGATTTGTAACACTGAATAGTTAATGTGAACAAATCATAAATGACTGCATTAGCTGGCTGCAGGTTTCCATTTGCCAGAACGTTGTACAATTTGAAACTGAAGCAAAGTGCCCCCTTTCTCATTTCCCCACCTCATGGCCTGGCTGAGGGCCTTAAAGTCATTGTGGTATAATGCAAGGGTAGTTGGTGAGAGTTCTGCAGCACAACCCTGTACATTTCTTTTCCGACGTAAGACCCATTGATTTTGAGTGGGCTTACTAGATCAGACGACGTTTGTAGGTTTGCAAGAAGTTTTGTGAGGAGTATTACTGGAAGTATTGCAAAAATGGAGAAGGGGGAGGATGATTTGTTAAGAGATGTAAAGGCAATATAAAGTTAAGAAATGCATAAGAAGTGGTTAAAACGGTGGATCATCAGAGGTGCTGATGGAAGTCTAAAAAGATTGTATAAGTGATAAGTTTTATAATTTATATGTGTATAAAAAGCTAAAGGTACCCCTGCCCATCAGGGCCAGTCGTGACCAACTCTAGGGTTGCGCGCTCATCTCGCTCAAGAGGCCGGGAGCCGGCGCTGTCCGAAGACACTTCCGGGTCACGTGGCCAGCGTGACGAAGCTGCATCTGGTGGACCAGAGCAGCACACGGAAATGCCGTTTACCTTCCCGCTAGAAAGCGGTCCCTATTTATCTACTTGCACTTTGACATGCTTTCGAACTGCTAGGTTGGCAGGAGTGTGTGTGTGTGTGTGTAGATGATAGATAGATAGATAGATGATAGATAGATAGATAGATGATAGATAGATAGAGATAGATAGATAGATAGATGATAGATAGATAGATAGATAGATAGATAGATAGATAGATAGATAGATGATAGATAGATATAGATAGATTTTGAGTGGGCTTACTTACAGGTAAGTGGGTATAGGATGGCAGCCTAGGTTCAAATCTCCTCTAAGCCATGAAACTCACAGAAGAGAACAAGGGAGTTGTTCCTTGTGAGTTTTGGCACCTCTTTTTCTAGAAAAACAGCCCTGCCAATTTTCAGGGCATTTCTTTTAAGTTTCCCTCACAAAACAAGAAGGGAAAGTAGGAATGTCCTAATTAGGAAAAGGACTTGTCCTTTAGGTGGTTTCAGCCAAGACTTCCTGTCAGGTGTTTGAGTCTATCCTTGCGCTGGCAACTCTTGATATTTTCATCTTAATTTTGAATTATTATTACTTTAAGTAGATAGCAGGTGCCGACAAAATTTAATCAGTGCAACAGGAGCTCAGCCCCGAGCAGTCCAGATGGTTTTGCTGCATGTTTTAAAGTACTTCTTGGGGGGCTTTAATGAACTAAATCCTTGTGGTAGAAATCATTCATTGAAGAAATAGCTGAGAGGTTTGGGGGGGGGGGTTAAACCACCCTGCACCGTGAGGCTTATAAAATCAATCTCCAGTAATGGGCACTGGCGGAAATGTTGCAGCCCCCTCCCCCCAATGTATCCAGCTCTGTTTCCCTTATCTCATCTGAAATGTCTCCAAATATACTTCAGAGCACTGCAGCAAAAGTAGGTTGAGGCCACAGCTATATTCTTTTTTCCATTCATTGTAGCCCTTCTTATTCATTTGACTGCCCAGTGCTTTGAGGAGTCATTCATTTTCCTGTCATAAAATGCTTGGAATCTGTCGTGCCCGAAGGAATGTTGCTTGATGATGGCTGAGAAGTGGAATCGACGCAAGGGCTTTGGGAGCACGCAGTTGGCCGGGCAGAGGTTGTGCATATCTAAAAGTTTACGCTTGTCAGTCATCTTGGGGGGGGGGGTTTGGGGGGTGGAATGCGCCTCTGGGAGTGAAGTCAAACCCCTGGAGATCACAGCGCCTGCTGTGGCAGCAGAGACTGCTAACTCATAACTGCTGGATCCAAATTATTAGCAGCACCAAAGTGACCTCTCCAGGGCACAGGCCTGGGCAGTATGGATGGAGGTCCTGGACTGCTCAGACAGCAAAGGTAAAGTAAAGGTAAAGGAACCTCTGACCATTAGGTCCAGTCGTGGCCGACTCTGGGGTTGCGGCGCTCATCTCGCTTTATTGGCCGAGGGAGCCAGCGTTCAGCTTCTGAGTCATGTGGCCAGCAGGACTAAGCCGCTTCTGGCGAACCAGAGCAGCGCACGGAAACACCGTTTACCTTCCCACCGGAGCGGTACCTATTTATCTACTTGCACTTTGACGTGCTTTCTAACTGCTAGGTTGGCAGGAGCTGGGACTGAGCAACAGAAGCTCACCCCGTCGCGGGGATTCGAACCACCGAACTTCTGATCGGCAAGTCCTAGGCTCTGTGGTTTAACCCACAGCGCCACCTGCATCCCTCACAGACAGCAAAGAAAAGGCGTTAAAAGTGCAAATAGCAAAGCTGGTCCTTATGCAGTCAAGATGCATCCTCCATACTTCGGAGAAGGAAGCAGCAGCAGGCCTGGGAGCATCCTAAGTCAGGGAACTCTCTAGGAAAACAGCCCAGTAAGGTTGGGCTCAATAGGGACAGAATGCTAACCTTTGCTGGGTGGTGGTCGAATGGAGTGGCTCAAAACCCAAAGGGGAGCTGACATGGTGTTTCTAGTTCAGGCACCCCCAAACTTGGCCCTCCAGATCTTTTGGGACTACAACTCTCATCATCCCTAGCTAACAGGACCTTGGTCAGGGATGATGGGAATTGTAGTCCCAAAACATCTGGAGGGCCAAGTTTGGGGATGCCTGCTCTAGTCCATGCAAGTTCCTTATACTACTGTAAAACTGAAGTATCTTTAATATTAAAGATTATCTTCAATATTAAACCCTTGAGATGGAGTGCCTTACAAATGTAAATAATTAGTTTTATCTGTTCTGTGTATCTCTTTCTGATAGCTATCACTGTGGAGAACATGCAATTGATTATTAACTTTTTTATAGTCCTATTTCAGAGTGTCAGGTGTAAGTTGTGATGGATATTTTGTGGGCACTGGGAAACTGAGATATGAAAGCTAGGAGCTCAATGGCATCTTAAACCCAGGTTATGGGCATAACAACAGAATGTCTAGGCACGCTTTTTCAATAACAAGGATACAAAGCTGAAAACGAATGAACCGCAGCTAAAATATTTTCATTTTTCACATGGTCTAGTCCTTCCTTTGGTCCCACCTCCTTAATATTATTCCAGAGAGTATCTGGAAGTGAGGAGCCAGAGAAAAAGTCCTCATTTCCTTCTACTCTGCAGTTTTAATCTGAAATCTTAGGTGCAGTACTGCGCCCAGAGCTCAGAAACTGCTTGCGCTAAAGAAATTCCTTGTCGCAAAATGCGCTTAGAACAATGGGAGTTTCGAACACTGGTTGTGGTGTGGCTGGTGGCTTGAGCCCTGTTATTGGCTCCGTTAAGATGGTTAATAGAGTAACTTACAGACTGGTGTAGTCCATGAAACCTTTGCCGTAATGAATTCATCAGTTTTGAAAATGCCACAAGACTTTGTTCATTTTACATGCAGATGTGCACCATGTTAGTTGATACTGACACATGGAGGTTAGTCACTGGCAAATGTTCAAAAGAACTACAACTGAACTTAATTATACTGAAGTTCATAGGCTTCTTACCATTTCCAAAACATGGTTTTTTTTAATGTTTTATGAAGTTCAGTATCTTTCTGAAAATAATTAGGGCAGATAGATGTTAACCTTGCCCTGTATTTCAACCTGAAACATATAGCTTGTAATGTTATCTTAATTAAATGGGTAGAGGGTTTATTGAATCTAGATAACGATGAAACATGTTGATGTTTTATTGGGCTCCATTAAGAGTACTGTAAAAAAAGAAAAAGTAATTCCAGGCTTAAAGAAAAATTCACTTTTTACTGTTGGTCAGTTAGGGCGAACATTTCATCATTATCTGCTGACAGAGCATTAAAACGTAGATATTTATTACCTACAGAAATGAAATGCTTGAGAGCAGCTAATTATCAACTCATCTGTTTTATTTCTTAACATCTTCAGCTTCAGAGAGAAGACATTTTCAGCATCTGCAAGGAATAGAGCTTTTCACAGGCTTGTGAAGCCAGCTTCCAATAGTGTCAAAACCAGGGGGTGGGGGCAGGTATACATTTTGCAAATTATCTAACATGTCAGCAGGCATTTGCATTTCTTGTTGGTCTGAAGTTACCTCTGGGTAGCAGGCAGCAGGTTGGGTCAGGGTGCCCTATACCAATGCATGGAGTTTGGAAAATAAACTGGGTCCACATTAGGAAGAACTTCCTGACAGTAAGAGCTGTTCGACAGTGGAATTTGCTGCCAAGGAGTGTGGTGGAGTCTCCTCCTTTGGAGGTCTTTAAGCAGAGGCTTGACAACCATATGTCAGGAGTGCTCTGATGGTGTTTCCTGCTTGGCAGGGAGTTGGACTCGATGGCCCTTGTGGTCTCTTCCAACTCTATGATTCTATGATTCACTCAAAATATTTATCCAGGAAGGCAAATGTGATTGAATGGGCATTACTGAAGCCTTACAAGATGAGACTCATAATTGAAATGCAGGGACTGAAAGGAGCAGACCAAACAAGAAGGGAAGGGAATAGCATTAGAGTGGACCCTCTGGATACGAAATTACGGTAATTCGTTCCCGGGGTCCAGAGCGCTTCTGCACATGCGCACGCGGTGAAACCCAGATGTATACACTTCGGGGTTTGCCGTGGCCATAACCTGAAGATTCCATATCCAGAGGATACGTAAGTAGAGGTTACGAATGTATATATAAAGCTATAGTGGCTGAAATATCAACAACCTCAGATATGCAGATGACACAACCTTGATGGCAGAAAGTGAGGAGGTATTAAAGAACCTTTTAATGAGGGGGAAAGAGGAGAGCGCAAAATATGGTCTGAAGCTCAACATCCAAAAAACGAAGATCATGGCCACTGGGCCCATCACCTCCCGGCAAATAGAAGGGGAAGAAATGGAGGCAGTGAGAGATTTTATTTTGACATGATGACTGCAGATGCTGACAGCGGCCACGAAATTAAAAGATGCCTGCTTCTTGAGAGAAAACCAATGAGAAACCTAGGCAGCATCTTAAAAAGCAGAGACATCACCTTGCCGAAAAAGGTGCGTATAGTTAAAGCTATGGTTTTCCCCGTAGTGATGTATGGAAGTGAGAGCTGGACCATAAAGAAGGCTGATCGCTGAAGAATTGATGCTTTTGAATTCTGCTGCTGGAGGAGACTCTTGAGAGTCCCATGGACTGCAAGAAGATCAAACCTCTCCATTCTGAAGGAAATCAGCCCTGAGTGCTCACTGGAAGGACAGATCCTGAAGCTGAGGCTCCAATACTTTGGCCACCTCATGAGAAGAGAAGACTCCTTGGAAAAGACCCTGATGTTGGGAAAGATGGAGGGCACAAGGAGAAGGGGACGACAGAGGACGAGATGGTGGGACAGTGTTCTCAAAGCTACCAGCATGAGTTTGACCAAACTGTGGGAGGCAGTGGAAGACAGGAGTGCCTGGCGTACTCTGGTCCAGGGGTCACGCAGAGGCGGACATGACTAAACGACTAAACAACAACAATAGTGGCTGACCAGGCAGCTTGGCTTCCCTGGCTCACATGAGCAAATTCTCTTATGTAAGAAAAATCCATGTACAGTCAAACCTTGGTTCCCCAGCTGCTCCATTTTGGAACGTTTCGGCTCCAAAAACCTGGAAGTGAATGCTCCGGTTTTCGGACATTTTTCTGAAGCCAAATGTCCAACGTGACTTCTGCTGAGTGCAGGACGCTCTTGCAACCAATCGAAAGCCGCACCTCGGTTGTCGAACATTTCAGAAGCGAAAAACTGGCATGCCAGGAAGAAGGTTAGGATTCTTCTCTCTCATGTGTAGGTTATTAATTTCCTTTCATTTCCTGATGTTTATATCCCGCTTCACCATAAGCAAAACAACAGCAACCTCAAAGCAGTTTAGGCTTTTTTAAATGCAAGGTGTTTGGTTGTTTTGTTTTGGAGGAACATTCAGTTATGCACAACTTTTAACATTCACTGAGAACTTGTCATTGGCAGTGTTAGAAACTGAGAATTGTAATCTAGGAGCTAAATGGCACCTTAGACCTAGGTTATGGGCGCAACAACGGAATGTCTAGGCACACTTTTTTATTACAAGAATACGAAGCTGAAAATGAATGAACTGCAGCTAAAATATTATGTTCATTTTTCACATGGTCTAGTCCTTCCCCTGCCCATTCTTAAGAGGGCCTCTTCTCCAATCTTCAGAGAGTAATAATAATAATAATAATAATAATAATAATTTATTATTTATACCCCACCCATCTGGCTGAGTTTCCCCAGCCACTCTGGGCAGCTCCCAATCAAGTGTTAAAAACAATACAGTGTTAAATATTAAAAACTTCCCTGAACAGGGTTGCCTTCAGATGTCTTCAGAATGTCAGGTAGTTGTTTATCTCTTTGACATCTGATGGGAGGGCGTTCCACAGGGCGGGTGCCACTACCGAGAAGGCCCTCTGCCTGGTTCCCTGTAGCCTCACTTCTCACAATGAGGGAACTGCCAGAAGGCCCTCGGCGCTGGATCTCAGTGTCTGGGTAGAATGATGGGGGTGGAGACGCTCCTTCAGGTATCCAGGACCGAGGCCATTTAGGGCTTTCAAGGTCAGCACCAACACTTTGAATTGTGCTTGGAAACGTACTGGGAGCCAATGTAGGTCTTTCAAGACTGGTGTTATGTGGTCTCGGCGGCCGCTCCCAGTCACCAGTCTAGCTGTCGCGTTCTGGATTAGTTGTAGTTTCCGGGTCACCTTCAAAGGTAGCCCCACGTAAAGCGCGTTGCAGTAGTCCAAGCGGGAGATAACCAGAGCATGCACCCCTCTGGCGAGACAGTCCGCGGGCAGGTAGAGTAGCTGGAAGTGGGGAGACAGAAAGGGGTCCTCCTTTCCTTCCACTCTGCAGTTTTAATCTGAAATCTTAAGCGCAGTACTGCACCCAGAGCTCAAAAACTGCTTGTTTTAATGAAATTCCCTGTTGCAAAATGTGTCTAGAACAATGGGAGTTTTGAACACTAGTCCTTGGTTAATAAATGAAAAGCAAAATATCCTAACCCAATACATCACATCAGATAGATTAGTGGCATGTTTTGCCGCTGGTTACTGAGAGGTGTGGGGCAGCAGAGAGTTTGGCGTGGGGCAGTGTCCCCACTATGTTGAGCTACCTTCTGCCTTGCCCCTCTTCCTTTTGGCATTGTGCTGCCAGGTAATCAACGTTGTGATGTCCCACCGTCTGCTATCGATATACAGGATGTGAGGAAATCCATGAATCTGAGCCTGGAAGGAAGGTCTGCTGGGAGCATTTGGTTAAAAATAAAAGGAGAGGGAAGTAATAGGGATGTCACTGTGGGGATTTGTTACAGACCGCCAAACCAGGCAGAGGACTTGGAAGATGTCTTCCTACAACAGATTACCAAATTTTCAAAGAAGACGTTGTTGTATTGGGAGAGGCCAACTGCGTCAGAAATAGACTGCCGTGTTTTGTTCCTTCTGCTTGTCCTTTAAGTAGCTGTGATCAAGTTTACTAGTTATTTGTTACTCATAATTACTAATATTTAACAATTATATTATCATTGATTGTATTTTATTATTCCTAATTTTAATGTGTGAATACATAATATTTCCTTTTGTTCGTAGTGGACAAGTAGTTACATGCCTTTAGAAGATATTTGCATAGATTTTGCACTCTGAATTATCCTCACAGGGCACAGAGATGTGGAAATAATTGTGTCCTGTGCATTTTCGGACCCCATTCTTTTCATATTACATGAAAAATAAAAAAGGGCTACTTGTTTGCAGTTCTCCTACCCCACTACTGCAAAAAAAAAGAAAAGAAAAGAAAAGAAAAGAAAAGAAAAGAAAAGGGCTAAATAGCCAAAATCAACCAACTGCTTCAAAATTAAAACTCATCCAAAAATGAAAGCACCCAGCTAAGGCCAAAAAACATTCAGGCTCCCTAGCTTATCAGAACTTAATGGTGCATTCACGTGGCAGTTTATTCCATGTTCATGACTTCCCCCCAGCTCTTAGGTTCTGCCTTGTCTTTGAGCTTTTCATGTGATGTAAGAGCCATTTCTGGGACCAGAGTGGAATAGAGTGCAAGTTTAGTATCCATTTCCATGTTATTTGCTTCCGGAAGAAATCTATTTGAAAACAATATGGAAATGAGTGCAAAACATGTGCTATAGTCCACTATGGTTCCGGAAGCGGCTTTTACACCGTGCAAAAGCTCAAATATAATGTGGGAATTAGCAGTTAGAGAAATGTCGTGGAAACGGATTATAGCCTGACATGAGAAATCTCTTCCCAGTCCTCCTGAAAATAAAGCAAATAAAACAAAGTGCAGTGTGCCCCCTAAAGTGTGGGTCAGGAGTGGCATGGTGAGGAAGTTAACCCTTCCACAGGACGTACAGTTGTACCTTGGAAGTCAAACGGAATCCGTTCCGGAAGTCTGTTCAATTTCCAAAACCTTCGGGAACCAAGACGCGACTTGCGATTGGCTGCGGGAAACTCCTGCAGTCAATCGGAAACTGCGATGGACATTTGGGTTCGAAAGAACATTCGCAAACCGGAACGCTCACTTCCGGGTTTGCGGCTTTCAGGAACCAAAACGTTCATCTCGCAAGGCATCCGACTTCCGAGGCACGAATGAATTTGCTGTGAAAAAGGTACTGCAGTGACCCAAAAAGCTTTTGGTTTAAAAGCACGTCTGTCCTGATTGCCCTACCAATTAATTCCTCCAAGAAAGCACGAAAGGAAAAAAAAGTTAATTAATGTTTGCCTTTCACCCCTCTAGACATTTTATGATGCTTCTTATACTATTCTTGAAGAACTACACCGGCATAGTAATAGGAGTCCCTTCAAGGGGTAGGAACACTTTTCTCAACAGGAAATACCAAGAATAATTTTTCTTAAAGGTAAAGATAAAGGGCCCCCTGACCATTAGGTCCAGTCGTGACCAACTCTGGGGTTGCGGCGCTCATCTCGCTTTACTGGCCGAGGGAGCTGGCGTGCAGCTTCCGGGTCATGTGGCCAGCAGGACTAAGCCGCTTCTGGCGAACCAGAGCAGTGCACGGAAACGCCATTCAGCTTCCCGCCAGAGCGGTACCTATTTATCTACTTGCACTTTGAGGTGCTTCCAAACTGCTAGGTTGGCAGTATAAGGGACTGAGCAACGGGAGCTCACCCCGTCGCGGGGATTCAAACCGCCGACCTTCTGATTGGCAAGTCCTAGGCTCTGTGGTTTAACCCACAGCGCCACCCCCGTCCCACCCATATTTTTTTTTCCTTTGGATTTGTGTTATTGTTACATACTTTCAGCTGCTATCCAGTAGTCCTCATGAAGGCATTCCAGGGGTTATTTCTTTCCCCACTTTCTGAGGCTGGAGAAAGAGGTCCTTCTTCACATAGGGAAGGAGCCAGGGCATATGATGCTGTAGAAAGATGGACACAGAAATTAAAAAAGATATCAGATCATTGTTTATTTATGGTATAACAGCAACTAGAACCCTTACAGCACAGATCTGGAAGAATGAAACGCTCCCAGAGATTGGCAGATACTCATGTTAGAATATCTACAATTAGCAAAACTGACGGGATCAGTCAGAGGAATATCAAAACAAAAAACAACTAGAGAATGGACAATATTTAAGAATTATGTAAAACTTTATTGTACAAATAACTCCATATTAGCAGAAATCGAGTGATATTTGTAAAGAAAAAGATCAAAGGAATGTACACAAAGCAGAAAGAAATGATATTATACAATGTAAACCTGTGTAAAAAAAGAACGTTATATCAAACAGTATAATGAAAAGGATGGGAAGGATTGTGCTGATGAGTACTTTCATTATGTAAATAATTTTTCTCTTTTCTTTTTTTATTTATTTGCTTCTTATCCTTGTTACTTTTCTATTTCTTCTTTTTTCTTTCTTGTAAATTTTTTCTATTTTATATATCTTTCGTTTGTTATCAGTTAAGAGATAGTATACGGCGCGTTTGTATAGATTTGCAGTTTTTTTAATCAATAAAGAACAATATTAGAAAGAAAGAAAGAAAGAAAGAAAGAAAGAAAGAAAGAAAGAAAGAAAGAAAGAAAGATGGACAGCCAGTTCCCCTCCAAAGCTGGCGTGGGTGCAGTGGGGGTGGGTTGTCTTGGGAGAAGATGTGGACCCGCAGGCTGCAAAGCCCTCCATTGGACCAGTTCCAATGAGAGCAAACTGCAAACAAACCAATATTTATTTCGCAAAATTTATACGCTGCTTGATTGAAGAAGGAAAAAACCATAACCTCAAAGCCGTTTACAAAAAAAGGCAGAACAATAAAATCACTTAGGGAAAAAAATAGCAATAATAATTTTAAGACATTTGAAAAGTTAATGCTGTGAACTTCCCCGAGATCTTCGCATGGAGGGCAGTAGGCACACATTTAATAAAATGAATAATAATATATAGACTGAAAACAGATTAAAACCCACATCACCTTTCTAAACATCTGGGCAGGTTTGTCTAAGCAAATATGCTTTTAGCAGACATTGAAAAGAATACGAGTAGTAGTAGTAATTTATTTATACCCCGCCCACCTGGCTGGGTTTCCCCAGCCACTCTGGGCGCCTCCCAACAGAATATTAAAAACATAATAAAACATCAAACATTAAAAACTTCCCAAAACAGGGCTGCCTTCAGATGTCTTCTAAAAGTTAGATTTAGATTTGATGAGGCCGTAAGCTACTGAAGGTAATGGGGCCCTTTCTATGTCCAGCTGTCCTTTGTCAACAACAAATTGTCGCTGGTTTTTGTGTTGAATATATGCTATATGGCAATTTATGGACCTAATAGGTATCTCAAGCCATTTGCACTTGTTGCCGTGCAACCAGTCCATGCAGAATGTAGGCACCCTATATATAGAAATGAGGTCATGTGGCCAGCATGACTAAGCCACTTCTGGCGAACCAGAGCAGCGCACGGAAACGCCGTTTACCTTCCCGCCGGAGTGGTACCTATTTATCTACTTGCACTTTGACGTGCTTTCGAACTGCTAGGTTGGCAGGAGCAGGGATTGAGCAACGGGAGCTCACCCTGTCATGGGGATTCGAACTGCCGACCTTCCGATCAGCAAGCCCTAGGCTCTGTGGTTTAACCCACAGCGCCACCCGCATCCCTTAGCAATATATTCAACACAAAAAACAGCTACAATTTGTTGTTGACAAAGGACAGCTGGACATACAAAGGGCCCCATTACCTTCAGTAGCTTAGGGCCTCATCAGACCTAAATCTGGCCCTGGCTGCAGATTCGATCCCCATACAGGACAGCTGCATATTCCTGCATTGCACGGGGTTGGACTAGATGATCCTCGGGTCCCTTCCAACTCTCCAATTCTGTGATTTTGTGTGACACCTACAGTCGTGGCTGACTCTGCCAATTGAAGTGATCTCACAGGTCAACTCGTCCCAAGTTGCTACAGGTTTTATATACTAATACAGTGGTGCCCCGCAAGACGAATGCCTCGCAAGACGGAAAACCCGCTAGACGAAAGGGTTTTCTGTTTTGGAGGTGCTTCGTAGGACGAATTTCTCTATGGGCTTGCTTCGCAAGACGAAAATGTCTTGCGATTCCTGGGGGGGGGGGGTTCGCTCCCCACCCCCTTTTTCTAAGGCACTAAACTGCTAATAGCCTTTTAGCAGCTAATCCGCTAATCCCTTAAGCCTTTAATACCCGCTAATAGCCGCAAAACCGCTAATAGCGCTAATCCGCTAATGGGCTTGCTTCGCAAGATGAAAAAACCGCTAGACGAAGAGACTCACAGAACGGATTCTTTTCGTCTTGCGAGGCACCACTGTAGTAACATCTAGAACTTGGCCTTTTAATAAATCAGCAGCCAGGGCAGATCCCTGAGCACTGGTGTTTCTTGCAGCTCCCTGCCAGCCTTATTTCTGATAATTTGTTTCACTTCATCTTAATTTGAGTTTTCCACCATATAATAATCCATCCTGGTATAAATGGTGGGACTTCAGCATTTCTTTTTAAAGTGCCAATATTTGTGTTATTCCACATGCATTCTTAATAGAGATGGGTAAGCACTTTGCCTCTTGTCCTGGAAAGCTGTCTTGAACTTCAACCAGGCACTTTGCTTGAAAACCCTCCAGAGAAGGGAGCTGAGTGCTGGAAGCTGAATTATATATATTTATATAAAAAAATAAAAATAAATACACACACACATCTGCAACTCAGCATAATAACACTTTGTGCGGCTGATGAAGCGTACTGTAGTCTGCAAAAGTTTATGCCGTAATAAATGTGTTAGTCTTTAAAGTGCCACAATTTACAAGATTCTTCTTTGCGTTTGCTCTGACATTTTCCCTCCCCTCTTTTAAAGTTCTCCTTTTCATTCCTGTTGATAAGCTACCTTTATTTTCCTCAACTTCCTTGATCCAGCTTTTTACAAAGAATCTTATTATCTCCACAAGAAGCCATGGAAGCATGCTACATTTTTTGACAACATGGTTTCAAAGATTTTTTTCCCTATACTCCTTTATGTCAGTCTGTTTTCTTCTCTTTATTTGACTATTATAACTTGAGTTGTATGCCTGTTTTTTTACTGACTACCTTCAGGTTATTTCCCTGTCTGTTTAAAAGTGAATATTTTATGTGCTTAGCTGCTTGTGGATTTCTCCCTCTTTTTCATTGTTTATATGCTATTCCCCATTCGCTTTCCATGAATTTATTGTATCAAGTACTTTAAATGTAGAGCAGAGCAGTCCCAGCAAAGAAGAGCCATGTGGGTGAGAGGCACATTATTGGAATCAGAATTGTAGAGTTGGACGGGACCACGAAGGTCATCCAGTCCAACCCCTGCAATGCAGGAATCTTTTGCCCAGTGTGGGGCTCAAACCCACAACCCTGAGATTAAGAGGTGCTCTACTAACTGAGCTATCCCAGCTCTATTATCATGGACAGAACTGTTCCACCAGGCCTTTGGCCAGGGCACAGCCTGACTCCCTCCATCGGCAATCTTTGCAGAGCTCTGGCCCAATGGTTGCCAGTGGCTTGAATTAATTAATTTTATAATGAATGATTTTAGAGTGTTGTTTGTACTGTTTTATTGTTGTTAGCCGCCCTGAGCCCGGCTTCGGCAGGGGAGGGCGGGATATAAATAAAATTTATTATTATTATTATTTTACTTAGTTGCTAGGTTTTGCACTTCCACGATGGGCGTAAACCAGGCCTAAACTGAAGGCCCACAGTGCAAGACCTGAGCTGCTTCACATTCCCTCCCTTATAAGTAAAGGTCAAGGGACCCCAGACCGTTAGGTCCAGTCGCAGATGACTCTGGGGTTGCGGCGCTCATCTCGCTTTACTGGCCAAGGGAGCCGGCATACAGCTTCCGGGTCATGTAGCCAGCAGGACTAAGCCGCTTCTGGCAAACCAGAGCAGCGCACGGAAACGCCGTTTAACTTCCCGCCGGAGTGGTACCTATTTATCTACTTGCACTTTGACGTGTTTTCGAACTGCTAGGTTGGCAGGAGCTGGGACAGAGTAACGGGAGCTCACCCCGTTGCGGGGATTCGACTCCCTTATAGTCGCTCCCTTTTAACCACTTGTCTTTTGTCTCTATCTGCTTTAAGTTTCGGTGAGTTATAACCACTTTTAACTATTTGCTTTTATCCCTCTCTTCTTTAAGTCTTACATGCTTTATTTTATCTCATGTTTGTATCTCATGCTGGTCTGACCGTAATAAGGTTTGTAATATTATTTACTGAATCATTATTTATTAAATTTATATAACTACCCTTCAACTGAGGATCACAGAGCGCTTCACAACATAAAAACACGAAAGTGCAATACCGTCGTTAGTATCCACCATGAAAGTCCCAACCTGTGGAAAATTCAACAGATACTAACTGGTATCAATAGATGCTAACAATGGTATGCACTTTCGTGTTTTTTTACATTGCAAAGCGCTCTGTGATCCTCAGTTGAAGGGTAGTTTGAGGCCCCCAAACAGGTGTTAACGGAAAAATCCGAGGGCTCCCTTGGACAAAAACAAAGACACCAACCAGGATAACTTGGAGCAAAACAGCAGCCTGCAGGCTTGGCCTTTATTGAACTGTTGCAAAAGGGTGCTCCCCTCACTTGCAGGAGAGAGGAGGGACACAGAAAAAATGGTGTGCAAGGTCTTATAAAGACTTTTGAAATTCCCATCCTGTAGATCAAGCCCACCCCCAGAAACATCATGCATACATCACAGAAAGGAGGGGTTGAGGGAGGAGTTGTGGTGGTAACCTGAGTGTCCTGTCACCTGGCTGGTTCCCCCTTTCCCCCTCCCCATGAGTACTTTCCAGGTGACAGAGGGGAGTTTGCAGTTTCCTGCCCCCAGAGGGAAGAGCCGATTATTGTCCTTTGTTCCAGTCTGTGCTGAATCCACTCCCATATGCAAGTTCTTTGTGATCTTGATGGTCTTCTGTCTAGGACCATCGGGGTTGGCATAGCAACTGGGCAGGGCTCCTGTGGATGTGCTGGTATGCTGAAAGGATTATGGGTGCCCTGTATCAAACCTTCCCCATTTTGTAGTCCTTCCTTCATGGAGTAAAATAAAAGTGGAACAGTGCAAATCCAATGTATGGTTGATTTTCTATGAATTTATAACAGAAGGGTAGCGTATGTAGTGTGTGAGTGTGAGTGTGTGTGAAGTTTGTACAAACTGAATGATTGGGGGGGTGTTTCCTGCTACACAGGGCATTTCTTTTATGCAAAGCAGATGAGTCCGCTTTCTCTGCTAAGACTCCCAGCTGTCTTGGCGTACTAACCCCCTTCAGATACCATTAGCGTTCTCACCCACCCAGTGGATGTATCTAGAAATGCAGCATGGAAGCTGGCATTATCCTGCTCTACATGCGTGCCTCCATGTGTCTATAATGTTCCTGTGTGCTGAGGAATGTGAATTCACTGGGTAGAGCAGGCATCCCCAACCTTTGGCCCTCCACATGTTTTGGACTACAATTCCCTTCATCCCTGACCACTGGTCCTGTTAGCTAGGGATCATGGGAGTTGTAGGCCAAAACATCTGGAGGGCCGAAGGTTAGAGTCCGCCCCTGTGATCCCTCTGTACCAGGCAAGCCCTGAACTCCTGAAGGGAGCTGGCGTGTCTCTTCACAGCGTGCCTTTTAGCCGCCATGTAATTCAGTGGCTGAAACCGTAGAATTATTTAGGATAAACTTACCTTTCTGGGGGGAAATAATAATGCATGGTTGTTGCCAAATTTAAAGGAAATGCACTTAGCTTTAATTGTAGCATGCCATGGATCATTAGCAAGTTGAAATCGGGGGAACGGCTTTGTGCGTGTGCATGTGCCTTCCACACCGGGCTTTATTTGGAGGAGCCGAGCATTTAATATGCTAAACCGTCTTTTACTTGTTTTATTTATATTATGACATTTAATTCTGCGGAGCTATTACAGCTGCTTTCTGAGCCTGCATTATTCATCAGCGGTGGGTGAGGGAGCCTTTCTGTTAGTTCCCTACCTCCACCACAGAAATTCTCCTCTGTTCCTTCTTCTTTTTAGATCAACCTACAGCCTGGAGGGGATGGTGCACAGCTTGACACTTCATAGTGGGTTTTGAAGTAACACAGTACCAATTTTCAGGAGAAACTTTATTGTTCATTATAAAACTCTTGTTCCAAGTATACATTTTCTCCCCGCACCCCAATTTTAACAAAAATACATTTCCTAAGGATTCAGTGTTCCATTTAGATAAGAGATTCCAGTTTTCCCCAGATGTTGCCAGAACATTTTAATTGGGGGAGGTTTAAAGAGTGTTGTTCTTTGTGAACTCCTGTACTTTTGAAGTGGCTCAGACTCGGCTCAACAAAGCTTGTTTGCTTGCTGGCAAAGATCCTTCTCCCAGTTCACGGGTGTGTCTCTATGCAGAGGGATCTCTTGGTCTTCACATCTACTGAAAATCCCTTTATTAATTCATTGACCACCTCCTAGGTTGGTGTGGTTTTTTTTGAAGCCTATGGGCACATATAAAACATTTTTTGTACGTGAAAAGAAATTCTCATTCAGCGGTGGCAAATATGCTTCTGTTTGCCTCTGGCCTATTAGAAGTAAAATTATATTAAATGGTTTCTGAGGTGTGAAAAGGTTAACTCAAGGAGAGTCTGCAAGAAAACCACCGTAGTGTAAAACATTAATCTGTTTTACACTTAAACTTCATGTCACCCTGCAGCCAAAAATAGCAATGATCATTAAACCAAATTTGCTCCTAAACATTAACAGAAATTTATTACAACTTACAGTTCTGAAAGACAATTAAACTTGCTTTTCATGTGGAGAACATTCCCGCTGAAATTGCTTCCCAGCAGGATATTTATTTATTTATCAGTTAGCCTATTATCATGGAGGGGGGGAATATTTTTCACATATGAACATATTTTTTATATACAATCAATTAGAGGCACACCTTGATATTCTTTCAAGTTGCTCCTTTAACCCGCTTTGTTGCAAGCACAGAATATTTGTAAAAGCTGCAAAGTTTGTATTTTCTTTAAAAAAAACCTAAGTCCCATTTGCACATTTGGTACAAAGACAAGATGCAGATACAACAACACGGGCGAGTTTGAACTATTCAGCTAACCTCTAACCACAGTGTGGGCATTAACATCAGGGCTGAAGGAGTTTAGCCCTTCTCCCTCTGCCTCATCCCCACTTAGGCTGAAGGACACACCATACATTTAAAGCACACCTCTCCCCAAATAATCATGGAAACTGCAGTTTACACCACAGAGCTACAAATCCCCACAACTCTAACAAACTACAGTTCTGGGATCAACTCAGAAACCAGGACAGCTTCTGTAAACCTGGACTGCCCCTGGAAAATAAGGACACTTGGAGGGTCTGCTGTTGATATAGCAAGATTCGGATGGGACACTGTTGGGAATCTGTGTACGTGCAGCTACTCACACAGAGTCAATTAAGGTTTGGCAGACAGCCAGAAGGCAATCTGAAGGAGTAAGTCTGCATGGTGATAACAGAGACATGGAGACAGCTCCCTGATTGGTCAAGCTCTCTCAAGGGAGTGATAATTAATGGCCTACTAACTGGTAGTTCGTGAGTTCAGTGGTTCAGTGTGTCAGTGTAGGAGCTGTGAGTCGTGTCAGAGAGAGCTAGCTAAAGATCTGTGTTCTGTTCCTGTAAATAGTCCACTGTATATAATAAACCCCTAACTACAAGTTCCTGGTTCCTGCTTCGTCTATCCTGTCTGCAGCCAAGTCGCCAATTGCGTCCGTGGATTCTGCATTTATTCTGCTAGGTCTGGCTAAGGTTCTGCAACAAGTCGGAAAGTTGCGAAACACCAAATAGGTTTTGCCAGTAGACACTTCCTTACTCACTCGCTGCAATCTGGTGCATGAGCCTTCAGGAGTGACTGGTGCTGGAGGGGACGGGGAATAGGTTTTATGGCCATAATATCCCTGTGGGTTGGTTGAAAAGCAGTTCAGCTCAGTTGTCAGTATTGTTGTTGTTGTTAGCATCTACAGTCAGCCTGGGCAAATTTGTCAGACGAAACTTTCTAAAATCGATAAGTTTGGAAGGCATATAACACACTCTCTCCAGCTTCTTAAGGGCATCTTTAATGCAGAGCCACAAACAGTATTTTAGACGTAGCCGCAGTTATATCCTTTCCTTTTGATTCCATTTCTTGAAGCCCACTGACAGCCAGGCTAGGACAGCAGTCCTTGAGGATTTACTCACTGCAAACCACTTGGGTTTGTTAGGCTATCCTACCCCCACCCCCTTTTTGATTCCAGCCACATCGTAAACTTACTGCAACCATATAATGCAAAATGAGCAAGTCCCTGGACAGGGGAGGGGGGCAGCGGAGAAGATAGCAGAAGTACTTTGTTAGGGGCTCCAGAGCCCCCTCAGGAAAGTAACTTTTGTCTCAGTCTGTGCTTGCTCCTTCACATGAAAGCTGATAAATAAAATAAATCTGTGCCGCAGCCGCTGTCTCCCTCAACATCAGGTTGTCATCTGCAATATCACAATTTAAAAAAATATATAATTTACCTACTCTGAGGATTGCAAGACAAATGATTACGCACATTCGAAAAGCGCTATGTAAATGATAAGACTTTTATTTTATTTTTTTACTTATTACCCTTTTGGATTGGGAAGTGAAGCAGGGAAAGTCTTGTGCCCTGGGAGAGGTTACTTAGCTATTTTGTTTATTATACATTTACATCTGTTCAGGACTGTGGTTCAAGGACCTGAGAAGCCTGTAATTAGACCTCATAAACTTGTGGAAGAAATAGCAAAGCATTGTTCCACACTGCTATTTGGTGCCTTCTCTTTAGGTCTTGCTTTCCAGATATAATTTCTTGATGCCTTCATGCAATCTGTGCATCCCACAGATTCGCATTAATCCTATGCTTAAATTTTCAATAGAATGTCTGCTTCATCCTGACATATTTCTAGTTCTAATTATCAAACGGAGACATGAGCAAAGGCTTGTTGGAAAGTATTGCTTGGTGCAACTGTTTGCCAAATGCACGGTGATTATGGTGCTTAGAAACACCCAGTCTCTTAACTGTTTCCCCCTTTTTCGTTTTTCTTTCTAGGTCTTGAATTTTGGACACTGGGTGAGGGTGTTGGTTTAGAGGGTAGCCACCCCCTTCGGATTAAAGCGAATTATCACCTGGAGGATTACCAGCAGAGAGAAATATTGATTCATTCTTTTGGAAACTTTCGCTGCTGAATTACCCTCAAGTTTTGGTCCACAGTCATGTGGCCGCCACAGCTGCTGTTCCTCACAATGCTCTTGGCATCCACAGTCATCCACGGTGAGTACATGAAGGGCTTATGCAGTCCTCCCCCACCCTCTCCGCCCAGCCTGCGGAAGTTGAACTCTGCTGCGGAACGATGAAACTTCAGAAGTGTTGAGTTCCTGTTGATTTGCGGCTTCTTTAAAGATAATAGATAGATAGATATAGATAGATAGATAGATGATAGATAGATGATAGATGATAGATAGATAAATAGATAGATAGATAGATAGATGATATAGATAGATGATAGATAGATAGATAGAGATAGATAGAGATAGATAGATAGATAGATAGATAGATGATAGCTAGATAGATTAGATAGATAGATGATAGATAGATAGATAGATGATAGATAGATAGATAGATAGATATAGATGATGATGATGATGATAGATAGATATAGATAGATAGATAGATATAGATATAGTTATAGATATAGATAGATGATAGATATAGATGATATAGATATAGATATAGAGATAGAGATAGATAGAGATAGATAGAGATATAGATAGATAGAGATATAGATAGATAGATAGATATAGATAGATACAGATACAGATACAGATACAGATACAGATACAGATACAGATACAGATACAGATACAGATAGATAGATAGATAGATAGATAGATAGATAGATAGATAGATATTGCATTGGTTATGCTGCTTCGGTTCAAAAATGTAGAATGTTTGATTCAGGCAGACTCTTTTTTTTAGAAAGCCAGCACTCCACACTGTGGCAAATGCAGGGTTCAATTAAGTCCACTTGTCAGTGGCAATTTCCCGCCCATTGCCTGGTGACAATGGCAGTTCAGAAAGAGTTTGGGGAGAGCAGAGGAGACGTTTGTCTCCATTCCTTGTGGCCTTTTGCAAGCAATGGCGGTGGAGGTGGGGAGATGCTGCAGGCACCTTTCTGCAAAAGAGGCTGGAGGCAGGGGATCTCCTCAACATCCCAGGCTCAGCGCTATGCCAGCATCTGCATGATGGGACGCATACATATATTTAACCAAAGATCTGGAATTGCCACTACCTCTGTCAGTACCTAGCAAGGTTCCCACCTGGTATCATCTTGCTGAGACTAATGATTTGGTTGAGAATCAAGACTGGGAAGAAGACCCTGGCTGCCCGAGAAAGTGTTTCCCTCTTTCCCTCTTCAGTAGTCAAATTTTCAGAGGGCCCTTACCATAAATAGTGGGAGAAAATACTTGAATGGTTTGGGGACTAAGAGCCCTTTTATCTGTCAACATAAAGCACCGATGAACATTAAATATTGGTTTTCTCTTGAGCAGAGGGTGTGAGGTTTGAGGTTCTCCTTCCTGCAAGGCTAATAACTGTTATCTCTGCTAGAAAGTGATTAAGGCGAGTGAGTCCCTTTTGGTTCTGCTAAACCTCTCAGCAGCAGTCTGTACTATTGACATCCTTCAATATAACATAGGACTTGGTGTCTTCGCTGTGTGCTGGTTCCATCACTTCCCTGCGGGAGGAGTTCTAGCCAGTGGTACTGGAGAACTCTCTTTGGCTTGCTGGCTTCCCAAATATTTTGTTTTTCTCAAGTCACGCAGTAGCTACATGAATTTGGAGTACCGTGCCATCCACATAAGAATGCTCCTCAGCTCTGTCTCTCCTTTGTGTTACGTTCTGGCGTGGTGGTTGGGATACTAAATGAGTCCTTGAGGTCAGTAATGGGCTGTGTGAGGGAAAGCAAATGAAAGCATTATCTAGACAAGGCAGATGTGCTCCTGGACACTAGAACGGGAATAGGAGTTCAGCCTGATTTGGAAAGGGGATAGCAGTCCCCTTGAATACTCTGGTTTGCAGGCTGTGTCCATTCAGCTTTTTATCTGGATTATCAGCTTGCAGTTGCAGGCATTCCTGGAGAAATCAGATCTCGCTCTGGTGACTCCACATGCCATACTCAACACCATAGCTGGATTATTACAGTGCACTTTCCTCCCTAACCATCCCCACAACTTTGTGTGAGGCCGGCTTTGAAATGTGTCTGGAAATATTGGTCCAGAATGTGGCCAATAGACTGTTGGCTTTAGCTGGGAAACACATGACTTCCTTTTTAAGACAACTTCACTGACTTTTGATACATATCTGGGCAAATGCTGTCTGTCCTGTGCTTCTAAAGCCCTTAACTGTCTTAAGAACCAGGATTCTTGAAGGACTTTCTTCTCCTACATGAACGTGCCCAGTTAGTAAGATCTCTTTATGCCCCCACCAGCATATGAGTTGTGCCCAGAGAGGACATAAAGAATTGTCTCCTCCGTGGCCACTCCAAAGCTTAAGTTTAGTACTCTCCTTTCATGTCTGTTTCACCCTCTCTGTTTTACTTCGGTTGGCATGTGAAAACATCTCCTTTCTGGCAGACATTTTTCCTGCTGAGTTGCTGGTGGGATTTAATTCCCCCTTTTCGTTTCTTTGTTTGTTCGCTCGTTTGTTTTTAAAATTATCAGCTGTCTTTTCTCCTTTAGATCAGTTTATATAGTTCTTATTGATTGGGTTTAAATATTTTGACTGTGCTGTGAGCCACCTTGGATATTTGTTAAATCAATTACAGGATACAATTGAATAAAACAGAATACAATCTTGTCATTTTTCACTTTTCATCGAGGATTAATTAGAAATCCTAGTATATGTTATAAAAATTGAGAGATTTCAGGGGCCAGGGACATTAATGATGTTTAGTTGTTTTATTTAATTTGGCTCAAAAACAAATTGTTCATTTTTCAGAAGCCAAAGGAATATTTGATTCACATAACCAAGGGATATCTCAGAGACAGTGAGCTTTCGTGCCGAAGTACTTAGAATTCATATTTAATTGAATTCCACTTGCACTGGAATAAACTGCAGATCTCTCTGCATAGAAACAAGGACTGTGGATCAATGGGATGGAAAAGGAATATTTTCATCCTAAGAGAAACCTTTAGTTGTTGCAGTTGCCCATAAATGAACATGATATACAATGATAATGATAGAAAGAACGCTGCATGTTAGGCATTAGACAGTTTTCTTTTTTAAGGAAAACGTTTGATGTGCTTTGACAGCTGTCACATTGCAATTCAAATAAGTTTTAAACATGTTGGGATGGAGTGGAGCAAGAAGCAGCATGATGAGCCTAGAGTTGGAGGTCCCAGGCCACAGAGAGGTTAGGCTGGCCTCAACCGGAGCCAGGGATTTTTCGGCCGTGGCTCCGATCTGGTGGAACACTCTGTCCCAAGAGACTAGGCAAGACAGAGCTGTTCCACCAGGCCTTTGGCCAGGGCACAGTCTGACTCCCTCCCTTGGCAATCTTCGCGGAGCTCTGGCCCAATGGTTGCCAGTGGCTTGAATTAATTAATTTTATAATGAATGATTTTAGAGTGTTGTTTGTCCTGTACTTTTGTACTGTTTTATTGTTGTTAGCCGCCCTGAGCCCGGCTTCGGCTGGGGAGGGCAGGATATAAATTATTATTATTATTATTATTATTATTATTATTATTATTATTATTATAATATTATTATTATTATTATTATTATTATTATTATCTACTCTGAATAGCTTCAGCTTTTCAGGATCTGTCCCAGCCCAACCCCCTGACCTCTTCTAAGAGGAAGTACCTGGAATTCAACCTAGGGCAGACTGCATGTAAAACTTGGACTCTTACCTCTGACCCATGACCCCCTCCCCTCCCTAATGGCTTGTTTACATCATTAATATGGTCTTCATGCTATATGGAGAGCCATGATTTAAATTTTCCTAAAATAAATATCGGGCTCTTGTGGTTGCAGAGAAACAATTCAGAATTTACACACACACACACACTGAATATCTTCCATGTTTTGTTAAGAATTATGTTATTTAACTTCGAGGGTAGGTTGGGAAAAATAGAGCTGGAACTGCTCGACCTCTGGTTCTAAATTTCAGTCAGGATACATATCTCCAACGTCAATGGCATTGCAGACTAAGTGGTTTCAAATTACATCACCATCTCCTGCTTCAGGACCCAATATAATGCCTAAAGAGGTAAAGGTAAAGGCCCCTGGACAGTTAAGTCCAGTCAAAGGCGACTCTGGGGTTGTGGCGCTCATCTCACTTTCAGGCCTAGGGAGCCGGTGTTTGTCCACAGACAGCTTTCTGGGTCATGACTAAACCGCTTCTGGTGCTGTGACGGAAACCAGAGCGCACGGAAATGCCGTTTACCTTCCCGCCGTAGTGATACCTATTTATCTACTTGCACTGGCGTGCTTTTGAACTGCTAGGTTGGAAGGAGCTGGGACAGAGCAACGGGAGCTCATCCCGTCACGGGGATTTGTACTGCCGATCTTCAGATTGGCAAACCCAAGAGGCTCAGTGGCTTAGACCACAGTGCCACCCTTGTCCCTATATATAATGCCTAACTACCTTGTCAGAAGAGAGGCTGTAGATGGTGTGTTATCACCATTATCTTACTCCACTTCTTCCATCCTCTTTTTACTTGGCCCCCATCCATTGTCCCCAGTGTACTGTCATAACAATGAATTTCCAATATTTTAGCTAGGGGACCCCTGACCATTAGGACCAGTTGTGACCAATTCTGGGGTTGCGGCGCTCATCTCGATTTACTGGCCGAGGGAGCCAGCATACAGCTTCCGGGTCATGTGGCCAGCAGGACTAAGCCGCTTCTGGCAAACCAGAGCAGCGCACGGAAACACCGTTTACCTTCCCGCCGGAGCGGCACCTATTTATCTACTTGCACTTTGATGTGCTTTCGAACTGCTAGGTTGGCAGGAGCAGGGACCGAGCAATGGGAGCTCACCCCATCGCAGGGATTCGAACCGCCAACCTTCTGATCGGCAAGTCCTAGGCTCTGTGGTTTAACCCCCAGCGCCACCCGTGTCCCGATATTGTAGCTAGCAGGAAGCAAACAAAGGCATGTGATAATTCCCACTTAATGAAATCCTACAGCAGCGTCCCCTAACCTGTTGCCTTCCACATATTTGGGATCACAGCTTCTCTCGTCTCTGAAAACTGCTCATCGTGGTCCAAAATACCTTGATATCAGCAGGCTTGGGACAGCTGTCCTTCAGAGAGGAAAACACTCTGGTTTCATTTTCACATTGAACCAATGTTTTTTTAATTCAATACTTGCTTATTCATGAGGAATATCAATATGGCACTTAGATTACCTTCTGAATTAATATGAAAATAACACACAATAGAGGGTGCAAATCCTATCATGGTGTTGTTTCAATCGAGGAGTTTTTCATATTTACCTTCCAAATGCTTTTCATCTGCAGATTGCTAATTTGACAAATGATTTGTATTTGGGGTGGGGGGGGTGGGGGAGTGATGGTTCTGAAAAGCCTGTTTTGATTTATCAGATACGGATGGAAATAGCCTGCATTTGCATTTTGAACTGATTAGTGAAGCAGTGATTTAGCAGTAAACAAAGTTGTATTTTCCCCCCATATCGTCAGACTAATTCTGCTCCAGTTTCAGCCGCGTGCCTGCGCTGAGCATCATATTTCCTAGGCAAAACAGTTAACACTGTTTTGGATATCGGCACCGAACAGTTTTGAACTGATGTTTTGTACTTTTTCACATGTGTAACATTCAGCGCGTAGCAAAAACACTGCATACTTTGGTGTAAAGGTTCTTCAGTGATATTCATCTGCTGTCCATAGTGCTTTTTTCTAGAAAAAGGGGTGCAGGAATCAACACCATTTTTGGACAGGCAACCCTAAGTTGTTGAGCGTCTTTCAGGAGGACACCTAAAGTCCTAGCCTTGCATATGATTAGACCATGTAAATAGGTGCTGTGCTCAATAATATACCGTATTTTTTGCTCTATAAGACTCACTTTTTCCCTCCTAAAAAGTAAGGGGAAATGTGTGTGTGCATCTTACGGAGCGAATGCAGGCTGCGCAGCTATCCCAGAAGCCAGAACAGCAAGAGGGATTGCTGCTTTCACTGCGCAGCGATCCCTTTTGATGTTCTGGCTTCTGAGATTCAGAATATTTTTTTTCTTGTTTTCCTCTTCCAAAAACTAGGTGCGTCTTATGGTCTGGTGCGTCTTATAGGGCGAAAAATACGGTAAACACTTAGTCCCAAGAACATGCATCTGAACTGAATGCAGATTCACCCCTTTGATGGTGCCAAATAAATAGATAAAAGCATAACTTTTATTTTATTCATTAAGTTTGTATACAGTGGTACCTCTGGATGCAAACGGGATCCGTTCCGGAGCCCCATTCGCATCCTGAAGCGAACGCAACCCGCGTCTGCGCGTGCATGGGTCACGATTTGCCACTTCAGCCCATGCGCGTGACGTCGTTTTGAGCGTCTGCGCATGCACGAGCGGCGAAACCCGGAAGTTACGCGCTCCATTACTTCCAGGTCGCCGCGGAGCACAACCTGAAAATATTCATCCCGAAGCTACTTCAACCCAGGGTATGACTGTACTGTGCTTCATAATATTAGAGGTTGTAGTCCAAGAATGCCTGGAGGAAGCAAGTATCTGTGGTGCATTCTTCCTACATGTGTTCTGAGACTACACTGTCTCCTGCAATGTGCCCTTTCTTATCGAAAGAGCTCTCCCAGGGAGCTCTCTCACTCACGGTCAAGAGTGAACATGGAGCACTGGTACCAAACTGTATGTCATGGGCCAGGAGTCAGCTTCACCTGCTGAGCAGCAGCCTGAAGGAGCAGAAGGTGAAGTGACTCCACCTGCTGCTAATGAGAACCAGCTGGCTCTAGCTTTCTTAAGCAGGGCTTCCAGCCCAAGTCAGTTGCTGGAAACACCATTTGTTGTTCCTGACCAGACCTTGCTGCTTCTTGCTTCTCATTGCCTTTCTTGACTTCGGATCATCTGACTACGTGAACTGAGATACTCCTGACCTTAGGACTGGCTGGACTTTGTGTATGGTCTCTGCCTCCAGGCAAGTACCCCCCTGAGACTTGGCTGGCTTCTCCACCCACTGAGCTCCGCCATGGCTGGCAGCACTGTATGGGAAACAGGCTTACTAGAAAAGCTAACCAACAAATTGAAATTAGCATGGGGACAAACAAAAGAAGATTCTGTACTAGATCATGGATTGCAGTTAGGAGAACATTATACTTTCATAACCATTTCTCAGAGTAGAAGAGGCAAAAAGGGGCAGCACCCATAACATTTTAGGGGAGTAATAAATAGGCTTATTCTAAACTCCTCCAAACTCTGCTTCCATTTCAATGCTACCATAATGATATGCTAACAAGAGAGGTAGTGGAAGTTAAAAATACTTTCTGAGCTCAATAGACCAGGCATAGGCAAACTCGGCCCTCCAGATGTTTTGGGACTACAACTCCCATGACCCCCAGCTATCAGGACCAGTGGTCAGGGATGATGGGAATTGTAGTCCCAAAACACCTGGAAGGCTTAGTTCACCTATGCCTGCAACTGACAGCTAAAATACGCTGCCCTTACCTTCTCCCACTCCATATCTGCACTGCCAGATTGGAATTCTCATTGGCGATGTATCTCAGATCCCAAATCCTAAAACACTTCACCCAGTGTAAATTGAGCATGATAGTGTCACTCAATTCGATCTTGGTGCTTATATTTACATGTATTTGCATGTTAGTCCAGGAACATTTTATACCAGATTGACAGGATTCACACTGAAAGGGAGATTTATGGTTTGATTCAAACTATGCTTACCTGGAAGCGAGTCCAGTTCATTACAATCAGACTTGCTTCTAAAAGCTCAGGACTGCGCTATTAAATTGCTGTGATACGCTCTCTTGCCTGGAATTGAACATAATGACACTTCCCTGTAAATAAATATGCATAGGCTCCAGCTGTTAATATGCTAAAGGACGGATAAGTGGACAGTGGAATAATGCAGCGTTTTAAGAGCCAAGTGAAAGACAATGCACGTAACTGTGAAAAAGATTTATTCTGAAATTCCATTATTAAGAACTGTGACGTTTTGTTTGTCAGAAAAAATATATGGAGATGTGTTCATAACAGTAGCTTACAAATAGTTACTGGAATTTGCACTAAGATACCATTGGGGGGGGGCATTCAGAGATGTCATCTAGTAATTGGTGCATTGCTGGCAAAGCTGAAGGCATGATTTTTCTATTGCTATTCTATGACTTGTTACTCTATGTACAAGGAAATGGAGCTTGTTACAGTTTCATACCACATAAGAATTTGGGCTAAAATGGAGATGTAGAAATCAACATTTTGATATACTGTTGTATGTTCCAGCCTTCTCTAATTGGAAGTCACAAAAATCGCCCTTGGAATTTGACATGGATATCCCGGCCAACCAATTTGTTCTAATTTTTTAATACTTTCTCTGCTGCATAGAGAGGCATGTCATTATTTTGTAGCATGGATGGATTTACAATGCTGTAATTCAAGAATGTCATCAGTGGTATGTGAAATCATTTATTATATTAGGGGTTTTTAGGCCTTTGTGTGCAGTGCTTTTGGCAAAACACCCAGTTTGTCATGACACATCTCTGTATACAGAATCCATAATGCCAGAACGCTTGCACAAAGCAATCTAATTCCATAATTGAATCAGTTTCCATAGATCAAAACAGCCAGGTCATATTGTTTCTGAAACGTAATTTGGAATAATCTTGACCACATGGAAATTTCAAAATCTAAAATGCATTCTTGGTTTTTCTTCTTCCCGTCTTCCAACTTATTTGTTAGATTAGTATTCAAATACAGTCTGTATCTGAGATTTCCATTCCTCGCTAGCAATTGTGTAAGTCAATCACAGTCCCCTAGGGCTTTATAACAAAGGCTTTAAACCCTGTTCATTCAACTAGAGGTGAAAGAGCCCAAAAGGGTTCTTTGATACCAGAGAATCAACTCCCTATGTTAGATTTGGAAATGAACTCCTGAAAAGCCTTTCCACACCAGACTAACATTTCATGGTGCAATCACTTCGGCGGATGCAGTACTCTAACTACAATGTAATATAACTGAGATAATGCTGTTTTTACCCTGGGTAGAGAGGTTGTTGCATGGATGCCACAACCCTACTTCAGCTCACATTGTCATAGCCCTAAAATCAATCCAGACTGCAAAGAGAGGTGTTGTGCCTGACTTTTCACCTTGCAGCTGCCTCAGGTCCAATGCTGACATTCTTATTACAGTGGTGCCTCGCAAGACGAAAAGAATCCGTTCCGCGAGTCTTTTCATCTTGCGGTTTTTTCGTCTTGCAAAGCAAGCCCATTAGCGGATTAGCACTATTAGCACTATTGACATTTTAAGTGCTAAAAACGGCTTTTTAAGGCTTAGGGGATTAGCGGTTTTGCTGCTAAAATGCTTTTAGCAGCTTAGCGATTTAGAAAAAGGGGTTTTGGAGCGGAAAAAACCCCCGAAAATTTTTGTCAATTTTCGTCTTGCGAAGCAAGCCCATAGGGAAATTCGTCGTGCGAAGCGCCTCTGCAAACGGAAAACCCTTTCGTCTTGCGGGTTTTCTGTCTTGCAAGGCATTCGTCTTGCGGGGCACCACTGTATTAGAAAAAATGCTCTCATGGTGCTGGTGGAACTTCTGCCACCATTGTATCATCTAGCTTTCACACTTGGGCTTCGCATTAGATGGCCTCACTGACAAGGCCTCTTTCCTTGTTTCTTTTGTCGTCCCCCATCTCCCTTGCCACCCAACATCTTAGGAGTCCATTCAGGATCTCTGAACAGCCAAGGCATAAACTTGTGTTCATGTATCCAGAATATTCACTTATGCATAAGGGCATAAGAAGTGACTTGTAAAATCAGACCAAAATCCACATAGTCAAACATTCATTGTAAGAAGCTCAGCACTAGAAGATCAAGCAGATATTGACCAGTGGTCAACTGAAGGCCCGCACTCAGCCTTCTCCTGTCCTCCCTTACTGCAGTAGGAGATTAAAAATATACAGTGTTCTATCCACATGGTCTCTTGTGGCAGATGCCTCCAGGCATGTACTATATTCATCTGTCTGGAATAAAAGGGCTTCCTCTATTCTCAAGGACTTTTAAGGACATTTGTTTGCTTACATTATTTATAGGTCACAGGGTAAACAGTTGTTTTTACTCTCTTGGTTTTGTAAGGGTCAAGGGACAAGTTAGCAGTCAGGACCAAATAATAACCAAGCATGCAATAATATAGTGAAGTTCAGGAAGACTCTGTTGCTCAAGCAAGGCTCAACTGGAACAGAAAGTCCTTCATAGTCTTTTCTGCCCAGAGGGAGGCAGTGTCCAGAAGTTGAGTGGTTCACCAGGACTTAAGTGATTCACCAGTAGATCCTAACCATGTCTCCTGTCAGGACATTGTTGGCTATTCTGGATTCTACAAGGCTATTACAACATCATTTACTACAACTTTAGGAGGAGATAATGAGATGAGAGCACAGAATTTTTCCAGGCACCTCTGTAGTTTCAAGGGAGATGCTACAGCATCAAAACACTGGTTCAGCTCAAAGCTGTACAGTGGTACCTCGGGTTACAGATGCTTCAGGTTACAGATGCTTCAGGTTACAGACTCCGCTAACCCAGAAATAGTACCTCAGGTTCAGAACTTTGCTTCAGGATGAGAACAGAAATTGCGTGGCGGCAGCAGGAAGCCCCATTAGCTAAAGTGGTGCTTCAAGAACAGTTTCAGGTTAAGAACGGACCTCCAGAACGAATTAAGTTCTTAACCCGAGGTACCACTGTACTGACTGTGAACACCTCTGTGCTGTCTGCATTAATTTGTTTGCTCACATCTAATTCATTACCAGTTCCAAATAATGGTTCGGGACCTTCACAGCTCCACTGAAAAAAGCAGTAAAATAAGAAACAGAGTTGGCTGTCATCATATTGGCGGGGACACACTGAACTACAAAACTCCAGACGATCTCCCCCAGCAGTTAAATAGATGTTAAATAGCATTGGGGGTGGGGGGAGGAAGAGAGAGAACCTTGAGGGATAGCATAGGTTCATGGCAAACAGGAGTCCCCTGACACCACCTTCTGAAACTGATTCTTCAGGGACTATTGGAGCCACCATAATACTATGTTCTCAAGTTGCTTCCTGACAAAGTGGTGAATAGTATTGGAAGTCACTGAGAGGTCCATCTGAACCAGCAGGATAGGCTCCCCATGTCCAATTCCTGGTTTAAGTAATCCTCCAAGGCAGGTTGAAAGGAATCCAGATTAATACATCTGTTTTTGTCAATTCTGTTCTGTTCTCTTCTATTCTATGTTATTCATTTTACTCATTAAATTTGTATACCGCCCTTCATCCGTAGATCTCAGGACAGTTCACAGCATAAAAATACAAGATAAAACCACAAAATACATACTAAAAGCAAGAAGAAAAAGCAAAGCAAAGCAATAAACCCACCTCCCCCTTAACCCAGAAGAACCTGGAACTGAGGCCACCACATGTTCAAGAACCTTGCTCCCAAACAGAAAGTTGAGATGCCGGCCATAATTTCTCCAGTCTGTTCTCCAATCTGTTTTCCACTCTGACAAAGTGCATTAAACCAAAAATTCATCATTTCGTAGGTCTCAAGAGCACAAACTAGATCTTTCTTACCAGAAAGTCGGAGGCTTTGTTTACTCCTTTCCCACTTAGTGCTGTGTCAAAAAAATGCCATCAACACTTTCTCCTGGTGGCTGCAGGAGATAATTGGCTTGATATACAAGGACCCCCCTGGCGTCACAGCACATGCCTTGAGATCGGGCAGCTGCCACGGTGGCATTTAGGGCTTGTTTTTCTCTCCGCTGCGAGTTCCGCCAGGCAGCAACTTGGTTCATACTTTTGAAATTTCTACGTATTAAGGGAAATAAATCCTGCAGGAAGGAGGGCATTCAGGTACCCTTTGGGATCTATCAGAGCAGTTTAATGAGGAGCCGAGTTGGAATACAGGCTATTCGTCTTTTGTTTTGTGGGAGCAGTTTGTCCTTCTGGGTGATAAGCATTTGTGAAGAGGCCGGTAGGCTTTCTTGGAATAATCTTCTTTTCCGCTCCTCTTCTGATTTTGTTGCTTCTGATCTTTTCTCTCTCTGCCTGTGCCAGCAATGTTGGCAAGTTACCGTTCTTGTTGGCTGTTATTTTCCTTGAAATTCCTTGGTTCTGCTTCCTGGGGAGATGGAAGGGGATATCTCAGATGACATCTAAATCTTCTATTTCTTTCTTAAGAACAGGAATAGGTGGTTTATAAAACAGTCTGCTTCCCTTTTGCCCAGATAGGGTGACCTCTATATCCTAAATTAGTTGATATAGGCAAGTATTGATTAACTTCTGTTCTGGGCATTTAAATAAAAAAATCTCATTGATTTGAAATTTACTTGTGTTCATGCGTCAATCTTCTCACCCCCACTTTCTTCCAGCAAAAAAACGATCCTTGTGTTTCCATAGGAGCTTCCTCTTTCCACAAAGACTTGCTATGTATTATATTTATTAATAATTCCTATTCTTATTTGCATTTATATCCACCATTTCCCCCCAAGGAGCTCAAAGTGGTCACGTGGTTCTCCCTCATCTCATTTAACCCCAACAACAACTATCCTGTGAGGTAGGTTAGGCTGAGAGGCAGTTACTGTCATGGCTGAGTGAAGATTTGAACCTTGGTCTTTCAGGTTACCCTCCAACATTCTTAAACACTGTACAGTACAGTCATACCTCATGTCACGTCTGCTTCATGTTATGTTCTTTCAGGCTACGTCCCACAGTGACCTGGAAGTACCGGAAAGGGCTACTTCCGGGTTTCGCCGCATGCGCAGGTGTGCAAAATGATGTCACGCACATGCGCAGAAGCGGCAAATCGCAACCCACGTGTGTGCCTCTCCAGGTTGCGTTGTTTTCATGTTGCGAATGGGCCTCTGGAATGGATCCCGTTTGCAACCAGAGGTACCACTGTATATGCATTGGGCAGTACAATCCTATACATGTCAACTCAGAAATAAGGTTACTCCAAGACTAGATTACTGCAATGCGCTCTGTGTGGGTCTTCCCTTGTGCTTTGATCCTAAAGGTGGAGTCGGTGCAGACTGCTGCAGCATGATTGCTAAGAGGAGAGAGACCCTATCAACATATAACACCTCTACTCGGAGACCTGTGGTGCTTGCGAGTTTGCTACCAGGCAAAGTTCATGGTGTTACTATTAATATATAAAGCCCTTAGCAGCTTGGCACCAGTTTACCTGCAAGATTGCCTTGCCCCATATAAGTCCACCTGACTGTTTCAGTTTGCAGGTGCCACATAATACCCGTTCTGCATTTGTAAGAAATTGATCTTTTACTGTGGCAGCACCAGCATTTTGGAACTCACTGCTTATTGACATCAGGCCTGCTAAAATCGTTTTTATTTAGGCAAGACTAAAATTAGAATGCGGGTCGTGGGTGGCGCTGAGGGTTAAACCACAGAGCCTAGGGCTTGCCGATCAGAAGGTCGGCGGTTCAAATCCCCGTGATGGGTTGAGCTCCCGTTGCTCAGTCCCTGCTCCTGCCAACCTAGCAGTTCGAAAACACGTCAAAGTGCAAGTAGATAAATAGGTACCACTCCGGCGGGAAGGTAAACGGCATTTCCGTGCGCTGCTCTGGTTCGCCAGAAGTGGCTTAGTCATGCTGGCCACATGACCCAGAAGCTGTACGCCGGCTCCCTTGGCCAGTAAAGCGAGATGAGCACCGCAACCCCAGAGTCGGTCACGACTGGACCTAATGGTCAGGGGTCCCTTTATCTTTACCTAAAATTAGAATGTTGACATGTGTAATGGCTGCTTGCTGCAATAAATCAAACTGAACTGAAGTGTCGTGTGTTTTAATCTGCTTTTTAGCTTATTGCTCATTTTAATTATTTTTGAATGTTTTGAATGTTTTTAACTGGGTTGGTTTTTTTTACTGATTATTTTATTGTTTTATTCCTTTTGTAAACCGCTTTGAAGACAGAACACAAATAACATACTACTTGTTGCTTAACCCATCTCGTAGTAATTCCAGTGATAGATCACTTTTTGGCAATCATGGCAGAGAGTTCACCTCTCTTGCTTTGATATAATATGATGCAAACTATTGGTTATCCTTAAATAACTGAAAGGGAGAAAATGTGCAACCTGCTCAAATATTTGTAATTCACCCTCAAAGTGTGCATTTCACCTTCTTTGATTGTTCTAGAAAAGTTTGAGATGGTTTGGAGAAACAGAGGAATAGAAGAATATTGTTTCTTTATGGTTATACCTAAGCCTTGTCATCACTGGAAATATATGGTGATTGTGAAATTACCCTGGCTGCCCTTTCCCTTCCTGTGGGAGGGAGGGATGAGGCAACCAGATGATTGTGTGAAACAAGCCAATGGTTTTATATTTAAACACATTTTATATTTCAACAAATTTGCTTTACTGCCTAGGAATAATCAACCCAAACCCATAATGCTCTTAAGAGCATTTGACTTAGTTCCATGCAATTAAAAATCTCAACCTACAGGTATGTTCCAACATGTTCTATTGCAGGTATCGGACAGGGAAAGGAAAAATTCAAAGGCCACTTAACAGTGCTCTAGTTGTTTGAAAAGCCGATAAAAGTTTTAGTATATGGAATTTATGTATAATTTATGAATTTGTGGAATATTTAGGAACATTGCGTTGGCATTTGGGAGCAGTGAAAGGTGTGTAAGTAAACGCACCAGTCCCGTCTTTCCAGCTGTTCTGAACAAGTTGAATTAATGGTCTTTCTTCATACGTGAGTTTCTCTTATCATTGGCCCTTTGTGTGTGCTTGAAGTGCTCTCATAAAACCTTGCTGAGAAATCTTTCCCCAAGGAAACAGTAGAGGAATATAATTTTCATTTTAGAGTACATTTGTTACCCTCCAGCTTCTTCCTGAAGTGAAACTCAACTGGTTGTTTTTTTTTTTATCAATTGAGAATACTTTCAAATTAAAGCTGCTTTAGCCATTGATTTAGGACCAATTCTTAGGTTACTCTGTGTGTATGGAATTTATCCTTGTGTACCAAAAAAGAGGAACCCCCAACCCCTTCGTAAAAACAGTAAAAGAACTGCCATGTGAGGCTTGAGATAAGAAGCACAAACCTGCATGTTCTTGCTCGTTGTGAGATCAGCATCCGTATTTGTTCAGTCGTGCCTGCCCCATCCATGTATAAAGCGAAAATCAGGAAGGCTGTGTCTGGAACAATCCAGAAGTAATTGCACCATTCAAGTTGGAATTAATTCTTAATTAGCAGGAGCACGATCTGCGCAGACTTGGTGGGCTGCCAGGCCTAATGAGCACAGCAGCTCATCTCTGGTAGGTCTTGCCCCATGGATCATTTGCCAAGACTGGAAGTCCCCGCCTGCCACAGCTGTCTGAAGTTCTCGTCTCTCCAGGATTTCCCCCTAGCAATTGGAGATTGCGCCTCCGAGCAGCCAACCTTTCATCTTCCGTTTTCATGTCTCTTATGGTTCTGGGAGCGGAGCTTGTCGCAGCAGGAGGGGGAGACACCTGTGAGTCTTCACCATCTTGACTCATCACTGCCTCTTGGCCTTCCTCATACTACTCTCCAGCTTCAACTTCTGCATCTGGTTCTGGGCTGTTGTCTGCCACAGACTCTCCCCGCTCCCTAAACCCTGTTACCTCTTCAGCTTCCGACACTTCCTCTTCCCAGTCTGCTCCCTCTTCTCCCTCTGACCACTTGTCGTCATCCCACCACCACTCCCTGAGCTCTGAGCCGTCTTCCTGTTGTGGTTCCCCAGCTGGTTATTTCCACCATTCCTTTGTGTCCAACCAGTCCATGACAGGCTAACTTTTGCAATTAATGGGCATATGCACAAGCAGAACAGAATCGTTCCTGACCTGATCTTTCTATGCTCTGTTGCCCTAGGCACTTTTTCTCCCAGTCCAGCTTGCTTCTGACATACTCAGGATGAAAGGGGGGGGGGTCTGGGTGATGAATTATCTGTTTGCTTCATGGACACCCTCCCTTTATTTTTGTAAACTGCTTCGCGGTGGGGGGTTTTAAAAAAAGAAGAAGTGGTATATACATTTTTTTTTGAAACATCATAAAATCACATCTGGTCAAGTGCTTTGTTCTGGCGTAAGAAATTGTCACGCATGGTGTCCCCAGGTCTGTAACAAACAATACAGTAGTACCTCGGGTTTCATACGCTTCAGGTTACAGACTCCGCTAACCCAGAAATAGTACCTTTGCTTCAGGATGAGAACAGAAATCGCACAGTGGCAGCAGCGGGAGGCCCCATTAGCTAAAGTGGTGCTTCAAGAACAGTTTCAGGTTAAGAACGGACCTCCAGAACGAATTAAGTACTTAACCCGAGGTACCACTGCATATATAGGCAGGGTAGGAATTGGGGACATAATGAGATGGGGAAAATGTTTAAAAGGATGCTCCACAAAAGTCCAGAAGTATTTCTTTTAGGATTAATTGAGTCAAGTGTACTAAAGCAGGGGCTTTCAACCTTTTTGAGGCCATAGCTCCCTTGACCAACTAGATTCCTTCTGCGGCACCTGTGTGGGGCTCAGGAGCCCAGTTATGTCACCCCTTGCCTGCAGAGCTGGCAGCCTCTTACCCTTTTTTGAACAGCCTCCCTTGTGGAGTGTTCCCTCAGCATCCTCTCCCCTCTCCTTGGGAATCCTTTGGGCAGCTGCAGCTGCTGCTGCTGTCCTTGGCCTCTGAGCCCCAAAGAGAGGCACCATTCTCCTGCAGAGCTTGAAGCCAGGGCTGCTGCAGCAAACAGCTGTGCAAGCCTTGGGGAGGCAGAGATGCAAGCCGGCATCAGAGGAGGGAGGGAAGGAAAGGGGGACAGAGGCCAGTGTTGCCCGCGGCACCCCTGACCACCATTCAAGGCACCCCAGGGGGCCACAGCACACTAGTTGAAAACCACTGTACTAAAGAATCGAAGGAGTTTGTTTTTGTATGGTACTCATGCAGCCCGAATTCTATATGCTAAGAATGGCAGGAGGGGGCAGTTCCCACGAAAGAGGAGTGGCAGTCGAAACTGATGGAGTATGCAGAATTAGCAAGTCTAACCAGTAGAATTAGAGACCAAGACAAAACAGCCTTTAAGGAAGATTGGAAAATGTTTGTAGATTATATGAGGAATTATTGTAAACAGGTTAAATCGCTAGTAGGTTTCGAGTAAATTCAGCAGTAAAAGGATATTGAGAGTAAAATGAGAAGAAGAAGCTATGGATTGATTATAATACACAGCAGCAATTGGTAGTCAGTGAAACCATGGAAGGGTGGAAGGGAAGTCAACGGTTAACGTATTGCTTATTATCAGCGTGTGAGTAACTGTATTGTTGGTAAATTATACATAAAATTTTAAAAAATGGAGCTGGGGACATGTACACCAGAAAATACTCTGGCCCAGCCCAAGTCGCACAAAGGCATTGTTCTCAAGGAGCTCAGAAAAGTCCACCATGATCCTAGTAAGACGGGTTCACAAAGTTATGTGTGCCAGTAAATCCTAGTTATCCACTCAGCCTTCCGCTATTCATGAGGCATCCCAGAAAGCCCACGGCACACAGTCCATAAGAAGAAGAGCAATCACACAGCATCGTGTAATTACACACCTTTTCCTGCTCAAATGGTCATGGAAGAAGGCTCCTCAAGTGTTCATGGTTACTATCTAGAGATCTGTAGGTGCAGGATCGCTGCCAGAACGGAGCAGTCAATGTATGTTAGGGATCGATGAGTCGATAACGACAACAACAGTGTCTCTTAACTCCTCCAAATACGCACATGCTGATAAACACCCGCTACCATTTCAAGCCCTCCTTGGATGGTAGTCACAAAACACAGATGGCCATTGGCTGCCCTGAAGAGCAATCCAGATTGCCAGAACAGCTGGCATATAACCAGAGCTCCTAGAATCCAGCCAAAACAACAGATATCAGTGTAATGGTTCATTTTGCCACGTCTCTGGCAACCCATAAGAGTTATCTGGGTGAGTGGACACAGTATTCCATTTGGAAGGGGGAGTGGAGGTGGTCACCAAAGAGCTCTGTTGGCAATTCAGCTAGACTGTTCATTGCTGCACTAATGTACAATAAGGCGTCCAAGGGCTCTCTAATGCCGCTCCAAAGCTTTATAGTGTGGCTTTAGATGTTGGCGGCTTGTCACAGAACCTGGTAGACTATGCCAACTGGATATAGTTGTGGAACTGAAGCAGAATCAGAATTAATTTGTGTGTGTCACCAGTGATTATGTATTAATTTATTCATTTAGACTCTCTTGACCCTAAATCTCTCAATATTGCCTAGCATTTCTCAGCCTTTCAATTTTAATTTAATCCGGGGAAAGTATCTCGCATGACACAACCTGGTATTATTATTTATTAATTGTTATAATTTAAACTGCATATTACAATGGCCGTAAAAGAAATCTATACTCACAACCCTTGCAGATGAAACACCTCTTTTAGATTATCATTGGAAAGCATCAGAGAAGGTCATTCTGTTTTCTTATTTGCTGGTTTCAATTAAAAACAACAACACATGTTTAGGTCCACACAACTCCCCTCCCCATTTTAACCTGTTATTATTGCCCTTGTAGTCAGATGTGGCAGATCTTTGAAATAAAAGGCCAGGGGACAGGACCAACATGCTTTCATCTTCATAAGTATATACTCAGACACTTTCAGCATGTTTTCATAAGCTTTGCCTCTGTCGTCTTACAGTGTAGGCGTCTACAGTGGAATGTGTAAAGAGCATCTAATAATTAATGTAACATGAATGGCTCTGTGAGGTCATGCACACAGGAACACATTAGTCTTTGGTCTAAAGAAAAAGTGTACATTATTCAGCGTGTTAACTACGGTTGGCAACTTTTGATTTTAAAAAAATTGTTGATCCTTTCGCAGAGCCAGAAATAGATCAGGACGTAGCAAGCCACAGACTCCAGCGGGAGCACAGCTAATAGCAAAAGCCTTTTTGTTGCTTCTGTGGTGTAATGGCTCTGGGATCCTACTCTCCATCTTCAAGGCACAAGGACTTCCATTTCGAGGAAGCATCGGTGTGGCAAAGTGCATGCCCCTCAGAGCCAGTCCTGGACATCACCACTGCTCCAGAAGCTCTGGCACAAGACTGTTTTGTCAGCGTCTCTCCAGCCTGATGTTCTATAAAACTGTTGCTGAAGCTTGAGCCTTGGCCCCTATGAGTCTCCATCTTGAACTCCCCACAAAGCCAATCCCTTGGCTCTGAGCCTTCTTCCCTTGGGGGTGCCCCAGCTGGAACCCCCCCCAACACTCTTCTGCATCTAGCCAGCCTGGGTGTGTGTTACTTTACTGTGGGAGTCTGCTGTAGACCTCCAAGCTAGACTGAAGACTTGGATGGAGCCTTGCCTAGGGCATTTTACCAAACATTCTGAAATGAGATACAGTAGTCATGGGAGATTTCAACTACCCTGACCTGTTGGCACTCAAACTCACCTAGGCGCAAGCCCATTCACAACCAGTTGCCCAGAATGAGGCAACTCACCCTCATCACACCTTAGGGCTGCCCCAGCAGGGTGGGCCCACTGTTAATGACTGCCTTCAGATAGATAGGTGCTCCGTCCCATGGAAACCAGCTCCAGCTGTGGCAAAGATCTTCTTCATAGGTGGAGCTAGCTTGCCAAACCAGGCCCTGCCAATAGGCTGCTGTTCTCCAGGCGTATCTCGCGGCCAGCAATAGTCCTGCTACTACTGCCTGAGCACATAACCAAAACACATGTAGCACATCAGCCCCTGGACTGGGACATTTCCAGCATCTATTTTCATGCAGTCTATATACACCTTATTTAGTATGCATTCTTCTTCTTCTCTTTGGTGATCACTTGTAGCCGAGTAAGATTGTCTTCCATAAACACTGTCTTAACAGTCCGTAAGTGACTGTGGAGGCCAATTCAATTCCACACATCCTTCCACAGTGGGGACATAGGGTTCTGGACAGGAGTTGATCATGGTGAGGGTTTGCCAAACATGCCTTCCTCTTAGCGCGTTTCTCCCTTGAGTCCTGAGTTTGAGCGTCTTCAAAGTCCATGACACCTTTGGTCAAGGCTGTTCTTCAACTGGAGCATTCGCAGGCTGCTGTTTCCCAATTGTCGGTATTTATACTACATTTTTAAAAATATTTGCCTTGAGATAGTCTTTCAACCTCTTTTGTTGACCGCCAGCATCACACTTTCCATTTTTAAGTTTGGAATAGAATAGTTGCTTTGGAAGATGATAAGCAGGCACAACATGACCAGTCCAACAAAGTTGCTGTTGAAGAATCATTGCTTTGACACTGGTGATCTTTGCTTCTTCCAGTACACTGGCATTAGTTTGCCTGTCTTCCCAAGTGATATGTAAAAAAATTTGGAGACACCATTGAGGGATCTTTTGAGGAGTTGGAGATGACATTTGCATTAAGTACCATCTGGATTGTAGCTTTCTTTTAAGTTTTTCTGAAAGGATGTTTTAAAGTTTTCCTTGCTCCTGTAGGTCTGGAACTTTTTTCCACTCAACTAAGCCTGCTGGTCCCTTAAGTAATCTCCCAGCTGTGTATCACATTGCCAGCCTAATATTACCCACTTACCCAGGGGGCACCTCCTTCATGTCACCAGTTTTCAGAATGACTGCCCACAAAACACTAGGAAAGTTCAAGTGATTTATATCTTAAACACTTCAGAATGGTCAAGTGTGGAGGATCATCTGTTCCATTTGGCAGGAATCATCCCCTCAAAGAGGTCAACCATGGCTGCAAATTGCATCCAATTCTGGCAGAGAGAAAAAATGGTTATAAGGGGGGGGGGGTCTTTTTCTTTTGAAAAATAAACTCCTCTGCACAAAATGTGTGCATTTTGGCAGGCTTAAGCCACCTTGGAGGAGTCCCTTTTGCCTTAAAAGAAAGCACCCGCTTCTGTGAAAATTAAAGTTATAGCCATTTTTAGATTCCCTGTTATAATCAGTGGGGAGCAAGCAAAACTTAACAGATTCTAACAGATCTGATTCAGACGCAAATAAAATGTTAAGTTGGAAAGGCTCAAAGTAGATGTAAAACAAGATCAGGTTTCTTCCCAATGCTACACAAAAGAGGTCAATCTGTGGTTGCCCCCAGCCCAATAAATAACACACAGAGGTTTGTATTATGAAGATAATGTGTTCTCCTCTCTACAATATCGGTTGCAAAGTTCTCTTTTCCTCTTGCTCAGCAGTAAGACTACACAAAATTGTTGCTATTGTGGCTAAAATCCAGGATCATTCTGCCACCTGCCACCAGTGTTTGTGAGAGATATTTTTCTCCCTCCATTTGCTTCCTGGTGTTTACCATAGTTTTGCACACCACTGTACACAGTTGCTTAAACAAACCATATTTCTTTTGTAAACTAGGCACTGACGTCCTAGTTTGGGGAAGATCTGTAGATCATGGTTGTGAGGCATCCTAATTCTGGGAAGTGAAGAGGGTTAGCAAATCAGTCCAGTGGGAATGGGGGAAACATTAATTCCCAAAGCTCCCAGTTTTCAGTCTACGATTGGCAGGAAACGAACATCACATCTGCACCAGACCCAAGTTTCTCTGTGTTGGGAATGGGACAGATAATGCAAAGGCACAAGGGATGCTTGATGTATTTGGACGTTTTACTTGTTTCTGGTGTGTTGAAGCAGGAAACTTTGTCCCAATTTTTATTAAGTAACACAAGTGAGTTGAGGTTTATGTTCTGCAAATAGATGCAAATATATCCTTCGGCAGGGTATCAGTTTGCTAATGGGGCCCTTTAAAAGTCCAAGCTGGAAATAAAGGTTAATAATAATAATATCTTTATTGTCATTGCCCCCTTCAGGGACAACGAAATTACTTTACAACGAAATTACAACGAAGTTACTGATTTCAAAATGACTCCACTTTATATAAAAGAAAAATAGATTTCATTTGTGTCACATTTCAAAAACTACAAATGCCATTGCAGGATATAATTGGACCCCATAATGATAACTTCTTGACTGGGCTATAGGGAAGCCCAGGTGAGCAAACAGAAGAGATCCACAGGTCAAGTGCAGGACTTGTAGAAGAATAGAAGATAAACACAAAAAAGGCTGAAGTGAAATACTGGACTCATAGGAAGTAATGGAAGGAGAGTGGTCCAATATACCTCATCCAGAAGAAAATTTCAAATAAGAAAAGGGTGTTGTAAGTTTGCACTAGAAAGGTTGTAACTGCTGTTTCTGGCCAAACCAGTTTGGGGCAGCGTTAACTTTCTAGAGACACCTGCAGTCATTTGCAATGTTTTGCTTTGCTTGTTTGTTTTTTTGGTCTTTCAGAGGAATGTGACAATTTATTATTACCACTACTGCTGGTGCTGCTATAACCAAAAGGGGTATAATCCAGTGCTCTTGGTGGCGCCAGAATGTCAAATGTTTTCCATATCCTGTTTTAAGGACTGACTTGGGATAGAACAGACCCCAGTTATCTTAGGTGTTTGGTAGCTTCACTTACCATTCATTTCAAGAGGGGAGAAATTGGATCCTTAATAACTTAGAAAGTTAAGTGCATTTCATTTTTAAAAATCTGAAAAGGGGGGCATTTCAAACCCCACAGGGCAGCTGACCTCACAGTTCTCGTGGCGTTTGGAGTGGATCTGGTTTGCAAAAAAAAAAAATAATAATTAAAAATTTGCATACATTTTAAACAGCTTTTGGGTTTCACGTCAACACTATTAGCACGGTGTGTGTTTAAAACCCACTGGGGAGGTGAGGTGGGGGGGAGAGATTTCCAGTTCTGCAAGCAGTTTAGAAAAATGACGCTGCACATTTAAAACTTTTCCCACAAAACTCTACATAAGTCCATGTTATGAAACAAAATCCCTGACTGTGCATACTAAACCTAGAGGTTTCTCTCCTCACTGCAGCTTTCAGCCGTGCCCCTGTTCCGATGGCAGTGGTCCGAAGGGAACTCTCCTGTGAAAGCTACCCAATTGAACTGCGCTGTCCAGGAACAGATGTTATCATGATTGAAAGTGCCAACTATGGCAGGACGGATGATAAAATCTGCGACTCTGATCCTGCTCAGATGGAGAATATCCGCTGTTATCTGCCAGATGCCTATAAGATTATGACTCAAAGGTAGGTGTTTGACATTCTTGCGCGGTGGATTTCGTCTTAATCTTGCTTGCTATTTATGAACTTCTGTGTTTGTATGAGGCTGTATAGGCTCTTGAAATGTCTGTCTTGGAGAGACTAAAATCACTCCGCGAAATGGCTGCTTCCAGAGGCCAAATATTTGTTTCACAGCAACCCTGCAGCCCAGACCATTACTTAGAATCCCTATTTGATATTAAACCTGGTTTCTTTTGAACAGATCAATTCCCCTTACTCTGCTTACCTCCTTGGTTTCCCTCTCCCTTCAGCACACACTCTTGCCCCTAAACTTTGAGGCTTTCCATGACAATAGCCTGATCATGAAATTGTGAATTGTTGTTGTTGTTTAGTCGTTTAGTCGTGTCCGTCTCTTCTTGACCTCATGGACCAGAGCACGCCAGGCACTCCTGTCTTCCACTGCCTCCCGCAGTTTGGTCAAACTCACGCTGGTAGCTTTGAGAACACTGTCCTACCATCTCGTCCTCTGTCGTCCCCTTCTCCTTGTGCCCTCCATCTTTCCCAACATCAGGTTCTTTTCCAGGGAGTCTTCTCTTCTCCTGAGGTGGCCAAAGTCTTGAAGCCTCAGCTTCAGGATCTGTCCTTCCAGTGAGCACTCAGGGCTGATTTCCTTAAGAATGGAGAGGTTGGATCTTCTTGCAGTCCATGGGACTCTCAAGAGTCTCCTCCAGCACCAGAATTCAAAAGCATCCATTCTTCGGCGATCAGCCTTCTTGATGGTCCAGCTCTCACTTCCATACATCATACTGGGAAAACCATACCTTTGACTATACAGACCTTTGTTGGCAAGGTGATGTCTCTGCTTTTTAAGATGCTCTCCAGGTTTGCCATCGCCTTTCTCCCAAGAAGCAGGCGTCTTTTAATTTTGTGGCTGCTGTCACCATCTGCAGTGATCATGGAGCCCAAGAAAGTAAAATCTCTCACTGCCTGCAGTAATTGTGAATTACTGCTCATAACCTCAGGTGTGTCTTGAATGCATTCATAGACTGACCTCCCACGAGAGGTGGTAGACACTCCTTCCTTGGAGGTTTTTAAGCAGAGGTTGGATGGCCACCCGTCATGGATGCCTTACCTGAGATTCCTGCATTGCAGGGAGTTGGAATGGATGATCCTTGGGGTCCCTTCCAACTCTTAAGATTCTATGATTCTTGACACCTGGTCCACCACACCTGTAGCCTTTCAGTGTTCTCCAAACTGGGACACACAAAATAACCCTTCATATTTCTTCAGCTTTTTTGTGTTCACTTTCTCTCAGACGTTGTTACAACAGTCCTCTTAAGATCAGGTGGATGCAGTGGTTCTCAACCTGTGGGTCCCCAAATGTTGTTGGACTACAACTCCCATCATCCCTGAGCTCTGACCTTGCTGGCTAGGGGTGATGGGAATTTGAACTACAACTGGGAACCCACAGGTTGAGAAAGGCTGGAGCCTTAAGGTCACCAAGTGTGCTGGTCCAGGGGGGAGGTTACCGTGGGGTGAGGTCCAGGACCTGAGTTGAGGGTCTGCAGACAGTCCTCTTCGGGTGAAGCGGGGTCCACAGCGAGAAGCTGGGCAAGGACAGGAACTCTGGGGGAACAGGACTGGATGCTGGCCGAAACAGCTCTTCAACGACGTTGCTCCCGCAACCTGGGACCGGGCTGACTGGCCTTTATCTTCTCTAAGGCCAGGGGCGGTCCCAGCCCCCAGGAGACCCGCCTCTCCTGGCCTTAAGGCGAGCACTCCTCCTGGGAGAAACCAGTTCCCTCCGCCTCTCTGCCCTGAGCCTCTGCAGTTCAGGAGAGGCTGGAGGGTTACTGGACCCAGGGGGAGACTCACCTGTAGGCACTGAGTCCTCAACCACCTCCGGAGCCAGAGTGGATTCACCTGGTGCCTGCTCCTGAGGATCCAGCACAGGTGCAGGCACTTCAGAATCAAGGCCCTGCCCCAGTTCAGCCGGCCCTGGAGGCGGGGGCTCCTGTGCAGGCTGGGATTCCTCCAGTTCAGCCTCTGAATCGGATTCCCAGGCCATCACACCAAGTGAGTTCACACCAGGGTCCAAATTCAAACTAAGAATATCCAGATTCATAACTTAGCTTTAGCACTGTGACAATTTCTCCCCACCAACAGAGGACCTACTATTTTCAACAACCACACCTGGCTCGTCTTTCTCTCTTCCCTTCTTCTTTCCTCTTTTTTTAAAAATAATAATTAAAAAATACCAGAACCAAAACCTATACCCATATCATTCTGCTGGTGCAACCCATCTCAGATCAGGACGTGAGCCTGATGTGTCGGACTCCTCCCGCCAGTTGAAGATCAATGCACTTACATCTTACTAAATATTCCTTAGATACGTATCCTCAGTGTTAGAAATCCCTCAGGCACCATGCAGATTTTGCAACTGGTGAGGGTCAAACTGCAACCTCATGGAGATCTCTGGATGCCAGGTGGACAACTGACATCTCCATCTGGCTGGCCCCTCCAGCTTTCTTATCAGGTAAGCAGAAGAGCTTATTTATCTCCCAGCTTTTTCTCCAAGAAGTACATGGCTCTCCCCGCTTCTTAGTTAATCCCCACAACTGTGAGATGGGGTAAGAGGCTATGACTGGCCCAAGGTCACCCAGTGAGCTTCATGACTGAGTGGGGATTTGAACTCTGCCCTCCCAGGTCCTAGCCTGACACTCTGACCACTAGACCACACTGCCTTCTTAGAGAACTTCTGCTGTGGGGCAAGTATATAAATTAAGGAGTAAAAAATATGGGGAAAGCAATATGAAGGGTCTGAAACATTTTCCTTGAAACTTGAAATTTGTTTTATTCTTGATTGTTTTATTTGATGTTTCAATGGCTTGTAAACTGCTGTGATTTTTTGTTGTGGTTGTTTAGTCGTGTCCGACTCTTCGTGACCCCATGGACCAGAGCACGCCACACACACACACACACACACACACACATATATATATCAGTATAGAAATGAAATTAATAATAATAATTAATACATTTCATTGGGAAAAATGGTGCCCTCATTGTGACATCTGCAACCTAGGTTTAAGGTGCCATTTGGTGATTAGCTTATATATCTGTTTCTAACACTGGATATCCTTTATGCAATTCTGAAATGCCTAGCTCCTCCCAACTGGAACAAACTTAATTGTATGTAAAATATAAACTCAGCACATACACACACACACAAGCAAACACACACACGGTGCAGGGTAGAATGCAAACATGAAAATGTGATTCTTGAATACAGCTGATTATTCAAAAGTGACATTGATACGATTCATCTGTTAAATGTTTGCTGAATCTTGACTAATTTTTGTTTGCAAAGGAAGTAGAACTTTAAAAGACTGTCATTGTTTTATTTCTAAATTTCTGGTTGTTTACATTTGTGGTAAAAACCAAAACAAGATGCACTTTTCATCGGTTTATTTGTAATCCCCATTAATTTCAGTGGTGGGACCATTTAAATACTAGGCTAACCTTCATCCCAGAATAATCATTTTATAGCTGAGCCTCTGCGAGATTTATTATAATGGGAAATGATGGCATGCTGTAACCAGAGAGTCTTTGGCCTTGTGGTTTACATCTGTAATTTTTGTGCTGTATACAAAGTTGCTTTCTGTGGACTTTTCAGCTGTGGGATTATTTATCTGTCATTTGTTAATCACTTAGCTGGAGTGCAGGATTTGGGCATTTCAGGAAAAAAAATGTCTTTGGCTTATCTGGGAACATCAAGTTCTTTGGAAAACAAATGATAATAAAAACAAGCCTGGGTTGAAGGAGGGGATTTTTGCAAGCGCACATGGACCTGTGCAGCCTCGCACCTGTGATGTGTTTAGATTTTTCTAATGCCTGAGCAGAGCTTCTGTGTGACCATGGTTAAGTCAACAAAGGGTGCCTTGAAAACCCAGTATATATAGGGAACCATGGACTTTGGGATTGGGTACCTATAGCGCTGTAGTCTAAACAACTAAGTCTCTTGGGTTTGCCAGTCAGAAGGTCGGCGGTTCGAATCCCCGTGATGGGGTGAGCGTTGCTCTTTCCCAGCTCCTGCCAACCTAGCAGTTCGAAAACACACCAGTGCAAGTAGATAAATAGGTACCGCTGCGGCGGGAAGGTAAACGGCATGTCCATGCATCCTGGTTTCCGTCACGGTGTCCTATTGCACCAGAAGCGGTTTAGTCATGTTGGCTACATGACCCAGAAAGCTGTCTGTGGACAAATGCCGGCAACTCCCAGACTGCAACTCCCAGCAGCGCTCAGGCACCCATGCTGCTTGGGCGCTGATGTGCGTTGCAGTTCAAAACATCTGGAGGGCCCCAGCTTGGCAAAGGCCACATTAATTTATACAAATGGTGTCTCCGTGTGACAATTGCCCCAGTATGTTTTCTTGCATGGAGCAAGCATCAATGATAACTGGCCCTGAAATGATATGCATATTTTGTCAATGGGTGCCTAACAGTGCGTGGGGCATGGAAATCGCCATCTGATTCATCTGCAGGCACCAGTCGATGAGCACATGTGCATGAACAACCTTTGAACGACCATAGTTCTTCCTGGCGTATGCGTGGCTTTGGGTTCAGGCTTTCAGGATTGGGCCTCACTATTGGTTGATGAGAAAATAGAGTGTGTGAAACAATACAGTAATAAGCTTCATTTTATTGTAGTATCATGTGTTAACACCTTGCAAGAGGTTACATTTAATGTTGGCATCGCTCCAAAGCACTGATTGAGTTTTATCGAGTCTGATTTCTTGGCGTGGAATCAGTGGTGACCAAAGCCATAATAAATTGATATTAGACTGAAAACCAAATCCGTGCCTCAATGGAGAAGCTTTACCTGGTGGTGAAACCCCAGAACAGGGAGCTCCTCAGTCTTGGTTCTGCCACTCAGAAAGCCCTTTCACTTGTCCTCACGAATGTCTGCTTAATGGGAAACGCAGAAGGGCCTCTGCCCTAGTTGACTCTAGGGGGTGGGCAGAATGGTATAGGGGAAAGCAGCTCTTAAAAGCATTCTAGCCCCGAACTTCTTCGAATGTTTGGAAGCAAATCATTGGCCTTGATTTGTGGAGCAGTCACAAGCTCCCTCCAAGTTTTGATGGCAATTTGTACCCAGTGAAGTTTCCAGATGCTGTTATTGAGTGGCCTGTCAGGCTTGAGACTGAACTTCATGCTAGGATGGATAAAAGGAGACTCAAAGGAGATATGATTGCCATCCTCCAATATTGAAAGAGCTTTCACATGGAGGATGGAGCAAGCTTGTTTTCTCCTGCTTTGGAGGGTACCAATGGCTTCAAGTTACAAGAAAGGAGATTGTGACTAAACATCAAGAAGACCTTTCTGACGGTAAGAGCTATTGGACAGTGGAACAGGCTCCCTCAGGAGATGGTGGGCTCTCCTTCCTAGGAGATTTTAAAGCAGAGGTTGGGTGGCCATCTGTCATGGGTGCTTTAGTTGAGAGACCTGAAGGAGCGTCTCCACCCCCATCGTTCAGTCTTTTTCAGTTATACAAACAACATAATTAAAAACACCCTATTATGCCTAGGTTCTGTTGTCTTAAGTCCCTTGCTCAAGTCTCCTGGTGCCTTTCACAGTCTCGCTTTATACTACCACACATTTGAAGGACCCAAATCACGTGCAACCCTGGCCACATCTTCTCTTTTCAGGGATGAATTCATCCAAAGTTATCCAACAGATCTTACCAAGTTTCTCCTTAGTTATGACCCACTTATAGTTTCACTAAACGCCTTTGGCAGTGTTGGACAGTTTTACAAATATTCCTTATAATCCGTTAGTGGGGAGTGCATAGTTGAAGATGTTTATCATTATTTGCTTCTCTGTTTACAAGGAGGTCAGATGGAAATATTTGGAGCAACTCCTCAGGCATCTATTAATGGCCAAATTGGCAAAAATTGAATTCTTGTTAGCTAATACTGAAAGTAACCTTGCTTTTTCAGTGGTATTTGTATGATGAAATTTCAAATCAGTAATGATGTTGGATTGTTTTAGTGATTATTTTTTTAAAAATGTCTGTGTTGTGCACGTGCACATATGTGTGTGTGTGTGTGTGTGTGTGTGTATTGCCACCATTTTTTTGTAATGTGATTTAAGGGAATCAAAGGACTGAATGATTGTCGCAGTTTGATTACACATAAACTTGATTGCACTTACTTTTATTAAAATATTTCTAGCACATATTTTGAGACAGTGCCCATCCAAGGTGGCTTCCAGCAATAAAAATTACAAAAATGGGAAATAAAATAATATAAAATCTAAAACCATCGAATTCACAAACACACACAAGTAAACTAATACAAGTCTAATACAAGTAAACACAAGTAAAAACCAGTAAGACATAGACAGCAGTGACTACAGTGGTACCTTGGGTTACAGACTCTTCAGGTTACAGACGCTTCAGGTTACAGACTCTGCTAACCCAGAAATAGCACCTCGGGTTAAGAACTTTCCTTCGGGATGAGAACAGAAATTGCGCGGCAGTGGCGCGGCAGCAGTGGGAGGCCCCATTAGCGAAAGTGGTGCTTCAGGTTAAGAACAGTTTCAGGTTAAGAACGGACCTCCAGAATGAATACATAACCAGAGGTACCACTGTACTGTCCAGCTAATAAAAATATCAATCAAAAAAGTCCCCAAATGCCAGCTGGAAGAGGAGTGTCTTAAAGGCCCCCCAGAATCCCTGAAGTGTGGGAGCCTGCCACAAATTCACTGGCACAGAGTTTGAGAGCCATGGGGTCACTATAAGCAAAGCTTTCTCCTCATAGTTGGAGACTCTGAACTGTCTTTAAAAGCAACCCCCATGCAGCGTCCAATGCAGTAGTCAATGGATGTGGCCAGGATATAGGCTATATGTATAGCTTAGACCTCTCCAGGTAGGGAGGCATGCCATCCAACGGGGCTGTCCTGAGATGTTTCTCCACTTCAGGCAAAACTGAAAATACCACCAGCTTTGTCGCAACGGCTGCTTCCTCCATTGCCGTTCTCCCTGTGCCGCCACCACTGCCACCGCCTCTTCTGGGTCAGGCAACCTCCTTGGTATGTGGATCCAGAGGCAGTGTGATGGCCTGGGATTCAGACTCAGAGGCTGAACCTGAGGAATCCCAGCCTGCTCAGGAGTCCCCACCTCCAGAACCAGCTGGGGCCTGAGCATGAAGGGTCCTCACCTGTGCTGGATCCTCAGGTGCAGGCACCAGCTGAGTCTGCTCTGGCTCCTGAGGTGATGGAGGATCCATTGCCTGCAGGTGCTCCACTCTCAGCCCCATCAGGGGAAGAGGAGGTTGCCTCTAGGTCTGGTAACCCTCCAGCCTCTCCTGAGCTGCAGGCTCAGGGCAGAGAGGCGGAGGGAACTAAGTTCCCACAGGAGGAGTGCTCGCCTCCAGGCCAGGAGAAGTGAGTCACCTGTGGACCAGGGCCGCCCTATGCCTCAGGGCAGATAAAAGCCAGCCAGCCCCAGTCCCAAGTTGCGGGAGCAACGTTGTTGGTAGCCTGTTCCTGCCAGCACCCTGTCCTGCTCTTCTGCCAGAGGTCCTGACCCCACCGGACTCCCTGCCTTGGACCCAGCTACAGCTTTGACGGACCCAGCTACAGCTTTGATGGACAGCCTCTATACCGCACCCTCAACCTCGGACTGGACTTGGATCTTGACTCTTGGTTAGCCCCCAGGACCAGCACAGGCAGGCAAGCAGCTGGGCATGCATGGGGGGGGTGGGGAGGAGGCAGGCAGCAGCAAAGGGAGGGGGCGGCTGGGCATGGAGGAGGTGGCTGTGGTGGTGTGTGCCCAAAGGAAGCCTTCCGCCTGAGGCAATTGTTTCACATCACTTCATAGGTAGGCCGGCCCTGCCAGCCCAAGCTGATCAAGTGTACTCCTGACTACCAATGCCACGAGGGCTTCCCTAGTGCTGAGCCCAGGAGAATTCTGAAACTGAATATTTGGTCTTTCAACCGGGGGGGCGGTGCCACCCCATATTGACCCACTGGTAAATCTCCTTCCAGAGCCAAGAATTTGCCACCTTGCAGCACCTCTACCTTGATTTAAGCTCTGTTTATTTGCCCACATCTATTCTAGAACTTAGGGACGCGGGTGACTTGCTGATCAGAAGGCCGGCGGTTCAAATCCCTGTGACGGGGTGAGCTCCCGTTGCTCGGTCCCTGCTCCTGTCAACCTAGCAGTTCAAAAGCACGTCAAAGTGCAAGTAGATAAATAGGTACCACTCCGGTGGAAAGGTAAACGGCGTTTCCGTGTGCTGCTCTGGTTCGTCAGAAGCGGCTTAGTCATGTTGGCCACGTGACCCGGAAGCTGTACGCCGGCTCCCTCGGCCAATAAAGCGAGATGAGCGCTGCAACCCCAGAGTCGGCCACGACTGGACCTAATGGTCAGGGGTCCCTTTACCTTTACCTTTTATTCCAGAAATTACTCCAGGTATTGTCTTAGCAATGGATCCAAACTACAAGAAAGAAGATTCCACCTAAACATTAGGAAGAACTTCCTGACAGTAAGAGCTGTTTGACAGTGGAATTTGCTGCCAAGGAGTGTGGTGGAGTCTCCTTCTTTGGAGGTCTTTAAGCAGAGGCTTGACAACCATATGTCAGGAGTGCTCTGATGGTGTTTCCTGCTTGGCAGGGGGTTGGACTCGATGACCCTTGTGGTCTCTTCCAACTCTATGATTCTAGGATTTCAGCTGCCTCCCTGGGACCAAAGAGAGGTAGAATTGTGATGACGGTGCAACTCAGACCTTGGGGTACCGTGTCCCCCCCCCCCCAGCAGTTTCACGATGTTGAAACGCCTTGTTTGCAAGAAAGGCCCCACCACTAATCTGGAGCTTTTCTGAAGCTTTTCTTTTCCCCCCTCCCCTCCCTCTCCATTACTCAGAGGTGATTCTGCGAACCCCACACATCCCCCCTGCAGCTGGCTTCTGTTTTGCAATATCTGATGAAGCAGTTTCTCAGATGAAGGAGCAAAATCCCAAACCCCTGACCCCCATCATTGTGTGAGCTCACGGCACCTTCCCTCTGTGCGGGAGAAGCGCCAGAGCTGCTCCTGTCATTGTTTCTGCGGAGCGTCTGAGGCTTGTTGAACACAGTGACGGTTAATTAATACCTGTGGAGGAACACTTCAGATGAGAAAGAGTTGTCAGTGACACTTTGTTCTGCCGCCTGAGAGAGGTGTGTTGCATTTCTTTAATCAGCCTGCCATGGGTGGGTGCAAGAGCCCAGAGCAAGTGCTTCTTTTGAGTGCCGGGTAAAGGCCAAAATGTGCCGAAAACCAGAGCTGGGGACTCTTCAGAAAAGTAGCCTGGCAAAGGTGGGGCGAGGGGTGGAATACTTTCTTGGCGCTAACCGAGAGTAGTTAAGTGAGAGCCATTTACCGTCCAGGTCAGCATTGCAATTAGCCCCTTTGTCCGGACAGAATAATAATTTCTCAGAGGTGTATAACTGGCCAGACCAGCAGCGCCGTGATTCTGCAAATGAGTATGTCATGGGATGTGTTGGTAAATGGCTTCCTGCTGGTGAGCATTTTTATCTTACCTGGGAATGTGCCTACAATTTTAAGTCTTCTTTACGTGGATAATTGGGATGTATTAATTTAATACTTTTTAACCTCACACTAAATTGTTCACGGCACCATGCAGCAACCGTATCCCAGTCTTTCCCTCCCCGACTCACACAAGCTCTGTGAGAGAGTGCCAAGAGATAATCCCATAGCAATAGTTGGGCAATACTTTTATTAGGGCCAACTAGAAGTAAGCTTTCAGGCTCATCAAGCTGGATGTTCTGCAAATAAAATAAAATAAAATTTGGCGGTGAGGGGATTCTAAAGATGGAAAAGCCAAAACCTGCAAATTATCTTAAAATGGATCGGGAGACTTAATAGTTTAGGCTGTGCTTGGTGCAAATAAATCTTGGGTGGTCTGTTTTGGAAAGCACCGAATGTAGCCGTGCAAGAAAGTGATCGTAGAACTGTAGGAATATTACAGTCTACCACCTAATTATGGGACTTTGCCTATAGGGGAATGAACATGCATTCCAACCACTGGATTAAGCTACCTAATTTGCCTTCAATTGACTTTTGCACCACCTGAAATTAATCTGTAGCATTAACAGAAAAAAGACCGTGCTTTTCTTTATTTCTTTATTTCTGGTCACAGGGGAACCCAGTGTTCATTTAGAGGCAGAGCCAAATAGCTGCTCATGTTTATATTTTCAAAGGAAGACTAACCACCTTTCAGCAAGCAAACTCGAATCCAAGTAAACTGCACAACACATTCTACAGTGGTATCTTGGGTTACATACGCTTCAGGTTACACACTCTGCTAACCCAGAAATAGTGCTTCAGGTTAAGAACTTTGCTTCAGAATAAGAACAGAAATCGTGCTCCAGCGGCACGGCAGCAGCAGGAGGCCCAATAGCTAAAGTGGTGCTTCCGGTTAAGAAGTTTCAGGTTAAGTACGGACCTCCGGAACGGTTGTTTTAATTTTGGTTATATATTTTGTGGTTTTATAATTTGATTTTGTTCTGTGAACCGCCCTGAGGCCTCCGGGTATAGGGCGGTATATTAATATTAATAATAATAATAATAAAATAATTAGGTCCATGCACATTCTTTCAAATGTATGACGCGGGATAAAGTAACAAACTGTTTGTGTCATGAACGCCCCACTTTATCTCAGTGATTCTCGCTGTACGGCTGTCATTCCTCACCCCCCACTTCCACCCCACACAGTTTGTGCTGGTATGATGAAAAACCCCAGTCCCCCGTGGTGGGAGGCCTCGTGCAAATTGCTTGCTGCATGCAGCTGCCTCCGCAATCTTGTATTCCACGCTCGGATTTAAGAGCAATATCTCGTGAGCATTTTGTAATCATCCTGCTTTCAGCTGCGGCGCAGTGTGATGATCAAGAGAGCAGCAGATGGTTTTAGAATTGTAAATCCATTCTCCTGGCAAATTGGAAAGGACGCACAAGAGATAGGTGTGCCTTGCCAGTAATATTGTATATTTCTTGGGGCTGAGCCAAAATATGCAGGATACAAAGAGAGCCCTCTTTTGCTGTTTCTATTTTTTGAGGGGGGGGGAGAGAACGCTGTGAAAAGTGCTCATTCCGTGATCCCTCAGTGCCCACATGTAACCAGTACATTAAGCTTCACCTTCACTCTAAGGGGACTTAATTTTCTTTGCATGACATCAGCAATTAGACAGGTCTGTTTGGCTGCCCGGTGTCATTGTACCATAATGTCCAGTATCTGCTCCCTGATTTAATGGGATCTGTTGAAGAGGAACGGAATAGGGAGAAAACCTGAGGCGGAAGCAAAGTGGGCGTCAGTGGGGATGATAGGGGCTTAGATCAGGGGACTACAACATGAAAACAGAACCAAAAGAATAAGCAGTTTAGCTTTCATATTACCATATTTGTGAGAAATGGATATAGATGAAGTTTCGCCTTAGTCAAGGTTGTCTGCAATGGACTTAACTTTACTTTCATCTGAATTTTCGGTTTTACTGAATTTTGCCCAAGACTTCCATCAGACTACAGTTTAGCATGTAGCTGGAAATCTTTAAAAAGTGGGTTGAGTGGTGTTGTGCCTAACAGCAGTGGGCAATGCATTTGACCCTTTCATTCTGGACAAAAGGTAAGAAGGCTAAGGCTCAGAAAAGGGAGACCATCACAGGTGAGATGCTGTAAGTGGCCTTCAAGACTCAGAATAGGTGGGAATCCAGTTGAGGTTTTAGGAGGAGGATTTTGTATTCAGTGATTTAGTGGTGGCACCATGTGTGGAAGAAATGTGTGCAGATCGATGAAGCTGGGAGATTAAATTTTAATGGAACTACTTCTCCGTTATATTCAGGATAGTATGTGCAAGTGTCATTTTGTAGAGAACTAGGTGTCGGCGGTTCGAATCCCCGTGACGGGGTGATCTCCCGTTGCTCGGTCCCTGCTCCTTCCAACCTAGCAGTTCGAAAGCACGTCAAAGTGCAAGTAGATAAATAGGTGCCACACCGGCGGGAAGGTAAACGCCGTTTCCATGTGTTGCTCTGGTTCGCCAGAAGCGGCTTAGTCATGCTGGCCACGTGACCAGAAGCTGTGCGCCGGCTCCCTCGGCCAATAAAGCGAGATGAGCGCCGCAACCCCAGAGTCGGCCATGACTGGACCTAATGGTCAGGGGTCCCTTTACCTTTACCTAGGTGAACGGAGTAGCTGCCTACAGGGGCAAAATTAAAAGACTCCAGTTCCTCCCCATTTGCTTTGTTGTGCTGGGTGGGAGAGTTGCATATTGCTGAGCTGCTTCCAGTCTGCCTCTGTTAGGGTTTTTGGGAGGCAGGCTCACTTCGTCTTTCTCAGTACCCTGTACAAAGTGAGGACCAAGGACAGGCAGTTTGCACTGACCTTTGTTGTTGTTGTTTAATCGTGTCCGACTCTTTGTGACCCCCTGGACCAGAGCACGCCAGGCACTCCTGTCTTCCACGGCCTCCCACAGTTTGGTCAGAATCATTTTTGTAGCTTCGAGAACACTGTCCAACCATCTCGTACTCTGTCACCCCTTCTCCTTGCGCCCTCCATCTTTCCCAACATCAGGGTCTTTTCCAAGGAGTCTTCTCTTCTCATGAGGTGGCCAAAGTATTGGAGCCTCACCTTCAGGATCTGTCCTTCCAGTGAGCACTCAGGGCTGATTTCCTTCAGAATGGAGAGGTTTGTTCTTCTTGCAGCCCATGGGACTCTCAAGAGTCTCCTCCTGCACCATAATTCAAAAGCATCAATTCTTCTTCTTGATGGTACAGCTCTCACTTCCATACATCACTACTGGGAAAACCATGGCTTTAACTATACAGACTTTACCCTTATTCTAAGAGGGGAGAGATGGGACAGGGCCTGAGATTGAAGCTTGTAGGGGAGTTTCCTCTTCTTCTCCTCACTTTACCCCTTCCCATCGTCCAACCATTCCCATGTTCTAGGGGGCAGCCTGTCCCGTTTTGCCTCAGGTGGCAAAACAGGCAGGTGCTGCCACCCCCGCTGAAGCCTCACTTACCAGTGTTGCACAATGGCAGGATTCTGGCGAGATCTTGTGAGAGTTCCATGAGATCTCACCAAAAGCTGCCGCCGCACCCTCCCGCCATGTTGGTTGGAGTGCCTGAACTGGCACTCCTCCATGGGATCCCACTAGAGCGGCAGGCAGGATGCTTGACTGTGGCCCGCTGATTTACAAAAGCACCCCTAAACATATCTATAGATTTATTTATCATATAGATTTCACACAGTTCCTTCTTATTTTTTATCAGCACTGATTAATTTTTAAGGTTTTAATTTATTTCTCATTTTTAAAAGTTCACTAAAAATAATTGATTGGTTCCCCCCCCCCAAAGAAACACAACAAGGAGCAATGAACTAAAAACCAGTTCGTGAAGCCGAGCGCAGCTGCCAAACTTGAATGAATACATAATCTTACACAAAATGTCTGCCGATCCAAACTGTTTTTCGCGCAGGCAAGAACTCTCATGCTTGCACAAATTAATTCAAGTTTTAATCATATTAAGTTATTTCAGTTCCACTTTTCCATGTGTGTGTTTGAATAGCATCTCCATTAATTTAATTTCCTTCGTGTCAGCACGGGGACTCCTGATTATATAAGCTGTTTGGCCCACAGTTAACTCTTAATCCGGTCCTGGGGGGCTTCCTCAGGTTGGGCAAGTACTGTGAGATTCTCAAATGTGTGGCATGTTGATAACATGCAGTGGGGAAATGGACCTTTTCAGGATCTCATTTGAATTCTGAGCATGCGGGAAGTATTTGCTGTTTCCCAAAGGAAGAAGCTGCTCAATTCAGTTTCAAGAAAATATATTCCCGCCCCCCCTGTATATAATTTTCTTCACTCAGCAAAAGGCAGATGGGTTGGGGGAGGGGAAAACTTTGGGCTCATCTCTTAATTTTCATAGTCACCGATTTCAGGACAGGTAGAAAGAGAGAGAGAAACTATTCAAAGCACAACTGAAATTTGCGTAACAGCTTTATTACAATAAATAATTAGAAGTCAAATTAAATTCTTGCACTTATATGGGGAACATTTTCAAAGACCATTACAGATTAGAGTTTCTGGACATGAAAGCTTATTTGAAAGAATACAGGGATATTGTCGTCAGAAACACGACATTCGTCTTCAGTTGTAATTGTTAGCAAGAAGACAGATTAGAATTGAATTAAAATCAATTAATTATTTTTTTTATATTGCAATGGTGTCACTGCTGCCAGCAGTAACCAGAAGTCTTTATATCAACCGCACTCGCCAGTGAAGTGCTGGAGGGTGTTACCGGAAAAATCCGAGGGCTCCCTTGGACAAAAAGTAAAGACACCAACCAGAGTAAATTGGAGCAAATCAGCAGCCTGTAGGCTTGGCCTTTATTGAACTGTTGCAACAGGGTGTTCCCCTCACTCGCAGGAGAGAGGAAAGACACAGAAAATGGTGTGCAAGACCTTATAAAAACTTTTGAAATTCCCACCCTGTAGATCAAGCCCACCCCCAGAAACATCATGCATACATTACAGAAAGGAGGGGTTGAGGGAGGAGTTGTGGTGGAAACCTGAGTGTCCTGTCACCTGGCTGGTTCCCTTCTCCCCCTCCCCATGAGTCATTTTCAGAAGACAAAAGGTAGTCGCAGTTTCCTGCCCCCTGAGGGAAGATCTGATCATTGTCCTTTGTTCCAGTCTGTGCTGAATCCACTCCCATATGCAAGTTCTTTGTGATCTTGATGGTCTTCTGTCTAGGGCAATCAGGGTTGGCATAGCAACTGGGCAGGGCTCCTGTGGATGTGCTGGTATGCTGAAGGGATTATGGGTGCCCTGTATCAAACCTTCCCCATTTTGTAGTCCTTCCTTCATGGAGTAAAATAAAAGTGGAACAGTGCAAATCCGATGTATGGTTGATTTTCTATGAATTTATAACAGAAGTGTAGCATATGTAGTGTGTGAGTGTGAGTGTGTGTGAAGTTTGTACAAACGGAATGGGGGGGGGGGTTTTCCTGCTACAAGGGGAAAGAGCCGGAAGAGATGGGTTCAAAACCATTCTAGGCAATGAAATGTTTTAGGTGGTCTTGGGCAAGTTAACATTGCTCAGCCTAACTGATATCCGAGGCAGGTGTGCCAACAGGATTTTCTGGGCCCAGGACACTGTGCGTGGATTGGGTCCCCTGCTGCGCTTGTAAAAGGAGGTAGGGTCTCAGATAATTATTGCAGGGTCCGAGTCAGTTCATATGAGGAGAGGCGGTCTGTGGGGTCCTGTGCCGTTTAAGGTTTTATTTTTATTTTTTCCAAAAAAAAATAGTGATTTCCCATTATTTATAAATAAATAAACATAAATCCTAACTCCAATTATTCCACTCTTAATAACATTGTTAAGTGACTTCCTCCAATCCCCCTGGCTGAGTTTCAATGTATATCATTGTAACAGTTTTGCAAAACAAATTTCTCATAAAATTTACTCCATCAATTAACATCTTTCTTTTTTCGTTTACGGTTTTATAGGACAAAACCGGCTCTTTGAATTGGGCCTGGAAAGGAATTGGCAGCCAATGCAGTCAGGCCCAGGTTGCTGTATATACTCAAACCGCCTTGCCTTGGTTTGTTGATTACATTGTTCAGAATGTCACATTTTTCTACAGATAAACCTAATCTGTCTCTTAGCAGACGATCAGATTCAATTTCCTACTCAAGTGCAGTTTATTAGGTACACTGAAGACTTTCTGGTTGGACTGCCTTTTGTTTGAACCCTGTGCCCTTTTATAGAATCTTGTAAGATCTTGTAATAATGCTGTCATTAGGTTTCCTCGCATAAAAGGACCGAAGGACACCAATTACATCAGCTTACAGCAAATTGCTGGACACTTCTTTCTGGGATCAAGTGGGATTAGGTTATTACGTCAATGACTTTGATTAATTACTTTTTTGTGAGGAGACTTTGATGTTCCTTTGTAGTAAAATTGTTCCTTTGCCGCTGGGAAACAAAGCAATGAGACTGATTCTTAATGCATTGAAAGAAACAGAGTTTATTCACATTTAATAATAATATTGAAACATCAAAAAATGTGAAAGTGCAGGTTATTAATTGACTTTTTAATATTTGCAGTTCTAGACAGCAACCAGTAGCGTTAGTCCTCTACAGATGGCAAGGTGGTATAAAATGCACCATGAATTTCTGTTTGTGCCTGGTGGGTCGCTGAAGCAATTACTGATCCCATCCACACCTTAAATGGAGCTCTGTTTCATAACCAGAGCTTAATAATAATAATAATAATAATAATAATAATAATAATATAGAAAGCATGCATGGCAAAGTTAGAAAACACCACAGTATTATTGCTCATTGTCCTATTTCTATATGTTTGTTCTTGGAAGTACATTGCAAGTATATTTAAGGTTTTGTGGATCTAATTTCCAAATGCATTTGTACATAAGGGCCCTTATGGCATAATGCATTCCACACCGCCCTCTTTGACATTTGGCAATGATAACTCCAGTCTGGTTCTGTGTTGTTTCAAGGTGTTTTGTAGTTTTTGCAGAATCCTATGAGTCTGCTGTCTTAACAACCTTGTCAGCAGCCTCCATGTCTCCTAAAACAGGTGGGGAAGAATCCAGTTAGTACTATAGCATCTCCTTCGGGAAAAGGCTTGACAATCTAGGCAGTGGTAGTGCTGGGCTTAGAAATTCAAGATGGTTAGGAGCTGGGTGATGTTTGATGGTATAACTCAGCCTTAGAACCTGTGAAGTAACAGAATTGCGTCCCTCACCAGGGGAAGCTTGCCACTGTTAGAGCTACAACAATGGTCTAACTGGGTCACTTCATTCTAGAAGTTCAACACTTTCCACCTACTTTATGGTGCAATGAGTCAGTGTTTTCGTTAACCAGAAGGTTGGTGGTTTGAACCCACCCAGGGATGGTTGTGGGCAGGGCTGGATTTAGGTTTGATGAGCCCTAAGCTACTGAAGGTAATGGGGCCCTTTATATGCCCACCTATCCTTTGTCAACAACAAATTGTTGCTGTTTTTTGTGTTGAATATATGCTATATGGTAATTTATGGACCTAATAGGCATCTAAAGCCGTTTGCCACTTTTGCTGTATGTAGGTTTTATTTTATTTGGTTTTTATCTTATATTTTGGAAATGTACATCCAGTTTTTTCCCCTTTAATTTTTTTGGGCCCCCAAGAGAGTGGGGCCCGAAGCTATAGCTTGTTTAGCTTATTCGTATATCCGGCACTGGTTGTGGCCAGGATTCTTGCATTGCAGCGGATTGGACTAGATGATCCTTGCGTCTCCTTCCAACACTACAGTTCTATGATTCCAGGTTGGCTCCAGACTGTATAGAAACCAAACATTAGGTGGATTTGGGCTCCCAATAGTCAGAAAGAGATGGTGCTGATTTCATTTGTGGAAGAGACTCGAAGTGAGAATAGTGGCAGCTCAGCTACAGGCTATCTTATTTATTTATTTTTCCATGTATAGCTCACTTGTCCACCAAAGTACTCAAGTTCACATCAATGGTTTCTCATTCCTTCCGCTGTTTTATCCAAAAGACACCACCCTGTGTGATAGGTTAGGCTGCGCAACTCCATGTCAGACATCCATTGGCCTCAGGAATCCATACTTTGCTCTAGACCCATGGTTCCCAACATGGAGAACATGCCCCACAGGGGGAGCAGTTTGATTTTTAAGGGGGGCAATTTGAGAATGAGTTATTAATAGTAAATGGCCTTTTAGGCTTCCTCCATGTGAATAGGAGTTCACTTTTTGAATAATAAGTATTATATGTCACTGGGGGCGGGGGGGGGAGACACCAGGATTTTAGAGATGCTTAGGTGGGGCATAGGGACACGGGTGGCGCTGTGGGTTAAACCACAGAGCCTAGGGCTTGTCGATCAGAAGGTCGGCGGTTCAAATCCCCGCGACTGGGTGAGCTCCCGTTGCTCGGTCCCTGCTCCTGCCAACCTAGCAGTTCGAAAGCACGTCAAAGTGCAAGTAGATAAATAGGTACCGCTCTGGCGGGAAGGTAAATGGCGTTTCGGTGTGCTGCTCTGGTTCGCCAGAAGTGGCTTAGTCATGCTGGCCACATGACCCGGAAGCTGTACGCCGGCTCCCTCGGCCAATAAAGCGAGATGAGCGCCGCAACCCCAGAGTCATCCGCGACTGGACCTAATGGTCAGGAGTCCCTTTACCTTTTCTTAGGAGGGGCACGGCTCTAGACTAACCTGGAGGAATTGCCACTCTTTCAGTCTGTTCTTACATTATATCACTGTTTAAAACAACCCACCACTCATCATTATGTACTCAGATAGTTGAACACTTTAACAGTTGTCAACAAGTCTCCATCTAACCCCTCTATCCCTTTCTCTTATAAATTGCCTTTTGAGTTGTTTTACAATCCCCCTAATTTTCCACTTCCCACAACCTGTTTTCAGTTGAACCACCCAAAAGCCAGCGTAGTTTTAAAAACTAGGCTTTCTGTTTATATAAATACTTTTGCTGACCATTTCTGGAAGAATGGATGCCAGATTTGTGGGTATGCCTCATTGTAATGCCCCTTGTAAACAAAGTAGGTAGGCAAACAGATAGGTACATCCCAGTAAGGAAGGGATAAAAGTGTGTGTTTTTGGATGACGTAGATAAGATTGAAGCAGGTATTTTCTCCTCTAATTAGGATGCTGTAGCAGTCTCCACAGCAACTGGTCTGAAACTGCAAGAGCACAGCTGGTGCCTCGGTGAGATTTCCATTCTGCAGGATTTTGTGGCTGTATTCAGGGATGGAGGGGGAGGAGAACTCCCTTATCTAGACAGAAAACTCATCTTCTGCTTGAGAACAAACAGCAGACAGGCTTGGCTCTCTGGTCAACCAGCAAAAGCAGCATTCAAGCCAGATTAGGCCTGGGAGTTTGTCATGAAAGGAATCAGCTGAAAACACAAGTGCCTGGCTGACAGATATCCATGCCCTTTAATTGGAGGTTACCAGGTTTTTTGACCCTAGCGTGGGATCTATTGAGCATTTCTGTATGCTAAGCAACATTTGTCCAAGGTGACTAACGCTTACTGTGGATCAGCAGGGGTGGGGGAATCTCAAATACTTGGCACTGCAAGAGAATTGGATGGGAATCACAGGAGGAAATTGTAACTGTACTTTGATGTTACAGGGTGAAAAATCTTGTGACAAGTAGCACAATGCTGATAGGGAATGCTCTGTTTCTCCACCTTTGAAAATCTTGCATAAAATATGCCGGGCTTGACAACATGTATCAGTCTTGTTTTGATCATGCCCATGAAGGAGACTGTTCGCTTTGATGGCTGCTGAAAATATCATTGCCAGTGACTTGTCATTTTCGCTTCAATTTCCTGCTTTTCAGGCTTCACAGCAGAGACTGCTTAGGAGATTGTCAACTCCCTAGTCTTATTTCTGCTTGTTTGCTGCTCTGTAAAGTGTTGTGCACTTGCTAGTGCTATATTAATACAGGAGGACTCAAACTGATGCCAACGTGTACAACTCAAATATAATTAGATATTCCAGATTAGGTGCATGTAGATTAATTTGGCAGAATAAATATTAACAGCAGTGTTCTGAAATAATCTTAATAAATGCAGAGTTGCCCTTCACTAGCATAGACAGTTTGGAAGGAATGGCCTGTTTGTTTGTTTGTTTGTTTGTTTGTTTGTTTGTTTGTTTGTTTGTGTACTAGTTCCTCCTCCCCCTTTTCTCTTGAGATAAGGTAAGAAGTGCTTGTTTCCACTCAGGGCTTTCCCGCTGCACTCCAAACATGCTTTCCTTTCTCGTTCTGATGACCTACAATTTTTTTTTGCAGACCGCTTCAGCCTTCCATTGGTGATCTAGCCATGCGTTAGTTTAATAATGCTGTTGTGTCCTTTCAGGCACGGAAAGAGCTCATTGTTTTTCTTGTAATGCCCTGTGTGTGTGTGGGCACACGCACAAACCCGTAGACTTGAAATGTTTCCTTACAAATCGGAATGCACATTTTCACATCTAGAAGCTGCTTGTTTTATTGTGCATTTCAGAGTTACAGCACCAACGCCACACTTTTCCTAATTCAATCCACATTAGTAAGGTAGCAAGATTCAGTTCTGAAACATGGCAGCAGATACTACCATGCTACGTAAACCTCACAAGTAAAGACAAAATCAGTGGATACCACCCAGCTCAACAGATGTTTTAAAAATAGTATGTACAGGGTATATAACAGTCACTGTTCCATACATCTTCTACAATATGTTGTTCTTGTTTTTTAATGCACATTGTTAAAATCTGGATGGCAGAGTATGGACTTGTATTACTTTATGCAGGAGGAAAGGTCGAATTCAAAAAGAGCAAAGCAGGAAAAGCTTTGCTGTATCTCTCTTTGATTCTCCTATAATCTTTTCCCATGCTTTCATATCAGAATTTTATTTTTTTTTAACGACAAAGTGCCTTCCAACCCAAACAAAACCCTGGGCCTGCTGAAATGTAGCAGGAGCATTAAAGATGGGGGGGAATCTTCCCATCAAACAGCAGGAAAGAAGAGTTAATAGCACTTTAAATAAGCTCTAAATTAGTTGTAATGTAAATTGACTGCAGACTTGCTGCCAAAGATTTAGCTGGGGATTTCAAGTCAATATTTTCCAGTGGCCCATCCTTACCTTTCTGCCTCTTTGCCAACCAGCCTCTGCCTCTCCAGCTTTCCAGCCTCACCTCTCTCTTTTCTTCCTTTACCCACTCTTTCCAAGTTCCCTGCTTCTTAGTCTGCTGCCTGCTTCTTCTGTGACTTGGGTCCCCTTTTCTCTTAGAGCCATTCTAGATATAGTTAAAGCTCTGGTTTTCCCAGGAGTGATGTATGGAAGTGAGAGCTGGACCATAAAGAAGGCTGATCGCTGAAGAATGGATGCTTTTGAATTATGGTGCTGGAGGAGACTCTTGAGAGTCCCACGGACTGCAAGAAGATCAAACCTATCCATTCTGAAGGAAATCAGCCCTGAGTGCTCACTGGAAGGACAGATCGTGAAGCTGAGGCTCCAATACTCTGGCCCCCTCATGAGAAGAGAAGACTCCCTAGAAAAGACCCTGATCTTGGGAAAGATGGAAGGCACAAGGAGAAGGGGACAACACAGGACGAGATGGTGGGAAAGTATTCTCGAAGCTATCAGCATGAGTTTGACCAAACTGCGGGAGGCAGTGGAAGACAGGAGTGCCTGGCGTGCTCTGGTCCAGGGGGTCACAAAGAGTCGGACACAACTAAACGACTAAACAAAAACAAGATGTACACTTAGAAGGCAGCTCCATATCTTCTTTTTTCTCAACTCTTGCAAAAAAGGGGGCACCCTGGGTCCAGTGGCATGTGACAATTTGTTTGATCACAAATACCCTCTTTCCGTGGAAGGAACTTGTGTGAGAGAGAATAGTGGTAGCTCAGCTGCAGGCAGGCTTGGATAAAACCAATTATCTTACCAGTCTCTGTTCTGACCTGGCTTTGGGATAAAAACCAGTCTTTAGTTACAAAGGTGAATGACCTTTATCAGGATAGGGACAGGGAGAGTGTGGCCCTGTTACACTTGCATGATCTGTAAGTATCTTCCTGGATCGGCTCCAAGGATTGGAGACACTCTTTGTCAGTGGTTCCACTCTGACCTGGAGGAGTAAAAGGTAAAGATAAAGGAGCCCTGGACAGTTAAGTCCAGTCAAAGGTGACTGGGATTACGATGCTCCTCTTACTTTCAGGCTGAGGGAGCTGGCGTTTGTCCACAGACAGCTTTCTGGGTCAGTGGCCAGCAGGACTAAACAGCTTCTGGCGCAACTGAACACCGTGACAGAAACCAGAGCACACGGAAACGCCATTTACCTGCCCACCACAGTGGTACCTATTTATCTACTCACACTGGTGTGCTTTTGAACCGCTAGGTTGGCAGGAGCTAGGGCAGAGCAACAGGAGCTCACACCATCACGGGGATTCAAACTGCCGACTTTCTGATCTCAATGGGTGATCATGTGTCATACCTCTGGCAGTTATGCTGTGGAATGTCACGGGGCACTATTTTGTCCCCTACGCCATTTAGCATCTGTACCATGAAGCCATTGGGAGTGATCATTAGGATGATGCCTTCAGTATGCTGATAACACTCAGCTCTATTTCTCTGTTAACATCTGAGTCAGGTGTAGGCGTGCAAGTCCTGAGCTGGTTCTGGGTGCAGTGGTGGGCTGGATGTCTTTGTGTTCTGTGTGAAGAACTGGCCTTGTGTCCATTTGAGTGTTCACTCTAGTATGTGGGTTTGTGCGCCATCCCTAGAGTAGCTCTAGTAGCCAGGGACAGGATGACTCACTCCATATATAGGATGTTGTACATCTCAACTTCTGTTTTCAAACAATGTTCCTAGATTGCCAAGGTGGGCAACCTGGTTGGCATCCATCTGTTTTAGGAGACAATGGAAGAGTGTTCCTTTGAGGGTGAAGTCAAATCACTGGAAATTACAGAGCCTGCTGTGGCTGTGGAGACCCATACGAGCGAGACATGTTTTGTTGCAGCTGGGGCAACATAATCTTTGTTATTCTTGCAAGCATTCCAGAGTTGACCTCTAGCACTGGAAAAGTGCCATGCGGGTGGCGCTGTGGTCTAAACCACTGAGCCTCTTGGGCTTGTCGATCGGAAGGTCGCGGTTCGAATCCCCACGACAGAGTGAGCTCCCGTTGCTCGGTCCCAGCTCCTGCCAGTTCAAAAGCATGCCAGTGCAAGTAAATAAATAGGTACCGCTGTGGCTGGAAGGTAAACGGCATTTCCGTGCGCTCTGGCTTCAGTCACGGTGTTCCGTTGCACCAGAAGCAGTTTAGTCCTGCTGGCCACATGACCTGGAAGCTGTCTGTGGACAAACGCTGGCTCCCTCGGCCTGAAAGCGAGATGAGCACCACAACCCCATAATCGCCTTTGACTGGACTTAACCGTCCAGGGGTCCTTTACCTTACTGGAAAAGTTCCTGGCACAAGTGAAATGCTGCCACAATCTGCCCTTCTGCTATGAAAGCTTTTATCTTAGGTGCTTGGATAGAGTTCTTCAATGATAAAACTTAATAGAATGATATCAACACCATCAGTTTTAGAGTTAAGCCAGATTAAATGTATTGAATTTCCTGAGCTCAGTGTCCCTCATCTATAAAACCGGGCAGTGAAACTCCTCCTCTCTCTCTTTCTCCCTGTGAAGAAGGGGTAAACTGGGTTTCAGGATTCTCTGGGGCAGATGCTCTGGTTGCTTCCAGATGAAATATCCCCTCTCAGAGGATGCAGCCCTCAACAGAAAATGTTTGGGCCATCACTGTTCTGTATCCCCCTAAAAGCATTGTGATTGGAAGTAAAAATGCTCTGATGGTCATTTCCTGACTGTTGAAGTGTCAGCTAGAGAATGCACCCGACTCCTCTGCCCCCGCCCCCACCCGTTTCCTGGCATTTTTGATTTCTGGAGAGCTTATAGGTGCTGGCGGGGGATTCAACATGTTACCTTTTGCCCAGATGAAAAAGTAAAAATGCCATTCTGAATCTCCAAGGCGCTACCACAGCCTCTGGACTACACTACCTTGCCTTTGACTTCTCAGGATTCAAGTTGCTTTGGTTTGCAAAGTGGACCAAATATTTGAAGAGTTTGGATTTGATATCCCGCTTTATCACTACCCGAAGGAGTCTCAAAGCGGCTCACAATCTCCTTTCCCTTCCTCCCCCACAACAAACACTCTGTGAGGTAAGGCTGAGAGACTGCAGAGAAGTGTGACTGGCCCAAGGTCACCCAGCAGCTGCAGGTGGAGGAGCGGGGAATCAGACCCGGTTCACCAGATTACGAGTCCACCGCTCTTAACCACTATACCACACTGGCGCCAAAAAGCAGGTCTGTTGGCTTCAGAGTCAAGGCTTTTGCACAGTCCAGCTTCTTATACCTGACTGTGAGTCGCCTTGAGCAAATTTTAAAGTAGAAAAGTGGAATGTGAACTTACATGGGTTGTTCCATTAGTGCAAAGACTTCTGCCTGCAGCACGGGGCTTGCTCTCCCTGTCATCTCCTTGCGCGACCTTCCCTGGTTGGTGAGATCCATCTGCCCCTCAATTCCCTCTGCAACACGTGCTGTTGGGATTAATTCACCGGGAGAGAACTCTGGAGTGGGAAAATTGGCTTGAAAGGACAACATGGGGAGAAGGCAGTGAGAGGCGTATCTGTGTGCATGTTTGAAACTCACCTCCTGTGTAAAGCCACTAAAGGAACAGAAGGGAGGAGTATGATCGATTAAGGAATATTTCTGTAGTCATGCACAAAAAAATTAGGATTTTCAAAATGATGTTTTAATGTGTAGAGTTAATCATGCAAACTTGTGTATCTGAAAGGAGCATATTGCTGCTAATGAATGGAAGATATGGCAAGAGCAAACTGCACATGTGCCCCAGTGTTTACTGCTGTGGTGAAGAGCCAGAGGTGTCCTCAGGCTTCCAGCAGGAACAGACGTTGCTATTTGCTAATGAAACTTAACTGTTTATTTTAATAAAAAAGCAATTGAGGCCTAGAGCCTACAACAGCAGTCAGACATCTTATCAATAACAAAGCAGACCGCCTTTCCAGAAATTTATTACTCCCCCAGTGAAACGGCAAGCACACGTTCACACTTGCAAAGGGTTGCTATCCCACAGCAGTTACATTCTGAGCACACCCATTGAAATGAATGCACATGGCTTAACATCCATTGATTTCCATGAGTCTACTCTGATTAGAACCTAGTTGGCTACAGTCCAGCTTAGAAACAGACAAACTGTATTACTCTTCAGCCAGGGCTATGGAATTTGGAACCCCAAGATCTTGGGTTGGGGAGAGGGTGTGAATTCAAGGCAGGAAATTTCAAAAGCACCCTCTGCACACAAATGCACCGCGCACAACCCTCCCTCCTCACACGTGAATAACATTTTCCTAGTTAATACCGTATTTTTTGCTCTATAAGACTCACTTTTTCCCTCCTAAAAAGTAAGGGGAAATGTGTGTGTGTGTTATGGAGCGAATTCAGGCTGCGCAGCTATCCCAGAACAGTGGCGTAGCGTGGGTTGTCAGCACCCGGGGCAAGGCAAGTAATATTATTATTATTATTATTATTATTATTATTATTATTATTATTATATGTTTTTTCGAGCCCCAAGATGAGAGCTGACAGCATGTCTTCAATAAAAAGATAAGAAATCGAAAAGGAGGGGAGAGGCTGAGGCGTGTTGTAAGCAGTATAATGGTCTTTCGCATTTTCCAAGTGGAACAATTGCTGTTACGACATTTATAAAAATAAATTGGAACGTTGCTGAGCTTCAAAATGTGAAATCCATGCTACATTTCCAAGAAAGCCCAGTGGTATATTTTTTTTTGTAGCTCACAATCAGAAGATTATCAAGGGATGGCAGAACAGAGACCAGCATAGCTATATTTAATACGGGGTGGGGGAAGGGAATGACTAAACTAGTTGGAAAATTCACTGCTAAATATATGGAGGCCAACCAATCACTACTGAGCTGTCCTCTGTGGACACAGCCAGAGGAAAAAGATTTACCAGTATAACGATCTGTTTCCTGTACCGCTCTGTGCTGCTTGTCTTGATGGTCAATGACTTAAATATTAAAAGGTGGAGATGAATGGCTGTTTTCACTGATGCTGAAATTTCTAAAACAAGCAACGGGCCATTTTTACCGTTTTCTGATTGAAAAAATGTAAAAGCAGTTTCTAAATGAAAGCATTTGTTTTCCTTCCCAATAAAGCCACATCCAACACATTGACACAGCCAATGTGCAAGAGACATTTTCAGAGGGGCTCCTGAAACGAATGAATTGCACTTGGCTTTGTAGTTTTAACATTGTGCCAAATTCAGCGGCGATAAATGTAATCTATGGGTTCAATAAAGCTCTGCTTTCCATTTGCAGATGAAAGTTTTAAAACAGATTTTAACACTGCAGTATATTTTGCTTTCTTGCAAGATGTTGCACTGAACAATACGGATGCACCAACAATTTGCATTTAATTAATTAATTCCACTCTGCCCACAGGCAAGACGCTATTGTGAATCTCCATAAATAAACATTTTCTCATATTTAAGAGGTAATCCAGTACTGCTTTCTATTTCTAAATCCACATTCCTTTTGTAGATACGCAGTCTCCCCAAGCAAGGTAAATCATTCATGATGCAAATAATGAAAATCATGGAAAATTCATTTTTAGATTACTGTTGTCTTCTTATAACCACATGTAAGAGCTAAGCACAGTTTCACAGTACATGGTTTGTCTGCCTGTGTGCTATGGATCTTGGAATCATGGCAGCATACAGAATGCATTTCGTGGGGAGAAGATGGTGGTTGCTGTAGCTGCTAGACTTGTCACTTGATGGCGTATGTCTGTCTTGGGAGACAATGGAAGAGTACACCTTCGTGGGTGAAGTCAAACCATTGGAGAGTCACAGCGCCTGCTGTGGCTGTAGAAACCAATACAGGATAGACATGTTTTGTTGCAGCTGGGGCCAGATGGTTGCGCTGATGCAAGTGTACAATGGCGTTTCTTCTTTCTGCACTTCCCCCAGCGGTCATTGCTGCTCTGGTCACTTTTATTATTACTATATTAAGAATATTTATTTGCTCAGAATTACCTATGGACAGCTAAACATTAACAATTGTCATAGGGCTGTACAATGGAGTAGAGGGAACCCACAAGAAATAGAAGAAGAGATAGTACTCCAAAGGGAAATCAGATATTGTCCTCCGGTCAACTCATTAGTCTGCAATAGCTTGTAGAAATAATAGAGCTTTTAACAACTGATGAAATGGGGACAATATTGAATCCTGTCTAACTTCAAAGAGCAGTGTGTTCCAAAAAGCTGGTACCACTGCAATGAAGGACTTAGTCAAACTTCCAACGCGGCGCCAATTGGAAGCCGCATCTTGGTTTCCGAACGGTTTCGGCAGTTGAACGGACTCCTGGAACGGATTGTGTTCGAGAGCCAAGGTACCACTGTACTCCCTTTAAAAAAAGCACTGGAAAGGGGGAATAATTCCATCTGGCAAGCTGCCATGTTTGAGCAGGTAAAACAATTGAAAGGTTGCAATGTTGAATTCCGCTCAGGGAATCTTGTTTTGCACCCTGAACCTTTGAGGAAGGGAAGGATTTTTAAAAAAAACAAACCACAAAACCCAACACTTTTCAAATCTAGAACTGGTATTTAGATGCTTTTTACAATGCCCATCTCCCAGAAATACAGACTTTTGAGACCAACACTTTATTGCACGCCTATATTCATATAGTTGTATCTGGATGTAATTATTTTAATGCAGTTCAATTTCATTTTGAACTCTATTCTTTTTTGAGATGACTGCACACTTCAGCAGTATTCTCCGTCATGTATACTTGCACTAATTAAAATAGACGTCACTAATTTAAGAGAGCATTTTCAAAAGAAGCATAATTCTGCTTTCCAAATCCTGTTGATTTAAGAGGAGGACATTGCAAGCACACCCTCAACTCTTCCGTGGAAAGCAAGAAGATAATGACTGTGTTTGGATATGATGCAAAGTTAAACTATGGTTTAGCATTACATTCATAAGCCTCACACTTATGTGCTTCCTTCTCTCTTCCTCCAGTACAACTGTCTATGTGGCATTTTTGTAAGTCACTTTGGGTTGCCCTGGGAAAGATAAAGTGACTACCAAATTCAATAAATAATAATAATAATAATAAATAAAGGAAGAGATTAGAACCTTTCACTTCGGTTTTCAACTGCCACTGTTTATTGTTCGGTGCTAATCTGCAACTGTGGTTAGTCTTAACTTTGGTTTAGGCCAATGGTGGCCAACATGATGGGCTACAGTTTTTAGTATCCCTGACCATCTAGGGCTGGTGGGAGTTGTAGTCCAGTGATATTTAGAGGGCGCCATGTTGTCTGTCCCAGGTTTAGGGAAACAAACTAGGGTCAAAAACGGTGGTTTTCACTTGACTTGTTTCTTAAACCATAGTTAAGGCGAACCACATTTTGTCTGGTTTTGCACATCATGACAATGTTAGCTGACAATGGAAGCAAAAACTTCTAACTTCCATCTTGGAGCCACACTGGAGAAAGAAAAGGGAGGGGGGAGCTCCTTCATGAGCATGAGTCTCATTCATATAATGCTAAACTATGGTTTAGCACTGAGCCCGAGCACAGCCTTTTAGTGTTTAACTTGGGTTAGATAGTGTTCTAGGTGTTTGTAGATACACACCTTAATGTGATTTAAACTGTCCTGTATCAAATTATTTTTATGAACAACACTCATCCAAGAAAGTTAACATGTTAATAAATAAAAACTTATTATATGTGGGGAATTGTGAACGAAATTTCCTAAAACAGAGCAAAACGAAAAAGAGGAAGGAACAAAAAAGGAGAAAAAGTGAGAGCCTTATTTATATGGGCTTTTGTACTTCTGTTTGACTCTTGGCAGTCAGGAACATAAAGACTTCAATAGAGTGTCCAAGTCTCTGAATAGCCTCTTTGGGTGCGGAAGTCAGATTTGTGAATCTTTTCAGGGGAATGGAATCTCTAATGAGTGTTTCTCTGTTCTGTTGCCTGAAATCGCTGCCCATTATAGTTTCTAGGTCACTAAGTTAATTAAGTCAATGGGTTTTGTCCATTGTCCCCCTTATCAGTCACAGCTGCCTTTGCATCAGGAAGCTTTCTGACTTTTTAAAGCCTTATTGAAGAACTGTTGAAATTTCCCACCCCCAGTAGTATGTGCTTGACACATGCTGTAACTCTTTTCAAACGGAAAATGGAACGCGCTATAAATTCGTTGAAAGAGGTACACGCTTGCTCTGATCAAAAGTTCAGCGCACACTTTGATACGCTCATAGAATTCCTGTGCACAGGATGCGCCCATTCATTTCAGCAGAGGAAGCCGAACGACACACGTGCGCAGGAGCCGTGCCTGCAGAAAGCGTTGTTTCCTCCAACTTTTATTAGTGACACCAAACTTCAGAAACTATCTGGTTTAGTATAGGAAGCCGTGTGGCTCATAAATGCACAGACTGGGTGGCATTTCCCCGGAAGTTATTTTGCGGCTCGGTTATGGAGAGCAAGATTCTGTGCGCGCATCAGTGTTCAGGAGCCCAAAGGCCACTGCTTTGTATCCATATACATGGCTCTTCCATGTTAACTCCTTGGTCTTGATGGAGTTCTCGTTGATTGTGCTTGCTTGTGGTAGCAAACCAAAGTTAGAATTTCCATGGAACAAAATGATAACTTCCTCCTCAGCACCCCCCTCACACACTCTTTGCCCTTTGACACCCAGTATGAAGTAGGGAAGCGGGTGGCGCTGTGGGTTAAACCACAGAGCCTAGGACTTGCTGATCAGAAGGTCGGCGGTTCGAATCCCCGCAACGGGGTGAGCTCTCATTGCTCGGTCCCTGCTCCTGCCAACCTAGCAGTTCGAAAGCACACCAGAGCAAGTAGATAAATAGGTACTGCTCCGGCGGGAAGATAAACAGCGTTTCCGTGCGCTGCTCTGGTTTGCCAGAAGCGGCTTAGTCCTGCTGGCCACATGACCCGGAAGCTGTACGCCGGCTTCCTCAGCCAGTAAAGCGAGATGAGCGCCGCAACCCCAGAGTCGGCCACGACTGGACCTAATGGTCAGGGGTCCCTTTACCTATGAAGCCAGCTGTGCTGAGGTGGTGGCGTTTGGGAGTCAAGCATCAAAACACATCCTTCTTCCTCTCTCCAAGCTAGATACTGCCACCCTCCCAAACTGGCTGCTCCTGCGTTACGCATTTTTTTACACTTTTGACTGTGGCAACTCAGAGTGCAAAAGGAAACAGAGAGAAGCACTTCATGCTTTGTCTGTTACAACAGTTGTGAAGCCTTAGGGATGAATAGGAAGTAGAAGAGAGAAAGTAAAAATGAGAAGCTGTAATCTTTTCTATTCGTTGATTAATATGAATGCTGAACTGAAATAGTCCCCCACGTTTCACCATCACCATGGGGGAGGGTGTAATTGATTTGTGTGTGTTTGGAGGGGTGCTGTTGGCTGTAAATCCTTGCAGCAACCACTGACACCCCAAAAACACAGACCGGAGAAATTCAAAAAGGGGTGGGTGATTTTGAACCCTCTTCCGTCCCAGAAGCCTACCTGGTTCAGACTGCTTCAGGGTTTTATTTTTAAAAACGTTTGGGCTAGCACGAATTAAAATATTCCTCTCTTGCAAGGTAGTAATGAATTAGCAAAATATTATACTTTTATTAAAACACACACACACACACACACACAAAGCATTTAAAACTTCCTAGCGGTGCAGCAATAAAACTGCTAGCACATTTGCGAAGCTAAGCAGAGGCCGGTATGGTTTCAAATTGAATGGGAGACCACGTGTTGCAGGGGGTTGGACTAGATGACCAACTCTATAATTCACGAAAACAGAATAAAAGCCATCAACGGACTCATTCATTAGCAGCAATAATAGCAGATTTTGTTAAACGCTGAAGACAATAGCTGTCGTCTGACATCAGTGAAGGTTATCATCTGATGAACTTAAATGGGTTTGCATTTAGCCGCTCTAACCATTTTGAACTACCATTGGTTCATTTAGGTGGGGCTGAACGATGATGCTAACTTCTGGGCAGGTGCATCACTGCTGCTGGCTGGGAATGAGAAGGGGGTGGGCAAGGCTGAAAAGTGACCACAATCCATTTTTGGGTACTTGCTCTACCGGGTTTCATGCAGGGGACATTCCCAGCCTTGACCTGGAGATACCAGGGGTTGAACCTGTGACCTTTTGCATGCAAAGCAAGTCTGCATCATTAAATCCCTCTTTTCTAACTTTTTGAGGTTGTAGAATATTATAGCTCTATTTCTGGTTACAGCAATTAAATCAGTCAGAATTTTTAATCACTTACATGCCTATACAAGATATACTGCATATAGCCCTAAGGTGCGGGCTAATGGCTACTAATAAACTAATCAGATATTTGGATATTAAATTCTTAACAGATCCTAATAAACTTGCTAAGGTCGATTTATATATTTTTTAAAAAAACCAAGAGGACATTAATAGATGGGGGGGGGAGCAAAATCCCTCCTGGCTTGTCTGGATTTCCAAATGTTGGCTATTTCCAAATGTTTGTTTCTGTTTTTATCTTTGACACTGGTACTAGATTGCTGAGAGCTGAATGGCTTGCAAAAGATCTCTGATCAATTTACAAACTGGAGTATAATCTAGTGGAAATGGGAGGTCAGGTTTTCCCAAACCTAATAGCAAATTTTGAAGCAGCTCAGTTGGGTCACTGTCCTTACGGATTCTTCAAAGAGAAACTTAAATTGAGACATTATAGATTTCAGTCTGCGTTGATGTGCTACTCTGGATTCATAAACCATGTAAAGGTAATGTAACTGATCTGGAGCGAATGTCACAGCAGCTTTTAAAGATATGGGATAAATACAAGAGGAACCTCAGCCATGGCTTGTCACCTTTTTAGCTTCCGTAATAAGGAATGGTGATTTTAATCAAGATGGCCACTTCAGAAATTTTACAAGCTTGGGAATTGAATAAATTTCATTCTCGTGGTTATGGTGTTGAAGGTAGGCTTGTAACTAGGACGGAAATATACTTTAGAAAACCAGAGGTTGGATGGATTCAGTAACTTTGGATGAGAGAATTTCTTAAGCAGAATAAGTTCTACAGCTTAGGAAACTGAGAGCCTGTGAAGCAGAATTTGTGACTCTTGGTGAAAGAGTGTGTGTGTGTGTGTGTGTGTGTGTGTGTGTTCCTTATTTGGACAATCAAAGTCAAAAATTAAAGAAAAGATCATTGGGAAAGGGTCCTGGCAATTCTAAATTTAGAAGGCAGGGATTCAAAATGGAACTCAGGTTGTTTATCTATAAAGGATTCTTGTATTTATGAGCGAAGGAGATACAGTACAAATCTCATTCGCATATGAAGGGAAAGTCAAAAGAGATAATGAGGCAGGGTTATAATCTTCTTTTGAACCTGAAATTGAATACACTGAGAATGTTTAAGTCTTTTATTATTAACAGCTGGAATACTGTAGATTTGCCCGGGGGTTGGGTGGGTGGGGGCTCATTATTAGCCAGTCCAGGAATAGTTACTAAAATCTTTGCACTTGGCAGAAATGGAAAACTTGATTGATAGCATTCATACAATATATGGTTCTTGTCAAATAATGAATCTTGCAAATAAATTGATTGCAAATTGCATTATGGATATTTTCGAATGGAATGTAATCTGGGGTTTTTTGCCATTTGTTTTATATGTGTACTCTCCCCCTGCCATTTAAAGGGGAAATATTTTTAAACATTTAAAAAACAACATTTGGTCTATGGCTTTACTCACCACTGAATTAGAATAAACAGAAGTTTCTTCACTGGGTTGATAATTCTCTTAATTATAGCTGTATATCACTTTTACACATTCCTTAAATATAAAATGTCCTTATTTTCTCATCGTTTTGCTTCCTCAATTAGTGCAGGATTATTATAATTTTTACAATACATTGCTTTGCATTTCCATGGTTTTTCAGATCGTTGTGATCTTCCATCAGTGACTGCTGTTCTCTGATACTGAATTTCAATTTCAGGTGTCTCTGTTACTTTATCTCTCTGGCACTAACACAGCTTACAGTTAAAGTTTTTATCTTTATGCTACTTAGCATGAAAGAGCTGAAAGGGAAACTATATTTCTATTGCTAATGAAGAACAGATCCTAGTCTTATACTAGCTGCTTACAGATTCACTTATGCACCAAAAGTCATGGGCGTTGTCAAGTTGCAGCACTCACTTTCACTTCCATACAATATGAGTAGTACACCTCTTCTGGAGTCTCCCATATTCGGGTCACTTGCACCTTAATTTTGATGTATCTGCCCCCACCCCTTCTGTCTCTTAGGGAAGGTGGACAGCAAGATCTAGAAACCAAACCTTCTGAGGAACGATTGAGGGTGTTGGGTATGTTTAGCCTGGTAAAGAGGAAACTGAGACAGCATATGATTTGTTGTTGTTGTTTAGTCATTTACTCGTGTCCGACTCTTCGTGAACCCCTGGACCAGAGCACGCCAGGTCAAACTCATGCTGGTAGCTTCGAGAACACTGTCCAACCATCTCGTCCTCTGTCGTCCCCTTCTCCTTGTGCCCTCCATCTTTCCCAACATCAGGGTCTTTTCCAGTGAGTCTTCTCATCTCATGAGGTGGCCAAAGTCTTGGAGCCTCAGCTTCAGGATCTGTCCTTCCCGTGAGCACTCAGGGCTGATTTCCTTAAGGATGGATAGGTTTGATCTTCTTGCAGTCCATGGGACTCTCAAGAGTCTCCTCCAGCACCATAATCCAAAAGCATCAGTTCTTTGGCAATCAGCCTTCTTTATGGTCCAGCTCTCACTTCCATACTTCCATACTTTGTGTTGCATTGGGCAAGATAAAATGACTAGAAAATTCTAACAACAATGTTACACTGATATTCATACTCTCTCCTCCAAATGTCCTCCAAGTAACATTGCAAAGGAACAGTATGTTGATTGACAGCATTTGAGGGCAAAGGAGATCTCAGTCACTGATATCACCAGCCCTGACATCAGCTCCAGACCCTGAAAAAAAAACATTCATTTAAGTGGTACCAGCATCAGCCGTGTGTGTTTGGTGGGAGCTTTGGGGGCTAAGCACTTGGTGGACAATGCTGCGTGCTGGTTTTTAGCCCTGGCTGCAAACATTGTGAAAGCAAACTAATTTAAAGCAAACTTTAAAAACTGCTGAAATCAAATGTTTTTTTCAGCAGATTTCTCTTGCCCCTGATATCTGGCCAGAGCGTAACCTTCCCTAGGTAGATTCCCTGTGCCAAATTGCATACTGATAGAACAAATTGTTTTTCATTTCATAGTGAATGGAATTTTCGGAGTGCAAAATGATAGCAGCATATTAGGAAATGCTCTCACCTTCTCAATCCACTCTGCAAAGAGGAATAATTAAGACAAAGTAGAAAATTTGGACAGTAATAATTAAACAGATTATTGATTTACAATTTGGCCTAAGGGAAATTAAGTTTATTAGAACTTTCCCCCCTCTGGTAGCAAAGGGGACCACATTGAGATTGAATTTGATGACCTAAGCTTTGTATGAGCTTTTAGGGAGAGGACACTGGTGGCTTATGGTCCCCTAATCCCAGCGCCGCTTTCGAGGGGGAACTGTTTGAATTTAGACCTAAACGAGGCCAAATAAAGGGCTCCTTTATAAGCAATAATTCCTTGGATCCTATCCGAGTTACCAAAAAAATAAGCCCCATGGGTAGACCAAACTATTTGCACGTCATCTGAAAGAAATAGCATGGTGCAGTCAGTTAAATCAAATTCAAGAAATCTTATTCAGCAGAATATTAACTATATCAAGAAAAGGAATATTATAATAATTTAGTGCCTGTGGAGATGCTTTCATGGATGAGTTTCTGGATGAGTTTTTTTAGGGATTTCAGAGTCAGCTGCAGGTCGTGGTCCCCTTTTATTTCTTTTCTTTACGGGAGACGTTGCTTCACCTACATTGCTAATTTCCCCTTTTTAAAAGGTCACGTTTAGATTATGCATAGCTTTCCTGAAGGTGAATGCGAGTTAAAGGGTAGTGGGCCCTGGATTTCAGTGTTTCCCTGAAATTGATTAGGACTAGCTACTTCTTAATTATAGCCTCTGACATCTGTATTATTTAGGTGATTCGTAGTGAAATCCTGTGCATATTCAACTAAGTTTTAGTCAGAGTAGACACATTGAAATTAATGAACATGGCTGGGTTGGGTTCATCAATTCCCAAAAGTCAACTCTAAGTAAAACATAGCTGAATATGACCCATTGCATTCAGGAGGGGAAAGTGGCTTAGAAGTGAAAGCAGTAGGGGAAATGTTTCGCTCGGATACTCAATAATCCTGCATTGGGCGCTGAGAGTTCCCCTGTGGTATCATTATTTTTCAGTTCCCCAAAATGTTGCGCTTTGGCCAGCTGTAGTAGAAGACTGAAACCATGCGGTTAATAATGAGTTGATCTAATACAGTCATCTCTCCACTTACATGTGGGTTACGTTCCCGGGTACTACCCATATACAGCGGTACATCAGGTTACATACACTTCAGGTTACAGACTCTGCTAACCCAGAAATAGCACCTTGGGTTAAGAACTTTGCTTCAGGATGAGAACAGAAATTGCGTGGTGGCAGCAGGAGGCCCCATTAGCTAAAGTGGTGCTTCAGGTTAAGAACAGTTTCAGGTTAAGAACGGACCTCCGGAATGACTTAAGTACTTAACCCGAGGTACCACTGTACATGAAATCACGTATAGTGGGGGACACCATCTACAAAGCCTGTAAACACCCTCTAACCCCCTGGCAACCCTTGAAAACTCCTTTTCAAAACCAACAGCTCTTACCAGACTGGCATGAATGGTGGCAGTGGTGGCTCTCAAGGTCTTCCTCATCGCTGGAGGACGATGTGGAAACAATGACAAGTGCAGTAGACCTGTAGCCCAGAGTGCTTGGCTGTGGGTCAGGTTCCCTTGCTGCTGATGGTGGTGCGTGTGGTATCTTGCCAAGGAACATGGTGATGGGCAGCTGGCCCTGTTGTCTCTTCAGCTGGTCAACCATCTCCTTGTCTGGCCGTACACTGTCTGCAAGCACACCATCTTCAGGCTGTCTTCCATGGAGGAGGTCATAACTGTGCAATGATATCATTCATATGTTTGAGTGTGCCAGAGAGTTCAGAAAAGCACTCTGCCAAACTCTGCCAAAAATCTACCAAACTCCAACACAATCGCTTCCTCCAAACCTCCTTTCTCAACTCTCAACTCTCCACAGGCTTCAAAGGTTGGTGCAAAGGCTCGTGAGATTGCAGTTGCAAAGGCTCCTGGGATTGCTAGCCATTTCATTTCCCCCCACTCTTTTTATGCCTTTTTGCAGCGCCTGAAATTCTCTTAAGCACTGTACATATGTTGAAAGATAAGTCCCTGCGTGCGAGCTTACAATCTAGAAGGCACAATGAAAGATTTGGTTTCCCCCTTATCATAATGTTCACCCCAGGGGCCTCATGAAACACACACACACACACACACACACACACACCGTGACCCAACCAGTCACCTGGCTGGTGGTAGAGGCACCAGAGTTGGCCCATGCATTCTGGCACACTACACTCACATTTTTGTGTTTCCCCCAGGGAATTGTAGTTTGTGTTACTGCTCCGTGCATGGCGGCAAAAACTGATGTCACCCTTGTGTGATTAATTACTGGCAGAGGCCTAGCATGAGAGTTGTGAGTGCTCCTGTTCTTATTCAACAAAATGACGGGGTCAGAGCAGAGTGAACTGATCAGGTGGAGAAAAGGTGGATTGGGTAAATTTCTCCCGCCGTGGGTTAAAAGAACTCGTGTGTATGCACTTACAAAGCAACTGGCTTTGAGAACGTGGCCTGCTGACTGCCCATGCACAGAATCTCATTTATCATTCCAAGCCAAAATGATATCTGGGGAAAACTGTGCATAATTCATAATACAGCCATGCATTAGGAGCCTAACAGATCGGTATTCCAAACCAGGTAATTACAAACTTTGATGATCTCACTAGTAAAAAACCAGGACACAAATACTGAATAGTCAGATTAAGTAAACAGCTATAAAAAAAAAACCCAACAACATAACAGCAAGAAAAAGAGTCAGGCAGGAATGCCTTTGGGCTCTTTTCCTGTTCAACGTTTCAATGAACTCCTCATGCTGAAATTAGGTTTCAAAGAGGCTTTCTGTCGCAGCCAATAAAACAGGTTGCAATATGGATGGGTGTGGTAGCCACAAGTTTCTACTGTTTGCATATGCACTCAAGGAACCAAAAGATTTAGCGACCGCTGTACCGGGGTATCAAAGCCTGGGCATTTGTCAATAGCAATAGGTAATCAATCACCATTTTATGTAGTCCCAAACTGTTGGTTTTAGTATGCAATCTTCAAAAGGGTTACAGCAAAAGTCGCAGTAAGAAAATATGTTAGTTCTTGTCATTGGATATATGGTTCTTCTGCTGCAACAATCTACATCTTCGGAAACGGCATTTTCCCTAATATTTCGATAATTTTACTAGCCGGATAGACATCTACCAGACATCTGCTAGCTTGCAGACATCATATATCTTGTTTCAACAAGACTTTATTTATCATGGCTGACAAGCTAGTAAAATGTGGGGCTGGTGATGTTGCTGTTTAGGTGAATTGAGATGGCGAATCAATAGCTTTTTGTCAACCTGGAGAGAAGTGAGAAGTGGATTCCACACGGTTCTGCCCTGGTTCTTGTGTCGCTTTAACATCTTTATAAGTGACTTGGGTCAAGTCACTTAAAGAGTCAAGCAGAGGCTCATCAGACTTACAGATAACACTAAACTGAGTGGGGTCACTAATATTTTCAAAGATGGAAGTAGGATTCAATACTATCTTGACAGGATGGAGAACTGGTCCAAAACTAACAAAATGAATTAAAACAGAAATATATGTAAACTTTCTCACTTAGACAGGGGGTTTAGTAGATGCCAAGCTAAACACGAATCAGCAGTGTGATGTGGCAGCAACCAAAAGGCTAATGCAATCTTAGGCTGCTTCAGCTGTATAGCGTTCGTTGCATCATACCTGTATAGGTATATTGCAAGAAATAATGTTGCCAACTCTATTCTGCTTTGCTCAAACCTTACCTCAAGTTCTGCGTCCAGTTTTGGACACTGTGGATAAAGTTTGGGGCAGAAAAGGGCAACAAAAGATGGTTGAGGGGTCTTGGAGACCCAAGTCCTGCAAAGAAAAGTTGAAGTAGGTTGGATGTTTAGACTGTATTTAAAAACAAGAACTTATAATCAGATATTTGAAGTGCTGTTAAATAAATAATAGACCAAATTCATTTTTCTGATCTTTCCAGAGCGTCTGACCCAAGCCAGTGGGTTTAAACTACAAGAAAAAGGGATTCAGATTTAATAGTTGAGCCTTTGCTACAACGGGACAGTCTGTCTCGGAAGACGGTGGGCTCGCCTTTGTTAGCAGAGGCTGGATGGATGGTGTAATGGTTCTAGGGGTTGCTCGTGCGTAAGTTGCCGTTACTCCTTGCTAGGTTGCCTGGTTGAACCCTTTCTGTCTGGACAGCCTCAAGTTTTGTGGCTGCCTCAGTCGCTGGCAGAATCCGTCAGTGGGCGTTTCTTAAACCTCTTCCAGCATAGAAGCTGTTTGACGCCCAGTCTCCCTTTGCCTGCGCGGAAGTTTTCTGCGCAAAGTGGGTGTGGGCAACGGAGTACTTGTGCCCTCTCCGCTGGTCTCTTGCAAAGAGTCCTGGAGCCACCTCTCCGATTCCCCCATCTGCACCCCTTCTCCACTGGTGTTACGCTGATTTCCTTCCCCAGCGGATGGGCTACCTCTCCCCCTACTGGTACCCTCTCTGCCATCCCTCTGGAGCCTCCTCTCCACCTCCAGCTCCGATGGCAGTTCCCTGACAGATGGCTACCTATCAGGAATGCTTAACCCAGCAGGGCTTCAGGCAGAACGACCCCTGAGGTCTCTCCAACACCATAATGAGTGTTAGTTGTTTCATGGAGCATCTTAAGAAGTTTACATGAACTGAAAATAATGTTATATTATGAGTGATATCAAATGGTTCTGTTTTGTTTAAATCAGGCTTCCTCAACCTCGGCCCTCCAGATGTTTTTGGCCTACAACTCCCATGATCCCTAGCTAGCAGGACCAGTGGTCAGGGATGATGGGAATTGTAGTCTCAAAACATCTGGAGGGCTGAGGTTGAGGAAGCCTGATTTAAATTAAAAGGGAAAACGGGGAGAGAGAGAGAGAGAAAATAAAAAGTGTCTTGTATATCTCCTTTAAATGAGTTTGTTTAACATTAAACTAACAGCCGTCTCAGTTTTCTAAGTCAAAACAGAGACTCCATGTACAATAGGACATATCAGCAGAGTTTGCGAAACCCTGTACAATTTTATTTTTAGAAAAGAAAAGAAATAACCTCACACCTTCAAAACAGCCTAAATGACAACTGTGTCAGGCTGGAAACACTTCTGCCGCCAGGGTCTGGTCACGTGGTGGGATGAAACCATGGGCAGCATGGAGCATCTGCAACCCTGAACAGGCGCACTCCACACTGCAACATTATGTTGCAGCCCCCGCTTGCGAGCGCCATCATACTTGTGCTTCATGTTGTTTATGCAGCTCTGTGTGCAGAATCGACAAAAACAAAGTCATGCTTGGGACGTTTGCCAAATATTCCCACACTGGGGGCTCCGACCTGCTTTTCGCTCTTTCCTGCAGAGAGGCTCAGGGTGGACTGTCAGGAGAATACTTTTCTCTCCAGCTGACGCAACCGTATCCCTATAATTAGACCTCTGGGAATACTTCAGAAGGAAACAGACAGCTCTGCCTTGCCCCATAGACCTGTGCATCACAGCTGGCACTCGCTCGGGGGACCAGGATTGCAAATATACATAGAAACAACTACATAGAGAGCTAAGATAGCGAACAGTCCAGTAGTACAGTAAAATAATAATAAAAATAAAATCCTTGATATCTCAGGGCTAGAGTAGATACGACTGATTCATACATTGATTCCCCACCTTGTGATCACTGAATGAAGGAGCCTGTGGGGGGGGGCACCTCTGTTTCTCAGCCGAAAGTTGCACAGAGGCACCGTTTGCATGAATAGAGATCTCCGTGTGGGGGCTATAAGCAGAAGCAGCATGATTTTTGCACCTATAATAGCACTTGTTTTGAGTTGCTGTGATCACATAAAATTGCAATAGCTACATGTTACGGCCCCCACGTTGAAGTACTGCTTCATGCAGTGTAACTACGCCAGCTCCTCTCAGATGTGCGAAGCCGTATTGTAACTTTTGAATAATTGTTGGTTTTTTATTTTTAAAAATGTGGTTTATTATTTTTAAAAAAGAAGTGAGTTTTCAGATCCCTCAAACGCTGAGAGCAAGAATAGATTATCTACAGAGAACCTGCCTGGAAGCCATGATCAGTGATTTACTGATAACCAAGGAAAGTTCTCTTTTATTTAAAGTTTTCCCATTTTTAATGCGCGTCACCAAAGCACATCTTGGGACTATGCCATGTCTAATGCAGCCAATAAAGCGAGGTGAGCGCCGCAACCCCAGAGTCGGTCACGACTGGACCTAACAGTCAGGGGTCCCTTTACCTTTACCTGCATTGATAAACATCACAGGAAGTATTGATGTGATTTATGTAAGGTTATATCAGTATTCTTTTTGTGTGTGGCGGATGCATGCAGTCATCCGTGAAGCAGGGCACAACAATAATAGTAATGCGATTGATCACAAGTTTGATTTTTGGCAGTGGTATTTTTTCTGTGTGTGCATGTACACACGGAGATGTATGCATTGGCGACAGAAGGAAACCACATGCAGATGAACTGAAGGAACTGAATTCTGTAGCCAATTGCACATGCTCCAATTCTGGAATTAATTGTAGAAATTCACCTAATTAATCTAGAAATCAGAGGAGTCAAAGGCAGAACAGTGTGAATCTATTAAACAACAAAAGAACAGACTGGGGGGAAATGCACTCATCCCTAAAACTCCGCAGGGAGGAAGATTTACTTAAATATCATGAAAACATCCTTCTGCAGGAGCTGTTCAGCACAGAAAAGTAATGAAATGTCCTTCTTAGTCAGGAATGTTAAGTACAGAATGTGCAGGAGATGGACTAGGAGAATATTCCACTGAGTATTTTTCCATCAGTGGAAGTGGAAGCTGGGTTAGAATAGAGTGAGGACATGGCAAAGCGGAGGAGGCATGGATGGGGTTCTGAATCTGAAATTTCAGAAAGAGAATATAGTTATTTGGTTAAAAGGCAGGTAAGGTAAAGGTCAAGGGACCCCTGACCATTAGGTCCAGTTGTGGCCGACTCTGGGGTTGCGGCGCTCATCTCACTTTATTGGCCGAGGGAGCCGGCGTACAGCTTCCGGGTCATGTGGCCAGCATGACTAAGCCACCTCTGGTGAACCAGAGCAGCGCATGGAAACACCGTTTACCTTCCCGCTGGAGTGGTACCTATTTATCTACTTGCACTTTGACGTGCTTTCGAACTGCTAGGTTGGCAGGAGCAGGGACCGAGCAACGGGAGCTCACCCCGTCGCGGGGATTCGAACTGCCGACCATCTGATCGGCAAGTCCTAGGCTCTGTGGTTTAACCCACAGCGCCACCAGCATCCCAAGAAAGGCAGATAGAAATATGTAATTGGGCGTGGTTAGTGTATGGAACTTAATTTCATGTGCAAGCAGAAGGTCCCAGATCCAATTCCTGGCATCTCCAGTTAGGGTTGGGAGAGACTCCTGCCTGAAATCCTGGAGAAATGCTGCCAGTCAGTGTAGGTAATCCTGAACTGGATAGACCAAAGCTCTGAGTCAGCATAAAGCAGCTTCCTATGTTAATGATGATGATGATGATGATTTATTCATATCCCACCCATCTGACTGGGTTTCCCTAGCTACTCTGGGCGGCTCCCAACAGTATATTAAAAACACAATCAAACATCAAACATTAAAAACTTCCCTAAATAGGGCTGCCTTCAGATGTCTTCTAAAAGTCAGATAGTTGTTTATTTCCTTGACATATGATAGGAGGGCATTCCACAGGGTGGGCGCCACTACCGAGAAGGCCCTCTGCCTTGTAACCTCACTTCTCGCAATGAGGGAACCACCAGAAGGCCCTTGGCGCTGGACCGCATTGTCCGGGCTGAACGATGGGGGTGGAGATGCTCCTTCAGGTCTACTGGGCCAAGGCTGTTTAGCACTTTAAAGGTCAACACCAACACTGTATCGTCACTCCATAGGTAAAGTGCCCCCCCCCCCCCACTTTCACAGCAAGATAACTGGGATTCACTGGTAGGTGAGCACTTTCAGCCTTTACACTACCAGGAATGGATTCATTCCTCTTCACTAAAGGTTCTGAAATTGGAATGCATTTTAAAACCCATTTACAAAATTGCACACAGAGTTATCGTGTGGCCTGGGGGCATCGTGCTCCCAGGACTCAGAAACAGTGAAATGTTGTTATTGCATCAACTGTCCACTGTGTAATGGGCTGAGGGACATGCTAAATTGCGACCTCATGCAGGAGAGTCATGCACCTCAGAGTATGTGATAAGACCTAGCGTGGCCTGGGGTCACCCATAGGGGAGGAATCCGTTTTCTTTCTGATGTTATTGTATAAAGTTCCATGTCCTCAACCACATCACTGCTTCCAAGTGAGCGTCTTCAACCTCTAATAATTACGTAAACAATTGCATTCCCTCCCCTCAAATGAGCTGCTCTGAATTTAAAATTGTGTTGCCTAGGTTTGGGAACTCACTTCATATCATGAACAGATATGTTGCGTTATTTTAATCATTCCTGCATCAAAGCCTGATGGGATCTGTTCAAAGTTTGAAGTTATTAAAATATTTCCCACTTTGTCCTACAGTTGTAATAATGCAGCTCCCTGTAGTCAAGAGGAGTGTTTGTTGCTTTAGCATATTTATAAGTAATAAAGGCTAATTAAATCCAGCCTATCTGCAATAAAGTGGTATAGCCAGTGTAGGAGAGTGCCAAATAATGGATTTCCTGCTTTCGCATCTGCTTAGCTGATACTCAAGTGTTAAAACGCAATCGCTGATTTTTGGAAAGCTAAGTGGTCTTTTCCCCTAGAGACTGCTGGGTTCATGTTGCCACTTTGAACCTAATTAATCAACAGTGAAGCTCAGTGAGCCCAGGGTGTTGACTGCTCTTTTAATTGCTGTCTTCTGGAGTCACATGTTTTCCTTAACCTTCTCTGTAATAAAATGCTGCAGTAATAAAGGTCTCCGGTTCTGGTAGTAGGAGTATTCCATAGATGCAATCTCAACAAACTTCCTCTCCTACTCTTTATGGCACCTGATAAATGTTTAAGCATCATTACTATATGTCTATAGCAGCTTTGATGCATTTCACTCAAAGTACACACAGTTTGGTAAAACAACAACAACAACAACTCTGGTGAATGCTTTCAAAGTGGCTCACAACATGCCTTCCTGCCCAGCACATTGTTAAGTATAGTAATTTAATTTGCCGAAATGTAGGTGTTACTATGTGTTTAAATTTGATGGGTTGGTAACTGAATTCTGGAGAGTCCCCTAGTAGTTCTCATGTGATTGGTTAACATTGGTCATGTGGGATATATCTGGGGAAGGAGAGACTCCATTTTATGTGAAGCAAGATGAGTGTGTTTCAGAATCCACTGTGAACACTGCTAAGTTGAATAGAGCGTTGCAGTGCTTCTTCTCTGCTTGAAAGAAAGAGAGCAAAGCTGGAGGAGAAGGTAAAAGTGGAAATCTCTCATAGGAGCTGCAAGGCATGGACTACAGACTGCTGAGCTCAGGAAAGAGAGGAAAATAGGGTTGTTTGGAAGGTAGAAGAGACTGTAAGCCTATGCTTGGAAGCACTAGGTTGTTGTTTAGTCGTTTAGTTGTGTCTGACTCTCCGTGACCCCATGGTGTCTGACCTCATGCATGCCAGGCACTTCTGTCTTCCACTGCCTCCCGCAGTTTGGTCAAAACTCATGCTGGTCACTTCGAGAACACTGTCCCACCATCTCGTCCTCTGTCGTCCCCTTCTCCTTGTGCCCTCCATCTTTCCCAACATCAGGGTCCTCAGTAGCATGTTGGATGCCTTCCGACCTAAGGGGCTCATCTTCCAGCGTCATAACTTTTATATGCCTGTTGTCTTTGTCCATGGAGTTTTCTCAGCAGGGATGCTGGAGTGGCTTGCTGGTTCCTCCTATCACGTTTGGTCAAAACTCTCCACTATGACTTGTCCATCTTGGGTGGCCCTGCACGGCGTAGCTCATAGCTTCTCTGAGTTATTCAAGCCCCTTCGCCACGGCAAGGCAGTGATCCATGAAGGAGATCTGTCACTATAAGTTTCTGCAAGTAAAGTTTTTGGACGTTAACATCTGGGCATTGGTTTAATTTCCAAAGAAGGGTGATTTAAGCTTCTTGACTGTGTTTTGGCTACTCTTATTTCAACATGCCTCTGGTCCGGGATTGTGTGAGGAGGAGAGTAGTCAGTGAGTGGCGATGGCAGCACAGCACAATGGCAGGATAAAGCCTGGATTGGTGAAGCCTTCTGACTCCCTGGTCCATTGCCCAACCTCACCTGGCCAGCTGCTACCACCATCAATACCTGCAAGGAGGTCCAAGGCTTGCTTTCTCTTTCATTTTAACTGTGCAGGCGAGGAAATGTCTAAGAAGACTGGAAAGTGGTGCAGAAAACAAAAATCATGGGTGCATTAGACCAGTAGAATGTCCTCAGGATAGCTCAGTCAGTAGAGCATGAGGCTCTTAATTTCAGGTTTGTGGGTTTGAGCCCCACATCGGGTAAAAAAGATTACTGCATTGCAGGGTGTTGGACTAGTTTATTTTCATGGTCCCTTCCAACTTGACAATTCTATGATTTTAAGGTCCCATTCATCCCAGGGGGTACCTTTTGACGCTTATTGTGGCACAAGCTCTGTGTGACCCTGCAATTCCAGGTGGCTGGCATTATCAGCATTTTCAGCTAAAACAGATAAAGGAGAGATGCCACACTCAGGCCATTTCATCATGGAATCTAGCAAATTGCAGATTCCAAAGTAGACCACCCCCACCCCCCAATCTGCATATTGGTCTGAGTGATGTAAATCTGGTGAATCTGCTTCAGAAACCAAGCTTGCAAATTCCTCCCTCATCCTTAGCAGAAAAACTTTGCTATCTGGAAAAAGATGAGATGTACAGATTTACTCAAAGGCAATCATTCTGGGCCATAAGAGTGGGGAAGGCTTTTGTCAGATGTTTATAATATCACCTGGCATGAACATATCAATAGAAAATTGAGACATAAAGGATTCTATCCAAGATGAGTGCTAGTCTGTCATCAGCCAGAAGCAGGGCTTAGTTTGTGGTGGCCCCATAGCTGTGGAGTGCGTTGGCCTTCTGAACGAGCTCTGGTTTTCCGTGTCGTTTAGCTCCTTTTGCACATGAACTGCTGAGCCTTTGTTGACTCCCCCCCCCCCTCTTGTACACAATATTTTATGTTTTTATTACATTTTAATTGCCTCAGCGTTTTGCTTAAACTGCTTTGAGAACTGAAGTTTGGTATTAGAGCACATGCTTTGCATTTTTATTTATTTATAGTTCTTATTTGGGTTTAACATTTTCCGAATAGATAAAAAAGCAAGGGGGAAATTGTTCAGCTGGTATGCTGGGAAATAAACTTTGTCTGAAACTCTTGGGGAGATGCTGCCTCTTGTGGAAGATACTGGGCAAGGATAGACCAATGACGTCCGGTTTCCTTTGCTCACAGAGACTTGGGCAGGGGGGTGGGATGGGATGGGATGCAAATAGCCCGGGTAATAAGTGGAGAGGAATACATGGGAGAAGGTGCTCCTCCAGATGCAATATTTATCCAAGCCTGGTACTTCAGAGCTCTGTAGATAACAGAGGTGTTGACTCTGAATTAATAAACGAATAATGTAAATGTGCAGGGGTGTCACTTGTTAGTTTAAGGTATATTTTTTCTTCACACAGATAAGGACCAGGAGATCAACTGCCTTGAGGTGCCATCCAATTAATCCCTTGGCTTTTAAATTTAAATAAATTTGAATATCAACAAAACCTCCAAATGCATGTCTTCTGGGGTGATCATGAAAGAGGAGCATGGTGCCTCTTCCTTGTGAGACAGCATACAATTTTATAACCAATGCACACACACATACACACACACACCATGGTTAGAAATAAAGGGCACCTTTTTATTTTGTTTTTCAACAGTTTGGGAATATTGCATGTAGAATATTCCTTGTTAGTGTCACATCACAAAACATAAATGGCTGCAAAGAAGAAAGAAGAACGTTCAGATTCCATCATAATTGTAGATGGCCCCAATTTAAGAAGGCATATAGTCACTGATGTCAACAGTGTTGTCAGCTTCAATTGCCTCTGGTTCTTGCTGGAAGGCAGGCTACAGTGGTTTCAGGCTGGCGTACAAAATATCAAGTCCCTTTGCATGCTGAAAGCTGGATCTTTCCTTGTCGTTTAGTTTGATGTGGGAATAAGGTATACATAATGTCACCTGTTTGCTTTCTGCTGTTTGAATTCCTGCTTTTTTTCTTGTAGCTCAGCTGGAGTCTGTAGGTTGATCGGCACTGACCTAATTTCATGCCTGTACTTATTTTATTTATTAATGAAAGCTTTAGTCCACTCTTTATTACAAATTGCAGAGCAGATTACAAAACAACATACTATTAAAAAAACCAATCAATTATAAAGGTACTGTAAACAACAGCAGTGATTTGACTTCTCCTAAAACTTGGAGTAGCCTTAATTTCTCTCAGCATATGCCTGGAAGAACGTAAATGTTTTTAACCTGTCACTGGGCTCTCAAGAGAATTGGGGCATTCCACAGCCAGGGCACCATTGCAGAGAATCTCCATCGCTCCATCTCCATCGCTATCTTACAGGCAATGGGCAATGATGGGATATTAAGAAGGGCTTCCTCTGTCAACCTTAGATCCTGGGGTGGATAATATGAAGAGATCTTCTCCCACATATACCTGTCTTGCATTCAATGTAGGCCTTAAATCAGGGTGGCGAGCCTGCACCAATTCTGACAGCATTAAGTAAAGGGAAAGGGACCCCTGACCATTAGAATCATAGAATCATAGAGTTGGAAGAGACCACAAGGGCCATCGAGTCCAACCCCCTGCCAAGCAGGAAACACCATCAGACCACTCCTGACATATGGTTGTCAAGCCTCTGCTTAAAGACCTCCAAAGAAGGAGACTCCACCACACTCCTTGGCAGCAAATTCCACTGTCAAACAGCTCTTACTGTCAGGAAGTTCTTCCTAATGTTTAGGTGGAATCTTCTTTCTTGTAGTTTGGATCCATTGCTCCGTGTCCGCTTCTCTGGAGCAGCAGAAAACAACCTTTCTCCCTCCTCTATGTGACATCCTTTTATATATTTGAACATGGCTATCATATCACCCCTTAACCTCCTCTTCTCCAGGCTAAACATGCCCATCTCCCTTAGCCGTTCCTCATAAGGCATCGTTTCCAGGCCTTTGACCTCTGGACACGTTCCAGTTTGTCAGTGTCCTTCTTGAACGGTGGTGCCCAGAACTGGACACAGTACTCCAGGTGAGGTCTGACCAGAGCAGAATACAGTGGCACTATTACTTCCCTTGATCTAGATGCTATACTCCTATTGATGCAGCCCATTAGGTCCAGTCGTGGCCGACTCTGGGGTTGCGGCGCTCATCTCGCTTAATTGGCTGAGGGAGCTGGTGAACAGCTTCCGGGTCATGTGGCCAGCATGACTAAGCCGCTTCTGGCAAACCAGAGCAGTGCACGGAAACGCCGTTTACCTTCCTGCCAGAGCGGTACCTATTTATCCACTTGCACTTTGAGGTGCTTTCAAACTGCTAGGTTGGCAGGAGCAGAGACCGAGCAATGGAAGCTCACCCCATCGCGGGGATTCGAGCCGCCGACCTTCCGATCAGCAAGTCCTAGGCTCTGAGGTTTAACCCTCAGCGCCACCCGCATCCCTTTTTGACAGCATTAGCAAAAGGGAAAAAAGTAAAGTAGACACAGTGCTGGAAAAGAGCCCCCCCACCCCCAATTGATCTTCACGCATCAGTTGAGGAGGTGCTGTGTGTGCATGCAAGAAAATGCTTGTGAGAGATTGTGGCTACACCTGCTCCTGGCATGCAGAGTTGGCACGCCTCAAGAAGCGCGGGGTTAGCCTTAAAGGTTTCAATCAATAACATGTTAAATTCTGCCAGGCAACAGACAGGCAGCTAGTGCGTGCTCCACAAAATAAGTGTCATTTGACATTATGCAGATGCACCTGTCAATATCCCAACAGCTGCATTCTGCAGTAGCTAAAGTTTCCGGACTGTGGCCAGGCTATCCCAGTCCAGAAATGGAAATAGCTGGAGCACCTGCCAGAGCTGGAAATAGGTCGCTGAAGCCACCTTGGCCTCAAGTGACAGTTCTGCATCTCTGAGTATCCCCACCCCCTGAGCGTTAGCCTACCTCTTCAAGGCACATTTGCCGTGCAACCAATTCCTGAATATAAGATCGTAACAACCACCAACCAACCACCTCTGTCTTGTCAGTATTCAGCTTCATTTTATCGGCCCCCATTTGGTCCATTACTGTACCCGGGACCATAGCTGTCAACTGTCCCTTATTTGGCGGGAAAGTCCCTTATCCCAGCGCTGTGTCCCGCTGCTGTCCCTTATTGATGATGTCCCTTAAATTTCCCGGGTTTCAAAGGAAGCAGCTCCTCTCCCTCCCTCCCTGCCAGCCAGGGAGGAGGGAGGCTCCAACTGTGTTGCTTGGCTGCGTTGCTCACCCAATAAGGAGCCTAAGAATGACTGGGGGGTGGAGCTTGCATGCCTTGTTCCGATCAAATCGGCCACGTTGCCTGGGGACTCACCTTTGCTCAGCACTTCCCAGCAGAGAGGTGATGGTGGTCTTTCTTGCTGCATCCCCTTTGCCGGGTTGCTGCGCTGTGGGATCCACTGTTTGAGGCTTTGTTTGGCTGCTGGCTGGGCTTTCTGCCTTTGGCTCGGAGGGGCTCAGAAGTTGAACATACGTGTGCTTGGAAAATCCCTTATTTTGGCTGCTGATCCCTTATTTTCGAGGCTGTTGGTCCCTTATTTTCAAATCTGTAAGTTGACAGCTATGCCTGGGACTGGCTTAGTACTTCCCCTGGTTCAGATGATAAGAATAATAGAATCTCAGAAGAAATAGACCATGATGTCGTCAACATATTGATGACTCCGAGCCCCAAATCTGCCGCTTCATACAGAGGTTAAATAACATTGGAATATGTATATATGTGTTTCTTGGTGATCCGTGCTTTGTTTCTAGAAAAATAGATGTTGTTACTCACATGAAGTTGTTACAGTGCCACACTTCTTAACAAGAACAAAAAAGAGGTGCTGGTATTGCGTATCCCTTGAGTATCCCCTGGAAAAAAGCACTGTTGGTGACAATAAATCAATGCAGAAGTAGTACAGCTTGGAATCGGATGAGCAGTTTTATCTTTTGACTCCAACCCAAAAGTAGAGACATCACCTTGCCAACAAAGGTCCGTATAGTAAAAGCTCTGGTTTTCCCAGTAGTGATATATGGAAGTGAGAGCTGGACCGTAAAGAAGGCTGATCGCCAAAGAATTGATGCTTTTGAATTCTGGTGCTGGAGGAGACTCTTGAGAGTCCCATGGACTGCAAGAAGATCAAACCTCTCCATTCTGAAGGAAATCAGCCCTGAGTGCTCACTGGAAGGACAGATCCTGAAGCTGAGGCTCCAAGACTTTGGCCACCTCATGAGAAGAGAAGACTCCCTGGAAAAGACCCTGATGTTGGGAAAGATTGAGGGCACAAGGAGAAGGGGACGACAGAGGACGAGATGGTTGGACAATGTTCTTGAAGCTGCCAGCATGAGTTTGACCAAACTGCGGGAGGCAGTGGAAGACAGGAGTGCCTGGTGTGCTCTGATCCATGAGGTCACAAAGAGTCAGACAAGACTAAACGACTCAACAACAACATTTCTGGGTTATTGTCTTCCAAGAGTCAGTCAAACCTCTGATAACCCTCAGGAATCTCCATAAGATGCCACAAGCCAAAGCAAGGGCCCCTGAAGTGCTTTCTGGCACCTCAGTGATTCAGACATCAACAAAGTGCTGCAAACAAGCATCTGCTCAAAATCAAAAGCCTTATCTCTAAACTTACCATAATGGCAGGGTGGGGTGCTGGGGAAAAGGAATGGCAAACACCAAAGTGTCAAAAGGGTGCAAAAAGAGAGCTGCATTGTGGTTAGCTGGATTATCTTATAACAAAAGAGAATGGTTTTGACAGCATCCCTCAAAACTTTGGGGAGGCAGCAGTTTTCCAAGAGCAAAACCTCTGTCTCTAAGCTTTAAGAGGGTGCTGGCATGAGAGGAGGGGAAAAGCACGGAGGGAGAGTTGTGGCTGACAGGTCAAGCTTGTAATCAGAGGGAATTATTTTACCAAGAAAGCAGTTCTTCCCACCCCAAAACCAACTTGCACAGAAGCCCCCGGCCCTACTGTTTGCAGTTTTCAAGGTTACCCACTCAAGGGCACATCTTTTATATCTGTAGTTTTCAGAACAATTGGTCACAAAACACTAAGGGAGATCAAGTGATCCTCTCCCCACCCCCCAAAAAAACCCCCACACAACTGCATTTTCAGTCCTTGCAGAAAGAGCACTGCAGCTTTTATTCTGAACTTTTGCGGGGTTTTGTTCTGGGGTGGATCACCCAACTCTGTCCATTTTTAAATATATATTTTAGTTATTGACAGTTCCTTTTGGGAACACGTTTTAAAGGTATTCAGCACAGATATCCCTAGACCTCTCTGCCTGTAATTTGCCTGGCTTTCTTTGCATTGGAAAAGCTACTATGGTTGTGATTTATGTTCACTGTATCAGAGAGATTGGGAAAATTATACTCATTTTTTAATAAAAAAAAATCCAGTAGTGACTGGTGGGGGTATGGAACAGATTAAGAAACTCTTAACAGCAGCCCTTTTCAGAAAACCATTGAAACGATCCTTTTGAATTATGGCAGGATTTTGTTTGTTTGTTTGTTTAAAAGCATATCTAAACTGCTTAATATTTAAAATTTCAAAGTGGTATACAAAAATAAATTCTGTGGGCAGTATTCAACTAAAGTTTACTTTGAGTAGAGGTCTTGAAATTAATGCACCTAATTTAGCTATGTTTGTTAATTTTAGTGGGTCTCCTTTAAATAAATCATAGTTGAATATCATCCTGGTGCTCATCACAATCTAGTAATAAGCGGCCCAATCTGATGGTTCCAGGAAAGCTTGGACAAAAATATGTGTCTTTACAAGCCATCTAATGCCATTGATGGGCGATGCTTTACATATGGCACAGGGAAGGACATTGGAGACAGAGACTGTTGCCTGCAAATTTCATCTAGTTCTGTCCAAAACTAAAAACATTCTAGAATCTAAATGGTTCATTTTTGAGGAGGTGTCTAGCACACAAAAAACCCTGAATATATTTGCCTAGAATTTGACAGGCTTCACCCACTCTGGATGGCTACGATGCCTGCAATTTCGATCCACTTCTATGAAAAGAAGGGAGGGGAGGTCATAGTCATTATAATTGTGGCACAGTTTCTCAAAAAACTGTGGGCAGTGTTTAATGGACCATTTGTGTATTAATGAAAGAACTCCCTATTTCCTTCTTCTGGGAGATATTTTCATATCCTGATGTTCAAAGTGAAGAGCTGTCTCTTCAAATCAAGAGTGAAGGGGAAGTGAAGCCCGAGCTTTCACTTTCGCTTCTTACAGTGAGGCGAGCCGCTTGAGCCCTTCGCCTGCTTAGCCATGCATTAACACTGAAGCTATCACTTCTGGCTGAAAACCTCCGAATTTAGGCCTAAAGTCTTCATTGATTCTAGCCCTGTGCAACCTCCCCTGCCTGCCCTCACTCACATTGGTATGCAAGGCCAGTCTCCTGACATAGATAAATGCAGAGTGCTCCTTTGTGACAGGGACTGGGCTCGTTAGGAAGTGCTTTAGCTGTCATAGGGCTCAATATAAGATGGATCAGCTAGCAGAATCTTACATTCTTTGGTCCTCCAGCAACAGAAGCTTGGGTTGTCCAGCTGTGAGCAACACATTCATTATTGCAGTACAAGGAGTCCAATTCACATGGCATTGTGCTGCCGATAATGGACGACCTACTTACCTCTAGGCTGGGCGCGTTTGGCCATGAATGCAACCAAAGGAGGAGGAATTGCTGTGGCTCGAGAAGTCTCTCTAGCAAAGTCCCATAAATTCACTCCCTTGCTCACCAGCACTGAACGTTGCTCCCCTCTCTGGCAAGCCCCTCTGCCACCTTCCGCATGCCCAGCACAAAAAGCCCCTTTCTGATTAACTCTGCAGTAGGCTCCAGAAGAAACCCAATGTGCGCAAGAAAATAGCACCCCAAGGACAGACAGATTGTGACCACAAGTAACTGCTAAGTCATACCCTCCAATATTTCTCTGATGAAAATATGAACAGCCTATTCAACAACAATTTATAGCCTGCCCATCTGTCTGGGTTGTCCCAGCACTCTGGGCACCTTCCAACATATATTCAAACATAATGAAACATCAAAAATTAAAAAAAAAAAAACCCTATGCAGGGCTGCTTTCAGATGTCTTCTAAAGGTTGTGTTGTTACTTATCTCCATGGCTTGGGGTCACATAACTCCATACCGTCCGATGAAAATAGAGATGCCCTACCATACTCTCCAACATTTCTCCGATGAAAATAGGGTTGTCCTATGGAACAGCTCCCATCAGACGTCAAGGAAATAAACAACTATCTGACTTTTAGAGGACATCTGAAGGCAGCCCTGTTTTGGGAAGTTTTTAATGTTTGATGTTTCATTCTGTTTTAATATTCTGTTGGGAGCTGCCCAGAATGGCTGGGAAAACCCAGCCAGATGGGTGGGGTATAAATAAATAATTAAAGTTGTTGTTTTATTTGCAGAGAATATGCATCCTACATAAAATGCAATGTGCTGACCAGGAGAAACCATTGTGATGCCCTCCAGATGTGTTGGGCTCCAGTCCATGGTCATTGGGAAGGTGGAAGTTGTACCCCAACAACATATGCTACCCCTCCTAATTATTATTATTATTATTATTATTATTATTTAAATTTCTATACTTCCCTTCATCTGTAGATCTCAGGGTGATTGACAACATAAAACTACAATACAAAATACAAAATTCATAATAAAAATAAGAACAAAATTTGAATGACCTCATATATATAGTACCTATATGTCTCTGTTGGATTCCTGACTGCATTTCCTGAATGCACAGGGATAGAAAAAGTCTCATCTGTGTCCTCAACTGGGACTGTTCCATTATGCTCAGTTACTGAAGTTTCCTGAGTGGGGAAAAGGTATACTTTTTTCAGTAGATTTCCTGAAAACCAAATTCCAGAGAAATTGGAATGTCCTGTTCAAATAAAACATATTCCTGAGAATTGGTCCCATGGATTTGGGAGTTAAGAGATTTACAGACAATGCTATTTTTCCAGGAAAAAGAGGTACCAGAACTCACTATGAACACCTCCCTTGTTCTCTTACAATGGCAATGGCGCCCACCTGAGAGGTGGTGGAACTGCTGAAGAAAAGCCTTGCTTACAGATGCAATGGGCAATAGGCTGCTGTTCCTGAAACCAGCCAGCTGGTACTTAGAATAAGGAACTGTGGTGAGCAAGAGCCTAGGATCCAGTGGAATAGCAGGCCATGCTGACAGTTCTTTGCACTGGGAATGAGTGATGAGCAACAGCTGGTCAACAAATAAACATGCAAGCATTATATATACATGCATGCAGATGTACCATTGTGGGAGGTAAGGAAAACATTAGCCCATGGAGGACGGTAGTGATACTATTCAGATTGTCATAGGCAACAACCCTTAACTTCCCAGTGGCACAGCAATATCTGTAGAGTGGGGTTGTACATATTTATTATGGCTGAAGGGATATATGTGCAGGTCATTGGAGAACAAGTGTCCTCGCCCCAAAGCAGCTTTGATGTGAAACAATCAGCAGCTGTTCCTTTGATATCTCAACATCTGAGAAAATTCAGATGTTTGGCTTCCAGTTTTTGCTTAATGGCAGTTTAGCATTTTGTCTGAACCCTGAACCGATTAACTTCCACTGTGGTTTATTGCACATAGCCAACTTCATAAATCACGATTTGAACTTGGGTTGTTTCAATAAACTGTAATTAAGGCTAACCATCGTTTGTCTGGGTTTCTGCATAGCATTAAACCATAGTTAGGCAAAACTGGAATCAAAAGGTTCTGATTTCTTTGCAGACATGCATGGGCCCAAAGCTCATCCGAGTTTGTTCCTGTAGACATAAACCATAGTTGATGGTTTTGTTGGAATGTAGCCACTGTGTGTATTGCAAGCAGCTTTCGTCTTTTGTACCCTCAAAGTGTTCCTTCATGTGGCAAAAACATACCCTGCACCTGTAAACTGAGCCAACGCTGAATGTACAGGTGCTTCCTCATATGAAAGAAATCGTTACAAAGCATTAAGCAAGCTTTGAGTTTTGCAGAACTCTTCAGGCTAGAGGTTAAGCCAAGCAAGGATAGGTTGGTGTTAAAGCCCCAACGTCTTTATTGGTTTCAGTCTTAAATTGGAGTGTGAAAAGAGTTAACAAACTTAATAGATAGGCTCTCCTAGGAGCTATGCAGGTTTCAGGTTCCACCTAGAGGTGATGGGATCGAAAAATCAGATATTGGTTGACACCCCCTTTTAAAATACAGTGGAACCTTTTGTCGAACAAATCGGGTGAGTGTTCTGGTTTGCAAGCATTCTTTGGAACCCAGATGTCCAATGTTGCTTTTGATTGGCTGCAGGAGCTTCCTGCAGCCAATCGGAAGCCACTCCTTGGTTTCCAAACGTTTTGGAAGGCGAACAGACTTGTGGAACGGATTCCGTTCGACTTCCGAGGTATCACTGTATATATAATTCAGCAGAGAGTGACAGTAATGAGAAACTTGGCCATTCTTACATGTTTACATTAGCAAAGTCAGATATTACTTTTGTAAGAGAAGTCAGATTAGGTAGCTTTATCAAAATAACAACAACAACAACAACACCTAGTGCTCGGAGGGAAGTGTACCCTAGAGAATAAAGTTCCATATTCAGGTGGTAAAAATACAGTTTTGTAAAATAATTACCAAAAGCAATCCTTGTATCATCCAGACCACATGAACTATTAGAATATTAAGGGTAAGAAAGATGCTTTTCATAATGTTTCCGCTGGTTTCACTTTCTTTTCTGATTGCTCTGAGCTCCTTGCATTTAATTTGAGTCAGATTAAGGACATTTACGTATAGAAGCTGACGCACAATGCAAACAACAGTGCAAGGGATGCTGCTGTCTGGTTTCAGAAGAAGAAGAGGAGGTAGCAGGGAGCCTTTATTTTCAGGCCAAACAAACCATCTCACCAACAGCAGTTGCTGAGTGATTGAGCTCTGTGTAAATCACTGGATTATCTGCTAAAATCCTGTGATTTCTGGGCATTAATTGCAAAGCAAACTCCATTTAGTTTACTGAGATGCTGCAAGGCAGCTGGAGATTAAGAGACAGATAACAAAAGAGGATTGGTAATGGTATTCAAAACCTTTCACCTTTAAATCATACACAGTACAAACCTTACTGTCTAAATTGCAAAAATTCCTTTCCCCCCAGAAGCTTAGAGCTTTTTTGTATGCAAAGCATCTTTTCCTCATTTTCCAAGTCAAACACTGTATTTAGAAGCTAGCGCTGCATACATTAATACTTACAAAGATTATAATGTTGTTTTTAATCTACTGCTAGACAGATCGAAACAAATGTAGAAATACCCATTTCGAATCCGAGAACAAATGCAAAATTCAGACAGGAAGCCCACTGAAGCAAGCCCAGTGAGGGGAGATATAACTCTAGGGCTGGTCACCCCCAAGACCTTTGCCCCCCACCCCTTTCAGCCAGCACTTAGAGTAAGAAACAATGAAATATAGTCTGCTACCATGTGCAATAGTAAGCAGGTCTGTAAGCACATTGAACCATGATGTGGAATAACCAGATAACAACAACAAAATCATTGGGGAAAGATATGCACAAAGGTACCAATGGAAATTTAAAATTAAGCCAAAGTACAGTTGAGCTAGGTCTGTGTATGCTTTAAGATTGTTAGCATGGGAAAAGCGAATGCAAAGATCCAAATAACCATGCAGAACATAGCAGTTGGGAGCCATCCCATGGCTCCGCAGCCCGTACCGTATTTTTCCGTGTATAAGATCTTATGTTTTTTACTAAAAATTGGGGTCGTCTTATACGTGACTGGTGAATGCACAGGGGTTCAGGCTCTGGCTCTGGTGTGGGTGGCTCAGTGTCAGGGGCATGGCTGAGTTGGACGCCTAGGGAAAATCTGACTCTATAGATGAGGGAATGCAGTCATAGAACAAGAGTGGGTTAGTTTGACTCCCCTTCCTCCTGAGTTTCCAACCGCAGATAGAATAGTAGACTCAGAAGGCTCACAGTCGGGGGGGAGGAAAGAGTCAGCCCTGAGGGGATCGCTATGCAACCAGAGTAATTCATTTATGTTAGGTCTAATTTGAGACAAACGCTCATCTCCTCATCAATTGTTAGCCGTCCTGAGCCCGGCTTCGGCTGGGGAGGGCGGGATATAAATAATAAATAAATAAAATTATTATTATTATTATTATTATTATTATTATCCACACAAAGAAGCCTTTCTCTTTTCTGATCTTTCTTATTTGTCAGAGTTGAAAATCCCTGTTCACAAAAATATGTTGTGGAGAATGGTAGAATAATTGCTAGTGCTGTTCAAGGATGGCATGTGTGTGTATATGTTATATAATATGTATAATATTTTGATGGTATACTACAGACAGCAATCATTTTGTGTGGTGGTTTCGTTCCCAGTCCCCAAGCACATCAGTGGGGTGCAGATAAGTGTGCCCTGCCCCATTCCACCCAGTCCAGCCCCCATTGCTCCCTCTTCTGAGTCCAAAAAGACGTTTGAATTGGCAATCACACGTCAATTGGATGCCCCTAAAATGGTCTCTCCTGTATACTACAATGAAATGTTGATATATTCGTTTGATTGTCCTTGAATCTTCCACACACACTTGCCATCCTCTCCTGACACCCTAGTGTCGTGCACCACACCCTTGGAGAACCACTGGCTTCCAGTAGTAAGGAAATACAAGATGCACTCATAAGGCCCATCTACTTGAGCCTTCCCTACTGCTGGAACATGGATTGGTAGTAGCAACCTTTGGCACGTGATGTCCCAGCTCCCTTGCACACCCAGAGAGTAGGCAGTTTTTGTGTAAGTATTTCCTGCTGGGAGAGAGGAGGGAAGCTGTTTAATGGCAACAGCCTCCAGGGACTGGATTAAGTCCATATAACAGGCAGCACTGACTTGCTCCTAACTCCGGATGTGATTGCTGTTGTCTTCTGTTGGCAATAGCAATGTTCTCTAAAGGTAGCTAGTTTTTAAAGTATGAATGACATCACTGATCATATCAAATCACAAAAGACAGAGAGGTTTTATATCATCTCCGACACATCACTGAAATGGGAAAGTACACAGTCACCAATCCATGTCTAGTAACCTTTAAACAGTGCATTTAAGCATGACATTTGAATACACGCACTACTGAATATTTAGCTCTCTGATTTTGTTTTATTTTTTGCTTTCCATTCTAATTCAACATTGCTACAGTGTTTCAATATCTTAATCTCCATTCTAAACTGATTTGTCGTGATGTTATAATCTATTCTATTATTCTATTAATGACTGTGATTTTTTATTTGTTTTTATTTTGTACATTTTCCATAGAGCTCATGTTATTGGGTGCCTGATAAATTGGCCATTAGATCTGTGTCCTAAGTCCCTAAACCAGAAAGTTCTAGGCAGAAGTCTGCCTGTACAAATGGATCTTCATAGCTGGATTAGAGTGACAGCAGACTGAGGAAGAGTTAACAGCATAAATAACATTGATGTAACCAATTTATGACCACTGGTCTACCTTACAGCTCCTTCATGGTGGCCTAAAGAAGGGGCCACCAATGCACCCATCAAGGACTTCATTGGGGCTCCAGAATCTAAGCTTTCATTTCATCCAGACTTCCTAGAAAGGAAGTTATGAAGCAAAATGTGCAGGTACCCTTCTAAATAAATTTCTGTGAAATGAAGCAGCCTGGCTGCTCCCTGCCTACGTTTTAGCTGATGAATCAGAGCTGTACAGCTTGATAAGTTGGTTGTTTGGACACCAAGATATTGGCATTCATGGAGTCCTAAAGGACTTCTGTTTTCCCTTCCTCTTTAGCACACTTTTCCTCCTTCTGCCTTGTTTTCTTGTTTTTTTGCTCTCTGTAATTTGCCCTTCCTTTTCACTCAGCAACTGGTAGTAGACTCATCTGAGATTGGGTCCCTAGAGATTATTTTCTGCAAATACTACTACAGCGGTACCTCATGTTACGTACGGCCCCCCTTACGAATGCCGTGGGTTACACACTCCGCTAACCCAGAAGTAGATGTCCCTTGTTGCGACCTTTGCCCCGGGATGCAAGCGGAAATTGCAGCAGGAGGCGCCATTAGCAAAAGCGCGCCTCATGTTACGAGCGGTTTCCTGTTACGAACGGACCTTGGGAACAGATTAAGTATGTAACACGAGGTACCACTGTACACAATAATTGCCAGTGGGTATAAATAATCTCCCCTCACCCCAAAAACATGTGTAAAAACTTTGTAAAAAAGGTTAGGCATGTCTCCTGCTCTGCAGGGGTTTAAAAACAAGGCACTCATAGAGAATTCACTGCAGAAAGCCTGTGCAGCAGCCAGTTAAGCCTCCTCTGCCATGGAAATACAATTATGGGGAAAGTATCACCATGACTGTGCTTTCTCACCCTCCAACATTTCTCTGATGAAAATAGGGACATCCTATTCCATTATTAACCTAGACAGCATCTTAAAAAGCAGAGACATCACCTTGCCAACAAAGGTCCGTATAGTTAAAGCTATGGTTTTCCCAGTAGCGATGTTTGGAAGTGAGAGCTGGACCATAAAGAAGGCTGATCGCCGAAGAATTTATGCTTTTGAATTCTGGTGCTGGAGGAGACTCTTGAGAGTCCCATGGACTGCAAGAAGATCCAACTCTCCATTCTAAGGGAAACCAGCCCTGAGTGCTCACTGGAAGGACAGATCCTGAAGCTGAGGCTCCAATACTTTGGCCACCTCATGAGAAGAGAAGGCTCCCTGGAAAAGACCCTGATGCTGGGAAAGATGGAGGGCACAAGGAGAAGGGGGCGACAGAGGACGAGATGGTTGAATAGTGTTCTCGAAGCTACCAGCATGAGTTTGAACAAAATGCGGGAGGCAGTGGAAGACAGGAGTGCCTGGCGTGCTCTGGTCCATGAGGTCACGAAGAGTCAGACACGACTAAACAACAACATTCCATTATTATTATTATTATTATTATTATTATTATTATTATTATTATACCCCACCACTTTAGGCAGCTTCCAACATATAAAAACATCAAACAATGTTAAACAATAAAAAGCTTTCCTATACAGCGCTGCCTTCAGATGCCTTCTAAAGGTTGTCTAGCTACTTATCTCCTTGGCTCGGGAGTCACATAACTCCATACCCTCTGATGAAAATAAGGATGTCCTACCATATCCGCCAAATTTCTCCAATGAAAATAGGGACAAAAGCGGGACATTCCAGGATCAAATCAGAAACCAGGACAGCTTCTGTAAATCCAGGACTGTCCCTGGAAAATAGGGACACTTGGAGGGTCTGCTAGTGCTGTGTTATGTCATGCCCTCCATGACAGCCTTTTTGTGTTCTGCCATGCCCCTCCACCATGGCAGCCATTTTGTGACTGATACCCACAGCGCCCTCTCAAAATTCATGATGTGCCCACTGGTCCAAAATGGCTGGTGACCCCTGGCCTAAACAGAGAAGGTCACAAACTACAATATAAGAATTTCAGTTTATTCACCATGTTTGCTTCACTGATGTACTTCAATGTTAATGCTTCAGAAGAAGGAATTCCTTAAACAGAACTGTTATGTTTTTCTTTTCATGGACCCGAGGGTTAAAGATGTAATCAAAGATGGAAATCCAAATAATCTGCTATTTTCTTCATTAGGAAAGCTCTCTTATTTATTGTATTTATGGATCTTTCTGAATATGAAATTAATGGCTTTCTGGCCTACGCTGTGAAGCAATTATCTGGATTCTGCAATGCTTGTACAGGAAAGTCCTGCCACATGCTGAATGCAGTTGGTTTATTGACAGGTTTTAATTATATCTCTGGCTTCCTACAGCTTTTGGGGAGGATTGCTTTTCAGTGACGAAGCTGAAGAATATTTCTGTTCACCAGCCTATAAATCCTGCTCTCATTAAAACAATCAGCCAGCTACAGTTTTGACAGCAGATTGATATTTTTACATTCCACTTGAGAAAAGTCTTCACAGCTCTACTTGTCTTGTTGGATTTTGATTTTTTTGAGCCAGATTCTCTAGTCTTAAATGTGCATATATTATGCAAAATGCCATTCCAGTTTTTTTGCATGCTCTTGGCATTATGCAGATGTTCCTGGTATAAGTTCCACGCATGACATAAATGAACGTATTGCTACTTTTACTGCATTTTGAGCAGCAAGGGGCATGGCACTTCCATGTGCTTGGAAGGAGGCATTGGGTGGTCATGCTGTTTCTTAACATTTATGCGCATTTGCTGGTTTAACACATTAAGCATTCCAGCCAAAAGCCATTGACCCCATATAATCTCCAGGGCCAATACCAGCACCCCAAGATAGCTGTAGAGATCAAACTTGACTTTCTACCTTTCTCAGGGCTCAGCTGCACTGAAGGCTAATGAGGATTTCAAGCTGCTTGTGTCGCCATTTTGTGTCTGTGTGTGTGTGTGCATCCACACAACATCCCGCTCATCCAAGTGTTAGCCACACTTCCCCCACCACCACTAAATTCAGATATTCCTGATCCATGGGGATATTCTGATATGGGAAGAAGATCCAATATGAAATGTGTGCTACCTGACTGTGGATGTGTGGTAGCGCATTGTGTGGCTGGGTTTTATTAACATAAAAGGTGCAACAGTGTTTCACAGGTAACAAATAGCTGCTGATACACTCAAAAGTATGGGTAGGCAAACTAAGGCCCTGATCCGGCCCAATCGCCTTCTAAATTTGGCCCGCAGACAGTCTGGGAATCAGCATGTTTTTACATGAGTAGAATGTGTCCTTTCATTTAAAATGCATCTCTGGGTTATTTGTGGGGGTTGCCTGGTGTTTTTACATCAGTAGAATGTGTGCTTTTATTTAAAATGCACCTCTGGGTTATTTGTGGGACATTGGTTCATTTCCCCCCCAAAAAATATAGTCCAGCCCCCCACAAGATCTGAGGGACAGTGGACCGCTCCCCTGCTGAAAAAGTTTACTGACCCCTGCTCAAAAGGGACATCAGCTTTCCTGGCTTGGAATGTCGCACACATCTTTAAATATTATTTTATGGCTCACTTTGTGTAAATCCAGTGCGTTGCAAAACTTGTACAGTGGTACGTCGGATTACATACGCTTCAAGTTACATACGCTTCAGGTTACAGACGCTGCTAACCCAGAAATATTACCTCAGGTTAAAAACTTTGCTTCAGGATGAGAACAGAAATTGTGCTTTGGCAGCGTGGCGGCAGCAGGAAGCCCCATTAGCTAAAGTGGTGCTTCAGGTTAAGAACAGTTTCAGGTTAAGTACGGACCTCCAGAATGAATTAAGTACTTAACCTGAGGTACCACTGTATTAAAAAATAAAATAAAAACAATTTTTTAAAAATACCTGCACACATGCTCACAATGAACCTCAGGTTTCCAGAACTTAAAGTGTTACTAAGGGGAAGTACTAACTGGGGACAACACACACACTGTGAATATATTCCACCAACTAGTGTGGATGGAAAGATCGATTTGGGAGGCATAAAATCGCAAGTGCTCATGTGTGGATGGAGGCGCAGAAATGCACCCAGGAAAACAGCAAGCCACACATGCACGTCCCAAAGTGCAGAAACAGCCTCAGTCTCAGTCTTTCCGGATTGCAGTCTTCTTCCAAAACATTTAGATTTACATCATCCTAAAATATATATTTTAAAAAATGAGGGAAGGAGCTAAACTAAGCACTGGGAGGCATGACCTTTTGCAGAAACGACTCTCACCTTCCAGAGGAGTGTGCAATTATTTTCTAATTATTTACCTATAATTTACTAGCAAACTGTGTGTCTGGGAAACCAGTAAAGCAGTGTCCTTAGGTACTACTGGATAAATTAACCTTTTCCTTCCCAAAGTTCCACTTGAAGCTGCCCTCTATTGAGGCAGGTCATTGGTCCACTGGTCTAATGTTGTCTAGTGTTTGGGAAGCACTCCTGTAATGAATGTGAGAGATGATGACTTGCCTAAGGCCACTGGATGTCTTCAAGGCGGAAGCATGGGTTTTAGTGGCAATAGTTTCGTGACTTTTTCAGCCCAAGGGTCACATCCTGCACCATACCAGTGGCTGGTAATGTGAGAGGTCAAAAGTGAGTGTTGCAAAACAGGTGTGAGTCTTCCAGCCATGCAAAACCGTGTTTCTGCACATACACACATCCATCCATCCATCCAGGGGAGCCAGTGTGGTGTAGTGGTTAAGAGTGGTGGACTCGTAATCTGGTGAACTGGGTTCGCTTCTCCGCTCCTCCACATGCAGCTGCTGGGTGACCTTGGGCCAGTCACACTTCTCTGAAGTCTCTCAGCCTCACTCACCTCACAGAGTGTTTGTTGTGGGGGAGGAAGGGAAAGGAGATTGCTAGCCGCTTTGAGACTCCTGAAGGGGAGTGATAAAACGGGATATCAAATCCAAACTCTTCTTCATCCAAGCAAGAGGTATTGTCCAAGTCTGGTGTCCTCCAGCCAGGAGCTAACGGAGCAGAGCCAATGAGAGGTGTGGTCTGGATAAAGAAGCTTAGGGGAAAAGGAGTGGTCTAGGGAGCCCTGAAGGACTGCATTCATCTCCTGGACTTTAGGTTCTCCACTCCACCAATAATCATAATTGCAGCACATTGGATGTTTATTTAAATTTGGGTCCACAATATAAATATTTCTGCTCTTACTTTGCTTCTTTCTCTTTCAGGTGCAGCAACCGGACGCAGTGTGCTGTGGTGGCAGGTCCAGATGTGTTTCCTGACCCTTGTCCAGGAACATACAAATATCTAGAAGTGCAATATGAATGTGTCCCTTACAGTATGTATACCACCTTCTTATCATTCTTTTTCTTTCAGTGCATGAATGAGAATTTTTGACTGTACACTTGTTTCCCCCAAGGGATTGTAAAATCACTTTGTCGTCCTGTAGGAGAATCGGTGTGCTATTTTACCTATTTCCACTGGGTAAGGAAGTTCCTGGTCTGAATCCTGCTTTTGCTAATAGCTGGCCCAAGGAAAGCCGCTCCCACTCTGCCTTACACACCCCCATTTCCAAAATAATACTATGGTGGTTTTCATTGATATGTCGCAAGATGTGGTAATGGCAATGGCTTAGATAGGCTTAAGACGCCATTAAACATGTCCGTGTTGGCTTCATTTGCCCAAAGCTATTGCTAAAGAGGCTATATTTAACCTCCAGGTTTCAAAGCAGTTTTTGGGAGGAAGTAAACAATGACAGAAGTTTTTCTTCCTATGTGCTTTTTGTTTGTGTGCTTCCCATAAAACATATCATATCATTCCCACCGTGGGGAATGAGACGCTGTCCTAGATGAGTATTTGGTCTGATTCACCATGGCTTTTCTCAAATTCTTATTAAATGTATTTTGAATGCCCCCTCCCCCACACAAAACGTTATATAAATGCTAAGCAGTATGAACATTGTAGGTGCATGTTACCCGACGGTGGTGGTTTGCATTATTGACGTTTCATAATTATGCTGAAGTAGAGCACCTCCTTGCATTTTTGGAACAGAAATAGAAACTGTGTTGATACGAAAACAAGCCATGTCCGTTTTCTTACTGAAATGTACCTTTCTACACTAATGGCATTTCTTCAAGCTCTTTCAGCGCTAGAATTCAGTTTGGGAGGCATTGCTGTAGCTGCGTATTGGAATATCGCTGGACTAGAACAATGTCAAGTTGTTTTTTAAAAAAGTATCACACTGTTTGATTTTCAAAAAAGTAGGCAAAGCTTTTTACACTCCTGCTGAAAAAAACAGTAACACTAAAAAAAGGGGGGAAAGGAAGAATGCGGTAGCAAGTAATAATTTACTTTACCAGGGTCTTCTCTCTACAGTTAGCACTGCAAGGATGACTTGGAGAGGTGCCTTTTAGATGGTTCACCTGTTCAGAGAGAGCACACAGAAATGAGTTCATTAGTGAAAGACCACGTGTTATCTTTTGGACCCAAGATCCTTTTTGATCAAGGATGCCAGAGGCTGAACCACGTTTGTTTATTTCCTGAAACATAGATGGTGTTTGATTGTAAAAACAACCACAGGCGCCTCAAATCACAACCTGGGTGCAGGGCAGGTGGCCTTAAGCACTGAATTTCGAGCCTACTGCATAAAAGAGAGATATCTGAACACTGAGCAGCTCCAACTGTGTGTATGTCAGGATGCAGAATGTCTACTCGCCCTACATGCATTTGTGTATTTGTCATTTTTGTGCTGCTTTTCAATTTTAAGTGTTCCCAGGGTGTCCTTCGATCACCTTTTGTGTGTAGGATATTTAATGTATGAAAGGAGGCACATGTGCCCCATCACATCTGGGATTTCCGTAAAGAAGTGTGTGAGAACTGGCATTATTATTATTATTATTATTATTATTATTATTATTTTATTTGTATCCTGCCCTCTCCGGCCGAGGCTGGGCTCAGAGCGGCTAACATCATAAAAACAACACAATATGCATAAAAACAGACACCAGTTAATTAAAATACATCTTAAAATTAATTCAGACAAGTTAAAATCTGGGCAGGTGGCAATTATCAGGTTGGAATTGAGAGTGGTTAAGACTTGCCAGCACCAACTGTTTCCACTGATCATAACAAGGACCTGTGAGCGGGTTGGGGGCCTCCTTCAGGCTTGGAAAGTAAGTCAAACTGCATCCTGCCCAAAGGCCTGGCAGAACAGCTCCGTCTTGCAGGCCTTGCAGAAAGATGTCAAATCCCACAGGGCCCTGGTCTCTTGTGGGAGAGCGTTCTACCAGGCTGGGGCTCTCCAACATTTCAGTCGTGAATATAGGGACACTTGTACTTCAGTAGGTAGGGGCTCGGGGTGGCGTCTGGGAGTCCAAAGACATGGGCAGATGGGCAGCAGTGGACAAGTGCAATCCATAGTCAACTGTGCTATAAGCAAGAAATGAGGCCAGTCAAATGCATATGATAAAGCGTTATAATTGTATTTTTACCATTCAGAGGATGGTTTTTCCATTTTACAGCTAAGGCACAGCAATAACAGTATTTGGGTCGGTCAGTGAATGCATTGCATGGAATTCTTAAGCCAAAATAACTGTTAAATAATCATAAATATCATATCCATGAGAAGGTTGCCTCTGAGCATGTGCTTAGCCTAGGATTTTCAGCATGTGGGATAAGCCCAGAGTCGTTACCACAAACTGTTAGATTAGTTTCAGCCCCCTTCCCTCATTCCAGAAGCTATTTTAAAAAAATAAAAGGTGAAAGTGGGCACCTTTCTTTTGTTCAGCTTGGTATTTTATCAATTAATTAAGGAAATGGAAATCAGAATATACTTCCCTGACCCAAATCCTTTCCGCCCTCAGTCCTAAAGCCTGCAAACTTCCCCTACGGCTGAGAGAGCAGAAACGGGCACCATCACCAAGGGGTTTTCAAAATATATTGTTATAGGATTAGTGAGGGGGTTGTCTTTAGGGTTCCCTCTGTGATTTTATATATGTAAAATGAGATTTGGTGGGGAAAGAGACTGCTGAAGGAGTCGAACCAGTCTCCTTGTAAAGTTAAAGGCTCTGGCCAAGTATTTTAAGAATCTCTTTGCATGACTGGAAAGTACAGGTGACTTGTTGCCACAAAAACTGCTATCTGGAAATGATGTCCTTGGTGAGAGTAAGAGAACAGTAGACCTGGGACGGTGTCCTCTAAGATAGAGACCACCTTGTTCTCTGTGCTGAATTCAAAGCAATGGCTTTTCGGGGGGGGGGGCAGAAAGTTAATGAGCATTAGGAAGGAAACAGAATAGGCCGCATCCATAGCAAATGCTACTCCTCCCCTTCAGTTTCAATCCATAGGAGAAGGAATGGAGGCTATCTTAGAAGCAGCAGAGTAGGGGAATCAGGAGCGCCCTAATGCATAGATAATATCCGGAGTGGTTTTGCACCCTGTGAAACCAGCTCCTTGTGGAGAGACGTTATAGGTTGCTGTCAGGTTTAAGCTCCATGTTTATTCCGATTAAATTGGTCTTATGTGGGTTAAACCACAGAGCCTAGGGCTTGCCGATCAGAAGGTCGGTGGTTCGAATCCCTGCGATGGAGTGAGCTCCCGTTGCTCGGTCCCTGCTCCTGCCAACCTAGCAGTTTGAAAGCACGTCAAAGTGCAAGTAGATAAATAGGTACCACTCCGGCGGGAAGGCGAACAGCATTTCTGTGCGCTGCTCTGGTTCGCCAGAAGCGGCTTAGTCATAGAATCATAGAATCATAGAGTTGGAAGAGACCACAAGGGCCATCGAGTCCAACCCCCTGCCAAGCAGAAAACACCATCAGAGCACTCCTGACATATGGTTGTCAAGCCTCTGCTTAAAGACCTCCAAAGAAGGAGACTCCACCACACTCCTTGGCAGCAAATTCCACTGTCGAACAGCTCTTACTGTAAGCTCTTACTGCTGGCCACATGACCCAGAAGCTGTACGCTGGCTCCCTCGGCCGATAAAGTGAGATGAGCGTCGCAACCACAGAGTTGGCCACGACTGGACCTAATGGTCAGTGGTCTCTTTACCTTTTTAACGCAAATCCCTCCGGTGGTACGTTAAGGGATGTTTTTATGTCAGGTGTACAAGAGAATACGTTTTTTGCTCAAAACGTATTCTCTGTAAAACTGGTGTCTGTCCCAACAGCGGAAAATTGGGGTCAGTTGCTCTGCTGCCATTTCACGAGGCACCCGCCCTGTGATCAGATGTCAACCTAGATCTCCAGTCTGACACTTGATCTATAACGCTACCCTGGATCATCTCCTAGACATGGCAGTTGGTTGTGTTGTTTCTGTTTCTCTTTGTGATGCTATGGAGGAGCATTTATCATGCCAATCTGAAGCTGAGCTCTTTTTCAGCCTTGCTGTTGAAGACCCTCCAACTATAGATGCTAGAGTTCGAAGTCGGGGACTTATTGTGCATAGAAAGCATTTTTTAAAAAATAAAAATAAATAAACTCTCAGAGCATCCTTCCCATACTTACTTGTACTGGGCTTGCAATTTTCTCATGGCTCCCTCATCTTTTCTCTTCAAGGCTTGGATTTCTCTGCTCTGAAATTATCCCCCATCCCTGAGCATTAGGCTAGCAAGACTCTGGCATTTCATGGAGCGATGTGAAATCAAAACTCATTGCTTCACTCGTACCGTTGCGTAGAGGGAATGAGCCAGGAGGAGGTGAACATCAATCTTGCCACAAGTTTGTAAGGTGTCCTCATGAATCGTCGCTGTGCTCGTTCATCATCCCAAGATGGCTTCAGCACTTCAGCTTGTTCCTAAGCTGTAAGACCTCGACAATAAACTCTCTAGGCAGAGTCCCTGTCCCTTCTGTCTTCCATATCGTGATTAGAATAGTGTTGACACTTAATCAGCTTTAATTAGCACTGGTAGGGCTGCAAGGTTATCCAACCTTTCATAAGCATCTGTATAAATCCCAGATAATCCCATCAGGCAGTGATCCACACAGACAATCGCCTCCAGACGAGAAAGGTCACGGGCATGATGTGACAGGAAACATTTGTCGGAAAGGAAACAATAATAATGATAACGATAATAACAGTAGTGTGTTTAGGCGCTTAAAGTGCTTCATGTACATTATGGGATTAATCCTTAAACATGAATTGGCATCGTTATCCCCGTATTGCACATGAGCTGAGAGGTGTGCAGGGCAGAAGCTGAGAGCAAAAAGCGTGTGCCAGAATCTGGTAGAGGCCAGATAGAAAGCAGGGACTTCCCCTATCCCTGCTTTGTAGCCAGCCCCCTCCACCAACTCCACAAGTCTTTTCCTTTCTGAAAGGGATTTGTTTTTATGCCTTTCACACATGCATCAAATTATGTCGTCATGACAGACATTGTGAATTTAGAGTGTTGGCAAGACCTCTACAGTTGTATAGAATCCATTCCAGAAGTCCGTTTGACTTCCGAAACGTTCAACTTCCAAAGCGTGGCTTCCGATTGGCTGCAGGAAGCTCCTACAGCCAATCGGAAGCCACAGAAGCCCTGTCGGATGTGTGGCTTCCAAAAGAATGTTCGAAAACTGGTACACTCACTTCCGGTTTTTGATGGTTCCGGAGCCGACTCCCAAAGCGTTTCAGAGCTGAGGTACGACTGTATTACAGTTTTGAAACAAGCAGGCTCCAGTTTACTTGCATGCCCCAGGATGAGGTTGTGTGTGGAAACATTTTTATCATGGAAAGAGCATGCTATAGGAATTAAAAGTTGTTCTTTGTTCCCACCCCTCCTTACCCAGCTTGCTTAGAAAACCTAAACCCCAGTCTGTGTTACTAAAGGGGTGGGGGGGTTGGACCCTGTTCCGGCGGGGAGGGCTCTACTGTTGTGGAGGTCCCTGCTGTTTCTGGTGGGGTGGGAACTACTGCACCAAAAAGTTCCTCAGATGTCTTCAGATGTCGGGTTGGTATCCACAACGGGGTGATTCACCTACTGAAGATGGATCCCAGTCATTTTTACTGCCCTCCTTTTAAAAGGCATGGTTGTTTTTCGGAGGAGAGTCTCTGAGAACAACGTAAATGAAGGAGAAGGGTAGAATAAAACAGACAGGGTGAGAGAAGGCAAAAAGCAGAGAGAAAAGTGAACTTTTGTTTATGCAGGAGGAAATGTTGCAGGTCTGAAAAAGTTGAACACTCCTGTTCTAGAGGGAGAAGATAACATTCCCAGTGAATATTGCCTGCATTTGCATAGTTGACCTCATGCTGAATTCAGTGTTCATAGGACCAAAGAACAGATTCACCACCTCTTCTAATGCTAATATGCTGTAAGTAAAGGTAAAGGGACCCCTGACCATTAGATCCAGTCGTGACCGACTCTGGGGTTGTGGCGCTCATCTCACTTTATTGGCCGAGGGAGCCGGAGTACAGCTTCCGGGTTATGTGGCCAGCATGACTAAGCCGCTTCTGGCGAACCAGAGCAGCGCATGGAAACGCCGTTTACCTTCCCACCGGAGCGGTCCCTATTGATCTACTTGCACTTTGACGTGCTTTCGAACTGCTAGGTTGGCAGGAGCAGGGACCGAGCAACGGGAGCTCACCCCGTCGCGGGGATTCGAACCGCCAATCTTCTGATAGGCAAGCCCTAGGCCAGGGGTGTCAAACTCAAATTCATCGGGGGCCGCATCAGCAGTTTGGTCACCCTCAAAGGGCCGGTTGTATCTGTAGGACTTACAGTACAGGAGAGAAGGGTTCAGGCAGCCGTTGGATCTGTCACATCACAGGATGGCATGCGCTCAATATAAAAACAAGTGGAGGTTTCCTGTCTAGAACGGCCGGCGCCGCTAGAGGGGAGACGTTCTCTGCCTTGTAGGCTGCCGCGCATGCGCTGAAGAGGCGGCTTTCTTGTGCCAAAAAAAAAAAGCGAGAATAAAAGGTGAAGGCTGGCAGCCAGCGGCGGCTACACGGGCCACATGACGAGGTCTGGCGGGCCGGATTCGGCCCGCGGGCCTTGTGTTTGACACCCGTGCCCTAGGCTCTGTGGTTTAACCCACAGTTGTAATGTAAAGGACCCCTGGATGGTTAAGTCCAGTCAAAGGAGACTTTGGGGTTGCGGGGCTCATGTCGCTTTCAGGCTTACAGAATGCTGTAGCACATTCTGATACTGCGGGGGTTTGAACAATTGTGAGTACAGTACACCAGAAGAATTAACTTCACTGACACCAGGTGTTTGATTGCTTACCTGCCCCTGACTCCAGATCCTGACACTGGTATTGGCATCTTGCTTCTTTTGCCGTTCATTTCCTCTCAAGCAGGCTGGTGAATTTATTTACATCCTCTTTGCCTTCAGGGGCATCACAGCTGGGTTTCCCCCAGTGTATGGGAAGGAGTGTACTGGTCTGCATAAGTCTTTTGTATATCAACATCGCTGGTTTTACTTTTGCTTGCTGCCATAGTGCCAAAGGAAAAGGCAATTTTGTTATGTGAAATTATTTCTTGTTGCTGACAGGATCGTGGGTGGGCTTGCATATCAATAAAAGTGAATGATGTTCAGGGTAACAGGGAATCAGAATTCAATAAAGCTTTATTGCTGCATACTCGTGGGCAGAAGAACATTTAAAGGCATTAAACGGAAGCTTGCTTTTCCTTTCGCTGGACTTCCGAGCCAGCAGACAGACAGGTAATTGAACAGCACCGCTTTTAAGAGAAATTGGGTACTGCGAAGCAAACCGCAGCCACCTCTTCTTATTATTAAAGTTTCTGAAGGGAAAGGGAAAGAGTAAAAAAAGAAACCAACCTGAAAAAACAGTAAGAACAATTCCCCCCAGAGATACAGTTCTTAATTATTTTGGGTGCCAGACATTGTTTTTGGGAAATTGTTTTTTCAAGTGCCTCCCTTTCTTTCAATGCTTCTCCCTTCGCGCTGTGGTGGAAACACATTAATAAGGTTTGCAACCAGCTATGGCACAACGCTGTCCATTCACGGGTTTCACACCATCCTCCCTTCAAACTGTTAAATTAAACATCATTTTGGTTTTGCTTCAGTTCCGTCCCTTGGGATTTCTCCTTCCAGGATCAGCTTCCCCCCTGAGGAAACAGAATCCTGGTTGGCAAATGCGGCTGGGAGAAAATGATGAGAGGCTAAGGCGCTAAACTGATACCCTCCAAAAGATAATTTATTGAGATATGCAAATTGCAGCGTGTATTTCATTTTTAAAAAAATAAATAAGTGCTTCAGTGACAGAGAATATGATCCAGCAGAGCAGATTACTCAGAATCCTTTCTCAAGAATGTGTTATTTTGAAAATAAAGATTCTTTGTCCCTGAAAACACACACACAGCCTTTCTGTCTGCTGCCAGTCAAGTGAGCATGTGGGTCTACTGGTCTCTCTAAATTACTGGGAGCCTGCAAGGCTCTCTTTCCCTGGCAATCTAGGAGCTTCCTTGCAAACATTCAAGGCCCTTTCCTAGACCCTTACGGTTTATCACAGAGGATACCTTCGGCCCTCCACATGTTACTGAACCACAACTCCCATCATCCCCAGCAAGCATTGCCAATGGCCAGAGATGATGGGAGTCGCAGTTTGGCAAGAGCCCCAACTCTGGTGCATCAGAAGGAGCCATGCAACATCTGGCAATGTTAACAGGAATCACAACAGTTTTATGCACTGTGTCTGAAGCACGGTATTTGGACTTCCAAAAATGCTTTTGACAGAGTTGCTCCTTAACTCCCAAATAAACCTTGCAGTCATGGGAAATGTGGCGAGGCCTTTTTATGAAATCGACAATCAGCTAAAGAACAGGAAGCAGAGAGTAGGAATAAATGGACTCTTCTTGCCATGGAGGCTGGTAAGACGTGTCAACAAGGAGAACTGTGAAAACCGACCTGAGACCTCCGGGTATTATTTATTTTATTTTATTTTATTTTATTTTATTTTATTTTATTTGTACCCCGCCCATCTGGCTGGGTTTCCCTAGCCACTCTGGTGAATAATAACATTCCCCATTATTATTAATAATAATGAATCATAGAACTGTCGAGTTGGAAGGGTCCCAGGGGTCATCTAGTCCAACCCCATCCATGACAGATGGCCATCCAACCTCTGCTTAAAAACACCCAAGGAAGGCGAATCCACAACTTCCTGAGGGAGACTGTTTCACTCTTGAACAGCTCATACTGTCAGAAAGTTCTTCCTGATGTTTAGTTGGAATCTCCTTTCTTGTAACTTGAGGCCATTGGTTCGAGTCCTACCCTCCAGAGCAAGAGAAAGCAAGCTTATTCCCTCTTCCATGTGACAGCCCTTGGAAGAGAGGAGACTGAGAGGAGATATGGTAGCCATCTTCAAATCTGTGCATGTGTGCGTGCATTGAACAGTTTGAGGCTTTGCTTTGTCTGTTTCTAAGAATTGACCTCTTCTGTTTTTGAAAATTTGACCACAGATGTGCTTGTTTCACTATAAATTTGCCTCTTCTAAAGAGAAAGCTGTTTCAGAATGCAGTCTGGACTCTGCTGGATCCATGCTGCTAGAGAGGGTTAGTAACAGTTGAAGCTATCTCCTCTGCTGATGTGTAGTTGGGCGAGACCCTAAAGGTAAAGGGACCCCTGACCATTAGGTCCAGTCGTGACTGACTCTGGGGTTGTGGCACTCATCTGGCTTTATTGGCCGAGGGAGCCGGCGTACAGCTTCCGGGTCATGTGACCAGCATGACTAAGCCGCTTCTGGCGAACCAGAGCAGCGCATGGAAATGTCGTTTACCTTCCCGCCGGAGAGGTACCTATTTATCTACTTGCACTTGATGTGCTTTCAAACTGCTAGGTTGGCAGGAGCAGGGACCGAGCAACAGGAGCTCACCCCATCGCGGGGATTTGAACCACCGACCTTCTGATCGGCAAGCCCTAGGCTCTGTGGTTTTACCCACGGCGCCACCCGCATCCCTATTGCCATTTATATCCTTGCCAGCCATAACCACCAGCGTAAGGCCCCAAAACGAGGCAGAGGCAAAGGGCTAGCGGTAAGAACATAGGAAGCTGCCTGCCTTATACCACATCCATCCGTTGGTTCATCTGTCTCCATATTTTCTACACTGACTGGCAGAGATTATACATGATTTCAGACAGGGTTCTCTCCCAATGCTAGGCTGGGGATTGAATTTCGGACCTTCTGCATGCGCAGCAATGCTCTACTACCAAGCTGTGGTCCTTTTCCTCTGGGTCTTCTTGATGTAAATTTGGGTGGCCATGCATTCATATACAGGGTGAGTCTTTTAAAAGAGGCCCCCTGGAACATGTGTACTCTATCCACGGGGCCTCACCCTGTATATAGGACAGTCCCCTATTTTGTAGTGCAACCCTCTTTTGGAAGAAGTCCTCTAGAATTACTGTCTAGATCGTTGATGGATTTGGTGAGGCTAGATCTTCGCATCACTTGCTGCAGAACAATGCCATTGACTTCAGCAAGTCACTGCGAAATAAATTGTTCAGAGCTGTAACTTGATTGTCAAGACTGATAAACATTGCCCCTTTGAGTTTTGTCTTGTACATAAACCTTTCCAGATATACGCCTCATGTACTCATCCACTGACCTTTACATCTTCACTTTTATGGGATTTGAAGGGATTCTGGGGTTTAAAGTCTCTTTGTCTTTCGTAGAGAAGCTCCGTTTGATGAATTCAGGGGTCCTTGCTGAGGTCTATTATACCATTCAGGATGGGGATTTTCCGGGGATTTTCCAGGGTTCTGAACTAATAATTTGTCATAGAGGCGAGGCCATTGTAGGCTGTCCAAGTGCTAACTGGGTACAGTCACCTCCAGGCTCTCCTTATTTTGCAGGAGAGATTCAAACGCATACCACAAATTTAGGGTTGCACTATTAAAGTGGATAAAGTGCTCCCTTGACCTGGTGCAACAAATCCACCTTAAAAAAACAAACAGACTTTTTTGTGGTTAGGGAACTGATGGAGAAATGCACTGTAAAGTATCGGATTCCATTCTGAAGGAAATCAGCCCTGAGTGCTCACTGGAAGGACAGATCCTGAAGCTGAGGCTCCAAGACTTTGGCCACCTCAGGAGAAGAGAAGACTCCCTGGAAAAGACCCTGATGTTGGGAAAGATGGAGGGCACAAGGAGAAGGGGACGACAGAGGACAAGGTGGTGGGACAGTGTTCTCGAAGCTACCAGCATGAGTTTGACCAAACTGCGGGAGGCAGTGGAAGACAGGAGGGCCTGGTGTGCTCTGGTCCAGGGGGTCACGAAGAGGCGGACACGACTAAACGACTCAACAACAACAACAAAAGTATGGGATGGATGGATAATTAACAGGAAGCCTTTTAAATACCATGCAAGCAAATTGGGATGAAATTTCATTGTTTTATAAGCAAATCAGAATTAACAAAGACTGCAGATATTCTAACCTCCCTGAATTCTGTGCAAGTGATTCAGGACGAATGCTCAATAAACTGGGAGCCCAGGGTGGTGACGTCCGTGTGCCTGCAATCTCCCAAATGTATTTGCATTGGGCAATATTGTTTGCTGAGGCCCAGTACTGTGTATCCCAGTTTTTCCCGCTCCAACTGGAGGCATTTAATCCCTCTATCTATCATAGTCACTAAAAATAAAGAGCACACAAAACAAACATTGAGATGCAGGCAACTCCCCATATGCACGGCAGTTGCCTTCTGTGCCCTTCTGGGGCCGAAAATGGTGTGCGCATTGGTGGTGACGTTCTAATCAAACGTATGCAAAATGGTCATCACCTGTATAACATAGTCTCAAATAGGTCTAAAGAATAAGAGTTTGGATTTGATATCCCGCCTTTCACTCCCCTTAAGGAGTCTCCAAGCGGCTCCCATTCTCCTTTCCCTGTGAGGTGAGTGGGGCTGAGAGACTTCAGAGAAGTGTGACTAGCCCAAGGTCACCCAGCAGCTGCAGGTGGAGGAGTAGGGAAGCGAACCTGGTTCACCAGATTACTCTTAACCACTACACCACACTGGCTCAGTCTGAGTGACCTTATCAAAGCCAATTACCCTGAGCTTCTGGAGGCATTTCTTGTAAGTCCCGGGAGGTCGGATTTTTCTAGCGCTGTCGCTCGTATTGAACTCTGGACTGAAGCATGCAAAGTATGGGGTCTGCCATTGAGCTCTGAGACCCCTCCCCTTATAATTTCGTCTTCAAACAAGCGCATGAGGCTGCCCACACGAAACTAGAGCACCACTTGCTTAGAGATAAAACAATCTGATAAAACAATGCCGCAAAGCAGTGCGCTCAAACATTGATATATTTTGTCACCACGAAGGAAGAAATTCTCTAAGGAATACTTTACAATACATCGTTAAGTACACATTCAAATTTGTGTAAAATGACTTTTCACAATGAAACACAGCCTGAATCTCATCATTTAAGAATGGCTAACAGATGGTGCGTGTGGCTGTTTAGAAAAATTAGCAGTGAATGTAAAATGAAAAGCACAGGTCTCTAAACGTCTTCAGCTGCAGCAAATGGTAGGGGTGCCCTTTATTACCTGATGATATATGTTTGTTATAACATTAAGTGGAGCTGTACATTGCATTAAAAAGTTATCTCAAAAATCTGTTTGGTCAGAGAGCATATTAATTTCATTCCATTCCACTTTTAATTTGTATGCCGCCTTTCTTTCTTACTATGCACAAGGTGGTTTGCGGCAACAAAATATTCAGTGAAGGACATACACCTTATAATAAGCTGATCCAATACAAAAAAGTCATAATAAAATATAACTTCAAAATGGACGAGTTGTATCAAATTCATATCTGAATTAAGAGGAAATGTGATCTTGCTGCAGCCAGCTGCTGACCCAGATTGTATGTCACTTTAAATCATAGTTTAAAGCATAAGCCCATAACAGTAGCTTGCTGGATCAGGCCCATGGCCCATGGAGTCCAGCATCCTGTTCTTGGAGGACCCACCAGATGCCTGTGAGAAGAGCAGCAAGCAAAACATGAACATAAGAGCACACTTCCTGTGGCTCCCAGCAACTGGTATTTATAAGCATTGCTCCTTCAAACTGTAGACATAGAGCATAGCCTTTGACATCCCTTTCGTCCATGAATTTGTCTAATCCTCTTCAGAAGCCATCCAAATTGGTGCTCATCACTGCCTCCTAGGGAGCAACTTCCATAATTTGATGATGCACTGCGTGAAAAAGAACTTTCTTTTATCTGCCTTAATCTTCTAACAAGGGACACGAGTGGCGCTGTGGGTTAAACCACAGAGCCTAAGACTTGCCAATCAAAAGGTCGGCGGTTCGAATCCCCGCAATGACGGGGTGAGTTCCCGTTGCTTGGTCCCTGCTCCTGCCAACCTAGCAGTTCGAAAGCACGTCAGAGTGCAAGTAGATAAATAGGTACCACTCCGGCGGGAAGGTAAACGGCGTTTCCGTGCGCTGCTCTGGTTCGCCAGAAGCGGCTTAGTCATGCTGGCCACATGACCCGGAAGCTGTACGCCGGCTCCCTCGGCCAATAAAGCGAGATCAGCGCCGCAACCCCAGAGTTGGCCACGACTGGACCTAATGGTCAGGGTCCTTTTAATCGTCTAACATTCAGTTTCATGTTATGTCTATGAGCAAACTACGGTTTATGGTGAATGAGCAGTGTGCTGGTGCATATTGCTGAAATTATGTGCCCTTCGCTCCTTCCCCCACTCCAACCCAGGGTTTCCCAAACTTGAGTCTCCAGCTGTTTTAGGACTACAAGTCCCATCATCACTGACCACTGGTCCTGCTAGCTAGGGATGATGGGAGTTGTGGTCCAAAAACAGCTGGAGACCCAAGTTTGGGAAACCAGCTCATCCTCTGCTTGTAGGGGAGAGGGAATGAAGCGGAGGCAGGCTTCACATTACCTGCAAACCAATAGTTGTGCTTTGTTTTCCCCCAAACAAACCACAAGCGGTAAGTAGAGTTTTGTTCTTGGCTTGCAAATAATACATACGGGATATACCTGCATCTTTGTTCCCTAGTGTTAAACCTATATGTAGACTGCAAGCAATATTTTAGCTCAGTTTGTTAGCCAGTGTACTCGTTGGAAATAATTGTTGTTAAGCACCATCTTCAAGAAGCTTAGCAATCTTTGCGAGTCTCTTCCTGCCTCTCTCAGTAAAAAAACCCTCCTGCCTAGATTTGGAAGCAGACGCGCCGCTGACAGCTTTGTTCTATCTTCCCCGCAGAACAGGGTTGTTAAAAATGCTGAATAGCAAAATTGGTACTTAGTATGGAAACTGTACTGTAAGAAATGGCTTGATGTGTAACAGCACTGAAAATCTAATCAGAGATGCTTCATTGGGCTGCGAAGTCATTGTTGATGACAACATTTTAACAGGAAAATTGTGCTGTAATTGCTGAAGGAGGCTCTGGCTTTTAAGAGCAGCATGACCTCCTGCTACTTACGATGGCAGCACACAAGACAACCATTTACAGGGGAGGCCTTATTGCTTTTTTGAATAACCCAGGGTGCTTAGGTTGAATCACCCGGAGAATCACAGTCTCCAGCAATGATGGACAAAGTCCCCTCAGCTTGATTAGAAAAATTAGGTGGGCCGTTATTGGGAAATGCTTAAATTAAAAATCAATTTTAAAGCATTCTAAACTGACTCAGAGTGTCAATGTTGCTTTATTCAATTAAGAGTCATTGTGCTTCAGAGGACCAAATTTGCCTGACCAGGAGTGAGGAGGCGCCAGAGGTTCAGATCCTCACTCAGCCAAAAAGCTGACTTTATGACCTTGGATCACTTCTTATATTTTGGCATGGGCCAAATCCCAGGGTTTGTTTGGCAATGGAAAGAAGGAGTGACCCCACTTTGAGGCCTTCTGCTCTTGTGTACCTGCAGCATTCAAAAGCATAAAAAGTTTTGGACCCACTCTCCGTCATTCAGGAGGACGGAATCTAATCTGCTAAATCCAAAGCTCTTGCTTAACCCCGAATAATGAGGTTTATTAAAATTGCTATAACATCTTATCCTTTTAATGTAAGTGGATGGAATTTGCAAGCAAAAGAGCCACTTTAAAGTTGATGACACCTGCCAAATTTCGGGAAGATTCATGCAGGTGTTTTCGTACAGGAGAACTTTAAAATTTATTCTTAAAGCAAAGAAAAAAATATCTCTGGCTTTCATTTTCTGCCAGAATTAGATGCAAATTGTAGGTAAGGTCACTTCCTCTGAAAGGATGAAGCCTGCCAAATTTAAGAAATATAAGCACGACTTATATTTGCAATGGCAGACTTTACCATTGGGGGCTGGGAAACTATAAATCTCATTCCCTCTCCTTGTTTGTTTGGCGGGGGGCAATGAGTTTGAAAACTGGGGTCAAGAGGGACATAGCCCTGGAAAGAAACCTTCGAAAGTTCAGACATATAGTTTGAGGGGCCAGCGGCACAGCAACCCCCGCCGGCGCCTGGGCGGACCAAAGTTGTTATGTACTGAAGTTCTCACCCTGGGCCAGCAGGGGGATACTGTAGATAGTTATGCAAATGAAGGATCGAAAGTGACGTTCAGGGATTGGATAGTTTGTATGCAAATGAAGGATCGAAAGTGACGTTCAGTGATTGGCTAGTTACAGAAAATGGTTACTGTTGCATTCTAGTGGAGCTCTATATAAGCAGGCTGACTTGGCTCCTCAGTTCAGTTCTGTTCCAGCTTACAAATAAAGAGCTGCTTTGGAAGAATCGCTGTGTCGTCTGATATGTTCGCCCACAACTTAACAAAAGTTGCTGAGCTTTTTTTTTTAGGGTAGCCACCGATTTCAGGGACAGGAAGTCCCTGCACCCGCTGCAACACCCAAAACACCCAGCAACTGCTGTGCTGCCCTCAGGTTCCCCTGCCACCCAGAATCCCAACCCCCAATGCACAGCAGCCACCGTGACGCAGAACAGACCCCCACGCCACCCTACAGACCCCTGTGCCTCCCTGGGCACCCCCCAGGCTGGCTACGCTACTGCTGGGGCCTACTGCTGTAGGTGATTTTGCCTTCATTATAAAAAAGTCGAAAAGCCAGCTGTTCCTTGCTTTCCCATTTCCTGATCAGCCTTTGCAGGAATAGACTTACAGAGGCAAAGAGCTTGCAGGCAGAAGTGTGTAGCCCATATAGGCCAGAAAATTTAGTAGAGACTTCATCCACACATAGGACCTGAGAACTGCATACATATAATTCTATATTTGCTCAACTCATGTCCAAACTTTGCTTTCTATGTCTCGTGTCACAGCAGGTGAATCTGCTACCTACTACCAGTCCAAAGCCCCAGTGTAGTCATGTTTGCAGTTCTTGATTTTATTCGTTTGTGTTCAAGCTGGCTTTCATTGAAAGCTTCATTATGAAAAGCAGGTGTTTGGAAAGGCTTATTATTGGACAGCCACCTTTGCCCTACTCTTCACTGGGGTCCAGTTTCCTGGAGCCTTTAATTATACTATACTTTTTCACCTAGGTAAAGGTAAAGGTAAAGGGACCCCTGACCATTAGGTCCAGTCGTGGCCGACTCTGGGGTTGCGGCACTCATCTCGCTTTATTGGCCAAGGGAGCCGGCGTACAGCTTCCGGGTCATGTGGCCAGCATGACTAAGCCGCTTCTGGCAAGCCAGAGCAGCGCACGGAAACGCCATTTACCTTCCCGCCGGAGCGGTACCTATTTATCTACTTGCACTTTGTGGTGCTTTCGAACTGCTAGGTTGGCAGGAGCAGGGACCGAGCAATGGGAGCTCACCCCGTCGCGGGGATTTGAACTGCCGACCTTCTGATCAGCAAGTCCTAGGCTCTGTGGTTTAACCCACAGCGCCACCTGTGTCGCTACTTTTTCACTTAAGGCACCTATAATACTTCCATATCTTAGTCATCCTAGCTCATATACTCATCAAGCATCATATCAGAACAGGACCTCCAGGTTTGAAGCAAAGATCTCATATCAGGGGCTGATGATCAGCAAATTTGCCCTGACTTGACTCAGATGGTCCAGAGTTGTTTACCACAGCTGCGTATTTACAGGGCTACTTGGAAAGCATATTTGCTGCTGTGATAACAGACCTGGCAGACAGATCAAGCATAGCAACATGCTGCCAAAAGCTTACCTGGCTGTCAGGTGCACAAGCGTGACGGAAAGAGAAAGATCCTTCATTTGAAGTGAGGGGAAAGAAAGACGTTTCAGCCTGTAAAGGACCCTGACTAGTGGCAGTCAATAAATGCTCATTTTATGACCCCAGAGTTCTTGACTCTCTGTGTTCAGTTTGCTAGGGATGATGGATAGTTTTCAGGTACCATCCCCATAGAATCCATGACAGATAACTACCTATGGCTGTACAAGGAAAGATAATCTATCATATTAAAGCAGAGCATCTAGATCTGCAGTCGTTGTGCCACCGCCACCCCCTGCTCTGAGATGCTCTGGCACACTCCCCCGGGGAAACTCCTCACAAGACGTACAGTTCTGAGCTGGGTTTTTCCTGGGTATTTCAGTAATCCCCCTTTATCCCTGCTGCCACCACAGATAATATTTATTTGTGTACTCCACCCCTAGCATAGCTAAATAATAGGTGTATGGTATAATTCAATTAATTTATGAAACAAGAAACAAGCGTTTTATGATTACTTAGTGTACATAAACATATGGTTTCAGTCTTTATCTTAATGTGTTACTTTATTACATAATTATGTGGGTGGCACTGTGGTCTAAACCACTGAGACTCTTGGTCTTGTCGATCAGAAGGTCAGCGGTTCGAATCCCTGCGACAGGGTGAGCTCCCGTTGCTCTGTCCCAGCTCCTGCCAACCTAGCAGTTCGAAAGCACACCAGTGCAAGTAGATAAATAGGTACTGCTGAGGCAGGAAGGTAAACGGCATTTCCGTGCACTCTGGTTTCCGTCACTCTGTTTCGTTGCACCAGAAGCGATTTAGTCATGCTGGCCACATGACCCAGAAAGCTGTCTGTGGACAAATACCGACTTCCTCGGCCTGAAAGCGAGATGAGCGTCACAATCCCATCCCACCGCCTTTGACTGGACTTAACTGACCAGAGTCCTTTTTTTATTACATAAGGTAAGGTAAAGGTAAAGGTACCCCTGCCCGTACGGGCCAGTCTTGACAGACTCTAGGGTTGTGCGCCCATCTCACTCAAAGAGGCTGGGGGCCAGCGCTGTCCGGAGACACTTCTAGGTCACGTGGCCAGCGTGACAAAGCTGCTCTGGCAAGCCAGAGCCGCACACGGAAACGCCGTTTACCTTCCCGCTAGTAAGCGGTCCCTATTTATCTACTTGCACTTAAGAGTGCTTTCGAACTGCTAGGTTGGCAGGCGCTGGGACTGAACAACGGGAGCGCACCCCGCCGCGGGAATTCGAACCGCCGACCTTTCGATCGGCAAGCCCTAGGCACTGAGGCTTTTACCCACAGCGCCACCCGCGTCCCTATTACATAAGGTAACAATGGTTAATATAATACCGATCCTATTTTAAACTATCCAACCCTGTTTCACACCCACGATGAATAATTATTATATTATGTATTTCTCGCACCTTTTACCACCCACTCCCAACCCAACCAACCCTGGAGATGCAGCAATAAAACTGCAAAGCTAAGCAGGTCCGGCATGGTTTCAAATTGGATGGGGGACCCTCTTGAGATCCCTGCATTGCAGAGGGTTTGATTGGATGACGCTCAGGGTCCCTTTCAACTCTATGATTCTAATCCTCAACTCTCCTTCAGATGAACTGAAAACGCTAATCTCCAGCAGTGCTACCCTCCTGACAACCACGACCCGACCCTCCCCTCACCAGCACCTTGCCTCTCCCCCACCCCGCCCAGAAAAGTGGCAGTGATACTGGTGTCAGGATAACACCGCCCCAACCACTTCTGCTTAAATCTGTAAATACAGTGGTACCTCAGTTTTCGAACAGAATCCATTCTGGAATCCCATTCGAGTTCTGAAACGTTCAAAAACCAAAACTCAGTATGGAAGCCTCAATGCGGAAGCCGCGTGGCATGTTCGACTTCTGAGGCATGTTCCAAAACTGAAGCATTTATTTCCGGGTTTACGGCATTCGAAAACCGAAACGTTCATCAACAGAGACGTTCAAAAACCGAGGTACCACTGTATATACTTCAGTTTGCATTTTATCACAAATTAAACGTTCAAATAATATTTCATTACAAGCTACATTCCCGAGTACATATTCAATGTACTCCTTTCTAAAATATTTTATTCTAAAATGTACATTTTTGCGTGCATCTCGAGCTGAGAAGTGTATCACAAAAATTGGATAAGTGTGAAATCTGAAGGATAATTGTGTTCCGACCTGCGTATAATGCCAGGACGTGTACATTAGGTTAGTTTGCTTAGAAAATGTGGGTCAAATGAAATTCTCCTCCATCTTTGGCCTTAGGCGAGCAATATATTTTGCACCAGAGCCGACGAACGAACGCAGGGCTCTAGCTAGCGCAAGTGTTGTTGGTATTATAACACATGTGAAGAGCCAAGGCTCATATACTTGGCCGAGAAATATAGTGGGAAGTAGTGCATAAAACATTCCTCATGTCAAATCTCATGCAGTGCTGGCTGACTGGTTATTAGCAAAAGATATTGCAAGACTCACACTGAGCACTGGTGTTTTCACCAGCCAGCATTGTATATGAACTTTAGAGTATCATAAAAGCACACCTCAGGTGCATTTTTAAAGTTGCCAGCACTTTTCCAGCTCTTTAATACACACACATTAAAAAAAAACCTGACAGTACAAAGAACTTAAGGTATCATTCATTAATGGGTTTATTAAATTAACTCTAGAACCTTCTTACCAATCTTTCGGTAATTAATGATCTCGCTCTAATAACCTGTAAATTTATAACAGTGTTCTGACAAATCTTTTTTATTTCCTCACCCTTACTAAATTTCTTCCATTGCCCCTTGTGCACATTAATATTAGGTCGCAAACTCTTAATATTTTCTGATGGAATTGCTAATGGAAAGCTCAAAACAAAAAATATTATTTTAGGGTGAATATTCAGCTTGTTACCATTTCATCAAACCACTACAATTTTCCTTGTGATAGTTCGCCCCCACAATCATCGCATTGTATGTATTAACCATAAGATTCTGTGATGACAAAATTTCCAAATGATTAATACTATTATGCTCCTGGTTTGCCTGCGTAATATATTTTTATTTCTATATTTAACTGTTCATCATTATTAATTCCCAGCAATTCCAGTGTCATTTGATTAATTTTAAAACTACAATTCATAATTCCTTACAGAACATCTTTAACAATTCATTGTATTAATTTTTTTGCAGTGTTTTTATTGTACTTTTATATATTGCTATACACCTCCTTGGGACGCAGGTGGTGCTGTGGGTTAAACCACAGAGCCTAGGACTTGCCGATCAGAAGGTCGGTGTTGAATCCCTGCAATGACGGGGTGAGCTCCCGTTGCTCGGTCCCTGCTCCTGCCAACCTAGCAGTTCAAAAGCACGTCAGCGTGCAAGTAGATAAATAGGTACCGCTCCAGCGGGAAGGTAAACGGCATTTCCGTGCGCTGCTCTGGTTCGCCAGAAGCGGCTTAGTCCTGCTGGCCACATGACCCGGAAGCTGTACACCGGCTCCCTCGGCCAACAAAGCGAGATGAGCGCTGCAACCCCAGAGTCGTCCGCGACTGGACCTAATGGTCAGGGGTCCCTTTACCTTTATCTTTATACACCTCCTTGATATTTCGTATGAGTTGATATCTATCTATCTATCTATCTACCTACCTACCTACCTACCTTGGGCCACCTGAATTGGAATTTCCGAAGGAGGCAATGGAACTGAAGTAGTGCCCCACAGATTTGTGTGAATTTGAGACCAAACCCCATCTCTGATGGTGCTAAATAACTACTACTACTACTTTATTTAGCGGCAGGTTCCACCTTCTTAATGGTTCTGAGCTTCCACTATAAAACAACTAGCTGGTGCAGACTAGCTAGGGTTTAAACCAGATATCTGGTCTGGCAATAAAAACCCAGGATATTTGTCTATTTAGGAGTTCTCTGCAGGCATTCAGAGTGTGAGATACACTAGATGGTGCTGTTGACCTATACTGGAATATAGGGGGTTGTCAGAAGGTGTTTTAACTATCATTTAGGATGCCCAAACCAAAGACACATTTCCATCTCCAAATTTCTTTTGAGACCCAGCATCAACAAAATAAATAATAGAAGGAATCAAAGTGTTATTATAATTATCTGTTATATTAATTGCCTTTTAGATAGTATCCTTTAACTGTTTGCCCTTACTTAATCTTTTTCAATCATCTTCAGCCTGTTAGCCACCACTGTAGCTAGAATCTTACCGCTGGCATTAACAGTGAAACTGATTTTTAGGACTACACAATTTCTTACTGGGTTTGGGGCTTTAATATCTATGTTTTCTTTGTTTCAGTCCAAGAAGCAATATTTATAATATAAATATAATATAAACAAACAGTCCCCTCCAAACTGCTGTTATTATTGAAACTGTAAACGTAATGGAATTCTACTGTTGAGCCATCAGGCCCCGCAGTCTTGTTTAATGTAATAAAATTAAATAATGTTCTTGGGCCTGTTGACTTAACAGCGCAATAGTAGCTACTATTTCTTGTATAGCAGTTACTATCTTGAGAAATCCACTTGCAGCTTTTCCTTATGCTGTTGGGAAGAAAATGGAATATTTACCTGTCAAAGTTTCTATCTTGGACTGCTGCAATTTGTCAAAATGATGGACAGATTCATCTGTTGGCTTTTATCCACCTTGATTCCTAATCTGAGCTGAGGCAGGGGGAAATTCCAAGTTATTCAAAGGAAAGTTCACTTATTTCTAGGGCAGCCACTGTGATCACATTTGGAGTCTTCCCTTTCTATAATTTTATATAGCAGATTGTTTAAACAGCCCTATCTCAGCTGCTAATCTTCATTGGAAATTCAGAAAACACATTGTGCCCATGTGGCGCTGTGGGTTAAACCACAGAGCCTAGAACTTGCCGATCAGAAGGTCGGCGGTTCGAATTCCCGCGACGGGGTGAGCTCCCTTTGCTCAGTCCCTGCTCCTGCCAACCTAGCAGTTCAAAAGCACATCCAAGTGCAAGTAGATAAATAGATACCTCTCCGGCGGGAAGGTAAGCAGCGTTTCCGTGCGCTGCTCTGGTTTGCCAGAAGCGGCTTAGTCATGCTGGCCACATGACCCGGAAGCTGTACGCCGGCTCCCTCGGCCAGTACAGCGAGATGAGCGCCACCACCCCAGAGTCAGCCACGACTAGACCTAATGGTCAGGGGTCCCTTTACCTTTACCTCTGTGGGTAAAACCTCAGTGCCAAGGACTTGCTGATCGCATGGTCGGCAGTTCGAATCCCCGCGGCGGGGTGCGCTCCTGTCATTCAGTCCCAGCGCCTGCCAACCTAGCAGTTCGAAAGCACCCCCAGGTGCAAGTAGATAAATAGGGACCGCTTACCAGCGGGAAGGTAAACGGCGTTCCGTGTGCTGCGCTGGCTCGCCAGAGCAGCGTTGTCACGCTGGCCACGTGAAATGGAAGTGTCTGCGGACAGCGCTGGCTCCCGGCCTATAGAGTGAGATGAGCGCACAACCCTAGAGTCTGGCAAGACTGGCCCGTACGGGCAGGGGTACCTTTACCTTTACCTTTAACTGGCCTGCCGTTGTGCTAAAATCAAGAATCAACTGTCCCCCTGCAGAGATTAATTTTCCTAGGGAATCTCCCTAAAAGCAAAAACGAGGAGAATGATTTACCATAGACAGGTATTGAAAAATATCAACTTTACAGGAATAGCTGGAAGGTGTGGAGGCTGTTTTAATGTGCGATATACACATTCAGGATGCTTCTGCCGTAGTGTGGCATAACTGCTTTTAAATTACTGCCTCAACAAAAAGCATTGGGTATTAACAATCATTGCTTGTATTTAAACCATTAAGACTGCAGTCCATTTGGGATTTTCTTTGGAGTAAGCCTCATTGAACAATGGGATTTTCTTCTGAGCAAACAAGCGTAGGATTGTGCTGCGTGAGATGGCTTCAGCCCGGCAGTGCTACCAATAGATTTGAGGTAATGAGGATCATAAATACATTTGAATGATATTTCCCTTCATTTGGTTCTGGCAGCTGCAGAGGCAATCTGTGTCATCTGAAGGATCAAATGTTTTTCTTGTGGAGATTAAATATGAGCTGTATTAATCATAGGGAGGAAAATGGGCTCTAGGGACACCCGTACAAGATAGCACAGTCGTGCTTTTGATTTGCTTCTGACCTCTTATGGACTGAAGAACTTGACGGGTGATGAATTACAGCGCAGCAGGAAAAGCCAAGCTATAGCATATGGCTGAATTCTAATTTTCCCCCAAGGAGAATAAGTCCAAAATGACCCTAAGATGCATTTTAAGTCTTGGGATGTGTCATTTCTGAATGATATTAATACAGCAAAGAAAGCAGAAAGGAGTCATTTTATATTGAAGACTTGTATGAAAAATCAATGCAGGTCTTTCTTTCATGGATGAACTAAATAACACCAGACCCAGTAAAGGCTTTAGGAAGGGGCACTGCTTACGATATCTTATTTATTACATTTTTATCCTCCCCATCTTTCAAGGAGCTTAGCACAGCGTACATGGGGCTGTTCTGTTCTGTTAATCTGTACAATAACTCTGGAAGGCCTGTCAGGGTGACTTGCTCAAGTAGTCAGCCAGACATTCCCAGTAAGTTGTTATAAATAATGATTTTATGGTAAGTGCCCATTGAGAGACAATCTTTAGACAGAAAACTCTCCTCACCAAGTAGACTTTCCAAAGAGAGAATCCCAGAAGTCATCTTTGCAACAAGGGTCATATGATGCTATTTTCAAAATTCTACATGTAATAAATTATAGCAGGGGTCGCCAACCTTTTTGGACTAGCAGACTCATTTCAAATTTTGAGAGAGTGCCGAAGCCACCAGTCACGAAATGACTGCCATGGAGGGAGCGTGGCATAACACAACATTAGAGAGATAACCATCCCTATCTGTTGTTGTTTAGTTGTTTAGTCGTGTCTGACTCTTCATGACCCCCTGGACCAGAGCACGCCAGGCCCTCCTGTCTTCCACTGCCTCCCGCAGTTTGGTCAAACTCATGCTGGTATCTTCGAGAACACTGTCCAACCATCTCGTCCTCTGTCATCCCCTTCTCCTTGTGCCCTCCATCTTTCCCAACATCCGGGTCTTTTCCAGGGAGTCTTCTCTTCTCATGAGGTGGCCAAAGTCTTGGAGCCTCAGCTTCAGGATCTGTCCTTCCAGTGAGCACTCAGGGCTGATTTCCTTCAGAATGGATAGGTTGGATCTTCTTGCAATCCATGGGACTCTCAAGAGTCTCCTCCAGCACCAGAATTCAAAAGCATGAATTCTTCGACGATCAGCCTTCTTGATGGTCCAGCTCTCACTTCCATACATCACTACTGGGAAAACCAGAGCTTGAACTATACGGACCTTTGTTGGCTTATTGGACCTATCTACTATACGTATCTACTATATGGACCTATCTACCTTAGGCTTATTGGCAAAACCTATTTGGTGTTTCACAACTTTCCAACTTGTTGCTGGACCTTAGCCAGACCTAGCAGAGTAAACGCAGAATCCACGGAAGCAATTGGCGACTTGGCTGCAGACAGGATAAACGAAGCAGGAACCAGGAACTTGTAGTTAGGGGTTTATTATATACAGTGGACTATTTACAGGAACAGAACACAGATCTTTAGCTAGCTCTCTCTGATACGACTCACAACTCCTACACTGACACACTGAACCACTGAACTCACGAACTACCAGTTCGTAGGCCATTAATTATCACTCCCTTGTGAGAGCGTGACCAGTCAGGGAGCTGTCTCCATGCCTCTGTTATCACCAGGCAGACTTACTCCTTCAGATTGCCTTCTGGCTGTCTGCCAAACCTTAATTGACTGTGTGAGTAGCTGCACGTACACAGTTTCCCAACACCCCCTCACAGCTCACACACAGTGCAATTAACTTCTGAGCACATACAGAGTATTTTACCCAACTACCATGGACCGTCAGTTATGTTCTGCTGTTCCCATTTGTTGATCTCGCTCTCTCCCTCCCTCCATCTCTCAGTTTCTGAGCCACCCATGAGTTCAGGTTGTCAATCCCTGAAATATAGTACATCAATGAATTAATATGGAGTCCATGTTTTTCAAGGTCCAGGAAACCAAAGGACATGTTATCGTGACCATCAAATAAATAGTAATTACTCAAAATGAAATAAAATGGAGGGCATAACCTGTCATTCGCAGTGTAATTCAAAAGCTCTTCTCCACTCAGGTTATTTTTAATGGAGGTAGTTGTGTAAGCTTGATTGATTTATTTGATTTGATTTATTGTATTTCTATAATGTTTCCATTCAAATGAGTGCCAAAGCGGCTTGCAAACAACAAATAACAAGGACATAATAGAAACTTAATTACAGCATGAGGCTAATACACAGGCAGAGGCGGCTACAGCTGGTCATTGCCACATCCTTCTTCTGATGTAAACATGGGTAGGCTGCAAGTGGAACCCTGAAGAGCGCAAGAGCTATTTAAAAGGTGGTTGTCAAGATCATCTGGGCATGTTGGCTTGGAGTAGGGTACAAGGGCGACCATGAACTCTTTCAGCACTCTGGAATCGTTGAGAGCTCCAATATAAAAGAGGAGATAACTGGAAAGACTCATAATTCTGCTCAAGCTGGATGGTGTCAACCTGGTTCTTTGCTGAAACACCCAGCTCCACTCTGCTATAATGGTGAAGAGGTGAAATTGATTTCTATCCAAGCAGACTTCCCTGGACCAAGCAGGGTTTATCCCCAATCATCAAGTGGCTGATTTGGTTCACAGGTTCCTGAATGCAGTCCGTCTTAGCAATAAAAGCAAACAGCCAGCCATATCTTTATCTCCACGTGCTCTTAAGATATTTGGTGTGGTTAAATGGAATTGGGGTGGGAGAGGGTTTTCCTAAAATTCAGGTATATTCCAGTCTACAGCACTGGTTCATATGAACGGCCATGACTCCCAAGTCAATCCACCTTGGAAGGGAGGCCAGGCAGGATTGCCCAGTGTCACCACTGCTGCTTGTGGTGATGATTGAGACTTTAGTTCAAGCCATCCATGCAGACCAGAAGGTAAAAGGGCTAAAGCTGTGAGGAATACACCACATTATTGTTTTATTCATGGGTGATGCCCTCCTAATGCACATTAATCCAAGAAAAGGCCATACATGAACTGAAAAAGGGGTTATTGGACTTCCAAGGCGTGCTGAGATTTGAAAAGGATTTTAAGAAGCTGAACATGATAGACTTCAGCATCCCAGCCTCAAAACCAAGGGTGGAGGCGTGACTACAGGAATTCTCTGATTTCCATCTACAAATGGGCAGCTTCTGAGACCTGGGAGAATGGTCCCCTAGGATCAGAGACTGCTTCTGAGGTTGAACTTCACTCTGCTTTTTTAGGGGGTGGGTCATAGGGTTGCCATATTTCTAGAGGTAAAATTCAAGACGCAAAAGTTGTTGAGCTATTTTCACCAGTTGAATTCCAGACGTATGGAAACCCTAGGTGAGTCAGGTTCTTTCTTATGTTTTCTTGTGTTTTTAATAATTTTTAGGAGCTGCCCAGAGTGGCGGGGGCAACTCAGTCAGATGGGCGGCATATAAATAGTAAAATCATTATTATTATTGTCAGACAAAGACATCTGTAGAGAAATGTGTGGGGTGAGTGAGGTTTGGATCTCCCTGCAGTCACCACCACCCTCCTTTTTTGTTTTTGAAGCAGGCTGAGCTAGCCTTGCAATGGGTCCCAGCACTACTGAATGTCATTTTGATAAATATCAGGTGCCTGCCTTGCTGCAAGAACTGTAGGCAGCCAGTTGCACAAGCCCATTCTGTGTGGATTCTCACTTCGTTGTGTTGGCATAACAATGTGCAGTGATGTCAACTGCTGATGCCAACCCCTTGACAAGAGTGTCCCTGTTTTCGTCTGTCAACTGTTGGAAGGTGTGCGCCCCACTTCAGACATCGCATTCATGTATTCCTTAAAGCCATGCTAAGCAAAATGTAGAAGTAGTTATGAATTCAATCAGATTGTACCTAACTCCATGTGTTGTGTAGAAGCCCCGGTGGGAACAGAACAACCTCTAGGCCAGCAAGCATTGGCGTTAGGAAGGACACATGCGCAGAATGTCCCACTGCAACAGATTGGAAATTTGCTTCTCTGGACATTTCACGAAAGGCCTTTTGATATCAGTAAAGGCATGGTTCAAAAAGTGTTGAAATCAGTCAAGCGGTTTTAGATTAGCCCTGCGCTCTTTCGTCATTTCAGAATCAGTTCTTAGTTCATCCAAATCTGTATTTCTAATACTTGACAAATTCCTAACTGCATCCTTGAGAGCAGGAAATGAGTCCAGGTAAAAAAAGGAAGTAATTATTCAATACACAAAGCATGTCTTTTCCTTCGGAACTATTGTTTAATCATACACTGATTTATGTGGATCTAATTACATCATTGGCTAATCAATTACCCTGTGGCATTAGGTAAGGGCTTTTTCTCTCTCTTTTTTTGGTGAGATGATGACATATGTTATTTGATCTCATGGGAATAACTGCTTTTATGTACATTTATTTCAAGATTTTTTCTGTTTTTTAAAAAACAAAGATGATTTCAGTCTATGTCAACATCTTCTTTGGAAGTTGGAACATATAATTCTTTGGGAGTACTGATACACTGGGGACCAGCCAATTATGAAGAGGCTGTATATTCAAGAATTTCCCTGTCATTCCTGTGTTCAATGGAATCCTAGTCATTAGTCCGACAGAATCAATGAAAACCTTGCACAGATGTTAATGGGTTATGGATACAATGGTGTATGCTTTTTTTAAAAAAAGAAAAAGATTGTAATAAACCTTTATAAGGGTTTGATTTGTATTTTTTTAAGGCCTTACAAACTAATGAATGCAGAATGTAGCAGTAAGCAAAATGAAGGCTAAATAGTTCAGTGCAAGAGCAAAAGTGTCTAGCCAATACAATACCATTAATCTGTTCTCTTTTTCTCCTTTCCTGCTTTTCTTCTTTCTCTACAATAGAAGTGGAACAAAAAGGTAATTAAATACCTTTCACATGTTTTTCTATATATACACATACCCATTCTAAGCAATTACGGGATAAAATATTTAACAGTCTAATGCTTTACTTGATATCCTTTCATCATTAATTTTCGCCATTTTAATCTATTGGTTAAAGTTGGGGGAATGTTTCTGCTGCTAAGCAATTTCACCTAACATGTCGCCTCTTTCCTGGAAATGTTTACTGGCACCATGCTTCTTCCCACCCCACCCCTTGAAGGATTGCTTCGTAAATGAACATCTATTCCCCTTTCCTTCTGCACCATTTACGGAGCAGTATAAAATAATTTAGAAGGACGCAGATCTTTCCTTTCCTGCCGTACTTGCATGCAACTTGCTTTCCGTATATCACCAAGGCATCGAGGGTAATTTAAAGCTCCTCAGAAGGTTTATTCCCCTCTGTTATGTTACAGCAGTTTTCTATTTGTCAAGTGTTTTAACAGTATAAAGTGCTGTGCAATTTTTATAGGTGGCGTCTGTTCAAAAGGTTGACAGCTAAATTGCATATGCATTGTGCGTTAGGCAGATGTTGAATCCAGTGTACATATGAAGGATCAGGGTCGCGCCAAGGAGTGTACATTCCATGTCCATTTTGCACAGAGATGTACACAGGTGACCCAAACCCTCAATTTCTTGGTGGTAAATGGATCCCATGTACATATGAGTGTACGCATGTTGTCCCATGGCAATCAAATATGGGGTTCTTGCGTGCATTCAGTCGTCAGATTGAATGGCTGCAGAGGACCAGCATAAAATTGCACTGTGCAATTTCACACTATCACTTACCAATCTGATTTCTGGCTAACAGCACCAGTGTCAGTGGAAATGTGTTGCTAAATTGATGTTTGCCCTTGCAGTTTTATTCTGATGAGCTGGGATCCTCCTTCCCACTGAGAAATCCCATCCTGGTTTCTGTGGGAAGGAGCCCACTAAATGAATTACGGCCAATAATTCGGGGCTTCCAGTTGACTCTGTGCAAGAAAGAGCTCCTTTGCAAAGGTGGCATTACAGAAAATAGGACTTAGGACACCTTTAATTTTGGATCAATAGCTAGAAATGCAACACAGTCATGGGTGAGCACACGCTCTCACACCCAAACAGACATCAATTTTTGGATTAGCCTTGGTGCTGAAATTCTCAAGTCATTTGTAATGGGAACTGCAGACTATGACACAAGTCCATATAGCTATGTAAAACTGTGTATTCAATCAATTAACAAGTTGTATCCTGTATTTCCCATTAGAAATGAAGCAGAGAGAAAAGGTTCATTTCCCTGTCCGTGCCTATTGGGACGCCATTAATTATCAGCCCCTTCAGCTAATGCTATTTGCACTTTAAATGCAAAGATACATTTAATGCCATCGCCTGTTTGATCAGGTGTGAGCAGCTATCTGTAGGACAGCTGTTCTCCTGCCTTATTTCCCATCAAACTAGGGATATGGGTGAAAGCGCCTGAAACTGTATAGAACATATGTATACAAAAGGAATAGGCCTGTTAAAAACGTTGAGTATGAAAAAGGGGAAACAAAGGGGGGGAATCTGTAATAATCAGGATTTTTTGTTTCTATTCGTTTGAAGCAATTTATTTATTTATTTAGTTCATAAAATCTCTATACTGCTTGATCGTAGGAGAAACCTCAAAGTGGTTTACAGAAAAAAGTTAAAAACAATAAGCATATCACTAAGAGAAGTTTAAAACAATCATTTAAAACATACAAAAAATTAAAAACACAATAGAGGGAAATAAATTGAAAATCGCATCAACTTTCTAAACAACTTGGTAGAAATGTCTTTGGCAGGTGCCAGAAATAATCCAGTGAAGGCACATGCCGTATATCAATAGGCGGGGAGTTCCTAAGTGTCAGTATTCTTCCAGATCGAGTTCTTTCAGATGCGATCATTGAGAACTGGCAATTGAGAACCGGCTGCCTGGTGTCTCAAACCACGTTTGGTTAGGGGTTACGGGGATGTAAAATTATCCTGAAGTCTGTGGAGTGGATTATTTCAGCTGGTCGATCTTGATTTACTTAAGGCTTTAATTCTCCTGTATTTCAGAGGACTATCCCTATTGATTTAAATCTTGATCCTAGCCTTCCTCCATTGAGCTTTTTCCTTATCCTTTCTCTCTTCCTCTTGGCATATTCATTAAATGTTCTTTCTTTACTTCTGTGGCTGCATTCTGTTTAGGTAGCAGCTTCCAAAACCTTTTTCATTATTTAAAGCATTGACCTGTAAGAGGCTTGTTTCCCTTTTGTGTGCTTTTAGAGTTGTTGGGGGGGGGGTTAGTTTTGTTTTTTTAGTTGCTACAGAATTTTTACTTTGCCGTGCAATAATATCTGTTAATTACCATATTTTTCGCTCTATATGACGCACAAGACGCACCTAGTTTTTGGAGGAGGAAAACAGGAAAAAAAATATTCTGAATCTCAGAAGCCAGAACAGCAAGAGGGATCGCTGCGCAGTGAAAGTAGCAATCCCTCTTGCTGTTCTGGCTTCTGGGATAGCTGCGCAGCCTGCATTCGCTCCATAAGACGCACACACATTTCCCCTTACTTTTTAGGAGGGAAAAAGTGAGTTTTATAGAGCAAAAAATACGGTATATAATTTCAAAGGAGGCACGTTTGCCAAGGGACTTTTTGAAAAAGAGGAATGGAGAATAGTTCTTGGGGACTTCCTGTATCCTCTTTTCAGCATGAAAAGCCACTCTCACATTCATATCAGAGTTTAGGAAAGCCTGAATTTCTTTTGAGCTCCCCCTTTGTTCTTGAGCTGTGAACTTCTAAGTGCATGCTAGAGAAGGCCAGCACATTTAGTAACCTGCTTTGTTTTTAACTTTTTCCCTCCCTTCAGTTTTTCTTTGTCCTGGACTACTAAAAGGAGTATATCAGAGTGAACATTTATTTGAATCCGATCACCAGTCAGGAGCCTGGTGTAAGGATCCATTGCAGGCTTCGGACAAAATTTACTACATGCCATGGACCCCTTACAGAACTGACACTCTAACGGAGTATTCTTCCAAGGATGATTTCATTGCTGGAAGACCAACTACAACTTACAAGTTGCCGCACAGGGTGGACGGCACGGGGTTTGTGGTGTATGACGGGGCTTTATTTTTCAACAAGGAACGAACCAGGAACATTGTCAAATTTGACCTACGGACAAGAATTAAAAGTGGGGAAGCCATCATTGCAAACGCCAACTACCACGACACGTCCCCTTACAGGTGGGGAGGCAAGTCTGACATAGACTTGGCCGTGGATGAGAATGGTCTTTGGGTGATCTATGCAACTGAGCAAAACAACGGCAAAATAGTGATTAGTCAGCTGAACCCTTATACCTTGAGGATCGAAGGGACGTGGGATACGTCTTACGACAAGAGGTCGGCTTCCAATGCATTCATGATCTGTGGCATTTTGTATGTGGTGAAATCTGTCTACGAAGATGATGATAACGAAGCGACAGGTAATAAAATAGACTATATTTACAACACTGAGCAAAGCAAAGAAAGTGTCGTGGATGTTCCTTTTCCGAACTCCTACCAGTACATTGCTGCGGTGGATTATAATCCAAGGGACAACCTTCTTTACGTATGGAACAACTACCATGTGGTTAAGTACTCCTTGGATTTTGGACCCATGGACAGCAGAACAGGTAAGGCTTCTTTGTTAAGTTTTGGGGTTTTGCGTCCTATGACTTTACAGCCATGTTGGGCTATGGTTTGGGGCTAAGCTGTGCTGCCTTTTCCTTCACAAAAGCAGCAGCAGGAGGAAGGACTGATTTGGAATGGAACCAAACTGTTTCTCCAATTTAAATGCCTCCACCTCCCTGAGGTCCTTATTCCTGAGATGGGAGATGTGTATTCACACTGTGGTTAGAACTGTCCACAACATACTTCACCTGCGCACGGCTTCAGATTTGATTCCTGACTTCTCTAGTTTTGATTTGTGTGTGTGTGTGGAAAGGGGTGCCGTTTTTCTTTTGTTTATAAGATGTCTTAGCTGCCCCTAACCATAAGGTCCTAGGGCAGGTCAAAGCAATTAAAAAGACAATTATAAAAACAGATGAAATCATCACAATTATCGGACATATAAATCAGTTCCAAATGGAACACAACGATTTATAATTTGAAAGTTCGTATAGGCAGTAGGCCTAGAAAATATTCCAATTTGAGAGCCTGAAGAATTCTCATCATTGGGGCTGTTAGTACTATGTTAGATGATAGATGGCTGATGTCACTTGGTAGCAGGTTGTGCTGAAATGAATATGTGATTTTTATCCATGCCAGCAGAACATTATTTTTTTTTATTAAAAAAACACTGGTTTGTTGCTTGCTTGCTTGCACAAATAACTCTAGTGTCTGTACTGGATTGTCTTGCACTTACAGACTTTGAGAATCAGGGAAAATGCCTCGTCGCACACCAAAGCATGTAACTGACCTCTGCTTTTGTTAAAAGAAAAGCCACTGCAGTTCTTTATCCCTTTCCCTCACTGCCAATTTTCTGCTGCAGTTCTGCCCCCATCCCCATGGGGTTGCAGGTGCGTGTTACCTGTTAAGTTGTGGGTGAACATATCAGACGACACAGCAATTCTTCAAACAGCTCTTGTTTATTCACAGGCCAGAACTGAACTGAAGGGTTCAGCCAGCCTGCTTATATAGAGCTCCACTAGAATGCAACAGTAACCACTTTCTGTAACTATCCAATCACTGAACGTCACTTTCAATCCCTTATTTGCATATGTGGACCTGAGTGAAAACTATCTACAGTATCCCCCTGCTGGCCCAGGGTGAGAACTTCAGTACATAACCTTACCCCTCACAAGCATGCATATGTAACCAGTGATGACCTCAAATCTTCAAACAGAAAACATTCAATATTCACTTTTCAGCAGTTTGAGTCTTGAAGGCTGCTTTCAAGTCATATTCAGACCCCTCTGAAATTTGGGCCTAATTCAAAAAGGGGCTCATTCTGTACCAGTCTTCCGTGCTGCTCCCTTTCCCCAAGCTAATCTTGGCTACTGGAGATGGTAGTGAAGCTCTTTTTTAAAGGAGCAAGTGAAAGTAACAGGGTTCGATTTCTGATTTGGGAAAAGTTTTAGGGATGCAAGTTTGCAATTTGGTGAAATCCTCACAGGGTCTCAAGATTCCAGCAGGGATCTGTTTTCACCAGGCCAGATGGGGGGGGGGGGAATCATATTTTCTTTTACAGAAAGGCACTCCAGATTTTCTTTCCTTCCTTGCAGAACCTTTCTCTTGTTTTTGCTTTTTAAATGGGTTCCATGCCGCAATTAAACACAGGGTGGCTGTACGCATTGCCAAAGAAAGAAGACAGATAAAACGTTCAAGTGCTTGTTTATCTATATGTATAGACGCAGATTGCAAAATAGATACCTTCACATGTGTATGCATTGTGTTTCAAACAGCTCACTGTATTTAAAGAAACGCTCCCTGCTCCAAGCCTCCTTCCTTTGGGGCAGCTAGCCGAGGATCCATATCACTCAAACCCCCAAAACACACCCAATTCACCTCTTCCAACTCACTCACAAACACATTAAACACCACCTTTATTTACATATTTATTTCATAAAATTTATATACAGTGGTGCCGCGCAAGACGAATGCCTCGCAAGATGGAAAACCCGCAAGACGAAAGGGTTTTCCGTCTGCAGAGGCGCTTCGCAAGCCGAATTTCCCTATGGGCTTCTTTCGCAAGACGAAAATTGACGAAAATTTTCGGGGGGGGGGGGTTTCGCTCCAAAACCCCTTTTTCTGAATCGCTAAGCTGCTAAAAGCATTTTAGCAGCAAAACTGCTAATCCCCCAAGCCTTAAAAAGCCGTTTTTAGCCCTTAAAATGTCAATAGCGCTAATAGCGCTACTCCGTCAATGGGCTTGCTTCACAAGACGAAAAAACCGCAAGACGAAAAGACCCGCGGAACGGATTCTTTTCGTCTTGCGTGGCACCACTGTACTGTTTCGATTATAGATAAAACCCTCAAAGCATTTTACAAAAAAGATAATAAAAGTATCACTAAAAAAAATCAAAACCATAATTTAAAACACACAAAAAGTTAAAACCAAAATGGAATAGACAGAAGTAAATTAAAACTCACGCAAACTTTCTAAACCTCTGGGTAAAAAGGTGAAGGGACCCCTGTCCGTTAGGTCCAGTCGCGGCCGACTCTGGGGTCACGGCGCTCATCTCGCTTTATTGGCCGAGGGAGGCAGCGTACAGCTACCAGGTCATGTGGCCAGCATGACTAAGCCACTTCTGGCGAACCAGAGCAGCGCACGGAAACGCCGTTTACCTTCCTGCCGGAGTGGTACCTAGTTATCTACTTGCACTGGTGTGCTTTCAAACTGCTAGGTTGGCAGGAGCAGGGACTGAGCAACGGGAGCTCACCCCGTCGCGGGGATTCAAACCGCCGACCTTCTGATCGGCAAGTCCTAGGCTCTGTGGTTTAACCCACATCTGGGTAGGTTTGTCTAAATAAGAATGTCTTCAGCAGGCCCCGTAAAGAATACAGTGAAGGCACCTGCCTGATATCAATAGGTAGGGGATACCAAAATATTGGTGCTGCCACAGTAAATGCCCGAGTCTTACAGATGTGTCATGGGTTTCACGTGGCCCCTGTAGAAGTGCCCATTCCACCAATCAAAGCAGTTGGGTGGGCGCAGATGGGTTAAAGCAATCTCGTAGGTAAACTGGCCCCAAGTTGTTAAGGGCTGTATAGCCTAATAGTAAGATCTTGAACTCGGCCCACTGGCAGATCAGCAACCACTGCAGACATTTCGGAGTCCAGGTGTTCTCTGCTGATAAGGCCTCATTCCCCCGTCAGCAATTGCGTGGCAGCATTAACATGCAATCAAGAGGCAAACAGAAATATATGCATACATTTCACTCCACTTTCACACGACTGCACAGCCTTGGCACACAATCTCACCCACTCAGACATATACAGTGGTGCCTTGGTTTAAGAACAGCTTAGTTTATGATGAACAACTTGGATTAAGAACACTGCAAACCCAGAAGTAGGTGCTTCGGTTTGTGAATTTTGCCTTGGAAGCAGAACATGTTCCACTTCCTGTTGAGCATGTTCCATTTGTAAATTGAGTCCCCCGCTGATACAGGAAAGCACGCCCTGGTTTAAGAACGCTTTGGTTTAAGAACGGACTTCTGGAACTGATTAAGTTCGTAAACCAAGGTACCACTGTACTCTGCTGCTCAGCCCTCCTCTCCCCCCCCCCCAGGATGACCCACTCTTGTCCATGCACTGGGTGGACAAATTTAACCCTTCCCATGTACTGGGATTGAAACCAACTCTGACACTCCATTCAGCTGAGGGAAGGCAGTTTTCTTCCTAATCCTCACACACTGGAAAGGGAGACTTAATCCTTTCTTCCCAGTTCAGACATTTCCAGGTGTCTCTTTTGATTACTGTACCTGTATCTGCAATGACTGTGTCTTTTGATGACTGTATCCCAGCATAACCCAGGGGAGATCCACAGGTGAACTTTCCCTGTTTCTCAGATCCACACTAATCATCTGAGGAGCAGGGATGGCCTGATTTTTCATCCCCATCATCGTACACAGGGAGACGAGAGAGGCAGTGTAGCATAGTGGTTAAAAGTGTTGGACTGGGACCTGGGGGATCAGGGTTCAAATCTCCCCTTGGCCCTGAAGTTCCCTGGGTGACCTTGGGCTAGTCACTGTGTTCTCTCAGCCTGACCTACATCACAGGGTTGTCGTGGAGATGAAACAAGGAGGACCACGTAGGAGTATAAAGGAAGTAAACGAAGAAACACATCCATTGTGTACTGTGATGAGGATAAACCTTGCCAGGTCAGGTGAAGGTGGACTGTTTTGTTCCTGATCACAGCACAGGAGGTGGGAAGGTTTTCATTCCGCTGCTCAGCACCCTGTGGCAGGGATGGATTTGACCTTCCCAATCCGCTGTGTGGAAGGCTAGCAGAAGGACAAAGGCTTAAATGGACCGGTGCCAGAGGTCTGAACTAGGCTCCCATATTCCCTGTGCTGGCCTTAAGCAATAAAAGCAAAGCCATTTTGGGAAGAGTTAAGAGATAATCAGCTGGCAGCAGATAAATAGGAAAAGTGAGACTTGACATGAGCTAAAATGATATTGAAAGAGGTAGGTACTGAAAATAAATTTAACGGAGAAGGTGGAATTGTGGATTGACAAATAAAGGAGGCGTGTTGCTGGCAGCAGTAGAAAAAGAAAAGACAGCTGTCAGGACACTATAATGTATTCCATTTGTTTTGTTCATAACATAGTTTTTATTTTGAAAAGAAACGCCTTGAGTGTCATTACAGGGATCCCGAAATACCTGGCTGTGATTCAGACGCTGTTGCAGTGCATTTGTATATGACGTGAAGAAACAGAGGGAAAATGAGCCTGTGTGTGGCTTTGAGGTCTTTTGTGGAAGTTGGAACTATTGAAGTATTACATTAAGATAGAAATATGGGGTCCATTTTGTGTGCCGAATGACATTTTTGAAAGCTTTAATGTGTATCTAAATCTATACGGTCGTACCTTGGAAGTCGAACGGAATCCGTTCCGGAAGTCCGTTCGACTTCCAAAACGTTTGAAAACCAAAGCATGGCTTCCGATTGGCTGCAGGAAGCTCCTGCAGCTAATCGGAAGCCATGAAAGCCCTGTTGGTCGTTTGGCTTCCAAAAATCGTTCAAAAACCGGAACATTCGCTTCCAGGTTTCGATCATTCAAGACCTGGAAGCCAAGGCGTTTGAGATCCGAGGTACGACTGTAGTTTGCATGTTCATGTTTGTTGGTGTGAGAAAATGGCTCTCTTTGCTGGCCCAAATCGTATGAAGATGTAGGTGATATTTTGTATCGGGGAAGGGGGGGGACAGCCCAATTTTGCCAGCAGATACCCCCTGCACTCCGAATCCCATCATCTGCCTGGGTCCTTGTCTCTTCCACTATGTTCAACATCTTTATATGAAAATAAACAGATTTTTTAAAATAATAATAATAACAACATTTTGGGGTGCTAGTACTGTCCTTTCCACTGGATACACTACACAGAGAAAATCTACAACTTAGGGGAAAAGGCCAGCAAAACATTTCATTCGCCAATACATCCTCATCTTTTTTATGAGGTAGGAAGATCCCAATCCCATATAAAAGGGCAGGAAGGGAATGCAGAGAAGTCAGAGCGCTCCATCTTTAATATTTGGGATAGGGGCATTCTAGGACTGAGCAGCAGCACCTCCTGAGATGTGCTCTTGTCATCCTTTGCTAAGGATGGAAGATGATTTGCAGAGACAACTCCCTGAAACAATAGGCCTATTTTTATTGACTGCCTTTCACTAGCATGGTAAAAAGTGCTGCAATATAGCAAATTACTTGATTTTTACTGGGCAACAGCAAAATTGCAATAATATCTTGCATTTTAATAGCATCTCTTAAATTATCTTTGCTTAATGGGAATGATTGTTGGGGGCTTGGTGATGAAGATAAATACATAGGCTGAAGGCATGAATCAATATTACGGTGTCATAAAGTAATTTAATTCATTAACTGAAGATTTAAAAGTGGATTAAATTGGAAAGTTAACCTATGAAAATATATTCAGCACCAATGTTCTTGCCGTATCTGAGGACATCAGAGTGCTTTGTGGGGGATCAGGAAGCTTGAGGGTGGAATTGGGGAAACAGACATTAAAAAGAAAGAAATAGCTGTTGCTTAGCATTTTTGCACCATCAGAAATTGGATTTAAACATGGGGACAAACAAAAAGTTAGAATTCAGTAAAGCAAAACACACATTGAATTTGTTCAGGCAACTCTCACACTGGGGCCACATTCCAGGAATAGTGCCCAAAACCAAAATCACATATAGTCCAAGCACATGGAGTTCAGTGGCCGTTGGGATTGCCAAAGCTCCCACCCCAGATTTCTGCCCCCTTTCCTCCCCCTTTTTATTGCATTTCCAAGCACATAAAGCTGAACGAGCACAAGTTAAATGCACATCGGTTGCGAGTTACCCATATATCCTTAATATGTGGGCAGAATACCATGAAGGGGATAGTATCTACTCCCAAGCAGAGCAGACTTTGGAAATCCCCAAACAAGGAAGTTTTAAATAAGCATTCTGCATTCATCTCTCAAGTCCAGCAGTTCATTTATCACGATTTCCCAAATGGCTCGTTTGTCAGGGTTGAGACAGGCTGTTGCCTTAGTTATGTGTGAAAAGGGGTGTGAGAGCATGGGCAATGGTCTTCACAGTGAAAGGCGAAGAGGATGAAAAGCAAGCAGACCATGAACCCACCCTACCGTGGTCCTCACTGCTGTCACTAAGAGGCTGTCTTCATGCCCTGACAGCTTTCATTGAAGAATTCTTTAATCTCTGGACTCAATTGATTGGTCCAGCCAACTCTCTGTATTTAATAGTATAGGAAGGCAATTAGGCATGAGCAGACCCTCCAAATCTCCCTATTTTCCAGGGACAGACCCAGATTTACAAAAGCCATTCCAGTTTCTGAATTGATCCAGGATTGTCCCGCTTATCCTTAGGACGTCCCTATTTTCAAGGGAGAAATGTTGGAGGGTATGGAGTTATGTGACCCCCGAACCAAGGAGATAAGTAACTAGACAACCTTTAGAAGACATCTGAAGGCAGCCCTGCATATGGAAGGGGTTTTTTTTAATGTTTAATGTTTTGTTTAATGTTTGTTTAATGTTTTGTTATGTTTTTATATATCTTGGAAGCCGCCCAGAGTGGCTGGGGCAACCCAGTCAGATAGGTTGGGTATAATAATAGTGATAATAATTAATAATGATGATGATGATGATGAATAGGATGTCTCTGTTTTCATCGGATAAATGTTGGAGAGTATGCATGAAGGTCTGGATGCAACCAAAGAGTCCTGCTAGCATAATGGGACTTCATCCCCTTTTTACCCCACCCACACACCCCATGGGCTTTGGAAAAGTCAGGAGGAACTCCAGAGCAGTGTGCAGGGTATGTGAGTGCAAGTACAGTGGTACCTCGGGTTACAGACTCTTCAGGTTACATACGCTTCAGGTTACAGACTCCGCTAACCCAGAAATAGTGCTTCAGGTAAAGAACTTTGCTTCAGGATGAGAACAGACATCTCCTGGTGGCAGCAGGAGGCCCCATTAGCTAAAGTGGTGCTTCAGGTTAAGAACAGTTTCAGGTTAAGAACGGACCTCGGGAACGAATTAAGTTCTTAACCCGAGGTACCATTGTACTGACTTTCCATAGTGCTACACTTGAATTCCACCCAAGCCCTCCAATGTTTCTTCCTAAACAAATTTAGCTTTTACTAAAGGTATTTGTGGGGCAGCAATTTCAATAATTATTGCAAAGATTTTCAAAATGAATTAAATATAATTTTAAAAACAGCCGCAATAGGAAATGAAAACAGCACCGTAACGTGTTTGGCTCAACCTAATCTCGATTATTTCCCTGTTCAAGTCAATTCCTAGTAGTACAGCTGTTGCCCATCCTCTCAGAGTTCAGCTTCTGTTCCAAGAGACTGAATGCACTCTGGTCTTCTGATTTCAGCTTTCTGAAACAGTGCTCCCAGTCTCTGAAGGGAAATCTATCTGCTGGTTTGCTCTCACTCTCTCTCTCTCTCTCTCTGTGTGTGTGTGTGTGTGTGTGTGTGTGTCAGTGGTGGGTGGGAATAGGTGCAAAAATGAGGAGGGGAGTTAGGAAAGCCCCACTGATCTGCCACAGAGCATCTTCTCATGTTAATCTTGGTGCATAACTAGCCAGCCAAAATCATTAATAAAGGGCTTGGTTTGTCACTCTTGCTCTTACACATTCGACCCCAACAAATAGGGCATAGCTAGGAACTGGAAGGGACCCTGCAAACCCTGCAAACTCATAACAATATGCAAACAAAGTTGGCATCTGGATTTGTTGCAGGATCTGGTCCCTGTGGCTGCGATGTGGTTTGCTCTTGACGGCAAGCAGCTGTTTGGGCAGGGAGGGTGCTATCTGCACACAAGTGCAGGCCTTCTGCCCAAGGTGTATTTGAGCAAAGCATCGTTGTCCAAGATAAGCTGCAGATAATGGAAGATACTTTGGAAGAGTGGTTTTATCTGGGCGTGATGGATGACAAGGGACATTCATTTGCTTTCTCTTCTGGGTCTGTCCTGTAGCAGATTATTCCTAGGTACCAGTCTGGCCTTGTAGATTTGCTTTTTCCACTTCGTATTGTGGTCTGGAAAATGCCTGGCGCAACATCCTGATGATGTTGTGAGTCTGCTCAAAGAGTCAGAGCAGATAACGCTTGTGTCTTAAGCGTTGGCTGCAGGCCACGGATTTCGCGTTACATTCTGGGTGGAAGCCAGAAGCATGTCAGGATGTGTAGTGGTCAGTAGATTTCTTTTATATAATATGTGTCTTACTGGTTTCATATAAAACAAACATAGCAATAACCATAAAAAGTAACACTCAAATCCCACCAGGGGAAAAGTCACGAGTCCTTTGTTTCCACTATGAAAGTATCATTTATATCCCAGGGTATCTTTCCAGTGTGATCTTGTGAATCCAGATGATAAATGTGCTTTCTATATACACCAGGCAGAGCAGGGCCTTTTTGAGACAGGAGCAGAGAAAGCACTATTTTAAGTCATCCATGAAGATGTTGGCATACTGTGGAGCCATGCAATAACCTATGGCAGTGCTATTTATCTTAAGATGCATATTTGCCCCAAAGCTCAATTAATTGTAAGCACAAAGTGGCAGAGTTTGCTGCTAGATGTGCTGTAACGCCATCAGGAATGATAGTCTCACATATTATATGGTTGCACACATTAGTATGCACAAAATATTACACACCAGGTTTCCTAAAGTAGCCAGCACATAATACAACAACGACTCTGACTGCTTAGATATACCATATTTTTCACTCTATAAGACGCACCAGACCATAAGAAGCACCTAGTTTTTGGAAGAGGAAAACAAAACAAAAAAAATTCTGAATCCCAGAAGCCAGGACAGCAAGCGGGATCACTGCGCAGTGATCCCACTGGCTGTCCTGGCTTCTGGGATAGCCGCGTGCAGCCTCTCCTGGGCAAGGGGAGCGCGACTAAGGCTCTCCCAAGAGCTCCCTTTAAAAAGCCCCCAAGAGCCGCACACACGTTCCACACGGCTCTTTAAAGGGAGCGCTGAGCAGAGCCTCCCGCCTGCGTTCGCTCCATAAGACGCACACACATTTCCCCTTACTTTTTAGGAGGGGAAAAGTGCATCTTGTAGAGCGAAAAATACGGTACTTATGTATTAATACTTATGAAATTATGCTGCAGAAATATAGTGCTGCTAGGGGCTTGACTCTTTTATATGTATATTATACATATAAAATAAATATTCCTGCATATAATTTTGCACATAATCAGTGAAATGTAGGGCCTCAGAAGGTGATGGACAAAACAGACTTCAAGGATTTTATAGATGCAATTCCTACATTGCAGGGGGGGTTGGATTAAATGACCCTTAGGGTCACTTCCAACTCTACAATTCTATAATTCTAAGTGGGGTTTTTTTAACAAAAAAAAAATCAACAATGCTAGATGCAGGAGGCAGTCTGATATGTTTGGGTCAGAACCCCCAAATTCCATGTATAAATATTTTAAAGACAGATTACAGTACTCAACCATCCCTAATGACAGAGTTAATCATTTTGTAATGAGACGTGTCAGTCATGTAGTGAAAAACAAGTATGAAGATGTGATTGATGTTGATTTGTAATATGATTAGTTGAGGTTTTAGGGTTTGTTTTAATAAGGTATGTTACATGCATGATTTTTATGTGGGTTGTTAATTATAATTAGTGTCTATGTCTATTATCTGAATTGCGTTTATTTATATGTTGCTGCTCTCCTCTTCACTGAAATATATTGGGCATTTTAGTACATTTCAGTTCCCTTTTAAAGATTTGCATTGTTTGCTTGCTTGCTTTTGCTTTCATGAGAGTCCTTGCCAGTCAGAATAGGTGATGAAGAGCTAGATTGATCAGTGGTCTGATTTGTTATTTAAAGAGCTTCATACATTCAGTCCAGTCTTAAAGAGGATTTATTTAATAATAATTAAAAGTATAGATGCTCATGAAGAGAGTCTGCTAATCCTTCAACTCTGGGATAATGCCCCTTGTTTAGAGAGAGGTGCAGACAGAAGAAATTTTGCACAAGAGTAATCTACCTTTGCTCCAGGATCAATACTCAGGTCTAGGAATTGGCCACCTTTGCTGCCAGGTTGTCTCAAGCAGCCCGTGAAGCTTAATACTGTGTTTACTTAAACTCTGGCAAGGATTTCAACTTAATCTCCACCAAAGAACTTCCTTATGGGGGGGGGGGGAATAAAGAGTAATCACTTTGGTGTGGAGCTAAACATTATTGAATGAAATTGTTAGTGAGAATATGGCCCCCATAAAATCATCAGTCTCACGCTACTTTTGCAAGCTGGTCTGTGTATTAGCAAGTCATATAGGCTGAAATGTAATTGGAAGGCTGTAAACAAAGCCACAAAAATCAATGCTGTTTAACTTCTCCATTAATGATCTCAAAAGAAGGAACACTGTGAACAGCATACCAATTACCATCAGATTCGTTGTTGAATTGGAACTAGTTGCACCTTAGCAAGAAAAGAGAGAGACACACAAATATTCCAAAGTGATTAGAGTTATGTGTTGGGAATGAAATTAAGTAAACTTCGAAGGCAAAGGGGAAATGAGAACAACATAGGCCACTCATTACAGAGGAAGAAACCTGGTAACTACAGCATATATGTTTAGTAAGGTACATGTATCTAGAGATGAGTGTCTCTATGCTGAGCAGTGCACCTATTGCACCAGTTTTTTTGTAATGAACTCTTGAGAAGCACAGCTGTCCTGCTGAAGCTAAGAAAGAGAGGAGGACCAAAATTCAAATAGAGATGAGGGAATACTTGGCTTAGTGAGTGCAAAGGATCTCAGAATTATGGTCCATCACAAGCTAAACATGAGTCAGCAGTGGGATGCAGCTGCAAAAAAGGCTAATGAGATTTTAAGCTCAATTAATAGAGACATAATTCTGAAGTCACAGGATGTAATTCCATTTAATTCTCTACTAGTCAGACCTCATCTGGAATACTGCCTAGTTCTGGGCGCCACACTTGAAGAAGGATGTAGACAAATTGTAACGGATCCAGAGAGCGACGATGGTAAAGGTTATTGAGGAAAAGTTCTGATGGAAAGAGTTGCCACCTTTAAGATGGAGTATAGAAAACTGAAGGGGTGTAATTGCCCTCTGTGTGACGGCCCTTAAGATATTTGAAGACTGCTAAGGCTTTTGCTGCCCTAGAAGGCACAATTAGATTTAAAAGGCTCAGGTTACACTACAGAAAGGTGGATTCTAGTTGAGCATTAGGAGACATTTCTTACTAGTAATAGCACTTCAGCAATGAGGAGTGGGAGAGACTCTCAATTGCCAGATGTCACAGAGCAAGCCGGTCAGTAAATCACACAGCACAAAGCTAGAGTTAGCTCTTTATTAGCGAAACACAATCTTTACAGACTTTACAGAGCACAGCAGCCCTGTAAGTCCTATGAAATCAGTTGCCCCACCTCCCTACAGCCACCTAAGTTAGTGGTTAAGAGCGGTAGTCTCGTAATCTGGGGAACCGGGTTCGCTTCCCCGCTCCTCCACATGCAGCTGCTGGGTGACCTTGGGCCAGTCACACTTCTCTGAAGTCTCTCAGCCCCACTCACCTCACAGAGTGTTTGTTGTGGGGGAGGAAGGGAAAGGAGAATGTTAGCCGCTTTGAGACTCCTTAAAGGGAGTGAAAGGCGGGATATCAAATCCAAACTCTTCTTCTTCTTCTTCTCCAGGGCTTCTTGCCAGCAATCAGAGACTCTACCTGTGTGCAACTTGTCTTTGCTCTGCCCATTTCCTTCCTCTCCTGGTTCTGGGAGTCAGCAGGGGAGGGGAGCTTGTTGCAGCAAGAGTGGGAAACACCCTCGACTCTTCACTAGCTGGACTCATCTCTGCCTCTTGGCCTCCCTCCTCTCCTGCTTCAGCTTCTGCACTAATTCTGGCCTTCTCTCTGCCACACACTCTCCCAGCTCACTAAGCCTTGTTACTCCTTCAGTTTTCGGCACCTCCTTTCCCCAGTCTTCTCCTTCTCTCTGTGACCACTCACTGATGTCCCACCACCACTCCCCGGACTCTGAGCCTTCTTGCCTTGGGGTTTCCCCAGTGGGTTCCTCCCGCCATTACTCCGCTTCCATGACACCAGAGATCTGTGTGTATTTTGTGGATGCTCTTACTCTGGATTTCCAGTATCAAGCAGGGGGTAGACATTTATTATTAGATTTATGAACTGCACCATCAAAGTTCCTTCAGTGTGACATCGTTGTTGGGGATGAGAGAGATGATCATAGGATTTCAAGTAAACCTTCACCCCAGCATGTTCCAGAACTCAGCCCAGTCTTTAATCTGTGCTGCTGGTTTTTTAGTGACACTACATTGGCATGATAGTCTAAATCACCGGTTTAGCATGAAGGGTGGGTAATTGTCATCAACATCTTCCTGACTAATGAGTGAGATTGTTTATATTTCTATGGTGCCTATATATTGGTGTGGGTTGAAGCAATTTATCCAGAAATCATGAGTGAATCCCACACCCTTAGGGTCCACAGACTAAGCTATAATAGTAGGACATTTTAATTGAGATAATCTTTGCATTTCTACCCTTAGAATTAGAGGGAATAATTGTCCCCATGCTATTCTTGTTGCTTGGTCTTCTTATGATCGTTCCTACCCCCATATGAAGTATTTGTTTCAGTTTCCCCTCATCTCCAGTTCACCCTTCTTCCCACCCCCCGTTTGCGCTTGGGGGGAGAATCCCATCAGTGATCTTTGATACACAATTACAGCCTCTATTTCCTGAGTAAGTCAACTGTGCAGCCCCCATCGTGCTCACACGGGGGTGTCTCACTTACAGAAAGGAGATGAAGGGAGAGAAAAGGAAACCAGAATGAGAAGATGAGATATCCATTTGGGGATTATATCACTTGTTCCTCGATGGCACTGCAGTGCTGCCTGCAAGAGCATCATGATTAAAGTCAGAATGGGATGTGAAAGAGATAAAGGCAAGTTTTGCATTAGAGGCATACGGCTATTCACCTGCCGAGGAGTTGGAGGAAAACCTCTCAGGTCCTCTGCTTTTCTGCCATTGATTTGAGAGTTAGTTAATCTTCTTGTTTCAAAACTAAAATGCCCGCTAGAGAACTAAAATGCCTCTTAAAGTAAATACCAGAAACAAAAGACTTATCATTCTCTTTGCGACTAAAAAGACATAGCTCGACTTGTTGTTGTCATTTAGTCGTTTCGTCGTGTCCGCCTCTTCGTGACCCCCTGGACCAGAGCACGCCAGGCACTCCTGTCTTCCACTGCCTCCCGCAGTTTGGTCAAACTCATGCTGTAGCTTTGAGAACATTGTCCAACCATCTCATCCTCCGTCGTCCCCTTCTTGTGCCCTCTATCTTTCCCAACATCAGGGTCTTTTCCAGGGAGTCTTCTCTTCTCTTCTCTTCTCTTCTCTTCTCTTCTCTTCTCATGAGGTGGCCAAAATATTGGAGTCTCAGCTTCAGGATCTGTCCTTCTAGGGCTGATTTCCTTAAGATACGTTTGATCTTCTTGCACTCCATGGTACTCTCAAGAGTCTCCTCCAGCACCAGAATTCAAAAGCATCCATTCTTCGGCGATCAGCCTTCTTTATGGTCCAGCTCTCACTTCCATACATCACTACTGGGAAAACCATAGCTTTGACTATATGGACCTTTGTTGGCAAGGTGATGTCTCTGCTTTTTAGCTCGACTTACCCTTTCTTATTGTGGATGGCCAAACATTATTCTTACATTGGCAAGAAATATGTCTATAGCAGATCAGGACACAGATATCACTGTTTTAATAGCTTCCTTCTTAGCCACAGTTTTACCCGGAAGGGTTCCCAACAAACCATCCTTTCGGGAAACAGACAGGGCAAAGCAGAGTATCTAAGTGCACACAATCCCAATGTGACCTCATGACCTTGACAGCGTCACCCTTGTCCTTTTAATTATCCCAGTGACCTGAAATGTTTTATATTGTGATGCCAATAAAGGGATTTGATTTGATTTGATATGTCCATAGCTTCATCAGAAATATAACCCCAGTTTAGAAAGGGCAGCATTTCAGGGCTGGGTGAATGATTTGCATATGAGAGTCCCACTCACATCAGAACTGCTTAAGAGCTGGGGCGTGCTTTACAGACCTTCTACAGATTTTGCGGCATCTATTGTGCATCTTTTCAGTGATGCTCTCAGAAATTATCTCAATAGATTATGTATCTTTTTTGGTCACCTTGAGCCCTCTTGGATTTAAATTGGGCAAAGGTGTGAAACGTATAGCCCCAAACTGGGTCCTACATATTTTTGGCTTTTCTTTGCACAATTCAGGTGTATTTTCAGTGAAAGCTACTTTTTGCTGATAGCCAGTGATGGGTATTTTTCTTGTTTTTTGTTGTTGTTTAGTCGTCTTAGCTGTGTTCGACTCTCCGTGACCCCATGAACCAGAGCATGCCTCGGAAACTCTCTCTTTCTTCTCAAAGCTTCTCCTTTTTTATGTCCATAAAAGTTTTCCTGGAGTTTTCTTGGCAAAATACTGGAATGGATCACATTTAGTCTAAACTCCAGGTGGATCACATTTAGTCTAAACTCTCAGCTATGACCTGTCCATCTTGGGTGGCCCTGCACGGAAAAACACAAAGCTTCTCAGAGCTATTCAAGCCCCTTCACCACGACAAGGCAATGATCCATGAAGGGAACTAGGGATGTAGTCTACTAAAAAAGAGACATCCCAGATGGTAGCAGCCAGCCCATTTTTAGACCCCCTAGGCCATGGACTAAAATAGTAGTAACTGATGATAATAGAATCTTCTTAGGAGAGAAAAAAACACAATAAACATTATCCAGCTTTGACCAGATTTGTTCAGGTCTCAGAAATACATCCAGTCCTGAAATGGAATATTCAGTGGTATTATTTAGGAAATGTTTGCGAGAAGTTCCAGGTGGCATTTTCTTTCTTTCTTTCTTTCTTTCTTTCTTTCTTTCTTTCTTTCTTTCTTTCTTTCTTGTTTTACATCCCGCCTTTTGGTCAAATGATCATCAATGTGGCTTACAATAGGCTGCAATGATACAAAACCAACCACGCAAAACCCCGTCCGTAACGAAGAGAACTCCACCATCCTTTGTACCCCAGCTGATGCATGGGGCCAAGGCAGGCTTCCCTTCAGTTCTGCAGTCATAGGGCAACTGAACGTTCTTTCTAGCAGAGACGAGGGTGGGAGCAAATGACCTGCAGCTACTCCTTCTCTGGACAATGATGAGGCCAGGGTCGTCTTCTTCTTGCTGTGACTCTCTTCCTGGTAGGCACGGGGTGCAACCTTCCACTGGCCCTTAGTCCTCTGGCCCATAGATGGGATCAGAGGGCACCTCCCTTCAGCTCTTCTGGCCCAGATCAGCTGGAAACTGGAACCAATTATCCTTGATGTCTGGGAGGGAGAAGCAAGCTCCCTACAGCAGCTCTTTGGGTGACGCCTAAATGCCTAGTGCCCTCAAACCTTATATTTATGTCTAAAATTTGAAACAGATGGTTCATGCGTCAATCACACCTTGGTTTCTTAAGAGGATCACAAATGCGCTATAGGCTTTTCAGGGCTCTCACCCCCTTATCTTCCACACAGCGGCTTCCTGGTTCCTCTTTAGTTTTGACTGTAGCTTGCTGGGATGTGGAAAAAGAAACAGGAAGAGAGAAGAATTTAAAGTGGTTTGTGTGTGTAAAGAACATGTGAGAACAAGGTTTATTCAACAGTTCTAAATTGATAGTTTACACACAGCAGTTCTCAAGCTGTGGGTCCCCAGATGTTGTTGGACCACAATTCCCATCATCCCTGAGCTCTGGCCTTGCTAGCTAGGGGTGATGGGAGTTGTAGTTCAACAACATCTGGGGATCCACAGGTTGAGAAAGGCTGGCTTACAGGATCATGTGAGTCACAGTATGGGGTGTTAGGGGAGGGGTAGTACCTCTGGTGAGGGACATCTCTTGCTCCTTCTGGAGTAGTTTCTTCACCTTTGGTCCCCATCCTGAACTCAGTTCCTGCCTGGGGCTCCTAGAAGCTGTCAGCATCCAACAGCAGCCACATCCTGGGAAACAGCTTTGACTGGCCAACTAAACCAGGTGAAGGTAGGCTATGGGTCTCAAACCCTCGTTGAGTTAGGGACTTCCCCTGCATGCAAAGATGGGACCCAGCGGACTGAGTAGATGAGACCAATAGTGAGTCCAGTGGTCAAGGAGGTGGTTTTTGCATGTGCTGTAGAGGAAGGTGAGCGGCAGACGGGGCTCATCAACCTGGGAAAGTAGCCCATCTAGGAGAAGGAAAACTCTGATGGTAAACCTCCACTGCCTTGTGGGGTAACTTCACGAGAAGAAAAGGCTAAGGAGTAAGCCCTACACAAATCTGGAGTGGAGTCCCTAAGGCGGTTGGGTAGCATCTTGATACACCTCCTTCCGGCAACTCCTACAGCCAAGCTGGTGCCAAATATTGCTCTACTTTTGGGTCACATCAGTGATGCCGAGACGGAGGTCTTGTCATCTGGGCAACCCAGTACCTCCATATGCACTGCCCAGGCTTGTGCCCCAGGGGGGTCACTTGGGTGCTGCTAACACAGCAGTTTGACTTCACCCCCGGAGGCACACTCCATTGTCTCTTGAGACAGAGGGTGCCAACGAGCCAAAATAAGTAATAATCATAATCATAATATAATATTATTTATACCCCACCCATCTGGCTGGGCTTCCCCAGCCACTCTGGGCAGCTTCCAAAAAAATATTAAAATACTGTAATGCATAAAACATTAAAAGCTTCCCTAAACAAGGCTGGCTTCAGATGTCTTCTAAAAGTCTGGTAGTTGTTGTTTCTCTTTGACATCTGGTGGGAGGGCGTTCCACAGAGCGGGTGCCACTACCGAGAAGGCCCTCCGCCTGGTTCCCTGTAACTTTGCTTCTCACAGGGAGGGAACCGCCAGAAGGCCCTTGGAGCTGGACCTCCGTGTCCGGGCAGAACGATGGGGGTGGAGACGCTCCTTCAGGTATACTGGACCGAGGCCGCTTAGGGCTTTAAAGGTCAGCACCAACACTTTGACTTGTGCCCGGAAACGTACAAGCAAAGTGTACAAGCAAAGCTGGAATTTGAATTCCTGAGCTTTTGGTTGATTATTCTGTTAAGGTAGTGAAGTAATTAATGCATCTCCTACCTGGTGCTGCTAATTTCAAAAGCAACCGCAGTGCCAAGGAGTACATTATAGCAGATTTCTTGCAGACATTATTTTTCAGTGCATTATGAATGCATTATAGCCCACAAAAGCGGTTGTATGTGGGACATTTCTGAAAGTCGTTTTCTTAAAAATCCCAGCTACAATGACAGCAGGTCCACGCTCGAGATGATGCTCACTGGGAAACGGCTTAGAGCAACAACAACACATTTCAGTGGGGAACAATATTAATTACTTCCAATATGCCTCACAAGAGGAAGTAACTCGTTTTTATTATAGCACAAATATTATTTGGAATAGGAAGGTTACTCTAACTGTTACCACAATCTACGTATCATTAACTTAACCTGTATAGAAAAGAGATTAACAGCAGTGTAAATTGTTATGGAAAACCTGTGAGTGATAACTGCATATTTTTAATGCAAATAAGTCTCTGCCTGCAGCTCTTTCTCTAGCACACTGGGGAACTGAAATTATGTATTTAACAAAATAAGAAACTTTGCTGTGGTTCTGAGCCTTGAAAATAACTGCTTATTGCAACAAGGTTTACCATCTATCAATTATCCACTACTCTCATGTTTTTTATCGGACTACCATTAATTGGTCTCATGGTAGATACATGTATATTATTAATTTTAAAATAAAACAGAGGCAAAAACATGCCAGTAGTGCTTCTGCAAGGAAGCAGACATATTTTTCAGACTCAAGACTCACATGTGTATGCCCAGTCTAAATTTTGAAGTGAGAATTTTGCCAGTACCCCAGTGCTTGCAGAGGGAGCCACCTGGTGGAGACTGTGTGCAAGGCCTATTCCTTTACTTGCAGAACATTTCAATGCTGTGGTTAGATGAGGGGTCACTAACCTTTCTGGGCTTGTGGGCACATGTCAGGAGCGGCTGTCAGGAGCAGGTCAGCAATAAATCACACGGCATCAGTGAAGTTAACTCTTTATCCAAGGAAACAAGGTCAACTCAAGAGGCCGGGTCTAATGAGCACAGCTACTTGTCCTGGTGGATCTTGCCCCTGTGAGGCAGTCGTGGGGACTGAAGGTCCACGCCACCCCACAGTTCCCTCAGTCTCCTCCTCTCCTGGGTCCTTCCCAAGCAATCTGAGACTCCGTTGCCATGCATGCCTGCTTTGCTTCTCCCTCTTCATACCTCTTCTGGTTCTGGGAGACCAGCAGGAGGGGGAGACCCCCTGGCTTCTTCACAAGAAATAATGAATAATAATAGTTCCTTTTTAACCAGGCCTTTGGTTGATATGATTGACATCCTATGCCCTTGTAAAATGTGGTTCTTTGGGGGGGGCAGTTATTGGGTTGTTTTTATTTTGATTATGTATATTGAGGTTTTATATTTTGATTTTGTTCTGTGAACCATCCTGAGACCTCCGGGTATAGGGCGGTATCATCATCATCATCATCATCCTGCCTCTGCCTCTTGGCCCCTCTCCTCTCCAGCCTCCATATTGGGACTGATCTCTGCCACAGACTCTTCCAGCTGACTAAGCCATGTTATATTGTCAGCGTCTGATCCCTGCTTCCCAGCCTGCTCCCTCTTCTCCCCCTGACCACTCATCATTGTCTCACCACCTATCCCAAGGCTCCGAGCCGCTTTCCCTTAGGGGTTCCCCAGCTGGAGCCTCCCAACCCTCCAGCCGGTCCATGACATCACATATGGGGAGAAATGATCATGGCTACCACCTTCCCTTGCAACTGCCTCTGTGCACCCTGCAACTGTGGTATACATGCTGAGATGCCCATGCTCCACAACCACGTACTCATACCCTGCAACCAGACATTCAGACACGAACATGTATGTGTTGGGATACTGCCAGGGAGACAAAGTCCATCATGACTCCACGTCGTCTCCGTTGCGATCCATCGATCTCCCATAGATACAGTATCAGCAATTAGCGACACGAGCTCCAGAAAGAGCTTGCCACATTCCAGAGCTGATGCACGCTCTATCAGCAGAATTCACACAGCGAAAGATGCACGCAGGAGAGCATTATTTACAAGTTTATTCAGCGTTGGTCAGAACAAAGAAAACATGACTGCCTGCTTCGGTGTCTCAGGCACAGAGAGAGAAACGAAAGCAATAGACAAAACATAAACATCCTGTGAACAGGAAATACACAGGCTGTGACACAAACATCCTGCTCCCTTTTAAGGTGGAACGGAAATATCCTAACAGTATGCACCTAAGGTAAAGGTAAAGGGACCCCTGACCATTAGGTCCAGTCACTGACGACTCTGGGGTTGCAGCGCTCATCTTGCTTTATTGGCCGAGGGAGCTGGCGTACAGCTTCTGGGTCATGTGGCCAGCATGACTGAGCCGCTTCTGGCGAACCAGAGCAGTGCACGGAAACGCCATTTACCTTCCCGCCGGAGCGGTACCTATTTATCTACTTGCACTTTGGCGTGCTTTCGAACTGCTAGGTTGGCAGGAGCAGGGACTGAGCAACGGGCGCTCACCTCTTCGCAGGGACTCGAACCGCCAACCTTCTGATCGGCAAGTCCTAGGTTCTGTGGTTTAGCCCACAGCGCCACCCGCGTCCCTTATGTATGCACCTTATTAAGCCTTATTAAGCATCTAAGTCTTCCTATATTGCTAGAGGAATGCTATTGTAAAGGAGGTTAAACAGTGGGAGTTTGCGGTTGCTTCTGACGCAGCAGGGATAAGAGTGGTGTTGGCATTGCTGGCAATTATATCTCAGTGCGCTTGTAAGATGGTGAACGGTCCTAGAAGAAGGGCCCCTCCTAATAAAAAACTGTTTAGCTATTCTATCTGCTACTGATCTAAGCAACAAACAGCCTTGAGTGTCGACTGTCACTGTTTGAGGACAGAGGAACCTCCTAAAGCAGGGCTTAGCAACCTAAGGCCCAGGGGCCACAAGTGGCCCATGGGGGTCGTTTTACCAGACCACAAGCTGCCCCCAAACCGAGCCACCCACTTGGTTAGTCCTGGCGCAGTGCAGTGCGGGGACTCACTTCCACGGCTCCGGAAATTGTGTCTGCGCATGCGCAGATGCCGGAAATCGCATCTGCTCACCCAGGCAAGGTAAGCCTTGCTGACCCCTTTCTTAAAGTGATGGACATTCCTTTGTTAGAAGTTTTTAAAGGAGAGGTTGGCTGGCCACTTATCAGGAGTGGATTTCCTGCAATGGGAGGGATTTGTTGGAAGTCGAGGGGCAGCTCAGCTTTCAAAGAAAAGTTCGCATGGGGCTAAAAGACAGTAAGGGAGCTCCAGGTTCTTTCACTGCCTCTGAGGCTTAAAAAAAAAATATCTCTGTGCTGACCTGTCCCTTGATCTTGAGACTGATATTCTCAGGCTGCATCCTCTCTAAATCCCACCTCCCTCTCACACTTCCCTCTGGGACCTCGAACTACGAAATCGTCTTGGATCGATCTCTCCAAGCGGGCAAGCGTGGCCGCCTTGGTTTTGTGCACCTTGATGTGGTTTAGAACTCTAAAAAGTATCTATCCCACCCAGGTCATAGACTTCCTATAATAAACACTTCGTTGTGTCGCGCGTCGAGGTCCCCCAGGCCACCCCAATAACTCACACTTCACACATCAATTTTTGTTTAAGGTTTTTGGCATGAATTTGGCCACAACTTTCTTTAAATACACACACATGAGTGGTTGCTTAGGCATTGGTTACGACTATCTGTCCTTGCTCCAGGGACAGAACTGACTTCCGGATTCCAGCGGAAGCCAGTCAGGGAGAACCATATTGGGGGGAAATGAAGCTGGGCATCAGTCCCCCATCTCTCACCCTCATGCCCCCTGGGGCTTGCACGGCCCAAGTCCGATGCCAGGGACTAGGACGAAAGGGATGGCAAGCCCCTGGATTCCTTTAGGAGAATTCCCTTTCCGCACCACCGTTGGAGGGGTAGGCACTTACCCCTCCACCAACCAATTTGAACCAATGCCTAACTGCCAACCTTACAAGTTGTGACAATTTGCTACGCAGCAAAAACCAAATGGCACCAGCCAATCAGCCAGATGGACAAAATTCCTACCAGGCCGCTGCCCCAAGGCAGACGACCCCATGACAGGCATAGCAATGTCAGAGGACAACAACAACCCCCCCTTTTCAGGGAGGGTGGGCGGGTGATCCGGTGCAAGCAGCCCAAGAGAAGGTCCCAGGCTGCGAGCCCTGGATTTAAGACCTCTGACCCCTCCCACACTTTAGCAACATAACATTCTCCCCAGCAGCACTCCTTGCCCAGTCACAGCATGTGGCCAATTTGCCCCACAACAGTGGGGTGGCCTTTTTGGCCCCCACCGCAACACGTGCTCTGTATTATGGAGAACACGCTTTTCCACAAGCAGCATCTTGCGTGCGTGACTGCAACAGAAAAGTCTAACCAGATTCGCAAGCCAGTAGCCTCCATGCTCTGCAGACTGAATTTTCCCCCATCCCAAGAGAACTGAACAAGATTGCCATGGAGTTCCCTTTCAGTGCCTAAATAAAAATGTCTGTGTGGGTGGAAGGTCACTTCCAATTCTATAACGCTGTGTAGCATAAAAATAATGTTGGTAAAACACCAAGACAATCAATATAAGCAATCACTTTAAACCTGTTGCAACATATTTACAAGTCAGCCTATCAGTCAAAGGCTTATCTAACTAAAATGGCCAGACTTGGGGATGCAGACATATAAATCTTCCTTTTTTTTTGTTCCCAGATATTTCATTGGTGTTTTTTCTTTTGTTTAATTCTAATGATAACTGGTTTGGTTAACGCCAGAACAACATTATCTGTAGCTTTTTAATATGTTTGACATTTTTTAAAATAAAAGTGTCCTTTTTCTGTTTCCTTATCACTTGTATTAATTTCCAGGGTTTCTTAAACTAAGATTGATAACATAGATGATAGTAGGAAGATCTGTCTTCCTTTCTTTTTTTCCTTTTAAATTAATATTCTATATTAATTTTTTAACAAGGAAAACAAGCATCGTATTTCCAAAATAGGAATTGTAAAACACCGAAAATTGAATTTGCATAGTAGTAGCGTACACAATAACTGGTTTGGTGTTAAGCCAATATAACGCACAAAACCATAAAAGAATATGACAAACTAATGAACCTACAAATAATATATGCTAAATCACAAAACACATAAAAAATGAAACAATTTTTAGTCTACGGTATGTTGTGTTTTCGTTATGTCCCTCATATTTCTCTTCCATAAAATCCCTCTTTGATCTTGTTGTATGTATTTATACCATTTAATCTTTTTGCCGAAATGCCACTGAATATCTTCTAGTCATTATTCAGCAGTGATATAGGTCTGTAGGAAATCATGAAAGATTTTATAGATTGATGATAAACTTTCACAGCCTAGCACCATATTCTCATTCAAAGCCTTAATGACTTATAGTATTTCACTATTAGAGGTGGGCTCATTCAATAGTTCCTGATCTCCCTCAGTTAATTTTGGAATATTTATTTCAGATATAAACTTCAATATTACTCCTTTATTGAGGTTATTTGATTTCTATAATATAGACTAATATTTTAAGGATTCTACCGACTTCTTCCCTGAAGTTTTGGCTGTATCATTTTCCAACTTTAGTCGAGGGATTTCCCCCTTTCGTTGTTACTTTTAGTTGAAAAGCAAGTAGCGGGCTCTGCTTATTCCATTTGTATTTTATTTGTTTACCTAAATTAGTTGATTAAGACATTTTGTGTGTTTCTGAAAGTCCCTTTTCAGGGATATTCAGTTTATCCAGACCTGTTAAAATAGGTTGATGCCTTATATTATTTCTCTGGTGCCCTATAGTCTTCCTCTGATTTATTAATCTCTACCAACAGTTCACATTCAAATACTAGACGTTCATCCATTTTGTTTTTCCACAGGGCAGGTACACCACGGCCAAGTTTCCTACCTGGTTCCTCCAATTCACCTGGACTCGGATCTCGAGAGGCAATCGTTTAAGGGTGAGTTAGCAGCGTAATAATTCTTGGGTGACAGCATTCATGGACTCATCACAGTTTGGCTGCATTACTGACCCCACGGAGGGTATTCTGTCCCAAGTGTGTTGCAATTTAACAGGTTTGAAGCAGACCAGGCTCATTCTTTGCCTTGGATGCCCCCGTCACGCTCTCTGAGTTGCAGCGTTATTTGGAACCAATCCGCCAGATCTATATCCCACTTGGGGAAAGCTCTGAAAGAAAAACCTCCAAAAATATAAACAGAATATATCTGGTATATAGCGCATTCTTTGTTGGTTTGCTTGGAGTCAGGAGAGATGTGAAGTGCCCCATTCATCACAAGGCACTGCTAAAGAAGCGGCAACAATGGGAACATGAATGGCACCCACTTCCTGTTCCAGCTTGTACTCCAAGGGGGGTAAATGTACCGTATTTTTTCCTCTATAAGACTCACTTTTTCCCTCCTAAACAGTAAGGGGAAATGTGTGTGCGTCTTATGGGGCGAAAAATACGGTAATTCTTGGTTGCAGTTCCTCTCCCTTTCATTCAAAATCAGGAAGTGGCAGAAGAAGAAGTCGAGATGAATAAAGGCTGCGACAGCCTCTCCTCCTCCACAAGTCTGTTTTGCTTTTGTTTTTTAAATGACAGTGCACCTTTTTTTAAAAAAAATACCTCCGTTAAAGTAGTGAGAAACAAAGGAAAGAGTAAGGAGGTTGTAAACTGTGTGAAGCTTTTCATATTTGAGATACTTGGAAGAAGGCGAAGAGAAAAATACAGGCAAAATGAACTTTGCTAAATCTTAGCCTCAGTCTCCCCCTTTAGTCAAGAATCCGGTTATTATTTTGGGGCTTGTTTGGGACCTGTTATCACTGGCATTATTGACCTCACTTATGAGGTGTTCCAATCTCTACTGCGAAAGGCTCCTTATTATGTGTAAATGTTTGTATTCCACAAAGGAGTGGTTCTTATTTTTCCTGGTCTGTATAAGGTGATACGGACTTTATTTGCGCTGGTACAGTTTTTGTGCTGATTGATTTTCGTTTTGATTCCATTCCTATTTTATTGGTTTTGAATGTGTGAACCACAAAGAGGACCTGGTTAATTGGATAGCATATAAATGACAAAAGTAAATGCATGTTTTGAGCAGCTGGTAGGAATTCTTCTGGAAGCTGCAGTTTCATTTCAGGGGACTTAAATGCTACTTTTGGCAGTGATTAATTGGTGGTCTCCCTGTGACTCTTGGATTCATGTGGAATGATTAATCTTGCCTTTTGTCACCAGGCAAGTCACAGGATCAACATGTTGATAGGTGTGGTTTTAGGCTTTTGCCATTGGTTTATAAGCATAATTGGTAAGCCTTGAATTGTCAGCCCCCCAGTTCTATATCTTTGTATCCAGTTGTGAAGCAGTCTGCTTGATTGCCTTGTGGTCTCTTTAGATTGACCTCATTTTAATGCCAAGTTTTGAAACGGATTCGCAGCCAGGATCATCAAACATCTATTACTGGGTTGCTCTTTGGACTAACTGTGTTGCAACTAGAGGAGAAAATGGGTGGTGAGAATGTCTTAAATACTGCAGGAAGGAGGTGGATGAGATGATGGTTATTATTATTATTATTATTACTACTACTACTACTACCCTGCTCATCTGGCTGGGTTTCCCTAGCCACTCTGGGGGGCTCCCAACAGAATATTAAAAAAACGACGAAACATCAAACATTAAAAACTTCCCTATACAGGGCTGCCTTCAGACGTCTTCTGAAAGTCAGATAGTTGTTTATTTCCTTGACATCCGATGGGAGGGTGTTCCACAGGGCGGGTGCCACTACCGAGAAGGTCTTCTGCCTTGTTCCCTGTAACCTCACTTCTGGCAGTGAGGGAACCACCAGAAGGCCCTTGGAGCTGGACCTCAGTGTCTAGGCTGAATGATAGGGGTGGAGATGCTCCTTCAGGCATCTCCAAGGTCTTTTAGGGCTTTAAAGATCAGCACCAACATGTTGAATTGCACTCAGAAACGTACAGGGACCCCATATTAGTGCCAATGTAGCTAATATGCTTCAAGCAGAGGATTTATTTTGGATCTCAGAAGGATTTGGTGGATGATCTTGTGAGTTTCCACCACCTGCTGCCTCTGTGCTCAAGGCTCCTTGGAGCAGGGGAAGAAAGTTCTATGTTTTTATATTGTTGTAAACCACTGTGATATATTTTTATGATACAGCGATAATACAAATATATATATTTAAAATAAATAGTAAGCAAACAAACAAGCCATGGGTGGCCCTAAAGCCTTGCAGAGGTCTCAGCTGGAACACTTACAAAAGTTCAACCTGTTTCAGACCAGGCAATGGGATCTTTTGTTGCAGTCACACGATTTGCTTCTGGGAATTATTTATTTGTAACGCAGCTGCTGGTTGGGGGGAGATGAGTTTAAGCAATTCTTCAGGTATATATATATATATATATATTTGCTTTCGTAGATTTTCACGGGTACAGGAATGCAGGTTTTGGTGTCCTCGGGTGTCTTCCCGTGTAAAAGTTGGGGTGTCTAGGCGACGTTTCGACGAGGTCTCACTCGTCATCTTCAGGCTGGTGCTTTCGGCTTCTTGTTACTGGAACAGAGCAGGATCTCAGTGTTTGAGTTCCTATAAATACTGTTGAGGAGGTGTGGTGTATAGCCTCCAATGTTCTGGGCAGAGAAGAGGTTCCCAGGCTAGTGTGCCTTTTCTTCTTTTGTTCCTTAATTACTTGAGGGATATCTTGAGTGATTTCTTGAGTGATTTCCTGAATCCCACTTAGGTGGGTCATTAGGTGTGGATTAGTTGCTAAAGCCTTCGTGTCTTGAACTCTTGAACTTTGTGAAGAGTTTTTCTGAGAAGATGGCTGTACTGCACTTGGTTGTGCTCTGGCTTGGCTTCGTGTATAGGGGCGAGCTGTGGTTTTGTGGCCTGTGCCAGCCAGATCTGTGTAGGGATTGCAGGGGCTTCGTGTATAGGGGCGAGCTGTGGTTTTGTGGCCTGTGCCAGCCAGATCTGTGTAGGGATTGCAGGGGGGTGCAGCATCCGGAGGTGCCACCCTGGTTTGGCTACTGGATGGTGTCTGTAATTTATCTGTGGAGAGGGTCTGGGTTTGGGTCTGGTGTGGTTGATTGGTGATGGCGTTCTGTGTGCCTCTGGATCTGGTGTCAGATTTTGTGGGGAGGGCTAATTTCCAGATGTCTGGCAAGCGGGATGTGTCGTCACGCTTGTTCATGTTGTGAGGGTGTTTCTCTATCTCGATGGCTTCCATGATTATTCTCTTGTGGTGATGTTCCATGTTAAAGAGCAATTTGGAATCTGCAAAATTAATTTCGTGTCCTGTTTCTTTCATGTGTTGGAAAAGAGAGGAAGTTTTTTCTTCTTTTTTGACGGCATTCTTGTGTTCTGCGATCCGTGCATTTATTCGTCTGTTTGTTTGTCCAATGTACGTGGCTGGGCAGACTTTGCAGGGTATTTCATAGACCCCTTGGTTTTCCAACTGAATTTTATCCTTGGGGTTTCTGAGGATATTGGCTATTTTTTGGTTGGTGCAAAAGGCTGTTTTGATATTGTGTTTATGGAGGATTTTGCTAATTTTATCTGTAGTGCCCTTGATATAAGGAAGGAGGGCTATGCCATTGTTTTCTTCTGTGTCTTGGTTTTTGGGGGGTGTTTCTTTTTGGATTAGCTTCGTAACCCTGTTTTGCTGGTATCCATTGGCAATTAACACATTTGAGAGATTCTGTAACTCAGTTGTCAAGTGGTCTTCGTCAGCCAGGCGTTTGGTTCTGGAGATGAGAGTCTTGGCTACGGAGTTTATTTGTGCAGGGTGGTGGTGTGATTGTGCATGTAAGTAGCGGTTGGTGTGTGTTTTTTTCCGGTAGATAGTGTGTCCTAGGGAGCCATCAGGTTTTTTGTAGATTAGGACGTCAAGGAAGGGAAGTTGGTTGTTGGCTTCTATTTCCATAGTGAATTGTATTTTGGGGTGTAGGCTGTTGAGATGTGTGAGGAAGCTATCCAGTTTTTCCTTCCCGTGTGGCCAAATTACAAAGGTGTCGTCAACATATCTGAGCCAAAGTTTGGGTTTGTGTTCTGACTTGTCTAAAGCATTGGTTTCAAAGTGTTCCATGTACAGGTTAGCGATGACCGGTGAGAGGGGTGATCCCATAGGTGCTCCTTCTATCTGTTTGTATCTTTGTCCATTGTGGATGAAGTACGTGTTGGTTAGGCAGTGGTTGGTCAGGTCCAAGATGTATTCGGGGGGATTGTATTTGTTTTGAATGGCTGTCAAGGCTTCATTAATGGGCACTTGTGTGAAGAGAGATACAACATCGAAGCTCACAAGTAGGTCATTGGGTTGTAGGTTTTGCTTCTTTATTGTTTCTATGAACTGGAAGGAGTTTGGAACGTGTGAAGAGATGGATTCTGCATAGGGCTGAAGTTGCTTGGCGAGAAATTTAGCGAGATTTTGTAGAGGTGAGCCTATGGAGCTGACTATTGGTCTGAGTGGTGTTCCTTCTTTGTGTATCTTGGGGAGGCCGTAGAGTTTGGGGCTTTCGTATATATATATGCTTTCGTAGATTTTCACGGGTACAGGAATGCAGGTTTTGGTGTCCTCGGGTGTCTTCCCGTGTAAAAGTTGGGGTGTCTAGGCGACGTTTCGACGAGGTCTCACTCGTCATCTTCAGGCTGGTGCTTTCGGCTTCTTGTTACTGGAACAGAGCAGGATCTCAGTGTTTGAGTTCCTATAAATACTGTTGAGGAGGTGTGGTGTATAGCCTCCAATGTTCTGGGCAGAGAGGAGGTTCCCAGGCTAGTGTGCCTTTTCTTCTTTTGTTCCTTAATTACTTGAGGGATATCTTGAGTGATTTCTTGAGTGATTTCCTGAATCCCACTTAGGTGGGTCATTAGGTGTGGATTAGTTGCTAAAGCCTTCGTGTCTTGAACTCTTGAACTTTGTGAAGAGTTTTTCTGAGAAGATGGCTGTACTGCACTTGGTTGTGCTCTGGCTTGGCTTCGTGTATAGGGGCGAGCTGTGGTTTTGTGGCCTGTGCCAGCCAGATCTGTGTAGGGATTGCAGGGGGGTGCAGCATCCGGAGGTGCCACCCTGGTTTGGCTACTGGATGGTGTCTGTAATTTATCTGTGGAGAGGGTCTGGGTTTGGGTCTGGTGTGGTTGATTGGTGATGGCGTTCTGTGTGCCTCTGGATCTGGTGTCAGATTTTGTGGGGAGGGCTAATTTCCAGATGTCTGGCAAGCGGGATGTGTCGTCACGCTTGTTCATGTTGTGAGGGTGTTTCTCTATCTCGATGGCTTCCATGATTATTCTCTTGTGGTGATGTTCCATGTTAAAGAGCAATTTGGAATCTGCAAAATTAATTTCGTGTCCTGTTTCTTTCATGTGTTGGAAAAGAGAGGAAGTTTTTTCTTCTTTTTTGACGGCATTCTTGTGTTCTGCGATACGTGCATTTATTCGTCTGTTTGTTTGTCCAATGTACGTGGCTGGGCAGACTTTGCAGGGTATTTCATAGACCCCTTGGTTTTCCAACTGAATTTTATCCTTGGGGTTTCTGAGGATATTGGCTATTTTTTGGTTGGTGCAAAAGGCTGTTTTGATATTGTGTTTATGGAGGATTTTGCTAATTTTATCTGTAGTGCCCTTGATATAAGGAAGGAGGGCTATGCCATTGTTTTCTTCTGTGTCTTGGTTTTTGGGGGGTGTTTCTTTTTGGATTAGCTTCGTAACCCTGTTTTGCTGGTATCCATTGGCAATTAACACATTTGAGAGATTCTGTAACTCAGTTGTCAAGTGGTCTTCGTCAGCCAGGCGTTTGGTTCTGGAGATGAGAGTCTTGGCTACGGAGTTTATTTGTGCAGGGTGGTGGTGTGATTGTGCATGTAAGTAGCGGTTGGTGTGTGTTTTTTTCCGGTAGATAGTGTGTCCTAGGGAGCCATCAGGTTTTTTGTAGATTAGGACGTCAAGGAAGGGAAGTTGGTTGTTGGCTTCTATTTCCATAGTGAATTGTATTTTGGGGTGTAGGCTGTTGAGATGTGTGAGGAAGCTATCCAGTTTTTCCTTCCCGTGTGGCCAAATTACAAAGGTGTCATCAACATATCTGAGCCAAAGTTTGGGTTTGTGTTCTGACTTGTCTAAAGCATTGGTTTCAAAGTGTTCCATGTACAGGTTAGCGATGACCGGTGAGAGGGGTGATCCCATAGGTGCTCCTTCTATCTGTTTGTATCTTTGTCCATTGTGGATGAAGTACGTGTTGGTTAGGCAGTGGTTGGTCAGGTCCAAGATGTATTCGGGGGGATTGTATTTGTTTTGAATGGCTGTCAAGGCTTCATTAATGGGCACTTGTGTGAAGAGAGATACAACATCGAAGCTCACAAGTAGGTCATTGGGTTGTAGGTTTTGCTTCTTTATTGTTTCTATGAACTGGAAGGAGTTTGGAACGTGTGAAGAGATGGATTCTGCATAGGGCTGAAGTTGCTTGGCGAGAAATTTAGCGAGATTTTGTAGAGGTGAGCCTATGGAGCTGACTATTGGTCTGAGTGGTGTTCCTTCTTTGTGTATCTTGGGGAGGCCGTAGAGTTTGGGGCATCTGGATGATTTTTCTCTGGGGATGATTCTTAGCTGGATTTCTTCACTGATAGGAGAGGCTTTTATTTTGGATTTGGTGGTTTTTTCCAGATAGGTGGTGGGATCTGTTTTTATAGGTTGGTAGGTAGGGTCTTGGAGTAGATTTGATAGTTTTGCTTGGTAGTCCGATGTGTTCATCACAACAGTGGCATTACCTTTGTCTGCTGGGAGAATGATTATGTTGTTGTCTTTCCTCAGGTTGGTGAGTGCTTTCTGTTCTTCTTTGTGTAAATTGCTTCTGGGTGGTTTGCTGGAGCAGAGGATGTTGGTGACTTCAAGTCTGATTTTATTGGCTTCATCTGGATTGATTTTGGTTAGGCTAGCTTCGACTCCGCATATGATGTTTTCCGTGGGGATGCGTCTCGGGGCGACTGCAAAGTTGAAACCTTTGGAGAGTACTTTGGTTTCAGTTGAGGTGAGGATCCTGTCTGATATGTTATGTACTGTTTGTTTCATGGGTTGTTGTGGAGGGTGGCTGGGCTTCTGGCGTTTCTCTAGTTTGTGGAGTTTGTTGGTGTGTGTGTCTGTCTTGTGTGAGGTCTCCGTTTCAGCTCTCCAGACGGCTAGTTGTTTGCATTTGTCCCAGAGTGCAGGGTGGATTTTGTTACAGAGTTTGAGGTGAAGAGTGAGTAGATCTTTGTTGGTTTGGTTTAGTAGGTATCTTTTCTTGTGTAGTTCGTTTCTGATTAGAGATAGTTCAGTTCGTTTCAGGATCCTTTCGGTAGCTGGGGTTTTAGAGTGGAATTTAAGTTGGAAGCATGTGGGAATTAAGTTGTTGTCTCGGCAGTTGCGTAGGAACAAGAGATCACATAAGATGGTGGCTCTTCGGATTTCTAGTTTCTCGTAGGTTCTTGTCAGCTGGAAGGTTTCCTCCCCGTAGAGGTGAGATATTTGCTTTCGTAGATTTTCACGGGTACAGGAATGCAGGTTTTGGTGTCCTCGGGTGTCTTCCCGTGTAAAAGTTGGGGTGTCTAGGCGACGTTTCGACGAGGTCTCACTCGTCATCTTCAGGCTGGTGCTTTCGGCTTCTTGTTACTGGAACAGAGCAGGATCTCAGTGTTTGAGTTCCTATAAATACTGTTGAGGAGGTGTGGTGTATAGCCTCCAATGTTCTGGGCAGAGAGGAGGTTCCCAGGCTAGTGTGCCTTTTCTTCTTTTGTTCCTTAATTACTTGAGGGATATCTTGAGTGATTTCTTGAGTGATTTCCTGAATCCCACTTAGGTGGGTCATTAGGTGTGGATTAGTTGCTAAAGCCTTCGTGTCTTGAACTCTTGAACTTTGTGAAGAGTTTTTCTGAGAAGATGGCTGTACTGCACTTGGTTGTGCTCTGGCTTGGCTTCGTGTATAGGGGCGAGCTGTGGTTTTGTGGCCTGTGCCAGCCAGATCTGTGTAGGGATTGCAGGGGGGTGCAGCATCCGGAGGTGCCACCCTGGTTTGGCTACTGGATGGTGTCTGTAATTTATCTGTGGAGAGGGTCTGGGTTTGGGTCTGGTGTGGTTGATTGGTGATGGCGTTCTGTGTGCCTCTGGATCTGGTGTCAGATTTTGTGGGGAGGGCTAATTTCCAGATGTCTGGCAAGCGGGATGTGTCGTCACGCTTGTTCATGTTGTGAGGGTGTTTCTCTATCTCGATGGCTTCCATGATTATTCTCTTGTGGTGATGTTCCATGTTAAAGAGCAATTTGGAATCTGCAAAATTAATTTCGTGTCCTGTTTCTTTCATGTGTTGGAAAAGAGAGGAAGTTTTTTCTTCTTTTTTGACGGCATTCTTGTGTTCTGCGATACGTGCATTTATTCGTCTGTTTGTTTGTCCAATGTACGTGGCTGGGCAGACTTTGCAGGGTATTTCATAGACCCCTTGGTTTTCCAACTGAATTTTATCCTTGGGGTTTCTGAGGATATTGGCTATTTTTTGGTTGGTGCAAAAGGCTGTTTTGATATTGTGTTTATGGAGGATTTTGCTAATTTTATCTGTAGTGCCCTTGATATAAGGAAGGAGGGCTATGCCATTGTTTTCTTCTGTGTCTTGGTTTTTGGGGGGTGTTTCTTTTTGGATTAGCTTCGTAACCCTGTTTTGCTGGTATCCATTGGCAATTAACACATTTGAGAGATTCTGTAACTCAGTTGTCAAGTGGTCTTCGTCAGCCAGGCGTTTGGTTCTGGAGATGAGAGTCTATAAAAACAGATCCCACCACCTATCTGGAAAAAACCACCAAATCCAAAATAAAAGCCTCTCCTATCAGTGAAGAAATCCAGCTAAGAATCATCCCCAGAGAAAAATCATCCAGATGCCCCAAACTCTACGGCCTCCCCAAGATACACAAAGAAGGAACACCACTCAGACCAATAGTCAGCTCCATAGGCTCACCTCTACAAAATCTCGCTAAATTTCTCGCCAAGCAACTTCAGCCCTATGCAGAATCCATCTCTTCACACGTTCCAAACTCCTTCCAGTTCATAGAAACAATAAAGAAGCAAAACCTACAACCCAATGACCTACTTGTGAGCTTCGATGTTGTATCTCTCTTCACACAAGTGCCCATTAATGAAGCCTTGACAGCCATTCAAAACAAATACAATCCCCCCGAATACATCTTGGACCTGACCAACCACTGCCTAACCAACACGTACTTCATCCACAATGGACAAAGATACAAACAGATAGAAGGAGCACCTATGGGATCACCCCTCTCACCGGTCATCGCTAACCTGTACATGGAACACTTTGAAACCAATGCTTTAGACAAGTCAGAACACAAACCCAAACTTTGGCTCAGATATGTTGATGACACCTTTGTAATTTGGCCACACGGGAAGGAAAAACTGGATAGCTTCCTCACACATCTCAACAGCCTACACCCCAAAATACAATTCACTATGGAAATAGAAGCCAACAACCAACTTCCCTTCCTTGACGTCCTAATCTACAAAAAACCTGATGGCTCCCTAGGACACACTATCTACCGGAAAAAAACACACACCAACCGCTACTTACATGCACAATCACACCACCACCCTGCACAAATAAACTCCGTAGCCAAGACTCTCATCTCCAGAACCAAACGCCTGGCTGACGAAGACCACTTGACAACTGAGTTACAGAATCTCTCAAATGTGTTAATTGCCAATGGATACCAGCAAAACAGGGTTACGAAGCTAATCCAAAAAGAAACACCCCCCAAAAACCAAGACACAGAAGAAAACAATGGCATAGCCCTCCTTCCTTATATCAAGGGCACTACAGATAAAATTAGCAAAATCCTCCATAAACACAATATCAAAACAGCCTTTTGCACCAACCAAAAAATAGCCAATATCCTCAGAAACCCCAAGGATAAAATTCAGTTGGAAAACCAAGGGGTCTATGAAATACCCTGCAAAGTCTGCCCAGCCACGTACATTGGACAAACAAACAGACGAATAAATGCACGTATCGCAGAACACAAGAATGCCGTCAAAAAAGAAGAAAAAACTTCCTCTCTTTTCCAACACATGAAAGAAACAGGACACGAAATTAATTTTGCAGATTCCAAATTGCTCTTTAACATGGAACATCACCACAAGAGAATAATCATGGAAGCCATCGAGATAGAGAAACACCCTCACAACATGAACAAGCGTGACGACACATCCCGCTTGCCAGACATCTGGAAATTAGCCCTCCCCACAAAATCTGACACCAGATCCAGAGGCACACAGAACGCCATCACCAATCAACCACACCAGACCCAAACCCAGACCCTCTCCACAGATAAATTACAGACACCATCCAGTAGCCAAACCAGGGTGGCACCTCCGGATGCTGCACCCCCCTGCAATCCCTACACAGATCTGGCTGGCACAGGCCACAAAACCACAGCTCGCCCCTATACACGAAGCCAAGCCAGAGCACAACCAAGTGCAGTACAGCCATCTTCTCAGAAAAACTCTTCACAAAGTTCAAGAGTTCAAGACACGAAGGCTTTAGCAACTAATCCACACCTAATGACCCACCTAAGTGGGATTCAGGAAATCACTCAAGAAATCACTCAAGATATCCCTCAAGTAATTAAGGAACAAAAGAAGAAAAGGCACACTAGCCTGGGAACCTCCTCTCTGCCCAGAACATTGGAGGCTATACACCACACCTCCTCAACAGTATTTATAGGAACTCAAACACTGAGATCCTGCTCTGTTCCAGTAACAAGAAGCCGAAAGCACCAGCCTGAAGATGACGAGTGAGACCTCGTCGAAACGTCGCCTAGACACCCCAACTTTTACACGGGAAGACACCCGAGGACACCAAAACCTGCATATATATATATATATATATAGTTACACACCACCACAATCTCCATCAGTGGTGCGAAATTTCAGGCGTTCCCGGTGCTTAGGCAGAGTTGTGTTTGTGTTGGGAAGATGGAGGCACAGCAGTGGCTGGTGTCTTTCTGAAATATGGTTTATTATCTCAATATTTACACCTGTTAAGTCTGCAGTGGAGGGAATGCAGAAAGTTATGCAGTGGTTCCTCAGGTTACAAACACCTTGGGTTACAAACTTTGGGTTACAGACTCCGCTAACCCAGAAGTAGTACCACGGGTTAAGAACTTTACCTCAGGATGAGAACAGAAATTGTGCGATGGCGGGAGGCCCCATTAGCTAAAGTGGTGTCGCAGGTTAAGAACGGTTTCAGTTTAAGAACAGACCTCCGGAACGAATTAAGTGCGTAACCAGAAGTACCACTGTACCCCAAGAAAGTCTCTCTTTGCCTCCGTCATAGCTTCAGCAAGCTTCTTTCCAAAGCAGCAGTCAGTCACGGCTCCTGGTCTTGAAGTGCAGCCTCCTCCAACCAGAGCCAAGATAGTACAGTGGTACCTCAGATTACAGACGCTTCAGGTTACATACGCTTCAGGTTACAGACTCCGCTAACCCAGAAATATTACCTCGGGTTAAGAACTTTGCTTCAGGATGAGAACAGAAATTGGGCAGGGGCAGCGCAGTGGCAGCGGGAGGCCCCATTAGCTAAAGTGGTGCTTCAGGTTAAGAACAGTTTCAGGTTAAGAATGGACCTCCAGAACGAATTAAGTTCTAACCCGAGGTACCACTGTACAGTCATACCTCTTGTTATGTACCGGAAAAGGTTACTTTCAGGTTTCACTGCTCGCGCATGCGCAGACGCTCAAAATGACGTCACACACATGCGCAGAAGCTGCAAATTGCGACCCACAGATGTGGGTTGCGTTCTGCTCATGTTGCGAACAGAGCTCAGGAACAGGTCCCGTTCGCAACCAGAGGTACCACTGTACTGACATCTGGGCCCCGCACAGAGTTCTAGCCTGTCCAGCAGCTCATGGAGGTCTGGCCTTTGTCCTCCTTCTTCCCAGTGCACCTCTCCCAAAACGTATGCCTTCTGCAAGATGACACTTTTTCCTATCACCTGACACCCCTCCCGTCACCTTGGCAACCCCTAGTTTTCTGCAGACCTGAGACCCTTCCTTGATGCTCTGTAATCACCAGCAATCAGTAGCTTTGTCTGTGAATAGCTTTGCTCTTAACTGGTTTGCATAAGCCAGCCCACGGATTTCTTGTCTGGTTCTGGCAGTTCTGCAGCTTGTATTTTGCCTTCATAGAATCATAGAATTGAGTTGGAAGGGCCCACGAGGATCATCTAGTCCAACCCCCTGCAATGCAGGAATCTTTTGACAAATGTGGGACTTGAACCCTTGTCCCTGTTGGGGGGTCTCCCTCCTCAAAAACTCTCACACACACACACACACACACACACACACACTAAAAGGCTTGTCTTTTGGGGGTAGAGTAAAGCTAAATTAACCTTCTGGCAGCTTGCCATGATAAATTCAGTCATGGCCTTGAAAATGATATATTGGATTTGGCCTAAGTTTGATTTGCAGAGAACTTTAACTTTGTTGAGAACTCAACAAGTGCACTCTGCAGTTTCAACTAGACGGGGAATGATGAAGCAAGACGCAACATGGCTGTGCACGGGAGTCGCAACTTGCATTAAAAGGTAAAGGTACCCCTGCCCGTACGGGCCAGTCTTGACAGACTCTAGGGTTGTGCGCCCATCTCACTCAAGAGGCCGGGGGCCAGCGCTGTCCGCAGACACTTCCGGGTCACGTGGCCAGCGTGACATCGCTGCTCTGGCGAGCCAGAGCCGCACACGGAAACGCCGTTTACCTTCCCGCTAGTAAGCAGTCCCTATTTATCTACTTGCACCCGAGAGTGCTTTCGAACTGCTAGGTTGGCAGGCACTGGGACCGAACGACGGGAGCGCACCCCGTCGCGGGGATTCGAACCGCTGACCTTTCGATCGGCAAGCCCTAGGCGCTGAGGCTTTTACCCACAGCGCCACCCGCCACTTGCATTAGGTATTTACAAAAAGGATGTACAATGGTATAATCTATTCTGTATCTCAGGGGCTGCCCTACTCTTGGCAAAATTACTGTTTTCCTTCTACAATTTAAACTAGCATTACTGAATATGACTTCTATGTTGTTCATTTTGTAGACAAAAATGGGATTCTCCTGAAAAGCAGATATATTCCCACAAAACAATTTTATTTTTTAAAAATCATCATCGGGGCGCCACGCCCCTCAGAAATTGCATCTGTATATATGCAGACGTATGGATTTTTTTAGTAGGTTCCCGTACTTACCTGGGCAGTTTCCTGGATGCTCACCTTCCCGCGCCAGAGGAGGCTGTGGTTTTATTGAATAATTTGTGTGTATAAAAAGGTAAAGGGACCCCTGACCATTAGGTCCAGTCGTGACCGACTCTGGGGTTGTGGCGCTCATCTCGCTCTATTGGCCGAGGGAGCCGGCGTACAGCTTCCGGGTCATGTGGCCGGCATGACTAGGCCGCTTCTGGCAAACCAGAGCAGCGCACGGAAACGCCGTTTACCTTCCCGCCGGAGTGGTACCTATTTATCTACTTGCACTGGCGTGCTTTCGAACTGCTAGGTGGGCAGGAGCAGGGACTGAGCAACGGGAGCTCACCCCGTCGCGGGGATTCGAACCGCCGACCTTCTGATCGGCAAGTCCTAGCCTCTGTGGTTTAACCCACAGCGCCACCCGCGTCCCTAATTTGTGTGTATAGATGCCTCCAACAATACCCCGTGATGAGAGAACCTTGAGGTCTTGTTTACAGACGATACCCAAGGCTAACAGGTCTTCTGCTGAGCGATCACTCCGTAGAATCATAGAATCATAGAGTTGGAAGAGACCACAAGGGCCAAGCAGGAACCACCATCAGAGCACTCCTGACATATGGTTGTCAAGCCTCTGCTTAAAGACCTCCAAAGAAGGAGACTCCACCACACTCCTTGGCAGCAAATTCCACTGTCGAACAGCTCTTACTGTCAGGAAGTTCTTCCTAATGTTTAGGTGGAATCTTCTTTCTTGTAGTTTGGATCCATTGCTCTGTGTGCGCTTCTCTGGAGCAGCAGAAAACAACAAGATTGTTGCTGAAGTGGTTCTCAGGTCTTCCACTTGGTAACGCTCTTTAACCATCTCCAGGAGATTACAATTTCCTGCGTAGTATTGGACTTTTGGGGCATGAACCCTCTGCAGGTCCACCTGTCTGCCACCACCACTTGGGCATCAGTTATATTTGTGGTTTGTCCAATACTCACCACTATGTCAGGCTTCCTCAGTCCTCGTCTTTGTGAGCTGTCATTCTGTTGTGTCACCCACCTGTGCTTTATTTGTAGCAGAAATTTATTTGGGCTTTTTGGAGTGTTTTAAGGATGATATAATTTGAATAGTCTCCATTTCTGTCTTCTTTGTGTGTGACCCCTCCGCACAATTCCTGTTTTCTCAAAATCAACCTACAATATTTTTCTCTTTATAAGTCTAGGTTGTAAACTTTGAAAATTCAGGAAAGTGTTATAATCTGTAGGTTTTCTTTGTCACAGTTCTGTAATTTTCCTGTCTTACTAATGCTCTTAATGTGCAGATAATTTCAATTTGTTTCACTGAAATATATTTCAAATCTGATCCTGGAGTCTCTGAGACTGTCAGTTAAAAAGAAAGAAAGAATTTAACCTAGTAGTATCACCATCCCAAATGAGAAAATATCACCAATATACTGTCATGATTTCAAAACATAAGGATTATCTCTAGGGGAAATAAAACTTCAAAGACTCCTGTATGTTAATTTGCTCCTGCTGGTGCCGTTACAAAGCCCTTAGCTTTAGCATCAATCCTTTTTAATCTGCCTGTAAAAATGAACAGTGGAAAAAAACACAATTTCAACACAGGGCAAGATTAGCCAGTTCCTTTAGAAAGTACATAAGAGGGTGCAAGTTGTCCAGCCATTTTTACAGTGACCTCTTAATCATTTCCAGACCCTCTCATTGTGGAATTCAAGTACAAAGAAAGAGCACCCTTCCGATGTAACCAGCACTGTGTCCCTTACTAAAACAATGGAAGTTACTGATTTTCACAAAACCATTGAGTTGGCCATCTCAATGCAAGCCATTGTCAAAGTGGTGGGAACCGTATTTTTCCGTCTATAAGACGCCCCCATGTATAAGACACCCCCTGTTTGGGGGACTCAGATTTAAGAAAATGGGTGGAGATGGCCCAGTGTAGAAGACGCCCCCTAATTTTTGACATTATTTTTTAGGGGTAAAACCTAGTTTTATACATGGAAAAATACGGTATGTCATTGCACCTTCCAACTGAGGCTGTGCAAGGGAAGCCGAGAAGCAAAAGAAGCAACAAGTTGGACGGTGGCCTTGCAGCAGAATAAAACAAACAAACGTTTGTGTCTTTTCTGTCTCTGGCTCCCAATGGCAACCATTTCCCGCATGCCAAAGAAAGCGTGTCTCAGCTTCCTGTAGAATTAATATGTTTACGAATAAGCACTAGCAATCCCATAAAATAGTGTCAATGGTATGTTTGCTTGACTAGAAATAGGTTTAAACTGGTGTTTAATAGCGCAACTAATAAGTGCAACTAATCTTTTAAAATATTCTTAATTAATGGGAAGTACCGAAATAGAGTCAACATTAATTGGGAGTGCTGATTCAGCATCCGGCTTTCTTAAGTGATTTGCAGGATTCACTAGGTTTCCGTACGGAGCAGTGGCTTGAAGTAATTACCTTGTAATGTATGATGACACTAATGTGCTAGTAAACTAGTGGAGTTTACACACAGCTTATGTGCTAGCATCATTGCACAGAAAGACACGGAAAATGCATTGCAGGCATAAATAATGCAGGTAAACATCAGTTGTAGTGAATTTTCACAAACTTTTTTTTTTATAAGGAGCAGTTACACATAAATCTGCCAACAGGAACAGTTCTTTTTTATATTGGTGGAATATGCTGTCATTTAATGAGAGAACAAATGGGGAGTAAGGATAGGAATAGAAAACTTTCTGTTTCACAGAAAATTGAATCAAGGGATAAAGAAGTTTTCCAGTTTGGTGTGATTTCCATGCTACCCGCCACTATCAGTAACAATTTGACCTCTTTGAGGAAGATTTGATCCCAGGTGTCCATAGAGATTGATAGAAGGGTTAATGGTGGATCAAGCAGAATTGGCCTCTTGCACTATATCTGAGCTATCTCCAATTGCACGTATCTCTCCCACGAGGGAAGAGAAATTCACGATTCTACAGAGTCTGGAGAGATTATTCTTCGAGTGGAGCTCTACTGGAGTGAAATGGCATCTATTCAGTAGCTTCGGAAATGACCGACAGATTACCTCAAATCCATTGGGTTAGGCTGAAAAACGAAATTAAGAACTGCGTTTATGTAACGGTTTTATATTGGAATGCTAGCTGTGAAATAACAAATTCTGAAAACGGTCATCCATTACAAGGCTGTTTAAATGCTTTTTTGAGCTGGCACTATCTTCATTTAATTATGGGGTCTGAGAGACGCTTTGGATCAGAGTTGGGGATGGTGCGGTTGCTGAATGAAGGAAGAGAGGGGAGGGAGATTTACCTGACGTTCTACAACTTATCCTTGAGGATCCTGACCAAGTCTGTAAAGTAATTATCTCCTTCTGTAGGCCTTGGAAACTTTGTTTGTTCTTCTTTAAACACGTAGCATAATATTTCCCAGGGCTGCTGCTGTGTCTGGAGGAATGTGTGAGATCTTTGGGGACTGTAACTGTCAAGAACATCCCTTGCTGTTTCTTAAACGTCAGTGTAGATGATGCCTTACTGAACTGGGTAATCAAAACGACAATTCTCGCAAGTTCTACCCTTTTGCTATTTGAATTCTGAGCGTTACCAGGAGATTAAAAGAGTTACGATCGAGTATGAGAGGCCTCAGAAGAGTGTGCTTTAGAATCAGAAAAACCATCTGTTACCTTTTTATTCTGTTTTACTTCTCTGGCATCCTTAATGTAGCTCTTGTTGGACTACAACTCCCATCGTCCAGTGGCGGAGCGTGGCAGAGGACGGGGGCAATTGCCCCTGGAGCAAAATTTAGGGACTCAAAATTTCAACACGCAGTGCTGCCTCAATACAGCTGTGTGATTCTGCCACTGGGCTCCACTGAAAATGGCTTCTGCATGCAAACCAAGAAGTGACCTCTCCAGACAATGGAATGACTTTTCTTATCTCCGCAGTCGCGGTCTTCCGGGTGACGCGGACACCACTAGGCAGTTGTATGCGCATGCATGCTCTGTCTGTTTCCCTCCATCATCCCACCACCTCTCTGTGCAGCCCTGGGTACTGACAACCCATGCTAGGCCACTGGGATCATTCCTGACTATTGGTCATGCTGGTTGAGGAGTTTGGGTCCAACATCATTTGTTGAACATCATGCTTTTCGGGGGGGGGGGGTTTGATTTATGGAAGATAGGTAAAGGGACCCCTGGCCATTAGGTCCAGTCACCGACGACTCTGGGGTTGTGGCGCTCATCTCGCTTTACTGGCCAAGGGAGCCGGAGTACAGCTTCCGGGTCATGTGGCCGGCATGACTAAGCCGCTTCTGGCGAACCAGAGCAGCGCATGGAAGCGCCGTTTACCTTCCTGCCGGAGTCTTACCTATTTATCTACTTGCACTGGTGTGCTTTCGAACTGCTAGGTTGGCAGGAGCAGGGACCGAGCAACGGGAGCTCACCCCATCACAGGGATTCGAACCGCCGACCTTCCAATTGGCAAGTCCTAGGCTCTGTGGTTTAACCCAGAGCGCCACCTGCATCCCTTTTATGGAAGATAGTGTGTGCCAAAAAGCACCAAACTGGTTATGATAAAAGGTCCCCTATGCCTATGTAGAATGCCGTTCTTACAGGTTTCTAAAATTCTTGCTACTGTGTATTTTCTCATGATCAAGGACTGAGGGAACTGCTCTCTGCTGTCTGCATTTTACTTCAGCATTAAAGCACAGTTGAAGATCGCAACTCTTGGACCAGGAATACATCTTTACCTAGATTGCAAAGATTTGCTTATTATTATTTTTTCTTGAGTTGCGAAACTTAGTCACTCACTTAAGGTATCCCAGTTGCTATGTTTAATTGTTTGCTGTTTATCCTGAAGTAGGAATGAAATTTGAGATGTTGCCTTTCTCTGGTCATTTTTGGTGCATCCCACTTCACAGTTCTTTTTCTCTTTATAATTTTGATGCTCTTTTGTCCTTATATGCTTCACCTGAGCAATATTTAATAATTGTTTTTGAAAACTTCGATGTATGCCTTGTAACATGCGTTCCGGCCTTGTAATCAATGCCATGTTTTGGTTTATATAATTCTACTTATCTGACTGCAGACACAAAAGTGTGTCATAGTGCACACAGTTTAACAGAAAGTGTCTGCGACAGAAGTGTCTCTCACCAAATGTAAATTAAGAACTGTGAAAAAGACTATGAATTGAATTGGGGGGCAATAGTTGTACTGCTCCTTGTTTATCTGTTTACTGTGTAACAAAAAAAACCATAAGGAGGAGGAGGAGGAGGCATAGCTGAAAAAATAGCTTAATGTGAGTACTAAAGGTAAGGTAAAGGGACCCCTGACCATTAGGTCCAGTCGTGACCGACTCTGGGGTTGCGGCGCTCATCTCGCTTTATTGGCCGAGGGAGCCGGCGTACAGCTTCTGGGTCATGTGGCCAGCATGACTTAAGCCGCTTCTGGCGAACCAGAGCAATGCCGTTTACCTTCCCGCCAAAGTGGTACCTATTTATCTACTTGCAGTTTGACATGCTTGCACTTTGACATGCTTTTGACATGCTAGGTGGGCAGGAGCTGGGACCAAACAGCGGGAGCTCACCCCGTCATGGGGATTCGAACCGCCGACCTTCTGATCAGCAAGTCCTAGGCTCTGTGGTTTAACCCACAGTGCCACCCGCTGTACTAGGTCTTCGTTAATGCCTTAAAAACAGAGGAGTATCTCAGTTCCCTTTGCCCTTGGCAAGGAGCTATTTCAGCTGGGAGAGACCATGGACCAGAAACTCAAAAAGTTTGCATTTCATCTCTTTTCCTGCTCCACCAGTGACTTCCTCTGCAGCCATCCGGGTGGGGTCTGCTGTGCTCCGCCTCCCCTCCTCCTCACCTCCTCTGTTGGTCTGTCTGTCTGCCTCCCTCCCTGCACTTGCTGCTTTCCCTTCTTCCTCCTGCTTTCCTTTTTCCTCCTCCTGCAACTCTCCTGGCTCTCTCAAAACCTTGCCAGGCACTCCCCTCACATCACCAGCTGACTGGGGAGGGCACCCTGCAGGGCTGCTGCAGCTGCCCACGCCAGCGACTAGATTCCTTCCCTGAGGAGGCCAGAGGAGCCTGCCCGCCTCACCTTGCCGCCCAGAGTGTGTGAATGAGCAGGCAGGCTCTTAGCCACTCCAAGCCAGAGTGGAGAGGCATGGTTTTTGTGTTCCCTGGACCTGCGCTCTGGGCAGGCACCAACCTAGCCAACCCCGAGGTAAGCTGATGTTTAAAAACACCACTTGTAAAGTTCATGTTATGCTGATGGTCATGGAATTCTGGCCTATTTTCCTTTTGTCAAATGAATGCCTTGCCTTCATAGCTGTTAAGTTGTGGGTGGACATATCAGACGACACAGCGATTCTTCAAACAGCTCTTGTTTATTCACAGGCCAGAACAGAACTGAACTGAAGGGTTCAGCCAGCCTGCTTATATAGAGCTCCATTAGAACGCAACAGTAACCACTTTCTGTAACTATCCAATCACTGAACGTCACTTTCAATCCCTTATTTACATACGTGGACCTGAGTGAAAACTACCTACAGTATCTCCCTGCTGGCCCAGGGTGAGAACTTCAGTACATAACAGTAGCCCTTGCAATCTGCTATCAGGCTTTGCTCCTTCATGGGCTGCTGCCTATCGCAACTAAGAGATGGAAATGTGAACCCTGCTGTACTTTCCGCGCACACTGCAACTTCTGCCCCCACCATCACTTGCAAGAAAGAAAGAAAGCATTTCTGAACTTAAGCCCAGAGAACTTTCCTGGCAATTCTTAATGGATATACAGTGCTGAGTTCTACTAATCTCTTCTTGCAGATTGGATTCTCTGAGCTTTATTCTTGCCAAAATATGTTCCAGCAGTTGCTTAACAAAATCTTGCCTTGCTTAGTAAACAATCAGCCCATCAATTCGTGTCCTAATAAAGAAGTTGGAAGAAAATATGTTTTCCCTTTATGGACTGAAACAGGGCAAGGGGAGAGTCTTGATTTGTTCAAATCTATACATCCTTTGAGTTTATGGGTAACAATTAATTCCTGCTTCGCTTTTGATTTCACAAGGCACTGAAACGCTACAAAGCATTAGCATGCAACCTTTAGGGCTTAATCTTCTACCACGACTTTAGAAAGTAATGTTAGTGTCATGCAGCCAGTGGAGACGAAGGTACATCGGCAGGATGAAAGTGATGCTGGTGTTGCCCCCCCCCCCCCCCAGAACACTGCCAAAAGCCCCCCACCCCCAGTGAGGAAAAGCTCCACCAGCCAAGTCCTGCCAGTGGAGTCTCTGAAAATGGGTTGTGGTGCAGATATAGGGCTGGTAGTGCCTAAACCCTGTAATGACTCTGGCCCCAGAGTGGTATAAGAAATTCTCCTCCCATAGAAGTCAATGTGGGCGGTATACAAATGTAATAGATAATCATGGGGCTGTATCTCTGGCCTCTGGTCCTGAATACTTATTATTCACAAGGATGATAGTGGGCAGCTATGGAGAAAGGGCTCTTTGCTCAACAGGAGAGCTCTCTGCAATGAAAAGGGTCACTCTGAATAGCCAGATGAGCTACCCTGGGATTTTGAGCAATAAGCCTATGGCATAACAAAATGCTGTCGACAAGAGGTACCTGGATTTTTGGTTTTGCTTGGTTTTCCCCCCTCCTAGCCTACGTGCTCATTCATGCTGGTGTTGTTGTTTAGTCGTTTAGTCGTGTCTGACTCTTCGTGACCCCCTGGACCAGAGCACTCCAGGCACTCCTGTCTTCCACTGCCTCCCGCAGTTTGGTCAGACTCATGTTTGTAGCTTTGAGAACACTGTCCAACCATCTCGTCCTCTGTCATCCTCTTCTCCTTGTGCCCTCCATCTTTCCCAACATCTGGGTCTTTTCCAGGGAGTCTTCTCTTCTCATGAGGTGGCCAAAGTATTGGAGCCTCAGCTTCACGATCTGTCCTTCCAGTGAGCACTCAAGGCTGATTTCCTTCAGAATGGAGAGGTTGGATCTTCTTGCAGTCCATGGGACTCTCAAGAGTCTCCTCCAGCACCAGAATTCAAAAGCATCCATTCTTTGGCGATCAGCCTTCTTTATGGTCCAGCTCTCACTTCCATACATCACTACTGGGGAAACCATAGCTTTAACTATACAGACCTTTGTTGGCAAGGTGATGTCTTGGGTGTAGCTGAACTTAAAACAAAACAGAAGAAGAGGAGAAGGGGTGCTTTGCACAAAAAAGGGAACACTTTGCAATGTGCGCACGTGGAAACTAGAGCACATTGCTAACCCTTCTTGTTCCAGGTGCCCAGTCTAACTTTCCTGCCACGCTTGCCTTTCTCTCATGTCACACCCTTTGAGAACCACTGCTGTAGGGTATTTGAACCAGCTGCCTCCTTGGTATATAAGTAATGGATAGCTCAGTTGGTGAGTGTGTTGCTGAGAACACAAAGGTTGCAGGTTCTATCCCCGTAAGGGACGGTTGGACTAGATGATCCTCAGGGTCTCTTCCAATTCTATGATTCTGTGTGTGCAACTGCATTACCCTGTGGGGTGGGGTGATGCTAAGGTGTTTGTTGGGGTGTGGCGTGGGTGCCATGAGCTCACTGCCTGACGGTGTCTGTGGGCAGCTGGTGGGTGTCATTGGGGGGCATGGTCCCCAATTGATTGCTACTGGCATAACTTCCCCAGGTATGTCTGCTGTCACAGCTTAGTATGTAATTTGTTTTTCTTTGAATTTACCCTCCACTCTCAGACTCAGACACAGCAGAACATCTGCCAGGGCGATTCCCTGGTGGATTTCTGGGCATAGAATCGCTTGGCTCCAGTGTCTAATTCTTAACAGAAGTATTTAACCTTTATTCATTTGCCCTTATATAATTTGTTATATAGTGTATTCATATAGGGCAGTATATTCATAGTGTGCGCACATGAATTCCCTTAAAGCGTTCACACATACAGACAACAAATGAAGGCTGTTTTGACTAAGCACGGCACAGAAAGCACCACTAAGACGAAACTGGCTCAAGCCAGCCACGTTCTTAAAGGAGCAAACCTTGTTAGCTCAGCGGGGACAGCATTGGGATGGAGAGCAAGCCGTACCAGTTTGAGTCTTACCTGGGGGGGGGTTGTGGGGCGAAGGCAAAATACAACTTTTGCATGCTTCATCAGCAACAGGCATGTCAGAGATGAAAGATGGAAAGCGGGAAGGGTTCATCTGCCTTTCCTACCATACAGCCACCATGGTCATTTCCTGGAGCCCCCAGACCCTGCTTCTCCTCTGCCTCCTCGATGTGTGAGAGGTGCAGGAAGAAAGAGCAGCAACCAACACCCACTTTGCCATTTCCCTCTGGGTAGCTCTGCAGATTGGGTCTAAAAGAAGAGGGCAAGTGAAAAGGCGATGACGACAACAGCAGCAGTAGCAAGAAGGAAGTGAGCTTGCCCAAGTGCCTCCAAACCCTGGAGCTATCTGGCCACCAGAGGGGACTTTCTGAAAGCCCTCCAGCTGCCCAATCCATTAACCTAATCCAGGCATGGCCAAACTTGGCCCCCCAGATGTTTTGGGACTACAGTTCCCATCATCCCTGACCACTGGTCCTGTTAGCTAAGGATTATGGGAATTGTCCAAAAACATCTGGAGGGCCAAGTTTGGCCATGCCTGACCTAATCCATTAACCCAGCCATATTCACCAAGAGACAGAGTGGAAGAGCCCAAGGCCCCAGTTTTATGCTCTGTGTGCAGCCCTTGGCCCTGAAGCACACAATGGCACCCAAGAATGTCAAGACAATCAGAAGGTATGGGACAGGTGATGGACATTTGTTCCAGAGCAGGTTTTATTGGGTGGGAATGGTAGGACAAGCAGAAGTGTGTGATGCTTCTTACTCATCCCCTGTAGGCACCTCCAGCAGAACTTAACATTCAGTGATTTTTTGTTCGTTGTATGTGTCGTGGTGCAATCCTGAAAAGTAAAAGGGGTCATAAGCAGTTGTCCAGCAGTGACAATGGCTGGAATGGAATTTGGTCTGTATCAGCTGTGTGGGAACCTTTGGCCCTCCAGATGTCATTGAACTACAACGACCATCAGCCCCAGATAGTGTGGCTGACAGCCAGGGGTGATAGGAGTTGCAGTTTGGCAACATGTGGAGGACCAAAGGTCAGTGTGGTGTAGTGGTTAGGAGCAGTGGACTCGTAATCTGGTGAACCGGGTTCAATTCCCTGCTCCTCCACACGTAGCCACCTTGAGCTAGTCACACTTCTCTGAAGTCTCTCAGCCCCACTCACCTCACAGAGTGTTTGTTGTGGGGGAGGAAGGGAAAGGAGATTGTTAGCCACTTTGAGACTCCTTAAAGGGAGTGAAAGGCGGGATATCAAAACCAAACTCTTCTTCTTCTCCTCCTCCTCTCACCTGGTCTAAATGAGCAGGTGTTTTAAGGGTCTTAATCCATCTTTACAACTAATTGCAGTTGTTTTGCCTTTTACCATGAATCAATGAAACTGCACCTATGAAACAGAAGCAATGAATTGAGTTGCTACCATAGTCTGAAGCCTCTCATAACAACCATTTATTAAACTTACCCAGTCCCAGATATTTCCCCATGTCTCAATCACTTACTTTCTTGAACCTAACTCATTCAGATCATGTTGATCCATCTTATGTATAGTATTATTCAAGAAATAACTGGTAAGACAGATCTGGCTTAGCCGATGGTGTAACAATGAAGAAATTAATTTAAAACGCCCTCATTAAAGGAAGTAATGTTTCTGTTACCAATCGAGACAGATGGCATAACTTGTCTATTGTCTTTATTTCAAATGATTTGCCAACTTGAGTGTTATATGTAAGTAGATGGGACATATTGTAATAACAGGCTGCTTTATTACTCCTCCCTCCAAAAATGTATTATTTAAAACAAACAAATATACAAAAGCACTTCCTCAGTTTCATCAGTATATATTGATCATCCAATACCTGTATATATGCACCTAGTTTAAATAGGTTTTCTTTGTCACCTCTCTCTATATATATTCCTTTTCTAACTGTAATGCTTTCTACTCTAACTCTCCTTTTTCCCTTATGTTGCTTAAGCAAATTGCTGCACTAATAAATTCACCCTTTGTATACTTCACTTTTGCTTGTATTTCATACATATCTATAGGCAGCTTCTGGTGGCTCATTTAATTCTGAAACATTGGCCTAGTTCATGCATCACATTAAGTCATAGTAATAGTGGTAGTCTCTGCTTTTACAGTTACACCAAGGAAGTGTTTTGCACCCGCCGCTTTGAAAGATATGCTTTCACTTGTTTAAGGAAGGAAGTGCTGTTTGTTCTCTTCGGTTGGGAAGACTGAAGTGGTTGTGGAATATTTTAACTTTAAATAAATCAATGCACCTTTTATACTATATTCAGCTGAGGTTATCACAGGTAGAACTTCTAATTTTCTTATGTAGTACAGGTAGTTGCTAGTTTCCGGAAAAGCAGCAACAAAATAATGCCACATAAAAATGTGCTCCCTGGTCTGGTCTGGTCTGGCAGCCCAGGTGATGGTTCTACACGCTCGAAACCAGGCATTATATAAATCAGTTTGGATACAGTTCTCCTAAAGTAAATGTAGAGCCAACAAACATTTGAATGAGCAGATGGACAAAGCTGAAGACAAGCTGTTAAATTAATAAACGTGTGGTAGTCCTTAATCAGAAGAGTGGTCCATTTTCACATTTTCTCCAGATGATTTGTGTGGCCTGTCATGATTGCACCTGGTAGATGGGCAATGTGCAAATGCCTGCCATTATAACTGCATTATGTTGGATATAATCATATGTAACAACATGTCAAGTAGATAATTTATACTCCCCCTGCCCACCCCAGAGGAAAACTTAACACACACAACAGATAGGGTATTAATGCTCTGATCTTATACTTTCTCCGTTTGAATGGTACAATTTTGCTAACTTGCTATCAGTTCTTTCCATAATGGCAGAAAGGCATATTAATCTATATATGTGTCAAATCTCTAGGTCAGAGGTGGGGAATCTGTGGCCCTTCAGAGGTTGTTGGACTCTACCAGTCCCAGCAGGCATGGCCAACAGTCAGAAATTATGGGAGATGGAGTCCAACAAAAATGGGAAGACCACGAGTTCCTCATCCCTACATTGGTTGGAATGACCAAAGAATGACAACATTTTTATCAACAACTCAGAAATGTACAATAAAAAAACATGTAAATCAAGTTAAAATTAACAACAGCACAAATCAGACAGAATCAATAAAACTATTTTCAGTACCTTCATAATTATCCGTGGCCTCACATTGGTTCCAAACCCCAACTTGCCATGAACCACTTGAAAACCACCGAAGGATTTTTCTGCCTGAAGTAGCAATTGTAATGTGGTGCAATTTCCCATTGTATTTTCATCACTTCTTTTATTTCTTATATATTCATTTATTTATTATATATTGTATTTTTATTGTGTTACAATTCGAATTCCATAGAATTCAAATTGCAATACAGCAAAATACAATATAACAAAATAGAAGAAGAAATAAAAGTACAATTGGAAATCAGTACGGATATTTGTCGTGCCATCTCCCGTCTTAAACCACAAATCCACAGACCACAGCTCGGGAACCCTTGGCCTAACACATCCATTAGTGACCTAAAAGAGTGCAGTGAAGCTTTTCCAAGCAGACCTCTGATTTAAAAAGATATATATTACTAAGAGGAATAAGAACCTTAGCTGTCCTGCGAGTTTAGAAATTGCTTTGGCTTAAACTGTGAGATGATATTTTCTTTTAACGTTGCAAGCCCAAATGTGAGAGTATGTCCCATTTAACTCAACGAGACCTATTCCTGCGTAGATATGCATTGGACTGCTCCGTTGTTCTTCTGAAATAGCTACACATAAGCTACTATTAATGAATCAGCTGTCATTGCGATCATTTTGATAATTAGTGTTTTATTTCACAGCCCCTGTGTCTTATCAGACACCTACTGGTAAATGTGGCAAAAAAAATAGTGATTAGTGATGCCATTAGCAACTGACAGGGGTAGTAGATGCCTCATCCATGAAAAGTGGTATTGATTTATTGGACAGGAGAATAAAAAATAACCGTTATAGCTATTTGAAAGCCAATTCTGAAGTCCCTGCCAGACATAAATTAGTAAATACTCATCCCCAGTGACTTCTAATTGTCAGTCAAGAGGGGAAAGCAGAGTTGCTTGTGACTTTATGACAAGTTTTATTATTCTTAAGAACTCCACTGACTGAAACATAAGACTCTCGGCTTAATCAAGGTTGTACAGAAAATCTCTGAAGTTAATCCTTCAGTATTTCCTTAGAGGCCCAGAATCCAAAAGATGAATAGAAGGAATAGTTAATTAATCAGTCGCTGAAGCTACAGAATCACCGAGGTCATAGTCAAATGATGCCATAGTCACAGTGATATATTCACAAGCAGAAGCAGATTCTGCATACGGACCTGTGCAATGAGGTGCAGTGGGGTGTTACAAACAGGTAGTCAAACCTGTCAGTCCAGCTGGTTGAGAACTGTGTGATTTCTGACGGACTGGGCGTTGCTCACCTATTATGCCAGCGCTTGGTCCCTGGTCTCCAGTACATTTCTAGACCCGTTTTTTATTTTTATGGTACCTGAACAACTGGAGATGGTTGTCATGGGCCAGGAGTCAGCTTCACCTGCTGAGCAGCAGCCTGAAGAAGCAGAAGGCAAAGTGACTCCAGCTGCTGCTGATCAGCCATCTTGCTCCTGATGAGAACAGCTGGCTCCATGGAGGCACTTTCCATGATTTGGAATTTGTTGTTGTTGTTCAGTCGTTTAGTCGTGTCCGACTCTTTGTGACCCCATGAACTAGAGCACGCCAGGCCCTCCTGTCTTCCACTGCCTCCCGCAGTTTGGTCAAACTCACGTTGGTAGCTTCGAGAACACTGTCCCACCACCTCGTCCTCTGTCGTCTCCTTCTCCTTGTGCCCTCCATCTTTCCCAACATCAGGGTCTTTTCCAGGGAGTCTTCTCTTCTCATCATGTGGCCAAAGTCTTGGAGCCTCAGCTTCAGGATCTGTCCTTCCAGTGAGCACTGAGGGCTGATTTCCTTAAGAATGGAGAGGTTTGATCTTCTTGCAGTCCATGGGACTCTCAAGAGTCTCCTCCAGCACCATAATTCAAAAGCATCAATTCTTTGGCAATCAGCCTTCTTTATGGTCCAGCTCTCACTTCCATACATCACTACTGGGAAAACCAGAGCTTTAACTATATGGACCTTTGTTGGCAAGGTGATGTCTCTGCTTTTTAAGATGATGCTGTCAAGGTTTGTCTTCGCTTTTCTCCCAAGAAGCAGGCTTCAGTATTAGAGTCGCCTTTGAATGTCAGTTCCTGGGGAGAGTGCTGGTGCCCCATTGTTCTGCTTCTGGGTACTGCTGGGGCATCTCTGGGTGGACACTGTGAGAATAGGATGCTGGACTGGATTCACTTTTTGTCTGATCTTACAGGCCTCTTATTACGTTCAGATATTTAACCACAGCCGCATTATTGTCTGAATCAGATAGCATGAGGTGAGAATACAAAAAAACTCCAGAAAAATGAGGAAAGCTTTGCCAGCTAGGGAGTACAAAGCAATGAACCGGACATCTGAAGCCCACCCTTCCTACAATCTGTCTCTAGATAACACTCCCGTTTTATTGGCACACTCCCATTTGTGCCTCCTTTCCACTGATTATCTCTTTATAACATCCGCTACTTTGCCTTTTTTCATATTATCTCCTTTCCACTTAATTTCTAAAGAATATTTAGCTTCGGGGCAGCAGTGTGTGACTAAAATGCTTTGCACTTTCTTTCTGTGCCGTTTCCGTCTAGTGTCAACATTCCCGAAAAGACACGCGAGTGTTTTTACATGGAGTAGCTTCCAGCTCCTTGTGCAAATAAATGGAAGGAATATGCAAATGACTCCAGAAACTGATGGCAGAAGCAAATAGCAGTGTTGCGTTTGTGTTGTTGTTAAAAGTAAACACTAATGCGAAGTGTGCATTTTTTTTTAGTCATGTTTGCATATAAATAGGAAAGTGTTTTGGAAAGCTTACAATTTCTTTGGAATTTTAACTCCTAAAGCATGGGTAGGCAAACTAAGGCCCGGGGGCCAAATCCTGCCCAATTGCCTTCTCAGTCCAGCCCGCGGACGGTCCAGGAATCATCATGTTTTTACATGAGTAGAATGTGTCCTTTTATTTGAACATAAGTTTTTTGGAGTAACTTCACGGCTTCTTAAATATGATAATTGTATGATTTGAACCATGTTATTTTGTGTAAAATTTCGCATACAAAAGGTGCAAGTCCAGAATACTACATATGGGCTGGTTCCTTTCTGGCAAGATCCAGGAATTGCTATAAGACTTTGGGTCCAGCTTGGAGTCCAAACCCAGCAGCAGGATCACACCTTCCTTTCCCCCCTCAACATGCAGCTAAAATTCCTAAGTGTCTGATGCTTCTATATTCATGACCACAGGTAGGCAACCTAAGCCCCGGGGACAGGATCCGGCCCAATCGCCTTCTAAATTCGGCCTGCGGACGGTCCAGGGATCAGCGTGTTTTTACATGAGTAGAATGTGTCCTTTTATTTAAAATGCATCTCTGGGTTATTTGTGGGGCACAGGAATTCGTTCATCCCCCCCCCCAAAAAAAATTATAGTCCGGCCCCCCACAAAGTCTGAGGGACAGTGGACTGGCCCCCTGCTGGAAAAGCTTGCTGACCCCTTTCCTAAAGCATAGGACACGGAAACTCGACCTGCAGAGAGCTCATTGGTAGCAGAGTAAGCTTTAATCTTCTCCAACTGGTTCAAAACATGAGGCTTTTAGGTCCCACAGTTGGATTACAGGATTGGAGACCTAGACTAATATTTTGTAGACGAATGCTTAGTTTTTGCCATCTCATTGGCCTCCTTGAGACTACATAATTTAGTTTGCAGGAGAGAGAATTGGTCTGTCAGTGCTTCTGTCCATAAATTATCCACTGGCTGTTGTTTCAAAGACAAACATGTGCCCACATGTACATGTGTAGAGTAAATCACACATGTAAACCCAAATTTGCATACGGGACTTTAACAAAAATCCACAGCAAAGAGATTTATTACAGGACAAGAAGATTCAAGAACATTGTGTCATTCAATTTAGACCAGCATGTAGTTGTTGTTGTTTAGTCGTGTCCGACTCTTCGTGACCCCATGGACTAGAGCACACCAGGCACTCCTGTCTTCCACTGCCTCCCTCATGCTGGTAGCCTCGAGAACACTGTCCCACCATCTCGTCCTCTGTTGTCCCCTTCTCCTTGTGCCCTCCATCTTTCCCAACATCTTTTCCAGGGAGTCTTCTCTTCTCATGAGGTGGCCAAAATATTGGAGCATGTAGTTAGTTAAATCTATATGGTAAATGCAAACGAACCAGAATGCAGCTACTGGTTGTTACTGGGCACAGGGGATGCCGCAACTATGCCTTAGAATGGAGCATGAGAGGCGGGGGGGGTGGCATTGACTTTTGGCATCACACAAGGTCCCCCACTGACTGCTAGCACATTTGCAAAGATAAGCAGGGTCCAGTATGGTTTTAAATTGAATGAGGGGACCGCGTGTTGCATTGGTGTAGCCAGGCTTTATGGGGGGGGGGGGGAGAGAGAGAACCAAGTTATATGTAACGCAGTTGGTCAGTTTATTAAGTATTTTTATTTACTTACTTGATTTGGGGGAGCAGTTGAGATTCCTGCTTTGATGGGTATGGATTAGATGACCCTCTGGGGTCCATTCAAAGTCTACAATTCTATGATTCTGTGTGATCTCTCCATGCATTGTAGCATTATTGAAGGTGAGAGAAGACTGTGGGCTAATATAGTATGGATCCGGACTAACTTCTGTGAAAGATAGCAGCCATTTTTGGCCTTGTACAAATCTAGGAAGAGGACTAGAATGGCCTTGTGCTCTACTCTACAAGGGATAGCTCTCCATCTGAAGGTGTCCTCTAGTTGAAGGCCCAGTTTGGTTAACACCTAGATAGCAGGCTGATCATGCAGTCAAATGAGTCACCTGTTCATAGTCTTTCCAGATGTGTATGTATACATATGAATGAGAAACTGGATTTGTTTGTTTGTTCTTACTTGTTGCAAATTTGTGTCTTCATTCCTCCTCTTTTTCCGGTGATGCCTTACTGGCCACCCTAGAGAAGGCAACCTACTTTGTTGTTTTAATTGTATGAAGGGGTACTTTTTCCAGAGCCAGCCCACCCATGGGATAAGGTGAGGCGACTGCATCAGACAGTAGGATCCTAATGTAGATATTTATTTCCCTCTTGTTCCTGACGTCAATCTTTGCTCCCTCCCTTCTCCTCTGGCAGTGGGGTGCCATTTTGTGGTTCGCCTGTGGTGCCAAAATGTCTCAGGCCACCCCTGAGTTTCTCTGACATTCGGTTGTACACCTGAACAAATGATCAAGCTCACCTGCTAATGTGATGGGGGAGCTGTTTGCCCCTCTCCTCTGCTCCGCTTCCAGACCTCTAGAAGGAGTCTCCTTTTTTAGAACCTCCAAAAAAGGAGTTCAAATAGGATACAAACCTCAGGTGAGCGCCCCTTGTTCACCAGCATCCTCTTCAATGGATTTATCTTTTGTTCTTCGGCGGATTATTAAAATAATTAACTGATAATTAAATAGGAGCTCAATTCACTGGAGCTTCTTAAAACTCTTTATTCCGAGTCTCCGTCGTATAAGCAAAAAAAAGGTTTTGCATCAGACTTTGGTAGTATGCCATTTCATGAACTTCTCCCCAAGGAGCCTCAGCTAATTAAACAAATGATTGCAAAATACTCAAAATATCAGTCCCGTCGGCTTGCGCTTTGGGCAGCTAAACTAAGCTGCCATTATCTATCCAAACAGAGTGTGCAGAGACATCAGCAGAAGCTGCTGTCATCTTGTGTTGTACAGATAAGAAATAAATTTAGGTGATAGGAACACAGGAAGACGTTTTAGACCAGTGGTTTTCAACCAGTGTGCCGTGGCACCCTGGGGTGCCTTGAATGATGCCCAAGGGTGCCGCGGGCAATACTGGCCTCTTTCCTTCCCTCCCTCCTCTGATGCCCTCTTGCGTCTATGCCTCCTCAAGGCTTGCACAGCTGTTTATTGCAGCAGCCCTGGCTTCCAGCTCTGCAGGTGAATGATGCCTCTGGGGCTGGCCAGGGGGTGCTGGATTGCCAGGAGCTGAGATGTTTTGTTGTTTAGTCGTTTAGTCATGTCCGCCTCTTTGTGACCCCCTGGACCAGAGCACACCAGGCCCTCCTGTCTTCCACTGCCTCCCGCAGTTTGGTCAAACTCATGCTGGTAGCTTTGAGAACACTGTCCAACCATCTCGTCCTCTGTCGTTCCTGATCTCTTCTCTAATGATATAATGGGAACTTGAACCTACAATCTCCTTTTAGGTAAAACTCCTTTTAAGTAAAACATAAGTAAAATTCCCATCTCCACTAGCCCCTTTAATATTATCTGGTGTGCTCAGTTAACTACCCTAAGCCTGCTTTTTGCTGAGATTTCCTGTGTGCAGTCGTGCCTGCTGCTCTGTTGAGAACTTTCTCAGGGTACAAGAGTATTTGAAGACTAAAACTCAACCTAGCACTCAAAAATGATTTGTTGCATCAAAGTAATGAAATTCCATATTAACTATAAAAAGCATCTTTCTCTGATCATCCGACAGATCATCTTGCGTTACTGCAGAACTGTGAGCTCTGCTCCTGTCTTGTATTTGCTTAAATTTAACTTAAGCTTTGAGCAACCATTAACAGAACTGATTTCAGTGCAACCTGAATGTACATCTGTTTCTCCAGTCACATAAGAATGTAGAAATAGTCATCTGCTTTCCATTGGCACATTGAAATTCTGACCATAGCTCTTGGAGATTAAGCTGCCATGGTTTTGAGCCAGAAACAGGGCAGGCACCGTATTTTTCGCTCTATAAGACGCACCAGACCACAAGACGCACCTAGTTTTTAGAGGAGGAAAACAAGAAAAAAAATATTCTGAATCTCAGAAGCCAGAACATCAAAAGGTGAAAAGCAGTGAAAGCAGCAATCCCTCTTGCTGTTCTGGCTTCTGGGATAGCTGCACAGCCTGCATTCGCTGCATAAGACGCACACAAATTTCCCCTTCCTTTTTAGGAGGGGAAAAGTGAGTCTTATAGAGCAAAAAGTACGTTAATGGTCTCGGGACTAAACTTGATGGTAAATAATTGATTAAATGTAATTTTTTATATGTTTTTGATGGTAAGTAGCAGCCTCAGGGACTAACCAGGAGTGAGAAAGCAGCAGGAAGCAAGTAGAGTTTACCCCCACGCCCACCCACGCCCTGACTAAAATTCCCTTGCTTTGGGATATATAGACACAGTAATGGACTGCTACCATTCTTTTTGCCTTTCACATATCACTAGAATTTGGGTCACTCAGTGAAATTGGTTGGCAGTAGACTCAAGACATACTCCAGAAAATACATCTTCATGTAATGCAAAATTAATATGGAATTTGCTGTCACAAGATGTGATTATGGCCACTGGGTTGGTGGCTTTAGGCAGGATTAGACACTTTGGCACGGCTGGAGTTCCTAGTGCTTCAAACCTTGGCAAAGGAGCCAGACTTTTAGCAGTAATTGCACTAACTTTGCCGGACATCTCGTGTAGGTTGCAAGCGTAGAGGCAGAATGCAAACATGGGTTTTGCCGTGCTTTGAATTTGCTTGGTCTATAGTTTTTCGCTCGCTTTCCCACTGCAAATCTTTGTATTTTTCTTGGAGATTTCCGCAGAGGACTTGCAACTTGAGCTGTGCCTTCTGCAGCCAGGCTTTGGGTTTTTCTCAGACTTACCTTGGTTGGATTGAAATGATTGAGACTTTTACCTAGCGTGTGACTAGATTTTAACACCAAGTGCTCTTTCGTGCAATACATGTTTGTTTCCTCAGTAAATGGTGTTCTCATAATCTCGTCTGCCATATTTCCAGAGTTGTGTAGGACAGTTGGGCCCATCAGAAACTGAAAGGCTGTTGGTTTGACTTCCCTGATTTCTCTTCACGGGGGCAAAATATGTGCATGTTTAGCTACCACATGAACTTTTGGTACATGCACAAAACTCCTTCATGCAGTCAGAACAGACGTACATTCCACTTTAGTGGATGTTTCGTGCATCTTTTCTTCCTTGAGAGACCGCTTCATCATTTACAACAAACAGATCATTCTCAAATATCTAAATCCAAACAGCAAAAGCATCTGGAAACTCACCTGGGGTTTGAAGTAAAGCTGCAGGTGGACCTTGAAGCAACTAGGCTACCTTCAATGCCAGAATGTTGTGTCATGCGAGTAAGCCACTTGCAAAGACCAAAAGAAGGGTTGCTTTTATAGGCAAATGTGCGTAATTGCTAACTCATTCTATGCCAAAGATGAAAATTTCCATCTTACTACCTGTGATGTTAGACCAGGGTTTCCCAAGCTTGGGTCTCCAGCTTTTTCTGGACTACAGTTCCTATCGTCCCTGACCACTAGTCCTGCTTGTTAGGGATGATGGGAGTTGTAGTCCAAAAACAGGTTTGGGAAACCCTGCATTAGACTATAGGTGTTACAAATACGGAAAGGTAAGCACATGATGGGATGGAGGGAAGAGGACACTAGATCCCCCTCTTCCAACATTGTTTCCATTGCCTCCCAACTTGTGGAAGGCAATTAACTAAAGTGGGTAACTCATGATTTTCCTTTTGGACATTTTGGAGCCCTGGGAAATCAAAGATCCAAAATTCTCAAGCCTATAGGAGTACAGCAGGAGCAGAAACAGTCACCTTTGATTATGCATAGGGTGATGGGAATTGTCCTTGTCCATGCTCTCTGCTCCTTGAATGTTTATCTAAGCCCTATGATGATTGTCTAAACAGGAGTTATGTGTAAATAACCATATATGATATGATACAGAGAGCAACCTTATGCACGCACGTACACAGACTAAACACATGCTGAATCTAACATGTGAACATCCCCAAGATTTAGAGATTCAGGAAGCAGCTAGTCATTCAAGGAGGATTGCCATCTGGTGAGAAACCAATTATCTTTGTTAATCTGAGCTAGCAGAAACTCTAGACTAAGAGCAAAGGCTAACAATTGCATTGTGAAACCAGATTTTTGGCAGCCAAAATCCTTAGTTTACTTTAGCATCAGGAAGATAGAGAGAGAGAAAAAACATTTCAGTTTTTAAAAAACTGAGTAAAGGTGTCTGTTAAAAAGGAAGGGCAAAATCTGGTTTCACGAAGTAATTGCAAGCCAATTAAACTAAAAACTAACTCCTCACTATATTCTTCTAAAACTCATTGAGCATTGCTTAAGAAAGGCTCCTTCAGCTGTAAAGAAACATTTGTATTTCTAATAACTATTATTATTATTATTATTATTTATTATATTTGTATACCACCTTTCATCCATAGATCTCAGGGTGGTTTTTGTTGTTGTTTAGTCGTTTAGTGGTGTCCGCCTCTTCGTGCCCCCCTGGACCAGAGCATGCCAGGCACTTCTGTCTTCCACTGCCTCCCACAGTTTGGTCAAACTCATGCTGGTAGCTTTGAGAACACTGTCCCACCATCTCGTCCTCTGTCGTCCCCTTCTCCTTGCGCCCTCCATCTTTCCCAACATCAGGGTCTTTTCCAGGGAGTCTTCTCTTCTCCTGAGGTGGCCAAAGTCTTGGAGCCTCAGCTTCAGGATCTGTCCTTCTTAGGGCTGATTTCCTTCAGAATGGAGAGGTTTGATCTTCTTGCAGTCCATGGGACTCTCAAGAGTCTCCTCCAGCACCAGAATTCAAAAGCATCAATTCTTCGGTGATCAGCCTTCTTTATGGTCCAGCTCTCACTTCCATACATCACTACTGGGAAAACCATAGCTTTAATCATTCGGACCTTTGTTCACACAGTAAGCTTTAGTCTTCTAAGGTTTACAACTGCCCTTCTGAACTGCAACGTTCATCAAAGAAAGGGGTAGAAATGTTCAGACCTGCCATTCATGATTCATTTTTAACATTGCAAATTCCAACCTGAACAGTCAGGGATTAAACATCTGGTTTTCCCCAAGAGTGCATATACCTCTCTCTCATTCCTTAGTGCTCCATTTTGGCACTCAACTACTTGGGTTGTTTAATGTTTATATTGCTTACTAGAACAAAATACCTTTAAGTGGTTTACAATATTAATTAAAAATGCTAATAAAAACAAACATTAAAATCAAGTTGCATAAAACATGTGCATATGTAAAATAAAAAACTGCAATTTGGAAACATTTTTACTTACTAAAACAGCATGTCCAAATTACATGCCTTGCTATGACAAAAAAGGCACTGAAAACAACACGGTGAAGGTTCCTGCCTAATGTCAATGCACAGGGAGTTCCAGAGCATATGTTCTGCCACACTGAAAGGTCAATTTCTTGAAAGTGCAAAGCAAACATAATGCAGTACTTGCAAAAGCGCCAATTCCACACATCTAAGTGGTTGAGTGGGCAGGTACTGATAGTGGTATCAAAAAGAGTAATGTCTTGGATCGCTTATTCCTTGTCATCCCAGATCTTATGTGTATAATTACTCTAATGCTTTAGAAAAGTATTGCTGAATAATACTGCAAGGAATATTGTTTTCTCTTTAAGCAGTTCCTAACCAAATCCTCTTTGGCTGCAAGGTAGGACAAACAGCTGTTGGCAGAGATTTTGTGATTCTTGTGGCCAGTCACATGAGTGGCCTTGCAGCTCCTAGGATACGCTTGGAGTTTGCTTGGGTTGCTTATTATGCTGTGGGAAAGAGTAGAAGCCAGGAAATACAGGAATATTGTGTCCAGTTCTGGGCACCACAATTTAGGAAGGGCATTGACAAGCTAGAATATGTGCAGAGGAGGGCAGCCAAGATGATCAAGGGTCTGGAAGCCAAGACTTATGAGGAATGGTTGAAGGAGCTGGGTATGTTCAGCCTGGAGCCTGAGAGGAGGAATGACAGCCATCTTCAAATATCTCAAGGGCTGTCACATGGAAGAAGGAACAAGCTTGTTTTCTCCTGCTCTGGAGGGAAGGACTCGAACCAATGGCTTCAGGTTATAAGAAAGAAGATTCCGACTAAACATTAGGAAAAGCTTTTTGACAGCAAGAGCTGTTTGACAGTGGAACGGTCTCCCTCGGGAGGTGGTTCTTCCTTAGAGGTTGTTAAGCAGAGGTTGGTTCTCCATCTGTCATGGATGCTTTAGCTGAGATTCCTGCATTGCACGGGGTTTGGAATAGTGCCTCTTAGGTCCTTCCAACTCTACAGTTCTATGAAATGGCATCTTCAGAAGGTGGATGGAGGAGTTCCTTGTTTCCTCGGTGCCTATACAAGGAGAGTGGATTATGACCTAAACCACCTGGTGCTGTTGGTAGTGGCAGTCCAGAACATCTGGAGAGAGCACCAGGGTGGTGATGGCTGGCTTTAACCAATCCTGGTGAAAGCTTGCAGTCTGATATACAAATGAATATAGAGTCCTGTTTCACAGCAGATTTATGTGACCACATCCTTTCTACACTTCCAGTATCGTTTAAATTGCAGAGAGGTTTTGCAAATGTTGTTGCAACACAAAAGCATTTCTTAGAATTACCAAGAAAGAAGAAAAGGGAAAACAAACGGCCCAACGTAAGAGGGCATGCTATCTTTTGGAGTGGCACAGACACATTTTTAGGAGACTGGTGAATATAACTAAATTTTATGTGACAGCCAATTTTCTGTGCACAATCCCCAATGCACAAATATTCTTTTTTTCACTTTGAAATATTGAATCAGCATGTTGGTCATTTGATTAGGTTGGTGCTTTTGGTTGCTGAGTTTATCTCTGAATATATATCCCATTGTAGGAAGGAATGGTAAGAAATTGAATCAGAGTCTTCTGCGGAAAATCCTAGAAATGCTTTTTATTAAAACCGTTTAGCTCCATCAAAATCACAAAATAATTTTCTGAAACAGAAGTTATATAAGTAACATTTTACTTAAGTCTTTAAATTGTTTTAAAAAGCCCCCCCCCCCCGCATCTGTTTTAATAAACGTATTTACTAATTTGCCATGCTTAGTTATGTTAATGATTTAACTTTAGATCTAAACCATTAATACAGCTAAGCATGGTAAAATTGTGATAATATTGTAAGGATAATGAAATGTCCCATGTCGTATCCGGAGCTGCCCAGGCTGCTCTATCCTGAATTTAACCGTTTGCTTTTGACCTGGCTGACAGATTTGTATTCTGTACTGTATAGAATGTCAAATAAGTTTGCTCAGGTTGGCATTTAATCATAGTTGCAGCCAGAGTGAAAAACCATTTATATGTAAATGAATCAGATGCCTTGTTCTTTTCTAACTAACCAATTAAGCTGGTTTTAAATCACATAAATGAGTAAGTGAAATTTAAAACACGTGCCGTTAGTATGATCATGTATCTTGTGGTCTTCATAAAATTGATTTTTGAGTTATGCTTCAAGCCATTTTTTTTCCTTTAATGAAACTAATCTACTATCCCGCACAGATTTTGTACATTCCTTAAGGCTCTGGTAATCATTTTATGGTGGTTGTAGCAGGGGCTCACTCATTCCCACTGTGTTGCTCCCTAGATTGGCGTATTGATCAAGGTAGTTGAATTCCATTGATCTGAACCCAACAACCCCCCCTTGTCTAAATCGGGATACCTTATATAAAGTGGCGACAGATGCCTGTCCAACTTCGTATTTAAAATCTATAGGGAAGGTGATGGCAACACTGCCCTGAGCAGCATCTTCCAGGGATGATCTGACAAGACAGTGAGTCTCAACAGCAGGGAAAGGTTCCGTTCATGGCAGAGGTGGAGAACCTGCAGCCCTCCAACCACCATCAGCCTCAGTCAACATGGCAAATTGTCAGGGATGATGTGAGCTGTAGTCTGGAGGACTACAGATTCCCTCGACTGCTATAAACGCTGCAGGATTTTCCACCCTAAAGTGTGGATCGTGTGTCTCCAAATGCAAAATGAAGTGTTGCGTGCCAGTAGATCAGCCTTTCTCAACCTGTGGGTCCCCAGATGTTGTTCGACTCCCATCACCCCTAGCTAGCAAGGCCAGAGCTCAGGGATGATGGGAGTTGTAGTCCAACAACATCTGGGGACCCACAGGTTGAGAACTACTGCAGTAGATGGTGTCTGCTGAAGTTCATATGCATGGAATAAGGAACATAACTCTGGCTTATCTTAGATCCCCCTGGAAGTTCTGCTTGTTGCTCATGATAAGGAACAGGCCATTTGTACTGACTGGAAGGTCCCTAGGATTTGCTACGAGGCAAGAAAGGGGGCACAAATGCCACTTGAGTGGTTCTGTCCTTCACAAGTGTAGGGGAAGTATTCTGTGAGTGGCTGCAGTGTGAGTCTGCCAGCATTCAGTGAAGCTCTGCCAAGACAAGTAGGACTGGAAAATATCTGGTTTTCATCCTTGCGATATATCACTAGCTAAACATCACGTTATAGCAATAGATCACAATATCTGAAATAAGGATGGGGCAATGTTGAGGCATTGGCTGGCTTCTCATTTTTCCCCACAACATGATTTTTGCCGGCGCCTGCTCTGGTGATTCACTGCTCCTTGCATGAGGTAGGGAAGAGCTGAGCTAGAAAAGTTAACAAGGGCTGCAGGAATCAAGAGAAGCATTGTCTGGCTTCACAGTTTCCCCCACATAGTAATTTTTGCATGTTGCCTTTGTCCATGGAGTTCTCTTAGCAGGGATACTGGAGTGGCTTGCCAGTTCCTGCTCCAGGTGGATCACGTTTGGTCAAAACTCTCCACTATGACCTGTCCATCTTGGGTGGCCCAGCACGACATAGCTCATAGCTTCTCTGAGTTATTCAAGCCCCTTTGCCATGGCAAGGCAGTGATCCATGAAGGGATCACTTTAGCATGAGTTTGACCAAACATGACCAAACATGACCAGCATGAGTTTGACCAAACTGCGGGAGGCAGTGGAAGACAGGAGTGCCTGGTGTGCTCTGGTCCAGGGGGTCACGAAGAGTCGGACACAACTAAACGACTAAACAACAACAAATTTTTGCATAGCATGCACACACACAATTCACACTATATTTCCAGGTCAAAAAATATGAAACCGATATCGCAATATGGACTTCAAACTAGACATAGGCCCTGGGCTTACTTCACATGTTACACATAGTCTCCATATAGAAGCACTTTTAACAAGAGGTTGTTAGATCCCTAAGAAGCTGTCCTTCCCTCCCTCTTAACTTGTTCTTGCTTTTCGTTGGCAGCATCAACGGCTGGAGCCACAGGTCTGGGTGGGACTACCACAAGCACCACTCCCCGACTGACTACCAGCAGCACTGCACGGACCACCACTGCGGCAGCTTTGGGCAGGAGGAACAAGAGCACAACGACACCTTCCCCGGGTTTGGAGGCCCCCAATGAAATGACGACACACCTGCCGCCTGCGGCTTCCCAGCTGCCTGCAATAGGGGCAGAGAGCTGCGAGACGGTGGAAGCCCGTGAGATCACATGGTTCAAGACCCGGCAAGGACAAGTGGCCAAGCAGCCGTGCCCCAGGGGCACCGTAGGTGAGCTCATAAAACAAAGTTACTTCTCTGCCATGCTAAGCCAGCCGTCCAAGTTTTGTTTAATCAGTGTCCTGTTCGTCCTTTGCCTGTGTTCCTTGGCTTTCCGCAAAACGTTGTTGTGACTGTGGTATTATAAATGGCAACAGGGGCAGAACGGTCCATTGTATACTTCTGGGGAAAAACACCTGTCCTTCCCACCTGTCCTTCTGCTGGATCTCGCAGCAGCCTTTGACACCATCGACCATAACATCCTTCTGGACCATCTCAAGGGGCTGGGAGCTGGGGGCATTGCCATACAGTGGTTCCGCTCCTTCCTCCTGGGCCATGTCCAGAAAGTGGTAGTGGGAGATGAGTGTTCAGACCCCTGGGCTCTCACTTGTGGGGTGCCTCAGGGTTCCGTCCTCTCCCCCATGCTTTTCAACATTTACATGCAGCCACTGGGAGAGATCATCAGGGGGTTTGGGCTGGGTGTTCATCAGTATGCAGATGACACCCATCTCTACCTCTCCTTTAAATCAGAACCAGTGAAGGTGGTGAAGGTCCTGTGTGAGTGCCTGGAGGCGGTTGGAGATGGATGGCGGCTAACAGATTGAGGTTGAATCCTGACAAGACAGAAGTACTGTTTTTGGGGGACAGGGGGCGGGTGGGTGTGGGGGATTCCCTGGTCCTGAATGGGGTCACTGTGCCCCTGAAGGACCAGGTGCGCAGCCTGGGAGTCATTTTAGACTCACAGCTGTCCAGTTTTTGCAAACACTTATTTTTCCATATCTGAATCTCTGAAGCACCCTGATTGCTTTGGCGGCCCATTCTTCATTTTAGGGTGATCCAGAGATCCCACTTCTGCTCAAACAAGCCCCAAAACTCTGTGAAGTGGACTATTTCAGTTCAGGATTTGGGCAAATTCACTGCACAGACTACTTCATGCATTAGAAGACTTTTACCACCCAGAAATTAATCTTTACATTGGAAAAAAATTCTTTTGAAACAACTGACTGATCAGTACTTCAAGGGGCAGGTAAAATGTATAGTGTCTCATCATATCTTTGTCATTCTAGGTGTTTCAACATTCCTGTGCCTTGCTCCTGGTGGGATCTGGGATCCTCAAGGGCCAGATCTTAGCAACTGCTCTTCACTTTGGGTCAACCATATCACGCAGAAGGTAAGGTTTTGCTTTTATCTAGCATGTCCTTGTGTTCATATCTTATGCTCCCATTCCTGCTGTGTTGCGTTTATATAAAAATATGTTTCTGCTGCGACTGAACCAAAAATCATAGCATTGCGTAGCATCTCCTGGATCTAAAGTACAGTAAATGCAAGAAATCGGGAGACCTGGCTATAGAAAGGGGAGCAGTGAGCATATGATGTCAGACCCACGTGAAAAAAGAGAGCTAGTCAAGAAGTAGGTTTCAAAATAGCAGGGGAAGGGAGTCTTCAAAATATTAGAATTTTTTACATCTTCTCAAGAAGACCCTATTAGAACTGATGCCTTATTGTGTGCATCAGCGGTAGGGTAATTGATCCAACCAGGGGGCTAGATCTAGAAGTGGCCAGTTTCCCTGTGGGCCACCCAGCTGTCAATCACCTGAATTCACATGACATCAGACGCAGGATGCGGTGCCAATGCAAGGGCTGGTTCTCTGCCCCTCCAACATTTCCGCTGCCAAGATGGCGGCATTTCAGCGCACAGTGTTATCAGTATTCCCCGTCAGTATTGATCATTTGTTTACTACATGAATGCTTTTAACTTTGTGCATCTTTATCTGAGGCATATATGTTTGTAAGATATTTGAATTTCTATGTCAGTTTTAAGGTGCTTTTTATTCAGCTTTGGAAGTTATCTGAATGGAAAGGAAATAATTTCCAAAGCAGTTTAAAATTAAGAGTCAGACTAATATAAAAATCGCTTTAAGATCAGTAGCAACAAACACACAAAAATAAACTTTTTAATTGATTGTGGACTTTCTTTTTTAAAAAGAAGAAACTGTTGATGTTGGATCTAAGCTATATTTTATAATACTTGGTTGTACCATATAAAATGACTTACCTTGCTCTTCTGAATCAAGGTCATATCACTTCCTGAATATAAGGTATTTTCCCCCATTTCTAAAATTATTTTAGCTGCTTTTCAAACAAGTATGGAATCCCTTTCTTTGTAATACGTGATCACAATATTCTCACTTTCTAAATGAGTAACAGAAAAAACGAGAAAAGTTGTATGGCGTAACATTTTTTTTGTAGAAAAAGAATTGCTGGAACTCGCCATGAACGCCTTCCTTGTTCTCTTTTAATGGCAATGGCGCCCACCTGAGAGACGCCGGAACGGAGTTCTGGCTGTGGGAAAAAGCCTTGGCACACATTTATTATGGCATAAGCATTCATGGACTAGAGTTCTCTTCTTCAGATTCGTGGAGTGTTAACTTCAGCTGACAGGTGCATATGTATAGCAGTGGAGGCAAGTGGCTGCAAAATGCAAAAGGTTCACAATCATCCTAGATTTACTATGCTAATTAACACCTACCTAGCAAATCCTAGGATGTTTGTGAAAAAGTTCTTTTTTAGTGTGCTGTTGGACACAAGATGTGAAATTGCGGGGGGGGGGGGGGGGAGGGAATGTGCAATTGGAAAGCCGATAATGTACAGCTTGAAAAATGGGGAGGTGAGACATGTTTAGGTGTATCCGTTTATTAAACACTTAAATGACAGGCAGTGTCAGGGACAGTATTACACAAATCATATGTGAGTAGAATATGCTCAGTTTCCATCATTACAACAAACTTCTCAAACCATATTAAAAATGCCTTCTTTTTAGCCAAAACCACATCTTCTGTACCTTCCTCATTGGACAGATAATGCTTCATTGCATCCTTTAAAATTCCTACTTTTTCTTTTCTTTTCTTTTCTTTTCTTTTCTTTTCTTTTCTTTTCTTTTCTTTTCTTTTCTTTTCTTTTCTTTTCTTTTTTGCCTGGTGGTTACTGAGCTAAGACAGATTCATAACTGAACTGTCACTATATAATCAATAAGAACCAGTGACCACTGATACAGGGTGTAAGCAAAAAGCAAAGCATGCTTTGTGTTCAGATTTTTCTTTCCTTTTCATTAGTGTGGTATGTATGATGGGGGATTTGCGCAGTCTGAAAATCTGCTTTACAAAAAACCTTGATTGGGATCTCCAGTTGTGAATGGCCACTGTGCTTACTTTGCACACACTTAGTCTTTAATTCAGTTTATTGTTCGTTGCTGCACTGTGTACAGTATTCCTAATTAACGGCTTTTCCAGGCCTATCGGGGCTTCCTGAGAGCCAGTGTGGTGTAGTGGTTAGGAGCGGTAGTCTTGTAATCTCGTAATCTGGTGAACCGGGTTCGCATCTCCGCTCCTCCACATGCAGCTGCTGGGTGACCTTGGGCTAGTCACACTTCTCTGATGTTATTGAACTACAATGACCATCAGCCCCGGATAGTGTGGCTGACAGCCAGGGGTGATAGGAGTTGCAGTTTGGCAACATGTGGAGGACGAAAGGTCAGTGTGGTGTAGTGGTTAGGAGCAGTGGACTCATAATCTGGTGAACCGGGTTCGATTCCCCGCTCCTCCACATGCAGCTGCTGGGTGACCTTGGGCTAGTCACACTTCTCTGAAGTCCCTCAGCCCCACTCACCTCACAGAGTGTTTGTTGTGAGGGAGGAAGGGAAAGGAGAATGTTAGCCGCTTTGAGACTCCTTCAGGTAGTGATAAAGCGGGATATCAAATCCAAACTCCTCCTCCTCCTCCCAATCCAAGGAAGGGCATACCTATAGTTCTTTGGACATTTTCTGCCGATGAGTCTCCAACACAAAGGGTGCGAGCTGACAAAGCTATATGATCACTTGGGAGAGAAGCATTTATTCGGTCAGAGGCTCTTTGAATTTTCTACCGCAGTGCATCAGACTGCCAAAGTAGTCTGCCGCATTTCAAGCTGAAAACTGATGCCTTTTCAGCCGTCCAAATGGCAAAATGCACTTCATATCTCTTGTTCAGAATCCTGATTCAAGGGTATCAGATTAATAGGGGGTCACATAATTTCCTATAAATCCTGGTGCATTACACTCCAGATCCATTTGAATTATTAAAGTTTTTGGACTCTGGGTTGGCTTTTCATGAAAGATACCCTTTAATATTTGAATGAAAAGGTTTTAGCTTTGCCCCGTCTTCATATCCAATAACTTCCATTCCGACCATCTTACTCATACATTCATTATGACCCAATTGAGAAGATGATAAATCACTGGAAATTGAGGCTGTGTCCGTATGCTATTTGCGATAGGCTCAAATAATATTTAATCTCCCTCCCATCCTTAGCATATGGTAGGGGCGGCAGTTATTATCTTCTAGGATTTTTTAAAAATTATTGCTTTAAACCTCTTCCTATTTGGCATGAATTTAGATGCGATGGAGATTGCAGGGAGTGTATGTCGATGGCACTATCTTGACATACTTTCAAAAAAAGCACCAGTGCTTTTTCATTTCCTGTTTCCACACCTCTCAGTCTCAATCAGAATAGGGTTTTGTCTTGTTTTGCATTTCCTTTCTCTCTTTCCCTTGAGTTGTGGAGCTATGAGGGATCTGTGAGGAGCTCAGCGTCAGCCCGGGTGCAGCAGCAGAGGCAATCTGACGTTCCTGCTGCTGCCCTCACACTGCACTGACCTTGCCACACGGCTTTCCCATGTAAGTAGCAGGCATGCTTGGTGTCAAGACGTCAGGTGCACGACTCCTGCCTCAACTACCCATGATTGAGACACACCTTCCTACGCTTAGAAAACTAGAATGTTGGGGAGTTTTGCTATATCAATCACTAGTAATAGTTCAATAAGGAGGTTTTCATACCTGTCCAATTCTGTGTTCCCTTTCCCAACCTTTAATCTATTGGTGATTAATGCCTATATGCAACCCTTGCATATGATTTGTGTTAACCAATCAGCAACAAGCACATATGTGGCAATGCTGTAATATTCAATAAAAGGGACTCTCTGAGACATGCTCGGGAGATGCCTCCCATATGACACTTGTCACTCGTCTGTCGTTTATTTCAACCCAACAGAGAAGGCTAGCTTGGAACGCTTCTAGTTTTGTGTGGGTACAGAATTGTTTTATAAATCCATTTCATCATGTGAGCCGCTGCCTGCATTCAGAATTGCGTGGCAAGGTCCCACACCCTCCCAGGAAGTGGAATAAAGACACATGAAACAGTGTTTTAGGTTAATGGGCAAAAAAGGCCACAACTTTATTGGTTACAGAATGTGAGTGGTATTGGCTTAGGCATTGGAAACCACACGACTATATCTAACAACCGCCCGCCTGCCGGAGTCTTGGAAGGGTTAACCACCAGAAGGGGGAGCCCTGCTGATGCACATCAACTAGGAACTCCCCCAGGGTCGCCGCTAGGGGTCGTGCCATGGCCCTAGCCCCCCATCTGGGGCTTCGGATAGGACCACACCCCTCGGATTTCTTTAATGGAATACCCTTGAAATAGGAGGGGTGGGTGATGGCCACTACCTCCCCTCACCTTCAACCTAATACTCCAATGCCTAACCGCCAAACGTTACAAAGTTGTGACGAATTGCTACGAGGTAGGCGAAAAACCAAATGGCCGATGCCAATTTGCCAAGCGGGAAAAAATTCCTACCAGGTCCCTGTTAAAAAACAGGTGACCAACCGAAGTCCATAGCAAGGTTAGGAGATAAAGAGCCGAACCTAAGGGAGTGGGGGACAGGAGAACTGACCAAGCAGGGAGAAAAGGGACATGTCCTTGGCCGTGGGCAGTTTAAATAGCCGACGCCACACCCCCGGACCGTCCGGATTGGACAGCCTTGGGTTGACGTGGCTGAGGACCAACCAACGGCGCAGGGGCTTTCCTCCCCGGGGACGGGAAATGGCTTTGGCATAGCTCAAGACACATTTTTAGCCCTTCTTAATGAATTGCCAAATTAAAACAAGAGATTTGTAGTTTTTGTGAAGCTGCCTGATACTGCGTCAAACAATCAGTCCCTCGCATATGAATTTTAGTGGTGGCTGACGTAACACATGGTTTCGTAAATTAGGAATGGAGGGATGAGCCATCAACAAATAACTGCTTAGAATGTATTAGTTCAGGGATGGAAAGTTCAGTGTTGTTAGAAAGATCTAATTTGTTTTTACTGGAACTCCAAAATATACCAAATGGAGCAAGAGCCAAAATGGTGGCCATACACTGGGTTGACTTCTATTTATGTTTACAAATCTGAGTCGTTGGTTTCTTTTAAGTAGTCCATGTTTGGTCTGAACAGAACATGATCTGAGTGTTTTATTTCGTCCCGGGACAGTAGCTGGGGTCTGTCGGTTATTTTCTTCATCAAATTTGGGGTGGGGTGGAATGCACACTCCTAGTAAATAAGGTAGTTCTCATAGTGAAGTCTGCTGATTATCATATAAATCCTCTTAAAAGCAGACTTCAAACCTGGACCCCAAAATTAGAGCATGGTATTTCAGTAGTAGGTGTAGTGGTTTTGACTTTGTGGAGATGTCTTGGAAATATTAACCTAGTTTGAGAGTGTTGACTATACCAAGAAGGCCATGGGGTTAATCAGTGCTATTGGCGCTGGGATGGCATTTACATAGGAAGATAACAATTAGTTTTCTCTGGGCATGGCTTTGTCTCATGTTGTGTGATTATCTGCCAAAAAACTTTATTTCATCTTGGCAAAAAAAAAAAAAAAAGGCATTTATCCTTGTTTAGCTTGAGACTGGATTCATGGATTTGATTCAAGTTGATCGCCAACATCTGGTCTTGATCTTCCAGTGATGTATTAAGGTTTCATCAATGAATCCTTTTAGAACTCTTAAGAAGTCCTTTCTTTGAAAGGTTTTGGGTGTACTTGTGATCCCAAATGGCAGTGCTGAAAAGAGAAACTCAGACAGGTTGTGTTGTCACTTTAGTGCTCTGGTTTGTCAGGGTTGTGTGCCAAAGGCTTATTGAGTCATCCAGTTTGAAAATGACTCTTCTAGGTGTTTGAAGTACATATTTTCCCATTAAGCTTTTTTAAAAAAATCTACTCAAATGTGTTTTCCTATTGTGGCAGCTACACAATTGTAGAGATTATTCAGGATCCAACCTTCCATCGCATACATGGTGAATACAAACTGCTCATCTTTCTAGCTTGTTTCTTGATCCAAAACAATCAAGAATACCCCATGGGCTGTGTAAAATGATTTCTGCCTATTGCTAATCTAGGGGGTTCTGAAGTCCTGCGCAGGTCTTCTCTGAAATAACTGTGGTAGAATCTACACAGCATATAAAAAAACGCTGTGAAAATTGTAATAAATTGTAAATTTTTATTTGCAGCCGTGTAGATGAGTCCTGTGATAATCAGCCCCTGCATCTATTTAAAAATGAACATTTGTTTCACAAATAATTAAGAATAGTCTCCAGGGAGAGTCCCTGTCTTCACCAAACAGATGTCCTAAAAAAACAACTGGTGTTTAGAGCTGTGGTTACTTACCCCTACCACACCAAAAACAACCCCACATAAAAAGGGTTTTAAATAATTTTTAAAAATTAAAAAAAACCACACACATTAAAAAGCAGTTTAAAAGAATGTAAACAGTATTCTCTGCCAGGCAACAGCACTCTTTTTGTAGACTTTTCGTAGTCTGTCAGACCCTGCCCTAGGCCTGGTGGAGCAGTCTGAGATCCTCTGATATAGAGATTTCCCCCCATAAGGTGGTTCTAAGCACTAATGCTCCAAACCATCATTTCAGTTTTGTAATTGCACATCAGGCTAGTACCGAGAGAAGGAAAATAAAGAAGAACTGCCGCTATATTGTACCTCAATCTACTGTGAAGTTCCACTGCTAGTGCTGATTTATGAATCTCAACAGGCGTCCTTCTTTAATCAAAGGCATCCTCCTTTAATGGAGAAATTAAAAGGCCTGCCTGTTGATCATCTTCAGCCTTGGCAATGGAAAAGAACAAACACAAAAGGCATCATCCAAAAAGATAAAAATACATTCTCAAAATGACTAGAGAGGGAGGGTATTTATGCATAAAGAGGTAATAATTCTATAGATACTTACCTGGTGGTAAATCTCCCAGAATTAAATGGGACTTACTTCTGAATAGACATGTATATGATTTTGCTGTAAGGGAGACTGAGTAAGGTTATGTTGTTGTTGTAGCTGTAGTTGTAGGTTAATTCATGATAGCCCCAAGAAAAGCAGCTAACTGAGTGGAGGATGACATCTTCGGGTTGTAGAAGATTTAGAATCTTTCAGAATTGATTTTATAATTTAAGACATTGAAATAGAGCAGGGCTTTCTAAACTTGGCTCTCCAGGTGTTGTTGGACTACAACTCCCATCATCCCTGACTACTGGTTTTGCTAGCTGGGGGTGATGGGATTTGTAGTCCAAAAAACAACAACAGCATGCGGAGGACCAAGTTTTAGAAGCACTGATACAGAGCATTAATGACGAACATTTGCATATACCACTAAAGCCTGTTATGACGCTTTTTTCCATAAATACAACTGAGCTGTGATTCAGGAAGTCCTTGGTTTGAATCTTGTTTCTGTCCTGAACTCACTAGGTGGCCTTAAGCCTCTGAGCGCACACGCATGAATGTGCTAAATGGGGAGGTGATAATACTGACGGACTTTACAGGGATGTTGTAAAGATTACAGCCAGATAATAATAGAATCATAGAGTTGGAAGAGACCACAAGGGCCATCGAGTCCAACCCCCTGCCAAGCAGGAAACACCATCAGAGCACTCCTGACATATGGTTGTCAAGCCTCTGCTTAAAGACATCCAAAGAAGGAGACTCCACCACACTCCTTGGCAGGAAATTCCACTGTCAAACAGCTCTTACTGTCAGGAAGTTCTTCCTCATGTTTAGGTGGAATCTTCTTTCTTGTAGTTTGGATCCATTGCTCCGTGTCCGCTTCTCTGGAGCAGCAGAAAACAACCTTTCTCCCTCCTCTATATGACATCCTTTTATATATTTGAACATGGCTATCATATCACCCCTTAACCTCCTCTTCTTCAGGCTAAACATGCCCAGCTCCCTTAGCCGTTCCTCATAAGGCATCGTTTCCAGGCCATTTTGGTTGCCCTCTTCTGGACACGTTCCAGTTTGTCACTGTCCTTCTTGAACTGTGGTGCCCAGAACTGGACACAGTACTCCAGGTGAGGTCTGAAGCACTCCAAACACATGAAAGCTCTAGGCAAATGTTGCTGTTGTGAAGCTGATCCCGAACCTCCCTGATACGAGAGCCCAGACTCGGTTTTTAGCAGTGAAATATCTTGACGCTTTCTCGCCTTCTTTGAACCATAGTTGAAATCGGGAGAGACAGCCGCCAACGTCGCTAGAGAACTTGCCGAGCAGACGAAAAGCCACCTGAACGCCGGAGACATCACCTACTCCGTTCGCGCCATGGATCAGTTGGTGGGCTTGCTGGACGTTCAGCTGCGAAACTTGACACCTGGCGGAAAAGACAGCGCTGCGCGTAGCTTGAACAAGGTAAGTGATAACGGCCAGGGAAGCCTCCGCCATCTTTGTCATTCTCGTCTGCTTTTTGCTGTGAGAAGTCCTCTTGCATCTGTCACAGGAGCTGTGGACCTCAGCACTCTGCTAACTTAACAGATCGTCTTTTTAAAAAAAAATAAAGTTTTTTATTTATACAACAAGAAAAAAGGAAGAAAAACACAAATACCAAATTACACACAAATTACAAAAATAACCATAGACACATAATTTTCTTAGCAAACAATAAAACATCTATTGGTCTTAACACTAAAGACCCAACCTCCCGTCTATTCCATATTTCAAATTCATATTACATATTGCCAATACACACTTTTATCATAATTAAACTCATTCTCGATAAATCTAATTTCTTATACCTACCTTGCAACTATTACTGAAGTTCCTCGAATGCTGCAACAGAATTTAAACTACTATATTTCTTTTTCAGATATTCTTTGAAAACCTCCCATTTTGAAACAAATTCCTGTTTTGATTTATTCTTTATTTCTTCTGATAAACCATCTAATTCGGCATATTCTGTCAGCTTTTGGATCCAATCTTGTATAGAGGGGATTTCATTACTCTTCCATTTTGCCGCGATCAAAACAGATCATCTTTGGACTCCCTGCGAAATATTTGTTTATTCCAAGAACAATTCGGGCTTCAGATAACATTAGAATGCAGGGCCAGCGTGAGACAGCTCTTTGTAGCTTTGTCCCAGCGGATAGTAGGAGCAGGTAGCAGAATAATACTTCCCTGGCGATGTATATACTAGAGTAACTTGAGAGAGCCGTGTTGGCAGCGCTCCCAGAACTATAGTGGCCGTCTGAGTAACTCCTGCACCAGTAGGCATTGCTGGAGGAGATAAAAATCAAACCTATAGGGACTAGGCAGTTGCAGCCTGCCTCTCCCCATCCTTTTCCCCTCTTCCAGATTAGTAAGAATTTTCCTGTTGAGAATTCTGAAGGCTCTGACAGCAATATGCAGAGGGAGTTGAAGGCGACTGAAATCTCAGCTTATGTAAAGGTAAAGGTACCCCTGCCCGTACGGGCCAGTCTTGCCAGACTCTAGGGTTGTGCGCCCATCTCACTCTAGAGGCCGGGAGCCAGCGCTGTCCGGAGACACTTCCGGGTCACGTGGCCAGCGTGACATCTCTGCTCTGGCGAGCCAGAGCCGCACACGGAAACGCCATTTACCTTCCCGCTAGTAAGCGGTCCCTATTTATCTACTTGCACCCAAGGGTGCTTTCGAACTGATAGGTTGGCAGGCGCTGGGACCGAACAGCGGGATTCGAACCGCCGACCTTTCGATCGGCAAGCCCTAGGCGCTGAGGCTTTTACCCACAGCGCCACCCGCGTCCCATGAAATCTCAGCTTATTTTTCCTAAATTTTGAGACAGGGAAGAGCAGGGGAAATGAACAGTGGTGAAGGAGAGAAGAGGAAACAACAGCAGATAGAGGGGGAAACAGCCAGGACTTTCGTCCTCCCCATACCGTATTTTTCGTTCCATAAGACGCACTTTTCCCCTCTTAAAATCTAAGGGGAAATGTCTGTTCGTCTTATGGAGCGAATGTGTGGTCCATGGGGCGGGGGGGGGACCCGGGCTTCCCCCGCCAGCCCCAACCTGCTCTTTGAGGCTGGCGGTGGGAGAAAGCCGCGCTTCCCCCCACCTCCAGCCACACAAGCTCAGGGGGGCAGCGGCAAGGCTGCATGCAGCCTTTCTGCTGCTCCCCGACATGCTCTTGGGGGCTGGCAGTGGGGGAAAGCCGGGCTTCCCCCCACCAGCCCCAAAGAGCAGGTCGAAAGGAAGCCAAAGCCTCCGGAGCGCAGCGGGAACTCCCGCCGTGCTCCGGAGGCTTCGGGTTGCCTTCACTGAAGGCTACTGAACGCACCTTGAACGCACTGAACACACCTTGTTTTAGAGGGGGAGAACAAGAAAAAAAATTATCCTCTCTGCGCAGCGCCCCTTCAGCGAAGCGGCAGGAGAAATGGAGCCCCTAAAACAAGGTGTGTCCTATGGTCGGGTGCGTCCTATAGAGCGCGAAAAATACGGTATATGCAGTTCTGTTGACCTTGATGTTCTCTATCTGTTGGTGGTGAACAGCGCCAACCTACTCAAAAGGGAAAATGAAGCAACTGCCTCAGACAGCATTCTTTTGGGCCCTGATTTCTTCTCCTATTCCTTTGGGAAACTAGGTGGAATATAGTTTTTAAAAAAATAATTAATCATAATGAGTTATGGGTTGCCAGCTCGTAAAGGAGTAATAAAAGATAAAGTGATAAAAGAAAGGTCACAAATGAATTGATCAAAAGCACTCCTGTCTGTGTCCACCACAGTTTGAAAAAATGTAATAAAAAGAAAAAGAGCTAATTTCCAGGCAACCCAAGATCTGCTTTGATCACCATAATCTTTTCTGGATTGCTTTAGTTTGCTTTTCTTAATTTTCTTTAGCCACCCTAACTTGGAACAATTAAGAACCAAGACTATTGTTCTCTTGGATAAGTGGGAAAGTTGGGGATATAGTGTTACGCCTCTTCCATACGCAATATGGAATAGCAATGGAGGGAAAGACTCACTAGCCTGGCTTCCTTTGAGAGTGACCCACGAGGTTGCAGTGGAAGTTTAGCCACGGTGGGCGATCTCCAGTGCCACGAAAATAGATTTCCCTTCCTCCCCACTGCAGGCCCTTCATGCACACCCAAAATCTGATCTGGAGGGTTGCGGGACTTCCCGGACCACATATTTTTTTGGAGGGAGGAGTGCAGGTGTGGGGCTGCAGTGGAATTGGGAGGTAGGAAAATCTCACTGTGCAAGTGGAAATCGGTTGCACAATCAGACAAGCTGTTGGATTTATTTATTTAATAAAATGTATTAAAAAAATCTATGTACCTAAAGTATTAACCCATTTACCTTTTAAAAAAAAATTGAACTCAGTAGGACTTACTATTGCATAGACATGTATAGAATTGCACTACCAATAAACTAGATGGATCACTTAAAATATTTTATCATTTTAAAAGATTACTCAAGCATTAGGTTTTCCATTTATCTTTTATACAAATTGTTAGAAAAAAATAAGGGTGATGGGTCCCATTTTAGAACGATTTGTTTTATTTATTGTTTTATATGCTGCTTTCCATTCAAGTGAATCCCAAAGCACTTTGCAAAGTAAAAGCAATAACAAAAGAGACATTCCTTCTTCTGTTTTATGCGGGAGGGAATCTCTTCTGTTGCAGAATTATAATTGGGTCATTATAAATCGGAAGAAAAAAATGCCTTTTTCCTTATCCATATGCCAGTTTTGTATATCCAATTAATTTCTGATAGCTTAATTGTAATTAATAATCATTTGTCAATTGAAATGCATTTGATTAATTGACTGGGATGAGGTCTGAACCAGTGGCTCTGCTAATGTTGTTGGAATCCAATGTATGTAAGGACAACGGTTACTCACCCCTGTCACTGCAGAGGTTGAATATCAAGGTGGAATAACAGACTTTATCACTTCATACTGCAAGTGGAGGATTTTTAATGGCCCTGTGTTTTATATGGCACACGAGGGAGAAAGGTTATAGCCCAGCAGTTTTCTTGCTAAGGTGCTTTTTCTGTTTGCAGTGAGCTTTTTCATGTAGGGAAACATTTAAAAAACATGACACATACACAGACCCATTGTATTCTGAAGTGGTACAGTCCATTCTGTTACGTCCTTCTGCTGCTTTTGTAGTTCAGTCCTAAGACATTTAATTGGCTGCCAGTCCTTGGCAAAGTCATTGTGGGTCAGGTTCTCACATGGCCACTGGTTTGTGCCACTGCTTTAACATTACCCAATAACCTATTGCCTCCAAAGTTCTGGAGATGGTGCAGTTCCTCTTGTTGATCTGCATATGGGGACCGTCTAACAAGACCACGAAAACAGTTTTGTTCTCAGAGCCTAAGCAAAAGCCAAGCTAAAAAAAGATTAAGAATGTTTTTATCATCTAGGTATGCCTGGAGTTGCTAAGCAACCCTATGCTCAATTATGTTGCTTGGAAACGGGAGCTCAGATACTGGACCGTGATTTACTGGGTTATCAACACTCAAAGATCCCCTGGGGAGCGAATGGATAACAGCCTCCTTAAGAGGCATAGACAGCTTCCCTGTCATCATTTAAAATGTTACAGAGCACCGAAATTAATAATAATTGTGAACGGCATGATAACTGGAAAGCAGCCTCTCCTGACAAATTTTTATTAGCCAGGAAAGGCAGAGATGAGCATGTGGTTCGAGACATTTCCCCTGTCAATACGTGAGCAGGAAACAATCTATGGCTTGCAGCTCGGACATCATTACAGCCATGGTCTCCTCATCACACTGAATGCAAAGATTCTGCAGCTATATCTGGGCCAGACTCAGACACAGCAATGTCTGTCTGGATGTGCATATCTCACAGAGCCACCATTGCGAGAGACTCCAACTCCAATGTCATCTCAGCCAGTGGTTCTTATTAGGCAGAAACGTGGCCTGCGGAAACCACTGACTACTCCTGGTGTCCAGCGTCACAAACACACTTCCAAGCTGGTAGAGTTCAATGGGCAAAGATTAAACCTTTGTGGATAATGTGACTCCACCACCTCATCTGGCCACTGATGAGTGAAAAGCAACGCAGTTCCACCATCACCCTAGTACCACCCAAAAGCAAAGCAGTATTCCCTTGTAAGGTAAAGGTAAAGGGACCCCTGACCATTAGGTCCAGTCGTGGCCGACTCTGGGGTTGCGGTGCTCATCTCGCTTTATTGGCTGAGGGAGCCGGCGTACAGCTTCCGGGTCATGTGGTCAGCATGACTAAGCTGCTTCTGGCAAACCAGAGCAGCGCATGGAAATGCCGTTTACCTTCCCGCCGGAGCGGTACCTATTTATCTACTTGCACTGGTGTGCTTTTGAACTGCTAGGTTGGCAGGAGCAGGGACCGAGCAACGGGAGCTCACCCCATCGCAGGGATTCAAACCTTACCTATCATATTTGCAGCCAAATATACAGGGCCAGCCCGCCCATGAGTCTTGCAGGTGGTGCCCCCACAGATCACCATCTCACAAAAGTTATGTGAGATCTTGTCAGAAGAACCAGTTGCCCGACCTCAGTAAGCAAGGCTTTGGTGGTGGGGAGGGTGCCGGCAGCTTCTCGTTTCACCTCAAGACAGCGGGACAAAGAGAACATGGCAGTTGTACTTTCTTCTGTCTGGTAAAGTATCTCATTAGACAGCTTTTTATGAGCAATCTTAAAATCCAGGTGACTCTAAGAAGTCCTGCTATAGTGGCCCCATGTTAAGGGTGAGTCAGCTGAATCACATCCCTCCATTATAACGAGAATTTGAGGTGGGAGAGTAGATCCTACTGTATATAGTTTGAAAATGGCGCGGTGGACTACTTTGAAGCTTGCCAGTGTATTATATATAAGTTTGAGGGTGGAGGAATAGCTTATTTGAGTAGGCTAAATGTTTGGCAAGGCACTCTGGCACAAAACAGTTTGAAGGGAACACCTTCTCCTGTTCAGACCTGCTCAGTCACTAAAGTAATCTTCTTAGGCCCTCTTGGTTGTGGCCACACTCTGCAGAAACTCATCTTTCAGTGACCTGGCAGAGGACTATTTTTCTTGTGGAGCCCATTCTTTGGAATAATCTTTTCCTCAAAGAAAAGGGGCTTACATTGATGGTGAGGCCGTTTCAGCATATGCTGAAAATGGACCTGTTTAGAGGGGCCTTTACTGGCTCTTGGTGCCAGCCATTTGGCATATCATTTTAAGTAAAATATTGTATTGGCTATTCATGCTACTTAATTTATCTTGTTGTTTTATTTTAATGAGATTTTAAAAAACAAACACCTACATTTCAAAATAGATGGATGATAGATAGATAGATGATGATGATGATAGATAGATGATAGATAGATAGATATAGATGATAGATAGATGATTGATAGATAGATAGATAGATAGATAGATGATAGATAGATAGATAGATAGATGATTGATAGATAGATAGATAGATAGATAGATAGATGATATAGATAGATGATAGATAGATAGATAGATGATAGATTAGATAGATATAGATGATGATAGATAGATAGATAGATAGATAGATAGATGATAGATAGATAGATAGATAGATTAGATGATTGATTGATAGATAGATAGATAGATGATATAGATAGATGATAGATAGATAGATAGATGATAGATTAGATAGATATAGATGATAGATAGATAGATAGATAGATAGATAGATGATAGATAGATAGATAGATTAGATGATAGATAGATAGATAGATAGATGATAGCTAGATAGACAGATGATAGATAGATAGATAGATAGATAGATAGATAGATAGATAGATTATAGATAGATAGATAGATGATAGATAGATAGATGATAGATGATATAGATAGATGATAGATAGATAGATAGATAGATAGATAGATATAGATGATAGATATAGATAGATAGATAGATGATATAGATAGATGATAGATAGATAGATAGATAGATGATAGATTAGATAGATAGATGATAGATGATAGATAGATAGATGATAGATAGATAGATAGATAGATAGATAGATGATAGATAGATAGATAGATAGATAGATAGATAGATATAGATGATAGATATAGATAGATAGATAGATGATAGATAGATAGATGATAGATAGATAGATAGATGATAGATAGATAGATAGATGATAGATAGATAGATAGATGATAGATAGACAGACATAGATAGATAGATAGATAGATAGAGGATAGATGATAGATGGATAGATGATAGATAGATAGATAGATAGATGATAGATAGATAGAGATAGATAGATGATAGATAGATAGATAGATAGATAGATAGATAGATAGATATACAGTACTTAGAAAAATTATATACTTGTTGGGGTGTTGGGGTGAAAGTCAAGTGGTTAAACTCAGCACAGAAAATGCCCCCCTGCAAAAAAAAATTAAAAATTGCTTTGTTGGAATGATTTGCCATGACATAGTCGGCCACCATATTTTTTTCCACATGGCTCACAGAATGCGGCTGCTTCAAAGATGGAGAACCTGTGGCCTTCCAGATGTTGCTGGACATCAACTCCCAGCATGGAGTTGATGTCCATTCGCTTTGCTGGCAGAGGCTGATAGGAGGTCACATGTTCCTCACCTGCATTGCTGAAATGAGCCACCAAATTTGCTGGCTCTAAATTGGGGACCTAGTTTTGTTTCAGCACCATTGATCAGGTAAGTTCCAAGCTGCTGTCTGGTTCAAGGAATAGCCGTCATACTTGCTTCTTCCAGACAGGTTGGAAGATTATCAGGGATTAACATTAATTTATAACAGACACTGTGGAGATGGTATTTTTATTTTTAAACAGTTGGAATAAAACTGCAGAAAAACCTCCTGAACCTGTAGCCTTATTTTTCACATCAGTGAATTCCCTGTCTCCTCTCATTAGCTTTGAACTATTAACACCTTTTAGAATTACTCTCTCTTGTTTAAGAAATGTAATTGCGGAAAGCTTTTTAAACTAATTTTCACATTCTTATAACATTGCTCATGATTTAACAACAAACTCATTATATTCCTTTATTATTTTTTTCTTTTGCTCATCATATGGATAGTGGCCAAATCATTTACCTATCTTGTCAAACAAATATTTATTTTGAGAAGTCAAGCTGTTTATATATTTTATATGTTTCCAAATACTTTTGCTGTTCTTCATTCGCCTTCAATCTGTCATATATTTCCCCAGATTGTGTTCTGTTAGGCAGATTTTCTAACTTTCTGATAGCTTGCATAATTAAACCCTTTAATTCAGATTCCTGCCTTATAAGTTAAATCATCTAAAATAAGTTTGTTTTCTCAGCTTGTTTAAAAAAAACAATATAATCTGCGTAAATTGTGGGTTCTGTTGCGGAGTTCAGCACATTGTTGATTAAAGCAGAAGGGGTAAAGATTAGTTCTTGAATATGAAATAGGAATTGAATAAAATGTATAATCGTAACGAGTTGGATTCAGAGAAGTTCCCACTGAAGGGTTGGGTGGAAGATGGCTTTCCTGTCCCCACCCAAACCTCTCCCAATATTCATTTTTTTAATATGAATTTTATTAGTATTTTCCACACAACAACAACAACACAGAAGATATCAAAAGATAACAATACACAACACACAAAAACCAACATTCGAAAACTAAGAAAGACAACAAAAACAAAACAAAAAACAAAGCAAATCCGTATCTTACAAGTTAATATTATAAACACTAAAGCAACAACAACAAGACATTGACTTCCACCAATCCCACAGCTCCTCCTTTATCTCTCATTCTGTCTTCCTGTTTTCCTGTTTTCTTTATCCTCTCTATCCTAACATCTAGATGTAAAACCTTCTTTCATATCCTTTCACTTCACAAGGTTATTCCAGACTCAGCCAGATTTCTGCCATTGAACCTTGACTTTTGAGGTATTCATTTAACCTCTCTCAATATTCAATGGACCTTGCTGCATTGGGTAGGCTTTGGCATTGAGATGCTAAATCAGATTTCAGGGTAGGGCTTGTAATCCAAAACATCTGAAGGCTGTGCTAAAGAGTGTTGAATTCTGAGTCAGCTTACATTCTTAGTCATTCAATTGCTCTTTTTCCTCACATAATTCTCCAGAATGTAATGGATTTTCACGAAATCCAGAGAACGAAATCAGGAGTGGCAGGGGTAAATTGGATGCCCGGCAGAATGTCGTTTTGTAAATCGCTTAGAGGTGGTTTTTATATTAGGTGGTGTATAAATATCTGGAAGAACTGCACCTCCATGGGCGCATCCAAACTTTTGCCCCATTGAAAGTAAATTGGTTATTTGGGGGTCGTGATACGCAAATGAATAGCATTCTCTGGATCAGGGCACCAACGTTCAATGAAATACAGTTCACATGATCCTGCAAATGACATCTGAGTCAGCAAAATGATGGTTATTTTGGTGTGGCGATGAGGTCTCTTGGGGCCTGAATTCATATGGTAGTAGTACTTCAAAGGGACGCGGGTAGCGCTGTGGGTTAAAGCCTCAGTGCCTAGGGCTTGCCGGTCGAAAGGTCGGCAGTTCGAATCCCCGCGGCAGGGTGCGCTCCCGCTGTTCGGTCCCCTAGCAATTCGAAAGCACTCCCGGGTGCAAGTAGATAAATAGGGACCGCTTACTAGCGGGAAGGTAAACGGCATTTCCGTGTGCGGCTCTGGCTCACCAGAGCAGCGATGTCACGCTGGCCACGTGTCCCGGAAGTGTCTTCGGACAGCGCTGGCCCTTGGCCTCTTTGAGTGAGATGGGCGCACAACCCTAGAGTCTGTCAAGACTGGCCCGTATGGGCAGGGGTACCTTTACCTTAGTACTTCATAAGTAGCCCAGAGGAAACATTTTTGCATATCCAGAAGCCTTTATCTATCCAGAAGTGCTCAGAGGTGGACATCTCAAAACTACGACCAGATACAAGGAGCAATTTCAGGGAAATCTTCAAAATAAGCTTGAGTTGGTCATTGGATGAAGGAATTCTTTTAAAAAGAGTTTTGATTGAAAATATTATCTCTCGTGGCCTCTACTCTACAATTCTATGATTCTTTGTTTACTGCTTGTCGCAGTACTTTTCTTATAAATAACAATTAAGCAGGTAACTTGTCCTCAGTGATATTGAAAGACTGCTGCTGCCTAGCTTAGTGTGCTTTCTTGGAAACAAGTTGTAAGAGAAATGAGTTTTGCAGCAGATGTTTTATCTAAGTTTGCTTTCTCCTGTCACTAACTTTTTTATTCTGTGTTTATAACAACCATCTTTATGGATACAGCTTCAGAAACGGGAGCGCTCCTGCAGAGCCTATGTCCAGGTACTTTCACATTCCTCCCCTCTGTGTATATCATAGTTTGGCATTGTGTTCCTTATTATTACAGCACCATCAGTGGACACCAAAACCACATAGAATTTGTAATGGGGGAAATAGACATTTTTTTTTTATTCCTAAGAAGAAAAGTAAATAATGAGGGGGAAACAACTGAAGGAAGGAAGGGTAAGACAGATAGAGGACTGATACCAAGTGCAGAAAAATCCCATTTATGGAGCTCCAGGAAATCACAGTTGCAGCAGATCATTTAAGCAAAGTTTACACAACAGGTTGTGGGTGCTGTGTTTTTGGTGAGTTATGACTTACAGCTTCACAGAAATATTTGACACAGAGGGTTTTTTCCATGGGTGAGAGCTTGAGTGGATACATCATATCAGGCTGACAAAATACCGCTGTATCATGTGCTCAGACTTGTATTAAATTTGCCATGGATGCAACATGCCTGGAGATTCAACACCTATCCCAACTCTCTGATACATGCCCAGCTCCACAGAGAAGGCCCTCTGCCTGGTTCCCTGTAACCTCACTTCTCGCAGTGAGGGAGCTGCCAGAAGGTCCTTGGCACTGGACCTCAGCGTCAAGAAGCTGAAAACGGACACCTTTTCCAAGACCACTATGAGAGCCATTGTGGTGTAGTGGTTAGAGTGTCAGGCAGGACCTGGGTTCAAATCCCCACTCGGCCATGAAGCAGACTAGGTGACCTTGAGTTAGTCACGGCCTCTCAGTTTGATTCACAGAAAGGTTTTTGTGGATTGGTGGCCCATTGTTGAAGTTCAGCAGTTTTGAGTTTAATGCATATTTACAGCAAAGAAAATCTGCTTTTCATTTGGGTCAGCAGGAATGTGATTTCAGGTCCTGCAGTCACACAGACAAAGAAACATACCATTGTTTATTCCTAAGCGTTTAATTTTCACGTAAGAGCATGGGTCCATTTTTATTGCTCACGGACCCCTCCTTGCCAGCCAAGACTAGTGAGAAATGACCAGTCAGTACAAACTGCCACTGAGGTGGTCCGCTGCGCTGTCAAACAGCTTTTACTTATTTCATGGCCACAATAAAGTAAGATAGCAAGCGCAACTCCCAAGACCCCCTTTGTCAAGAGATAGTGCCACTTCAGATCTCAGCTGCACATGGGTTGCAGTTCATATATTTATTTTGCTGCAGAATGTATTGGTGAACGTATATCACATCTCATTTCCCATTCCTTCACTTGAGAGCACTACACTATCTGCTTGCGAAGGGGCTCACAGGGAAGAGATGTGTATCTCCTGTCAACAAACGACTCGCAGATACACCTTGATCTCTTAAAGAACCAACCACGTGTACAAGCCCACGGAAAGAACTGAGGAACTTCTGTAGGCATGAATTGTCGTGTGACAAGTAAAGCTGAGTCATTTACAAGGCCTGGGTCTTCTAAGCAAGAGAGTGATTGCCTCTTTGCTAAGTGCAGTTTCTTAGCTGCAGACAGTAATTACCTAATCCAGGTCCACAGAGCTTTCCGTCACTGTCATTGATTCAATGCTTCTTTTCAGGTGCCTGTTAAAAACCAATATTGCCACTTAAAGGAAAGTTTCTGGTTAGGTTTTTTCTATATATAAAGAACAATTAGGAACAAGGCTGTCGCCTCAGTTGAGTAGAAAGCTGTGAAGACATCAGCAAGGCAAGGCACTGCAGAAAATGGAGGCTTGCAAAAATGGGTTCAGGGCAAAGACTGGATCCCAAATCTGGGAAACGCGTGGAGGGAATGGGTAGGGAGATATGAGAGTTGTCCATCTCATACACAGAGCCAGAAACATTGATTAAGTTGAGAAGGATGGGCAGTGAAGCTGGGTGCATTGCGTTCTATAATAAGTGGATGGGGCTCTCGCAGGAAATCAATCTTATTCCTCTTCTTCGCAGGCCATGGTTGAAACAGTCAATAACCTCTTGCAGCCGCAAGCTTTAAATGCATGGAGGGACCTGCCTGCAAGTGATCAGCTTCGTGCAGCGACCATGTTATTGGACACCGTGGAAGAAAGTGCCTTTGTTCTGGCTGACAACCTTCTCAAGACTGATATCGTGAGGGAGAACACGGACAACATTCGTGAGTAGCAGAAATAATTGGGGTGAAACTTGTTTTGGTTGCATCCACTCACTTGCATTGGCACTGGTTTCCTAAGAACAAGTGATAATAAAGTAGTTTGTGCAAGAGTTACTTAGTTTTCACACTTAACAGCCCGTGAACAATTTATGTGAGACTTGCAGTCTATAGAGCATCAGTAAAGCATGGCCAAAATAGTAGGTCAAGGAAGTAGTGTTGCTTTCTAAATTTTGGCAGAATTAATTTTTCTAGGCACAGTCTGGTGGCTTGGATTAAATGTGTAGAGGAATTTCAAGGACTGAAGAACTTTATCAGGATCAGCCTGGCCCCATCTGACAGAGGGACAGGGGCCACCTATCTGTCAATCATGTGGCATCATTATGATGTCACCTGGTAGGCAACTGACGCAGCTTATCTTTCAAAATCCCTAGTGGAGGGGGCTTCTACTTGGGAACCACATCGGAAGGGATGTTGTCAGCCCCACGTTCAACACTTTAGGAAGCTTTGAGCATGGGGTTGGTAAACGACTTGACAGGGAGGGGAGAAACAAGGCTCGCTCACCCACCTGGTCTAAGCAGGATCTCTCTCTTCTCATCAGCTAATGTAGAGGGGATCAACTCTGCATAGCAGTGAATTTGGTGTGGAAGATGTGGCCCATACTAGAATCCATTTACATGGTCTCACGTTTTCATCTGGGGGTGTGGGGACAATATTATATATATTGATTGTCGCCTGAATTTCTAATCAGTTATATCCTTTGGAATGTTTTGCATGCATTTCATTTTTCACTTCTTTCATACCAACAGAGTTGGAAGTTGCAAGGCTAAGCACAGACGGAAACTTGGAAGACCTGAAGTTTCCACAGAATACAGGCTATGGAAGTGCCATCCAGCTCTCAGCAAACACACTGAAACAGAATGGCCGGAATGGTAAGTTCATCACCTCACAATTGTTTGCTTTTCTATCTTATTTTGTTCGCTGTTCTTCATGGTTTCACCTTCTTTAGAAGGGGACAGTGGCTTCATTCTGTCCCCTTGAATCTTCCTACCTGGCAGGGAACTGAGACGGCTAACCTGATGGTGCTGTTGTTCAATGTCTGGTCAGTGTATAATAAGACCACCCTCATCTATGATTGGATTATGGACGAGGGAGCTGAACTGGTCTATATAACTGTGGGTATGTGAACAGGGAGTAGTAGATTTGACTCAGCTCTGCTACCCTGGTGCAACACCAACCGAGGTCAGAAGGCTGGGGCGGAGGAGTTGCTGTGATCCATTCAGCTTGCCAGAAAACCCCTTTCCTTGGAGTGGGGTTTCAAGGGTTGGGTCAGAGTGAAGATGCTGTTGGCTTTCCATCCACCCTGTTGCCCAGTGGCCTCCTTGGCTGAGTTGTTGGAGGTATTCTTAAGATGAAGAACCCCAGGGCTGTCCCAGGTTATTGGTGGACCAACACACCAGGCAGGATGCACCCTTGGTGGTGGTGGGGGGGTGTATACTGAAGGATTGCATTGATCCCTTTGTCATGGTCAGACGAGTATTCGGTAAAATTTGAGCTCCTGCCACACCCCCTTGTTAGGGTGAGGGACTTACTGAATCTGATAAATCCCCAACTGTTTTGAAGGAGGTAGTGGCAGGCCCACTTCTGAAAAAGCCCTACCTGGACTCTGAGGTGTTTGACAGCAACTGCCCAGTCTTGTAACATGCCCTTGGGGGGTAAAGTGCTCAAAAGGGGGGTGGGGTCAGCTGCTGACACTGTTGGAACGGATTATCTGAGTTCAGGCATGCTATGTGGTGTAGTGGTGAAGAGCGGTGGACTCGTAATCTGGTGAACCGGGTTCGATTCCCTGCTCCTCCACCTGCAGCTGCTGGGTGACCTTGGGCCAGTCACGCTTCTTTGAAGTCTCTCAGCCCCACTCACCTCACAGGGTGTTTGTTGTGGGGGAGGAAGGGAAAGGAGATTGTTAGCCGCTTTGAGACTCCTTCGGGTAGTGATAAAGTGGGATATCAAATCCAAACTCTTCTTCTCTTCTTCTATGGGCCCTGGTTGCCCTGACAGATGTCCCCCTTCAAAGGAGAGACAGGGAGAGTGAACCTCTACTACTGCTGATGGATTTTACAGTGGCTTTGGGTACCACTGGCTGTGGTATCATTGTGGACCATCTCAGTGGTTTGGGAGTTGGAGGCACTGTTCTCTGGTGGCAATGCTTCTACCTGCATGACCATTACCAGAGAATAGGATTGGGGACAACATATCTACCTCTTGCGAGGTGTCACAAGGCACACTTCTGTCCCAATGCTGTTGAGGCTTCTGATTTTATAGTTTTAACTAGGGTGTGATTTGGGCATTTTTCCTAAGCTGTTTTAATTGTCATTCTTCTTGTTTTATTATATATTTCAATTAAGGATGTTTTAGTACGCTGATGGAACTTGTGTGTTTTAATGATGCATTGGTTTTTGTATTTGTAAACCACTTAGAAGCCATCTTGACATGTAAGTGTGGTGTAAAATAATAAAACAATAAATGTTTTGCTCCAACCAGTTAACCGCATATATTGGGCTGCATTACAAAGTCAAAACCATTGGTCCATCTAGCCCAGGGGTCTGCAACCTTTAAGACAAAACGAGCCACTTGGACCCGTTTCCAAAGAAAAAATACTGGGAGCCGCAAAACCATTGCGACATTTAAAGCATGCGCGCCGCTGCCCTCCGATCTGACAGCGGGCGGGAAGGTGACGTTGGGGCGGTGCATGACTAACGCACGCACTGCCCCCATGCGGCGTCACAGCCAGTACAGCGCCCGCCACAGTGGGGAGTGTCGGGCGCACAATGTGCCTCCTCCCTCGCTAGTATCCGCCCCGGAGCCGCGGCAAAGGTGTAAAAGAGCCACATGCGGCTCCGGAGCCGCGGGTTGCTGACCCCTGATCTAGCCGAATCCCATCCACTCTGCCTGGTAGCATCTCTCCAGGGTGTCAGGCAGAGTGGGATTTCTTAGCTATGAGATCTGACATTTTTTAAAGGGGAAACCTGGACCTTTCATATGTAAAGAATCTTCACGTTCATTTTCTAGCTGTGGGCAAGAAGGTCATGTCTTTACATGGTCCATCAACCATGACCAGTTTGTTGAAGGTCCTGCTTTGATTGACTGGCCCAAGGTACAGCGAACAGTGTTTATGGTGCTATTTTTCTTAGTGAGGAAGTGGCTGCAGTTCTGCTTCTTCCCACCCCACTTCGTAATAATGTCAGGTGCAAAATCACCTGGAAGAAGGTGCAGGCCGTGCTTCTGTCCATCAGCAGCTTTGCTGGCATGTTTTGCCAAAGGGCACCACCTGGCGTGAGAAAAAGCTGTGACCTACGTAGGTTTCGCTCAGAAATTTGTTTATTTAGAAAATGTATAAACTGCTTGATTTTTTTAAAAAAAAAACTACCAAAGCGGTGTACAGGTTCACTTACATTTTTAAAAATGTCAAAACACACACCAATTTTTTAAAAAAAGGTTATTCCATGCCTCTAAGCCGTTGCTTCCATTGGTAAAGTTGAATGGGCTTCAAATGAACAAGTCAAGTTTGTTCCATTGAATAGGTTTATTCCTCACACGGCTGTCAAATGAAGCTCAAAATGATGCTTGTCCTAATCCTAATACCTTCAGAGAGGAGCTATTCTTCTGTGTCTCAGCATTTCTTAGTTCATGTTGGTGCTTTGTGCTCAAGACAGGATGAATGTGGGGTGGTGCTAGAAATGAAGGCTAGCCTATCATGCCTAACAGTTTTAAACTTACCAGGAGCCCAGGAAATAGTGTTTTTTCCCCATTCATGGGTAATAGTTGTTTACCTTCTATGCCTCCAAAATAACAGGATTAGCCTGCCTGTTTGTGACCTATGCTCTTTCCAGGCTGCCATGTTCTTTCAGGATGTGAAAATATATTATAAATTATACTGTGCTAACAGGAATGAACTCATGAAACTGACACAGATCAGAAATACAGTCATCCATCCATCCCTAACCGGTAGTTTGTTGTTTTTTTCTGGTGCTGATGCTTTATATCTTTTTGGGTAATATTATATTCTTCCTATTCCTCTAGGATATTGATATTTGTACCTCTGATAGTTTTGTTCATGCTCCTTTTTTATTCTGCAGAACTTTCTTTGTTTCTCCCTTTCTTAACTGTCCATACTGTTTTGGGGGACTCAGCTCCTTTGTGTCCTTGCTTCTTCTAGATGCAAATGAGTTATCTCAGAGGCCTGATCAGTAATCTTACAGTGTTTTTCACTGGGCATTCTATCGCTACTTCTCCTTAAGTGCCTCTTTTAATGAAATCTTGGGGGTTCCAGTGCGTAGCTGTTGAGTTTCTCAGCTGTGAAATGACAGGTTCCTCTTAGCTCACCACCCCAATTACCCCAACCTTCTTGGGCATTATATGGAGATTTTGGAGTGCAATGTCAGGATGTAACATCTGAAAAGGCCCTAAGGGTTTTGGATGCCTCAAAGAAATATATGAATAATAAAATCAACAATTATGACAAGAAGAACAGTGCATTATGTGCACCTTTCACATGTCCAGCACATGCAACACGCACCATTTTGCTATAATCCTTACAGCAACCCAGTATAATAGGTATTATTATCCACATATTTCACATGGAGGCTGAAGAAAAGTGACTTACCTAAAGCCTACCTCTTTGGCCTAATTGATGACACCATAGCAACGAATGTAAAGGATGATAATAGAGTAAAAGAAATTAAACTTTGGACTGAAGAAAAGGCTTTAGTTTTGTACAGATCGTGTTGTTCTCACAGTGACAATGAAGGGCTGAATGTTACATGCAAAAGACTATGGTTTATAAGCTGAATGAAGCAAAATCCTGAGTTACTGGGTTTAGATACGGATTATCTGTTTTGGAATTTCTTTTTCGCATCATACTATATGGGAAAAGAGAGCTAAATATTTAGGTATACTGCTCAGTGCCCCAGCATCACTGGCGCACACCTGTGGAATGGGCCACCTCTCCTCCCTCCCTGCAGAGGCTCTTTTGAAAAGTTAAAGAATTGATTGGTGCCATTTAACTTAGTTATCTCTCTTTGCTTAAGCTCCTCACGTTTCTGGCTGACTGGTTTGTATGTAGAACAAGTGTGGCATCTATATCCATATCAATTATGTACGAGTGACAGCTGCCCTTTCCTTGGCCTTGGGATCTAGTGTCAATTCTGCACACTTGGGAAACTTGAGGCTTATTGTTTTCTCATATACACTTGGGGGCCCAGAAATTCTGCCAGCGACACAGGTTCCCACTGTCTCTGGGATCTCCTGGTTATTATGGCCTCTGCCCTTCCTTCTGAAACCAGTCCACTTCCGCGCTTCTTTGGCTTTTTCCTGGGCGTCGGACATTTCAGCAGGAAGTAAAGAGCTGTGGCGCTTGTCCTTCTGGAGTCGCAGAAGGTGGCATAGTCCTCCCGTCTCTCGGGGCTCGTCCTTCAGTTTCCCCCAGGAAAATCACTTCTTCGCCACTGAATCAGAACAAATGTCAGTTGGGTTTTCTGCAGATTTACAGAGGCGGGTGGCGCTGTGGGTTAAACCACAGAGCCTAGGGCTTGCCGGTCAGAAGGTCGGCGGTTTGAATCCCCGCAATGATGGGGTGAGCTTCCGTTTCTCGGTCCCAGCTCCTGCCAACCTAGCAGTTCGAAAGCACGTCAAAGTGCAAGTAGATAAATAGGTACCGCTCAGGCGGGAAGGTAAACGGCGTTTCCGTGCGCTGCTCTGGTTCGCCAGAAGCGGCTTAGTCATGCTGGCCACATGACCCGGAAGCTGTACGCCGGCTCCCTCGGCCAGTAAAGTGAGATGAGCGCCGCAACCCCAGAGTCGGTCACGACTGGACCTAATGGTCAGGGGTCCCTTTACCTTTACGTTTGCTCTGATTCAGTGGTAAATAGCGGGTATTCCTGGGGAAAGCAACAAGGCAGATGGAAAACCTCTTGGACCCATGCTTCGAAGCACGGGACTAGCTCTCTGCTACAGTTCCTGGAGTGCCTTGTAGAATTGCTCCCTTCCTCTTCCTTCTACAGCAGCTTCCTGTTCAGAATATGTTTGCATTCAGCTCGATCTTCACTTTCGCCTCAGTGCTTTCTTCTTCGTAACTGGTGTGCATCTCAGGGTGAACCTCCCAGCCAGGGACGTTGTTTAAACTTAATTAAATCCTGGTAATAAACATGTAATTACATATAGAACTAATGTTACACTAATTATTATCTTCAGCAGCAAGTCTAGAATTTTGGCACACAAAAGGAATAGATTTGTTGTTTAATTTATGAGATACAATGCAGTCGTACTTTGGTTGTCGAACTTAATCCGTTCCGGGAGTCCGTTTGACTCCCGAAACGGTTTGAAAACCAAGGCGCAGCTTCTGATTGGCTGCAGGAGCTTCCTGCACTCAATTGGAAGCTGCATTGGATGTTTGGCTTCCAAAGAATGTTCGCAAACCAGAGCCAAAACGTCCGAGTACCAAGGCGTTCAACAACCAAGGTATGACTGTACTGTGATCTGTAAACCTATAGTTGACACTTTTGGGCTGTTATTGTTATATTATCTTCAATTAATACCCTTTCTTGCAGAGATAAGGCAATTAGGAATTCATTCCCTCAATGTTATCAAGATTATATTCGTTAAAGCCCAATGTTTGTTTATTTATTGCATTCCTATCCCACCCTTTTCCCAAGGAGCACAAGGTGGTGTACCTGGTCCTCCTCCTCAGTTGATTCCCACAAGAAACCTTGAGAGGTAGGTTAGACTGAGAAGCAGTGACTGGCCCAAACTCACCCAGTGAACTTCACGGCTGAGTGGGAATTAGAACCCTGGGCTCCCAGGTCCTAGTCTGACACTGTGGTCACTCTAGATCTCGGTCTACAGCACCGTTAAAGGGGGATCAAAAATATAGGTGTAAAAGAAAATGGAATAAATTTCTTATGTGGAGATACTAGTAGACACATAGAACATGTACTAATCAATTATTCTATATCTACTATTTCACTACAAGATACATCTTACTCAGGTGAAAAAGTACATTTTCTGGAGATTATGAGACTGCATTCTATTATGCGTGCCTGTCTGGAGAGTGTACAAAAAAATATCAGGGTGTTTAAAGAGTTAACAGAAATTGAATGTTTAATACTTATGCCTCCAGTACGTTTTTGTTTGCTTCATTAAAAACATGTAAAGTATCGACAGAACACTAGGGAATTACAATCTTAATTATAATAGTAAGAATTGAAGTGGTCTGTAAATGGAGAAGGTTCCTGCTTAACGTGTATAGAAATTAGCTGGTTAATTGAATTGTGTTTGGAATATGCTGGAACAGGCATTTTGATCAGAATGTACAGGAAACATATTTTTTGATAGCATTAATAGATACAGGTTTTTTTTTCCCCTTTTCCTCCTGTTGAAGAATTCAAACGCCTAGTCCTAGCAGGTCTAGGTTTGTTATTAGGTAATGGCAAGCCGAACCCTCCTGCAACTTTGTACTTAGTGAAAGAAGCACTGCCACAGAATTTGTAGGCTTCCCCAGCACCACTGCCATAGCTCTTTCTGTGATGTAATTGTGACTTCCTCTGCTCGGCTTCTGAAGAACCTCTGCTAGCCACCAGCGTCTGTGAAAAGTAACTTCAAAGTGATCAGGCCATTACCACGGCTGTTGTGTCCATGAAAATTCACATTTGCTTTTGGAAGACGTTGGGAGCAGCAGTAAAAAGCTTTTCCTATGAGAAACGTGGATAGAATACAGCATATTCGTTGTGATGTGTTCACTGCAAGATGAGCAAACTCAGAGCAAAAGGTTATGGGTGGGAGGGGAGCTAGCTTAATCTCCCCATTATCCCGTTTTCTCCTTCCAGGTGAAATCAGAGTGGCTTTTGTCCTATACAACAACCTGGGCCCCTACCTGTCCACAGAAAATGCCAGCATGAAACTTGGGATGGAAGCCTTGTCTACCAATCACTCTGTCATCGTGAATTCCCCCATTATTACAGCAGCAATAAATAAAGAATTCAGCAATAAGGTTTATCTGGCTGATCCTGTTGTGTTCACTGTCAGACACATCAAGGTAAGGAGTTATTTGCCTTCCAGAAGATCACATATTTCAGTCTGCTTGTTTTTCCCTTTCTCCTAAAGACATGCCAGAAAACATTTTGAGATTTTCCTCACATATATCATTTCTTTTTAGTCAAAGCACTGTGGCTCAAATTATATTTTGATGTTTGCTTTTATTCCCTTTTCATTTATATCCTGTATTTCAGGATATGAAACCTTCCAGGGTGGCTTATTAAAAAGAAAAAAGAGTAAATTACATTTCTAAAGACCACAATCAACAATATCAGCATATAAAAACTAATCAGGATATTTAACAAAAGGCAGTTGGTGGTAGAATAGTCATGGATGGTAGAGCTTTAGATATTTATTTGTCTATTACATTTTTAAATGAAGAAAGACCTCGTGCTCATCATATAGAAAAATGTTTATCTACTAATTAGAAACCTCATTGTTTGATTGTTAATTTAACTATTCCATAATGCTTATTTAAAAATGAGACTCATTTATTCGATATGTAGCTTTCCTGCCAAGGGGCAATAACAATCCTAGTATTATTTTATCCTGGCGCTGAGGGAGACTGGCAATTGTCCATTTACCAAAAACGCGGGTGGTGCTGTGGGTTAAACCACAGAGCCTAGGACTTGCCGATCAGAAGGTCGGCGGTTCGAATCCCCACGATGGGGTGAGCTCCTGTTGCTCGGTCCCTGCTCCTGCCAAACTAGCATTTCGAAAGCACATCAAAAGTGCAAGTAGATAAATAGGTACCGCTCCGGCGGGAAGGTAAACGGCATTTCCGTGCGCTGCTCTGGTGCGCCAGAAGCGGCTTAGTTCTGCTGGCCACATGACCCGGAAGCTGTACGCCAGCTCCCTCGGCCAATAAGGCGAGATGAGCGCTGCAACCCCAGAGTCGTTCGCGACTGGACCTAATGGTCAGAGGTCCCTTTACTTTACTTATCACTGTTTTAACTCTCATAGAATAATTCCTTTGTTCTTCAGTTGAAATATAGTAGGTTAGTTCTGAAGTGCTCATTATAGTTTTATGACCAAAATAAATAAGGAACAAAGAAATAAGACCCCATTTAGCTAAAGTGAAAAAGACAGAAAACTTTCTAAAGCATGCACAGGTAGAATTTTTAACTCCGCAACCTCTGCTGATTGTAGCTGGGAGAAAGGAAATATGTTTAAAGCGTCATCATTTCTATTACATGTATTTCTTTCTTCCCCATAGCAGTCAGAGGAAAATTTCAACCCTAACTGTTCTTTCTGGAGCTATTCAAAACGCACAATGACAGGATACTGGTCAACTCAAGGATGTCGGCTTTTGACAACAAACAAGACACACACAACTTGCTGCTGCAACCACCTGACCAACTTTGCTGTCCTGATGGCCCATGTGGAAGTGAAGGTAGGAATGGCTGATCTCCTTTAACCAGAATATACTTGTTCTAGTTCTCGTGGCTACAGTTGCCGGAATCATTTAGGGTGCTTTGCTGCAGTGACGTTCTTCCATGACACATGGGGGCTTGGTGAGACTTGGTGATGTTCCCATTTGCCACAGAATGGTCCAGTGGGAATCGTGCTAATAGCCCGATGGGAAAAAGCAGTGTCAGAAAAGATAAAGCTCAGAATGAGCTGAAGCTGGAGTGCCAAGAGCAACAAAAAAAGTGTATTTTAAGGTATGTTCAAAGAAAAGGAAGAAAGCAATAGATCCACATCTCCCTAAGGATGGCAAAATGACAAAGAGAAGGCTGAAACTATTGAACTTCTATTGTGCCTCTGTTCTCTCCCAAAAGGAAACTCAACAAACATTGCATAAATTGTGTTACTGATGAGGAGTCAGGATTGCAGTTCAGGATTGATAAGCAGTTAGTCAGGAAATGCGTCACTATCCCTAGTGAGTTCTTCAGAGCCAGGTGAACGGCATCCTAGCATGCTAAATGTGCAGATATACTCTCGGAAACTTTGTGTATCACCTTTTGAGAATTCCTAGATAATAGGTGAGATGGCAGTCTTCAAAAACAGGGAAAGGAGAATCTTCAAAACTAGACTGATACCAGGGAAGATACTAGAATATATACTAAAGGGATCAGGTTCTATGCATATTGATAAGAATAAATCCTGCCTACCCAATTTTGCTGTGTGATTTTTTTATCTGGGTTACTAGTTTAGTGGCTTGAATAATGCTGTGGTTGTAATTTATCTAGATTACAGCATCACATTTGGCAAAACTGAGTTAATAAGCTAATTGGATATGGGCTAGATTATAGTTCCAATTGGAAACTTCGAAAGGCATAGACCACAGCCATCAGGGTGCGTGTGGGGGAACAAATGTCCTGGTCATATTGCAACAATACTGTGCCAGTTCCACTGGTTGCCTGCTTATTTCTGAGTTAAAATTAAAGTGCTGTTTAAAACCTTTTATACACACACACACACACACACACACACGGTTTAACTGCGCTTTTTTAGCATGATGTTTTAATGAGCAGTCTGGCTGAAATGCTATTTGCACTTTTGCATTTTGAGGTGGGGCCTTGCACGCAGGTATGTGCAGAATAGCCATTAGTTGGCCGGCCATTGGGGTAAAGGAGGCGGTTGCTCTCTGTTGGTGCCTCACAGGTGTCGCCCCCCCCCCCCCATTCTCTCCTCACAGCTGAGGCAGGCGACTGATGGAGCCATGAGAAGGCAGCTTCGGAAGAGGGTGGTGATGGCCATTGTTGCTGACACCCCCTGGCACCTGCCTCCATCTCCCGTCCTCCCCTTGGCCCCAAACAGTGGGGCTCTCTGCACCTGCCAGCCCTGAGGGAGGCTTCCCATTGGGAAGCAGAGAGAGGGCCACCCCCACCTAGCCCATGGCAGAGGCTATTGGCAAAACCTATTTGGTGTTTCGCAACTTTCCAACTTGTTGCTGGACCTTAGCCAGACGTAGCAGAGTAAACGCAGAATCCACGGAAGCAATTGGCGACTTGGCTGCAGACAGGATAGACGAAGCAGGAACCAGGAACTTGTAGTTAGGGGTTTATTATATACAGTGGACTATTTACAGGAACAGAACACGGATCTTTAGCTAGCTCTCTCTGACACGACTCACAACTCCTACACTGACACAGAACTCTGAACACTGAACTCCTGAACTAACACATTCTAGTTAGTGGGCCATTAATTATCACTCCCTTGAGAGAGCTTTACCAATCAGGGAGCTGTCTCCATGTCTCTGTCATCACCAGGCAGACTTACTCCTTCAGATTGCCTTCTGGCTGTCTGCCAAACCTTAATTGACTCTGTGTGAGTAGCTGCACGTACACAGATTCCCAACAGAGGCCAAAGGTGAGAGAGAAGGAGCTGCAAGCCACCGTGGTCGGCTCCAGCCCCTGACTCCTCCCAAAACGCAATGTGATGTCTCATGTCTCTGTGGGGTGGGGGAAGCTAGCTCAATCTTGGGGACAGGATGTTTCAGACTGGGGGCAACATTGCTGAGAAGGCCCTCCTGTTAGCTACAGAACCGTGAACCACACTCAAAGATGGTTCAGTTAACAAGATAGCCCTAATATACCTTGAGGTTGGACTGGACAGTACAGGGTGAAGTGAACGGTTCTGAGGATTTTATATGTCAAGACTGGAACCTGGAATTGGACCTGGTGATTAGCCAGCAACCAGGGCAATATGTAATATGATAATATGCTGTCAGACCCATTAACACTTCCGGCTGCAGCATTTTGCGCTAGCTGCAGTCTCCAGACCATCGTCAAGGACAGGATACACACACAGTGTGTGTAAATAATGGCCCCCGAAGGCCGTGAAATGCAGAAGAAGCACTCCTCTTAGTAGTCTCTGGCATTCTCTTTAGATTTACTCTTCCCAAAATTTCTCTGAGTCAAGAAAGGCTTTATGATGTGTCAGCTATTAAATTAGGACTAAGACTGAATCACTTGAATTTATGAGAAAAGTCATCGGGGGTTGCTCTGCAGTTGCCTCCTTTCTCATATGCTGCTGCTACCACCACCACTAATTAGGTGCCAGCAGTATTCTATGTGTTATACATATACTAAGCCACCTTTATACAAGGATGTGCATCTTATGAAATATTGCAACATTGCAGAATCCTTCATCTTTCTTATTTTGTTATATTATTCTGTTTCCCTGGTACCGATGAAAACTTATTGAGATGGCTACCAAAAAGTATGTAAAAGATCAAGGACAGAAGTGAACAGAAAGAAAAGGAGAAATATCAATCAACCTTTATTATGGCCCAGAGACCCAACAGATCGTTACAAAGCAATACACAATACACAATTCATACAGCCTACCTCCAGGTTAAACAAGCATCTTTTTCAGAATATAGGGATCATTGGTTCCGGCGACCACCGATAAAAACTTTGCCACTGCTAATGTTCTAGCGTTTGTCCAGTCTTCCCATAGGAACCTGACATAGTGAGCCTCTGATTTTCCCGGGAAAGGTACCAGCAAGGGGAATATCAGTTCAGCCCTGGCTTGCTCGTATTTTGCACAGTGCAATATTGCTTTCTGAGGAAGAACCAGAATCAAATGTTCTGAATTCTGTTTGGAGGGCATTTCAACATCTGTATTATAATACACTAAAGTGTCTCGTTCCAGCGGTTTGAAGTCTCTAGTTGACCCACCTTCCTAGGGTATGAAATCATCAGCTACAGAAAGTGCACAGTGCGGTTTCTGTGAAGGAAGGTATCATTGTCAGTTTGGTTATCAAATCATCAGACAGACCTCCATGAAGAGCAGAAGTTGTGGGAGGCAAGTCAGCAAGAATACAGGCTGAGAAAAGGTTGTAGGTGGCAGGGAAACTATGAAGGTGATTGAAGGGAGGAAATTAATATACGCAGGGAAACGAAACACAGGAGCCTTAATGAAAGGTAAGTAGAGAAGGAGGAAGGAGCTAAGGGGAAATCGCACATAGAGATGGTGAACCTGAAGCCGTCCAGCTGTTGAACGCTGTCTCCCATCATACCTGGCCAATGGCTTTGCTAGCTGGGAATTAGCGTGAGTTGTTGAACATCTGGAGAACCACAGGTTCATGCCATCCCTAGGCTAAAGAGGCTACATGCTGTTAAGGAGGGCGAGACAGGAGACAGTGGAAATGGCCAAGAGTCCAATACAGGCTTTCAAGCTTCTGGTAACTGCAGCCCACTTAAAATTAAGACTCATGTCCCTGTTGCTTCTGAAAAGATTTGCTTTTACTGTGAAAGAGTAAAAATTGCATTTCTCAGACCTGCCCACCCTGTGTTTCTGCAACAGGAAGCCTTCTTTGGGCATGTAGTTTTGTGCCCCATGTGCTACGACCAAACTGCTGTGCCATTTCTTGATAAAGTAGTTAAGACCTGCCTTCTCCCCTATTGAATCATATGTTATAGCCCCATAGGCTGGTCCATGACGAATATACAAATAATAATAATAATAATAATAATAATAATAATAATAATAATAATAATACATTTTATTTATACCCCGCCCTCCCCAGCCAAAGCCAGGCTCAAGGCGGCTAACAAGCAATAATAAAAACAAGTTGAATGAATACAACTTAAAATCAAGATTAAAATACAACATTGAAACGTTAAAACGCAGCCTCATCACAGGAGGAGAAAGGAAAAAAGAAAGAGGGGGAGGGTTGTAAACTTCAGATTCCCCATTGGTGAATGGTTGTATGACTGACATACAAATGTATGTGTGCGTCAGTGACCAATAAAAAGTAGGATTCAGTGCTGAAGTACTTTAATAACGTTTTGCTTTTTAAAGCTATATTATTTTCATTTTTTAAAAAAATATCCCTCTTGTAATCATTTTCTCCTGACTGAAGTTTAATGACTGATGAGTAAATATATGGGATTCAAATCAGCTGCAACTGCCTGAGCCTGAAGCATGTATTACCTGCAGCAAATAACCCATTGCAGAGGAACCCCATTGATTTGCTGCTTATGTATGGTAAACTGGCAGTGTGGGCAAAACGTGTGTCTTCAAAATGTGGGGCACATTTGGGCCTCCATCTGTATTAAGTGTCTATCTGTTCCCTTTGGGGCATGTCTTGGGAGCCAGAATCACCTCAGTACTATACATAAAGGCATTTACCGTTGATTAGAATTCTTTGTACCTTGCCAACAAAGGTCCGTATAGTTCAAGCTATGGTTTTCCCAGTAGTGATATATGGAAGTGAGAGCTGGACCATAAAGAAGGCTGATCGCCGAAGAATGGATGCTTTTGAATTCTGGTGCTGGAGGAGACTCTGGAGAGTCCCATGGACTGCAAGAAGATCCAACCTCTCCATTCTGAAGGAAGTCAGCCCTGAGTGCTCACTGGAAGGACAGATCCTGAAGCTGAGGCTCCAAGACTTTGGCCACCTCATGAGAAGAGAAGACTCCCTGGAAAAGACCCTCATGTTGGGAAAGATGGAGGGCCCAAGGAGAAGTGGACAACAGAGGACGAGATGGTTGGACAGTGTTCTCGAAGCTACCAGCATGAGTTTGACCAAACAGCGGGAGGCAGTGGAAGACACGAGTGTCTGACGTGCTCTGGTCCAGGGGGTCACGAAGAGGCGGACACAACTAAACAACAACAACAAAGGGTAGAGCTAGGTATACCAGTGGCAGACCCATGTGTAAGCTAATCCTGCGGCCTCCCTCCCATTGCTTCCATTCACAATCCCCTGACATCCTCAGCACTTTTGAGTGGCAGCCTCTTGACTTCCATCCATGGCAGGGAACCACCATATTAGATCCCTCAAAAGGCATTGCCCAATGTCAGGAATGTCAGAATTGACAAAAAGGTGTCAATAAAGCTTGAATGAATCGTTGAGCAGCAGGATAATTTCTCTTAGACACCCTGGTTTTGTGTGGCACCACATTCTGCATCTCGAAACACCAAATGTCGGAAGGTCTTCAGAAAGAACCATCGCCTACTTGGCAATTTGGGAGATCAAGCCATTACGTTAGCTAAAAGGGTGACGTGGAATGTAGCATATACAAGGAACATCCAAAAGAGGAACTATTGTAGTAATTGATGACTTCAACTACCCTCACACAGACTGGCCTACAAGGCTGTTCATAAATTCTTTTTTTTTTTTATAAATAATTTTTATTAATTTACAACAAAATATAACAAACAAATAAAATATATTTCACATTTCATGTTTCAGTCTCTTAATTCTTGATTTAGACTTCCTTCAGCTTTTCCGCAAATCTTTCGTAGCCGTAATTAAATTTTCGCATTTCTTTTTTTTACCCATTGCCATTAAATATATTTGTCCTTCACCTTCCATTAGACAATGTCTCTCAAATATTCACAGTGCTCATTTAAAACCTTCTAGCGTTATTTGTCCATCACTTAGGCTCTCCAGATATTTAACAAATTTCCCCCAGTTTTCTGTAAACCTTTGGTCTCTTATGTACCTAATCTTTCCAGTCATCTTATCCAATTCAGCATAGTCTAACAACTTAAACCTCCATTCTTCGAGTGTCGGTATTTCTTGTTGTTTCCACTTCTGCGCCAGTAGCATTCTTGCTGCAGTCACTGCATATTGAACAAATTTACTATCCTTTCTCTTGATTTCTTTTCCTAAAATACCGAGCAGAAAGATCTCTGGTTTCTTTATAAAAGTGTATTTCAAAATCTTCTTCAATTCATTATATATCAGTTCCCAGAATTCTTTCACTCTCTTACATTCCCACCACATATGATAGAAGGAACCCACATTTTCTTTGCATTTCCAACACTTATTACAGGTCTTATACATTTTTGCCAGTTTTACCGGTGTTATGTACCACCTGTAAAACATTTTCATCACATTCTCTTTCAATAACATGCATGCAGTGAATTTTAAATTCTCTTTCCATAGTTTTTCCCACTCTACCAATTGTATATTATAGCCAAAGTCTCTGGCCCAGTGAATCATGACCGACTTTACCTCTTCATCTTTCAAATTCCATTCTAACAGCAAATTATACATTTTTGAGAGGGTTTTTACCTCTTTATTGACTATTTCGGACTGAAATGTCGAGTCTTTATCTATATAACCCCATTCTCTTACGTCTTTCCTAAACATTTCATTTACCTGATAATAATGCAACCAATCATAAACATATTTTTTGACTTGTTCATATGGTTTCATCTTCCATTTTCCTCCTTCTTTCACTAGCAATTGGCTATATGTCGCCCAATCGCCTCTCATATTAGTTCTTTTGACGCTCATAACCTCTAATGGTGATAACCAGTGTGGTGTTTTAGGTTCTAATAGGTTTTTATACCTATCCCAGACTTCTATTAATGGGCCTCGGAAGATGTGGTCTCCAAAACCTTTATGTACTTTTTTCTTATCCTTCCACATATACGCATGCCAACCAAATCTATTGTCGTATCCTTCTAGATCTAACAGTTCCTTATTCTCTAATTTTATTGTTCATAAATTCTTAAGCCAGTGCCATAGCTCCACATCTGCCAGGACTTATGCCAGCTCCCAAAGCCCCAGTGCCAATGGATCTGAACTATAGATTGCACCCTACATTTTGTAGTTTGAGGCCTGCCATTTTTGGATCTGTGTCTGTCTGAAATAAATGTCCTGTAGAATATCTACATGAGCAGCCTATTTTTGTAGTTCTGGAGGGTGGTGTTGAATTAGGCCGTTTTGCTGCAGTTCACGTAGAAGAACAAAAATATCCAAATTGATAGAAAATCTTTTACACAAAAATGCCTGTTTGTTGCAGCAAAAAACAACAAAGGGTTCTTGCAGTGCTTTAAAGTCTAACAGATTTATTATGACATAAGCTTTCTTGGACTACAGCCAATTTTTTCAGATGCATTAAGGGATCATCTTCAGTTGGCAGGACACATGCAGATGGACGTAGAGAGAAATGTGAACAGTGAGGTTAGATGGAAATGAATTGTTAAAAAAAAAAAGGTCTGACAATTAAGTTAAAAATTAAAAGTATGCAAAGCAGGCAAAGTTGCCAGTCTTACCCTGTGTTAATTCTATAGCTAATCTGGGTCTCCAGGACTTTTTGAAAATATTTTTAAAGTGGTTTTTGCAATCCTGATGGAGCTAAAAATGTCAGTTTTCAATTTCTCTGGTACTTATTGATTTTAGTGGTGGAGGTTGATGGTATTTTTCTGCTGAATCAATGTTCCTCTCCTTTCTAAAATGATTGCTATCATAGAGGTCTGAGAAATACAGTAATTGTTTTCACTACATACTTCACAAATACAGATCAACACCAGGTTACTAACACCACTAATCTGTAATACCTGAAGTATGTCATGTTCTCAGGTATACGAGATCGGAAAAGTCTGCTAATGAACTTTTTTTTTTGCAAACAAGACAGACAGACAGTGAAGAGACAGAGTGTGCATGTGTTAATGTACTGCTCGCTTCGTATGACAGATTTGGCATGCAAATGGAGATAAGGTCAAACCGTTTCAGATGCGCCAAGCTTTCTCAGACTTGGGTACCAGTTGGTGTCTAATTGTCTTTCTGCTATGCCTTGCAGCATGGGGATGCAGTCCACGACCTCCTCCTGGATGTCATTACTTGGATTGGCATCCTCCTGTCCCTCGTCTGCCTCCTGATCTGCATCTTTACTTTCTGCTTCTTCCGTGGGCTCCAGAGTGACCGAAATACCATCCATAAAAACCTGTGCATCAGTCTGTTTGTGGCAGAGCTTCTCTTTCTCATTGGGATCAACAGGGCCGATCAGCCGGTAACTATCCAGTTAGAAATGCAGTAGTGAAGCCTATTCCTTGCCTTTGGCCAAGCAATAAAGCGCCACTGATTTATCCACCGCGAAGCTGAATCAAATGCTGCTGATCGTGATAATAAAATGGAGTGTCCCAAGTTTTCCGAATATCCAAAACTCACCTTTATTAGGACCAACTAAAATGTCACAAGTAGGTCATGAACAAGCATCCTAGTGCTCTAATTCAGGCTGAATATTAAGGAAAACAAGGATAGGAAAGAGAAGGGAAAAAATGCTTGCTGTGATGTCAACCCAGGGGGAACTGCTGATAAAATAAATAAATAGAATCTTCCTCCAGTTTTAAGATTCCTCTCCTGGACAACTAAATTTGGTGTTCTCCAAAAGCATAGTTGGTCTATTGGTGGAGGGTCGGGGGGGGGGGGTCTCTGAAAGCCACACCAGCATAATACCTATATTAAGACCAATTAAAATGTTCCCAAAGTATAAGCAATCTTAGATTTTAAAACTGGAAGACGATTATCCTCTGCTGCCTGTATATGGAACTTAATTTTGGGAGAGCACTTCACTTCTAAACCGCAAGGAAACATTTCCCATATTAATTTCTACTCCCCCACCTTCATAAAATTAAACTCCAACTTTGCTAACACACATGAAAAGGATCTTGGGATTGTAATTATACATAAGAACTATATCTGGAGTGTGTCTACTGCAATCTGAACTTAAGTCAGCAAGTGTGTTGGAACTGCAGAAAAGGAAAATGCTAATACGATTTTAGGCTGCATTAAAAGTTTCCAAGTCATCAGAAGAAATAGTTGCACTTTATTTTCACATAGCCGTAACAGTGGAATCCTATGCAGGCCTACTCAGATGCAAGTCACAACACATACAATGGGGCTTTCTCTGAAGTAAGTGTGCATAGAATTGCAGCTAACACCTCCTTGAATCCATATTAATAAAAACAGCAGACATTTGAGCACCAATCTATCAAGCTCAGCTTTTTCTCTCCTCCATCCCACAAACCCCTGTTGTTTTACATCTAGTCCGAAGAAGAGTTCTGAAGAACTTGAAGCTTGTTTAGAACTTTGTGACATTTTAGTTGGTCCAAATAATACTATTAACTGTGGTTTGTTGGTTTTGCCAATGAACCAACACTGCTATATAATCAACTATGAAAAAATGTATAGTGATCCAAGAATGGATAAGCATATATATACCATTTTCAGCATTTGAGAATCATAATCCAAGGGTAGTTGTATGTTAGCTGTTAAGGCTTACTTTGAGAACATTTTAATTCAGTACTGTTTGAACCAAGCGTAAAGTCAAGCTAGTAACTAGTAATTAGGGTTAGTCCCATCATATCATGCCTTTCCCTGTAAACTTCTAAAAACAGCAGATTTAGGGGCAATCACAAAATGTTAGGGCCCCTCTGCCCCCTTCTTTGGGTTTGAGCATTGACCAGCAACGTAGAATTTGCCTTTTTTGCCATTCCATGCAGGATCAACGTCAGATTCAGATTACAAGTAATTGTTTTTTTGCTTTGTCTTTTTCCTCTCCCAGATAGCCTGTGCTGTGTTCGCTGCCCTCTTGCACTTTTTCTTCCTTTCTGCTTTCACGTGGATGTTTCTGGAGGGAGTACAGCTCTACATCATGTTGGTGGAGGTCTTCGAGAGTGAACATTCGCGGAGGAAATACTTCTACTTGGTTGGCTATGGCATGCCCGCTCTAATCGTGGCTGTTTCGGCGGCCGTAGACTACAGAAGTTACGGCACAGGAAAAGTGTGAGTTTCATTTTGTGGTTTGGGGGAGTCTGGAAAAACCAATACTAGTGAGCATGGATTTTGTCAGAGTTCTAGAAATAAATAGGCAATAGAAAGCCTGTTCACGGTAGGTGTGTGCACTGGCCAGAATATTTGGTCTGGGCCCTGATCTGGGGATTTGAAAAATAGTCTGCCTCATTCCAAGGTTCTTTATAGCCTCCCCAATTCAGCTTGGGGTACATCTAGATCTAATTCATTCCCTGCTGCCCCCCACACACAGAATTCACCATTGGGAAATCGAAAAAAAATACTATGTATTTTTTTCCTTTTGACAGAAATAGATAAAATTTGCAGGCATACTATCCCTTCCAGAGTGGAGAGAGCCTGCCAAACTACGGACTTTTGTGCTGAGCACGTTTTAGGAAAAGAAATGTGCATTATTGTTTTGGGTTTTTTTAATGGTGGCAGAATTGGATTAATTTTGCAGGGTTCTAATCTGTGTTGTGCTGCCATTCTCACTTTTTCACAGGGCACGTAAGAAAGTGAGATACATTGTAAAAGAAATTCTTAATTTGCACATCCTGTTTCAACCAGTGTTAGGTGGACACCTGAGGGTGTTGTGGCTCTCAAGCACACAACAGAAAAAATCTTCTTTCTGGAGCTAGCACTTCCAACAACAGAAGCACTTCCTATAGGGACAACAACCGCACTTTTATTAAGTCTACCTCCAAAATAAGATTGTTTCAAAATTATCCACGATATTTAAAGCCAATTAAAAAAGAGACTGCAGAGTTTGGTCAGAACTCTTGCTGAAATAAAGGAAGTCTGGGTCTGGTCTGGGGTTTCCATAATGGAAGAGAGGTGAGATTTAAATGTAAGGATATGAAAATATAAAATAACCCTGTAGCAGAGGGGAGAAACTAGGGAGTTACCGTATTTTTCGCTCTATAAAACGCACCTAGTTTTTGAATACCTTTCCACCATCACTTAACCACTCCCCCTCTCAAAGCTGCATCTGTCTAGGAAGAATAAGGGATAAGTTTTTCACACGTTTGCGTATAGCAGGTAACCAGGCCAAGAATGATATGTTTGTTTTCCTCAAATGAGTTCTCTGATGCCGCTCAATTTCCTGGTTTTTGTGTAGTCTTTAAAACAGCCTCTTTCATTCTTTTATCTCAAGTCTTCTGAAATAATGACCAGATATACTATTTATTTTTGGTGGCGGAGAAAGTCGCGTATGAGCAACATGGTTACTGGAATCTAATAAAAGAGAGCGCACGCTCCATTTTGAACACACACATTATACTTCCATATATAGTCAGATTTGCCACTTACCGCGCGGGAAGCCGTACAGCCATTTTAAGCAGCCTATTGCACATTCACAAACAGCGCGATAAGTCGGAGCTCTTCAAATTTTATGGTCCAGTGGCATCTAATGATTGTTTATTGGATGCATTTAATACACACCAGGGATACCTTAAGGTTTGATTTCTTTTCAGGCAGGAAATAGAGCAAATTGTTATAGCTGTTATTACTCGGAAAGAGCAGGCGTGATTGAATGGATCCCCAGTTGTCATTGTGGTTGTGACAAAAATAAAAAGCAGAGTGCATGGTCCCATGGAAGATGATTAGCATATGCTTGGGGTGGGGGGGAAGATTGTGGAAGCTGCGGCAGGAAAGGTGGAGATTTGCAACAAATTTAACTGCTTTTGTTATTTACAAAACAAGAACTTCAAGGTATGAGTGATAAGGAAAGAGATGTCAGGGAGATCTCTGTGCCTCGAGATGGTCCAGTGATCAAGCCCAGAGCTGTCATGTGATGGCATCGGAATCCACTGGATCACAGGCTAGTTCACCCCTGTCCTCTTCCCACTCCCTAGAAAGTGCAGACATTACTGGGATTTCAAAGGCGGAGTTGACTTCCAGGGGGAATTTTTGAAAGATGGAGCTTTGTCCTGGGTCTTAAGCAAGTCAATTGAAAAATCGTGTTTTTGGAGTGTCCTGGTTTTTACTCACTGAAATTTGGGGGCTTTTTGTGGCTGCTACAAGTGGGAATCCTGGACACATACTGGATGAGGGGAAGAGGGAGCTCCACATCTGCTTAATGTTGGTATCATTCCACAGAAGGCAGTAGACAACTGGATGGCTGGGGAGCTGGTGGAAAGACAACTCCACCCAAATAGAAAACAGTGTGTTTGGATTTCTCTGTAAGCCCAGCAATTCCACTGTAGCAAGAATTGCTATATCTTTTGATACTGAACAATTACATTACATACCTAATAAACAAAAGTGTAAACCAAAGCATCTTAATTTATCTGCCTTATAAATAGCTCTAATTGCCAAAAGTAGTTGAAGTGAAATATTTGATAAGGGGGGAAACCAATTTAATTAAGTTAATGTGCTTTAAATGTAGTATTCAAACCAATTCTAAAATTTGTTTAGAAATGTTTATGGAGATATTTGTAAATATGTTAAGACGTAACAGCTGAATAGAACATACTTCCTCAAATTGTTTAGATGTTGAGGGAAAAATGAATGTCCTGAAAATTAAATAATATTCTAGATTTAGCATACCTGAAGAGCTGTGTGTGCGCGCGCGCGCACACACACACACACACACACATATGGTTTCTAGAATCACAAAGGAACTTCAAAGTTATATAGTCTGACCCCTGAACCCACATAATGTCAAATCCCTTTTTTTAGCTCTGGGGCCATTTTTGCAATGTGTTGCCTTTGGTATGTTTACCAAGGCTGCACTTCCAATCATTCTGAGATGCTTTGAATTAGGTTTGGTTTCATGAAATAACTCAAAGGAAGTTTCCAGGGTGTCAGATGTGTACAAGCAGTTTTGCACATAATGAGCAGTTGCCAGAAAGTTGCAGATAGACTGCATCTGTTAGCATGGTTTGCAATATCTCCTGAAAACTCCTGTATTTTCTTTCTGCCACCCCATTTTCTTCTGGAGAGTACGGATTAGTCAACCTTTGAGAGCCAGTGTGGTGTAGTGGTTAAGAGCAGTAGACTCGTAATCTGGGGAACCGGGTTCGCATCTCCGCTCCTCCACATGCAGCTGCTGGGTGACCTTGGGCTAGTCACACTTCTCTGAAGTCTCTCAGCCTCACTCACCTCACAGAGGAAGGGAAAGGAGAACGTGAGCCACTTTGAGACTCCTTCGGGTAGTGATAAAGTGGGATATCAAATCCAAACTCTTCTTCTTTCTCTTCCAATAATGCTTTAAAATCTGAAGAATGGAATTCCACACCTCTGTTACTTTTGAGTGCCATAACTGGCTTGTCAAATTTCATATTTGCCGAAGTAACTTATTTTTTGAACTTTTCAAATGTTTCACCTTTGTGTTAAAGCAGAAATATGAATAAGAATCAGTAATGATAATAATAATTTTGTTATTTATCCTTCACCCGTCTGGCTGGGTTTTGCCAGCCACTCTGGACGGCTTACACAGCATACATAAAAAATGTAAAATATCAGACACTAAAAATTTCCTGATACAGGGCTGCCTTCAGATGTCTTCTAAATGTCAGAGAGCCATCAACTATTACAAGACAGTACTTACCTCCACCCAGACTGGGAGAAAATGGTCCCGTGAGGTCTGCAGACACTTCACATGCACTCACCACTGTCTGCTTCCCTGGAATCTGTCAATAAAAATTTACTCAGTGGCTGACCTGGGTCTCAGATTTCAGCAGCGCCCTGTGCAATGCCAAAATTCAACGCCATCCCCAAGGCTCTGTGCCCAGTGCATCCAAACCAGTCACACTCCCCATAATCTGCCTCTGATTTACTGCTTCAACTCCAGCCTGATTGGTGTCCATCCAGGTTTACTGTCCTCTGCCTTCTTACCTCTGATAGCTGGGGAGCTGGGCCCATAACCTGTTGAAAATCTGGGGTGAGATATTCAGGTAGCAGACAATGTCCCCAGTTCTAGTCACCACACAGAGGCAGTTTAAGGTCCAAATAGTTTACTGGTGCAGAAGATAAGGCTTTAGTAGAACAGTTCCAGGCTTGGTATATACATGCAGCATGTTGACATTGCAGATAGAAAGTATTTCATTGACTTTGAGCTGACACGCCTTAATCTCTTGTATAGTCAGCAATGGACCACCACCATAGGCTGACCTGACACCTGTTGTGTTTCTCCCATCCATAGGATGATTTGTGCCCATGAAATAAATTACCCCTTCCCCTGTGTCTGGTTCCTCCAACATCCACCTCCACCATTCTAATGGTTTTTTAAAAAATCTTTTTAAGTGTGCTTTTCTAAATTTTCTGTCTATGGGAGTTAAAAATTACACTGAACACCTCAAGCGCAAAGCTGACGACATGGGTGATACTTGTTCATGGTCTGCCAACTTTGTCAAAGTGGAAAAATCAGCTATTGCTCGTTTTAATGAAGGAAAGGCAGGGGGAAGGAGATGCTGCCCGTTTTCTGCTCAAAATCACCCTGATGAAATTGCCCCTATTTTTTCCTCCGGTGGCTGGAAAGGCAATTTTGAGCAGGAAGGAATGGGAAAATCTCCTTCATTCCCGACTGCAGCCTCTGATACAGTTTGCTGCATTTCAGTAATAGATGGATGAATCCATTTGGACACTGTTCACACATCTCCCACGTATTGTCTAGTTTGACCCTTAATAAAAGGACTGATGTTTTTCTATGCAAATCTGTAATGCAAGTTTGGTAATGAAGTATAATCTTCGGTGTGAAATGCAGAATAGGTAAGTTGATACCTTTTATTGGAAGGGAGAATATATACAGGTTTCCAAGTTACATGGAAACTCTGTCAGGCAGCAAAGAATGCTAACTAATTCTAAGGAGAGAATGGAAATAATGGAAGAATCTTCGCTATTCATTTAAACAGGGGCCTAATCGCAAAACGGCTTGCGCATGAAATATACATACGACACCACATTAATGCGAGCTTTGTGTTTGGCAGACTGTTGTGTTAATTGAAAATGCTAAGCTTCCTACTCTTCCACAAACAAAAATAACCATAGAACAGGAAACAGCTGCATCAGTAGCTAAAACAGCAAAGTATAAATGCCCAGGGAGAATAAGCCAATGTTTGCAGCTGCCATAGTTCTGCTTGCATGGTAACATTATAATGTGCAAACCTGTGACAGAGGTTTCCTACATGTCCACCCTTGCAAAGTCTCATGGAAGCTGTAGTGCGCGGACCAGAAAAGACAGCTCTTGTTTGGTGGGTTTGTCTGGCAGATGAGTGACAGCTGCCACCCAAGAGGAGAACCTCTTATTATGGCATGGCTCTCTTTCAGTTTTGCCCAAGTCCTCCCCAGCTCCAAGTGAGCCAGAGCCGTAGATGCCTTTTTAAAAAAACAACAGTATGAATTATTACCCTCAGTTTCCTGAGTCGCTTCAAAGGTCACATTTACATGCTGTATGCCCTTACGGCATTCCCGACTTTTTGAAAAGTCAGATTGATTGCTCATTGGGCAAGATACTCTTCGGTAAATTATGTTTCATGTTTTATAAGTCAGTTGCCGCAGTCTGCAAGGTTTAAAGTATGAAGGGGTTAAAGCAAGCGACTCCCAACACCAGTTTTGCCAGTTTTGAGCTCCTCTTCGCCCGATGCATGTAGACCACACCAGTGCAAAACTCAGAATATAAACTCATGATAGTTTCATTTTGCATTCTGAGCACAGAAAGAAAAAATTAGGAAAGGAAACTCATCTTGCAATACATCAAAGCATTATCAGCTGGGGAGATTTTTATTATCAACCCACCATTTCTGAAATGTAGCAGAAGCACTGGAGCGTCACTCCCAAGAAAAACTCATATCAAATTTCACCACTTTAATATATCCCATCATAATGATGTTAAGGGTAGAAAGCATCTGTTTAAAGTAATGGCAACCCCAGAAATGAGAGAGAGAGAGAATTGGAGACTATCTTTTTTTCATCAGGTATGAACAAGAATAAACTTTATTTGATCTTATCTAAAAGAGTTGACTCCGGGTGTGCCATTTTGGGAACCTGTTCTGGCTTCTTTGGGTCATCACCACTATCTAAGCTTTCTGGACCAGCACTGAATCCAGAAACGCTCTCCAACTGTGTAACTGGTACTTAAGGGGGAATGCAACCCAATCCAAAAGAGACTGAACAATGTCTCTTGGTCTGTTGAGTCTCTGAGCAACAGTACTTCTGCCTTCTCTGGATTCAACCTTAGATTGTTTACCCACATCACTGATCTCAGTCGTCAGTTCAGAAGGTCCTCTGCCTCCATCTAGAATTTTATTTCAAAGAAAATCTGCATATTTGAAAATGACTGGATTCTCATATTTCTTTGCATAGCAGGTATTCAATCTCTTGTGAGCGTGCAGCTCTTGATACATTAAACTACCAAAAACAGAAGATCATAAGGGTAGATTTATGTTCAACTGTCTTGTTACCTTATGCCCATTTTGTCATTGGGAAAACTCAGAATGGAAATGTAATTTCCCCAAATCATTAACCATTAGGGGATATTAAATCAGATAAAATGAAGCTATTAATAATTTAGTTTAGGTCATGAATCACCTAGCTTGATTCTAAAGGTCAGTTGCATTTCTAGAAATATTCATGAAAACAGAAAACTCCTGAATCTAATTAAGCTCCCGACCTTCTAATCCTAAATTTATTTCCCTTTTCACTAAATCGTTCAGATCTTCACCTACTATGGAAGCTGACAGTCTGGCTGAGCAGCAGTGAATAGCTTGCAGCTAGATTTAATGGCTGTTTTAGGGCTTTTATAAAGATTTTCTATGACAGAAACGGAAGGTCTTAGCAAGTAGAATCTGTGCTATTTTCTCCTGCTTCCTCCAGAGGTAATTATCTTACTCCATCAATAGCACTGTCAGAAACCAGGCATATAATTCAGGTTTTAAATGAACAAGCAATGTGATATTTCCTGCCTCCTAGTGGAACGTTGCACTGCTCCCATTCCTCTCTGTCACTTACTCACACTTAATATATGCTTCTTAGATGCCCTCTTACATGCCATATTTTCCTGCATTTCCATTACAGATGTTGGCTTCGACTTGACACGTATTTCATCTGGAGCTTTATAGGACCTGCAACCTTGATAATTATGGTAAGAGTTCCTGATTAGCATGACTTTCAGTGCATGTTTTTATCGCATACTTAGCAGACAGGGCCTGGTGTTGCCTGGTAGTTGAATCCTGGTCTGTGAGGCTGCACACACATTGGAGAAAAGCTTGTGCAACCAAGGTGCCGTGTGGGGCTGTTTCGAAGTCCTTTTTCAATCAGTCCTGCGGTGCTCTTTGCGGAGGCTGCCTGCTGCTCCTTTCCACCCCACCTCCTACTTGGCCTTCAACATCCCTGGATTGCCCCCAGGTGGGCCAAACCAAGGTGGTCCAGCCCTAATATTTGCCCACTTAAGGAGTGTTCTTGTGAACCTGTGCAAATAAAAGGGCATACATGAGAGACTGAACCCACATCTGTTCCTTATTCTGCTAAAGCTTCAACAGAGCCAAGATGGTTTTTTGCTTGGGTCTTAGAGACCTATACAGAAACAGTGTTTAACTGTTGTCTTCTGGTTGCTATCTTGGTTGTGTGGTTCCTTGATCCTGCACCTTCAAGAAAGATTCCTATGGGTACATCGGTTGAGGATTTTTGTATCTTTAGAGGGTATAACAGGATTTGCTTTGTCTAGTCATCGCAGCATGGATTTTTAGCAATTGCTTCCCGTGCATCCTATTATTCTGTTCTGCCTTTGTGTTTGCACATTTTCAAAAGTCCTGCACAGCAGTGACACCACTGTGACTGAAGAGCAAGGACTGAATAACACGCTACAGAGATCCAGAAAAGCAACGTGTCAGATTTTAAGCATCTGCTTTTTCCCCTGTAAAAGAACTTGTTAAGATCAGTCTGTCTAACGTCGTGTCTTTGTGTTGCCCTGTGGGCTTCCGGTGCCCCTTTTCTCCAAGTCACCTTTGAAAACTGTCTACTTGGGCTGACCCTACAAACTAATTTCTTAATCCGCTTCTTCTGCTATGAAGAATGCAAATGAAAGACTAAAGCCCAGCTCTCAGTAATTTCATAAATCAGTGTCTGGGCTGTACCACTTAAGCTGCAGGTGGGCGCACACATGTTGGTACAGTCCTGCATACAAAAAAAAAGTCATCCCACAAAGGATGTCTGAGAGGCAGCTAGTCTAGAGTCTTCTCTTTGACATCTAGTGCTTTATCTGTAAGAATTTTTACTTTTGTGTGGAGGACTATGCAGTAATGTGAGTCTCCACTTGCTGTGTGAACTAGTGCAGTCCAATCATAGTTTTGCTGCCGTAGAGAAAACTAGAGCCTTGGGTTAATCCCCTTCTTTTTCTCATAACTTGCTTCTTATTTTTAATTTCAGCTTAATGTAATCTTCCTTGGGATTGCTCTTTATAAAATGTTTCATCATACAGCCATATTGAAACCTGAATCCGGGTGTCTCGACAATATCAAGTAAGTGAATTTTCACTCATTGTCTTCTCAGCTGTGTTATGTAAACAACACATAATTATTCTAGGATAATGCCAGCAAGAAAATACTAGGTTAGATCCAGAAAAAGTTGATTGAAATCAAGACCCACACTGAAATCGATGAGACAAGTCAATCTGGACTTGAGTCCCATTGCCTTCAGTGGGAGTTTGGTGAAACTTATATAGCCTGGATCCAACCCAAAGTGTTGATTTTCTTGTGTTCCAACATTTTTGCACTATTGTACAATGCCATTAAGGCATAGTAGCAACCACGTGAGACTTATGTAGCTATAGTGTAGGGTTGCCTAGTTTGATTCTGTGTGAAAGACCCAGTCGACATGAATGTCGCACTCCCACGCAACCTCTAATGCAAAAGCAGCTGTTTCTACATCTGGAAGGCATCTAGGAATGTTTAGCGAGGTGCAGTGATACTTTTTTAAAATGCCCAATGCCCAAAGACAGCTGTTTAAAAAACAAACAGCAGCCCTCAATCGTTAAGACAAAGATGTATTTATTCTTCTGCAATAAAAAGTATACATGTAATTCACACTGAAAGTAGAAGTAAATAATAGGAAGGAAATGGATACAGTTGTAGGTTGTTTAATCATTTCATTGTGCTTAGTGTTCCAGGAGAGTGACTTACTGGGTGCAAATGGTTCTGTAACTTGTATCAGAGGGAACTTTGAATGTCCTAGTAGACTACTTCCTGATGTTTTTTACTGACAACAAAGTCCAACCAGAGAGAAAAGTACGCCATATGTTATTTTGTCTGCCAATGGGACCTCTTCTCTAGAACTTGACCACTTTTAAATCAGATTGAGAAGTTATTGTCTCTATAGTTAGCTGTTTCTGTTGTCGTGGCTTAAATTCAAAACCATAGACATTGAGGAATGGAAGCCAGATAGTGATAATTAGTCTGGTTCAATTCAGACCAATTATCCAAACTATGATTTGGAGGACAGAGAATGAGCTGTGAACTTCCCGCTACCTTCTCTTCTCTCTCTTCTCCTCTCTTCTTTATTCATCTTTATCTCAGCTTCTGTCCCATTTTCCTGTTTAGTAGTAGCAATAGTTTGCTGTCACATCTGACTTGGCGGGCCATATGGATAGTGCTCACCCTCCAAATCAGAAACTCTGCTAAAATTTATCCTTTTACATCCATAGCATCAGCTGAGATCTTATAATTAAATGTCAATGATTCCCATCCATTAGCATCTAGCAGCTTAAGATTGGGAAACTTTTTGGTACAAATTTTGATCATTAATTACTCTTTTTCTTGTGCCTAATGTGTTCCTCCTTCATTTACAATGACTGCTTCTACTTCATCTCAATCTAACTCACTTTTAAAACCCTTCCCTTGTTTACAGAAAAATCATTGTTTGATTTTTCTGTATTCTACGCACAACCAGAAAGGAAAAGCCCACCGATATTGCCTCTTTTTCCCTTTATTTAACCTAGATCTTTAAAATGCAATTCTTATCTCTTGTTGAGTGTAATTGAATGTTAGAGAAAACCTTTAACCTAGCTATTAGCAATTTGAGTTCCTTCTACCAAAAACAATACTATCTTTTGAAATCCACTTTTGGTATTTAACCAGAATATCTTGTGCCCCCCCCCCCAAACTTCCATTACTGGTACACTTTAAAAAAATATCAGTGCAGTTCAATAAAATAACTAAAGCATCAGAATATTTTACTTGCTATGGACCTGACATTAAAAACAAACCCTTACACTACTTTCCAAAGTCTGGGAATGAGCCAAAGAAGGCCTGTAGTGGAGTTCAGTAGAACCTAGTGGACTGTTTAGTCCAATCTCCTGTTGAAGTGCAAAAAATACAGAGCTTCAGCATCTGTGGACTGTTCAGCCTGTATTTTCTTCCTAAAGAAATCTTTGTTTTTGTAGCTTAAGATTCCTTCCACTGGGACAACAGAGAATAAGTCTCTTCTATGTGACTGTCTGTAAAGGTTTTTGAAATGAGTGCTAGCATGTCGTCCTCCTCTCTGTGTCTTCCTTTTCCATATTTTGTTCCTTGTCCTCAGGAGGACAAGATGTGCTTCCTTTTTAAAGACAGCTTCTGGGTGGAAGGGAAAATGGAATGTACTGTGCTGCCTTCGGAGTGCAACGTTTTGTTGTGGGTCCTCCTTTTGGTAGTTTAGCTTCAAACAAAGTAAAAGATGGGCAGCTAGTCACCAATTAATAGAAGACTGCCACCTCCGCTTTCATGGAGTGTAGGAAAGAAAAATGTCACCTCCGTTGTGACCTTAACTTCCAAGAACATCCCAAGGCTGCAAACCTCATTGAGCAGGATGTGCTGCCAAACCATCATTATTTCCAACTTCTCAGGATTCACCTTCAGGTGGCTCATGTCACACAGTCCCCTCCATGGCTATAAAACAGATAAACTCAGAAACGGAACCTAGTTTGAGTGAAATAGAGGCGTGTTGCTCCAAGTCTGCCCCATACTAGTGAGCAGGGAGCATATCTCCATGGGAATCTCACCCAACGCCCTTATAAACAGATTGAACTAACAAATGAAGCTGCCTTAGAGGTCCATCTAAGTACTATCTGTCATAGTGGTTTCCAAACATTTTCCTCCACTACTATCTATCATAGTGGTTTCCAAACACGGTCCCCTTAAAAACTGTTTAGGGTTTCTGCTTAGTGATTTTTCTGCCTGTTGTATCAATTGCAATGCACTGGTCTAGATGCTGTGTGTTTTTTATTGTTATTTTACTTGTTTCTTTCCTCTTACATTGTATATTATTGTATTGCAATTTGAATTCAACAGGGCAGGATTCAGCTAACGAATCTTATCAATGGAAGCCCCCTACAAGGATTTCCCTTGGTGCAATGGGGATTCCTCTCCCTACTCCCCTGTGCGCCCCTTTCATTTGCCAGAATTGAGGGGGGAGAACCCCCCCCCCCAAACAGCACATGCTTGCCTTGAAGGAACAATTGCCTTAGTGAGACAGTGAATTCCCCACCGTAGAATTCAGATTGTAATATAATATAAGAAATAAAAGAAGCAATAAAATAAGAAAATGAAATAAAGAAAAGAAGCAATAAAACACAGTGAAAAATGAATCTGTAAATGTGATAGATGTGCCGTCTCCCATCTTCAACCACAAATCCACAGACACGTTACGGACCACCTGAAGGAAGCTTGTAGAGGACAGATTGGGTACTCTCCGGTCAACATCAAATAACAGCAGTTCTTCAAGGTCTTTGGCAAAGATACTTCCTTTCTGTGCCGCCTGATTTTTTTGTGGCAGAAGATTCTAGAACTCTTTACACGTGAAACATGTGCTGTACCACTGAGGTAGAGCAGAACAGGGTTGACCTTGTGGAATATCACAGAGAAGGCTCTGGGAAGATGAAGAGAAACCTTTTTGCCATTGTTCCTTCCAAAAATGAGTAGAACCTGCATCACCTGATGAACTCCCATATCAACAACTTCAGAAAAGGGTCAGTGAGCGCAGTCGCCTCGATTCATCCCTAAAATGGAGGTTATCAGCTGAGGCCACAAGTACAGTCTTGGTGCCAAGCCCAAGCGAAAAGGACTAGCAGAGGTCTTTGAAATGGCTCCCATCCAACTATACATCATTCAACAAACTTCTCTGAATTCAAAATGAGGACTGAAAGTAGAGAAAAGGGTAGCTAACAGAAAAACCCACACCCAGGATCCATATTGTTGCGCAGGTGCCAAACAACTGTAGATATGGCAATAATGGGCACTGCTTCTCTCAACTGGCTTTGACAAGTCAGGATGAGCATGGCCCCAGTTCCCAAGTGGCCATGCTAGCAAGCACATATTCTACATTGGCATGGGATTCCAACTGAAACCAGGCCAAATGAACAGGACGTGAATGAGCCTTTGAAGTCTCTGTGTTGTGACCCCAGGATCCAGAAGAGACCTGGACACTCGGTTATACCATAGTTTCACCTGCTAGAGAGCCAAACCAGAGTCCTGGCAATGAGGGCTGATGCTGTTGATCAGGGGACCACGGAGCTTCAGGCTGGCAGGCAGGAGCCCACTGAAGCAGATGTCAGGGCCCCAGCGCAAGGACCCTTCTGGGCCTCTTCCCTGAGCTCAGGAAACTGAGTGCCTTCCATAGTACCTCGCCAGTCCAACAGGGAAGGGAGTGCACCAGGTCAGGGAGCACCAGCCAATTTTAAGTGCAGAGGGTTGGCATTTAAAGAGACCCTAAAGGTAAAGGGACCCCTGACCATTAGGTCCAGTCGTGGCCGACTCTGGGGTTGCTTCCGGGTCATGTGGCCAGCATGACTAAGCTGCTTCTGGTGAACCAGAGCAGCGCATGGAAACGCCGTTTACCTTCCCGCCGGAGCAATACCTATTTATCTACTTGCACTTTGACGTGCTTTTGAACTGCTAGGTTGGCAGGAGCAGGGACCAAGCAATGGGAGCTCACCCCGTCGCGGGGATTTGAACCGCCAACCTTCTGATCGGCAAGTTCTAGGCTCTGTGGTTTAACCCACAGCACCACCCGTGTCCCTAGACTCTAGTTATCCCCAAACGGGCAGAGCCTAGGAGAGGTGGATTAAAGGCAGGGACTCAAAGTACCTCAGTTCACTTTCAATCCTTGTCAAAGCAAGTTGCTCATTAGGAACTTTCCACAACGTAGTGACAACTGACCTTCCTTGCTGCCTTGTCCCAGGGGTTCTTCTGCAGGTCCAGATCAGGACACTCTGGGTCTTAACAACAAGGAGTTAAGAAAACGATATGGAATGCATGTGCGCACTGAGTAATACCAAGTAGATCTTTTCCATTCAAAATGTAATTGTTCTTCCAGTATATCAAAATGTTTAAAGGTTAGGCCAAGAACTGGGGGGAAATGATTTATTCTAGCACATTTTATCACTGCTAGATTGGCAGCAATTACTACGCATAGCTTTTCAGGCACGATTTAGATTACTGATCTTCTAAGATTCATTGAAAGAAGAGTCATCCTGACCCTTTCCACTGTGATCTGAGAAGTCATAGGTGTGATTAGCAATGTGGTTGTTACCACTTTGGTGTCATTCTGCACCATAATGGTAACATAATGAAATCCAAAAGGGTCGTGTTGCACTGAAAAGACTAGCATTTATTGTGACAAAAACTTGAAAGGCGTAGAGCCCACAGGGCCATTGTGTGTGAATTTTAAGGTAATATGAGTTGAACAGTTCATCTGAATCGTTGTGCACATTCACCACACATCATGGAGAATGTGCACACAAACTGTCCATGAAGAGGGAATTACGCACATTTCCTGGTCAATATACATAATTCTTCCAGAGGCCATGAGTATTGTGTGTTTCTCAACAGGAATGTCAATGTAGCAGTTTCACTTTCAATCCAGATATCATCCAGAGCACACTACACATGGATTATAGCTAGCCCAATGATACAGCTGTGTTTGCTGTAGCTGCTTAAACAGGATTTACTTCAGGCATTTTTAGACTAGCATACCCGCCTAACCAAATAAAGAAACAGATTAACAGGTGTCACTCATTTATATCCTACCACAGGGCAAACCTAGGAGAGAACATAACAGAATATCACTTGTCACCTACAGATCTCAGCCAAAATTGTTCCAAAGTATCTCCAGCTATTCTGAACAATTCTACTTCCCTCTCGGACCCTGGGTGGTTGCCAGCCACTGATCTAAAAAACCTTCTACTCACCAGCAACTAATAGAGAAACGTAACCAAGGACTAAGCTGAGCAAAAGACTCAGCGGCCAGCTTTTCCATACCCACTCAAACAACATTATTATAGGATCTAGTAGCATTAGTCATGCCACCAGGCATTCGTTCATTTGCTCATTCTCCAGCATGATGGAATAATCAGCCACCAACAATGCCAGTCTGCATTTGAATTTCCATTCTGTACTGCTTAATGTAAATAGGCAAAAAACGCATTGCAGAGCCTGCTATTAATAACATAAAATGGTGTGTTCAAGTGTTATTTATTAAAACTGTTTATTATACAGTTGGTAAATGATCTAATAATTTATATTATTACAACCATAGCAGAGCTTTTAGCCCAGGAAGGAAGGAAGGAAGGAAGGAAGGAAGGAAGGAAGGAAGGAAGTCACATTCAGTTCTCTAAAGATGGTACATTTGAGACACTATGCTGGAGTGAATAGAGTACTGGAAGTAGCAGAGACTCCTGAGTCCACACTGTGGATTGAGCTTCCCTAGGAATAGGGAACAGGGGGGACAGTACCGGAGCCCCCAAGTGAGATAGGTGCAAACTATCAGCTAGTTGACCAGCAACCAACAGCGTAATTAAGACAGGTAAATGTGAGGTTTCAGAAGTGGCAGCAAGTGAGCAGAGGGGCCAGAATGAAGCAGCATAGTCCAAGAAGGCAAACTGTCAGGTGCCAAGGGAGCATCAACTGTGAGAAAGTATGAAGAGCAGGAGCTCAGTCTTGCAGTTCCTGTGGACGAATGGCTTCATGGAGGCAGGAGAAGCTTCACTAGTCCTCTTAAGGGATAGTACTAGTGAAAGAACAGGAAGCAGAGTAAAGCTAAATGGACAGCTCTCACAATGGAGGAGGGTCCTCCAAGGATTTGTATGGTGACTTGTGCTTAACTTCTTTGCAAGAAGTTGGGGGTGAGCAGGAAGGTGGCCAAGTGTGCTGATCATATAAAATTATTCAAGAGGATGAAAACCCAAGGGAACGGTGGAGAGCTCCAAGAGGATCTCCCCAAGATCTCCAAGAGGATCTCTCCAACAATCAGGCAAATGTAGTAAACGGTAAAGTGATAGATCTTGAGGCAAAAACAGCAACACTAACTGCACCTGTACACTGTGGGGATCTGAACCTGCGGTGGCAAGAGATAGTGGTTCATAGTGAACGTTTTCATTGGTTATCGGCTAACTGTGTAGCAACCGTGAAAAGGCGAATCCTATGCTAGCAATCATTAGGGAAGAGATCAAAACCAGAACCGCCAGTGTCACAATTCCCCTATAGAATTTTACGCTTGGAATCCTCTGTCCAGTTGTGGTCACCACACAACAAAAAATATCTTATAGAGGAGCAAGAAGGTGCAGAAAAGGACAAGCAACATTATCAAGGGGCTGGAGCAATTATCCTAAAACTAAAATGTCCAGGGAGCAGGGGGACATAGCAGAAGTTTATAGAATTAAGTATGGTGTGGACAAAACTCTTTATAATACTAGGACTTTGGGCCATCCATTGAAACTGCCCTTCAGGAGATTCAGGGCAGACAAAAAGAATTACTTCTCCACACAGCATATAGTTAAACTGTAGAATTTGCTGCCATAAGATGTGAAGATACCACATTCTCTGTGGTATCTTCACATCTGTGGTATTCTGCCTTGATATCAGAGAAGGGTGCTTGGTTCTCCTGATATTTTTCTCTATCCAGGGCAAGCCATTTGCCCATGGAAATGTCATCAGGGAGACCTGCAAAGATGTCCACCAAGTAGAACTGCTATGTCTGACTCTTTAAATGACCATTGCCCCGAACCACCAGCTTGATGTCCCACATCTCTTACGTGGGGTCAACACTTAGCAAGGTCCTCCTGAGTAGCACTGAAGCATCAGCACTCCAGCTCCCAATAAGAACCAGCAGTTAGTTGAGCCACTTCCTTCAAAGTCATGATGGCATAGGAATCTTCTGTGTACCCACCCTCAATGACGTCCGTGGGAGATAATTGTCCTGAGCTGCTCTGATAATTGTGGGCAATTACCTCCCAAGTTAAGGGATGCAGGTGGCGCTGTGGGTTAAACCACAGAGCCTAGGACTTGCTGATCGGAAGGTCGCGGTTTGAATCCCCGCAATGACGGGGTGAGCTCCCGTTTCTCGGTCCCTGCTCCTGCCTTCCTAGCAGTTCGAAAGCACGTCAAAGTGCAAGTAGATCAATAGGTACCTCTCCAGCAGGAAGGTAAATGGTGTTTCCGTGCGCTGCTCTGATTTGCCAGAAGCGGCTTAGTCCTGCTGGCCACATGACCCGGAAGCTGTACGCCGGCTCCCTCGGCCAATAAAGTGAGATGAGCACCGCAACCCGAGTCGGCCACGACTGGACCTAATGGTCAGGGGTCCTTTTACCTCCCAAGTTATTGTTTGGAAGTGACTCTGCTAGAGCCTCTAAGACCAAGAATATCACAACTTCCCTCAGCGGGTCTCTGAAAAGGGAGCGTTCAGCATTAATGAATGAATTTTGCTTCGTGGTGGCCTCAAGCCCAGAACACTCCTCAGCAAATCAAGTGGAATGAACATCTGTGAGGATTGGCAGTCTTTGTGGCCTGGTCAGAAGGGGATCCGCATGCCAAGGACCTGAGGCAAACTTACTATAGCAAGGCCTCTAGGGCATTCATAAGTGCTTACTGTACTGTGCACCGCAGAGGCTTCAGAGATGATTGGCACTTCTTCATCTTGGCTTGCTCCAACTGACTCACTGACATGTATTCAACATCATGGCATACAAGATGTAACGAGAGATGCTGGCGATGTAGTTAGAAACAGGAAGATCTGCCCGGTGGAGCTCAGCGCTGCATACCTCGCACCGCGACTTTTCAGATTTGCTGCAGTGCTGGACAGAAATGACTTTTCAAGTCTGCCTCACTTCCCATGGGAATTTTCATCTATATTGCGTCCTGACATACTTGACATCCTGATGATGAACCATCTTCAGCATGGCATCCCGCTTGAGAATGGGGCTGCCCTCTTACCTGAGATGCCTGTTCCCAAAGGCATATATGCCATCTGTGTATATGAGACTATGGGAATCCTAGCGCCTGCCCTGGCTTGCAGAATTGCCCAGCTCTGAGTGCAGCTGAAGCCCAGGACAATGCGGGCTGACATTATCTGGTGGTTCAAACACATTTATATGCAGTAATTTTCCGGACACCCAACAGTACATCTATCTACTCCGGGTGCTTGGAAGAAGAAGACATCTAGTGCACTTGAGCAAATCAGTGACAGTGCGTACTGTATTCTTTCATTTATTCATTTATAATCCCACCTTTTTGTGCCAAAGACCCTTCAAGGCTCTAACAATTACTAAAATACAATACACTTCTGCAAATGTGCTGCACATTGATTCCACCTCCACTCTCGGCATCTGAGTGATGAAGCTGTACACTTCAGCAAAGGAGCAACCATGTGACCGAAATTCAGTTCCCACGAGATGCGATGGTCATTGGCTTCAATGGCTTTCAAATGAGATTAATCAAATTCATGGAGGATAAAGGCTATCAGTGGTTATTAGCCAGGAGAGCAAGATGGAACCTTTCGTGGTTAGAATACCTCTGAATACCAGATGTTACAGAGCAAGTGAAGGGGGAGGGGGAGACAGCCCCTGACACTTTTAGGACCTCCCTAAAGTCCACCCAAAAACATCTTTGGGAACCATTGTTACAGCCAAGCAAGACAAGCAAAACCACCGCATGATGTATATGCTAATGGCATCATTTCTCCCTGACATGCTAGTTTTTGTGTGTGAGAGTGATATAGAAGTCATCAGCCCTCACTTGTAGTCTAAAATGTTGTTTTTAGCCATTGAATTTAAGGATGAGCAGTTCCTCCAGTAGGTTCACTCTGTCCCATGGCCTAGTCTACCTGCCTTCCGGTTTAACTTGCAAAATTTCTTAAAAATATGAATTTGCCATGCCCAGTTTGCTGCAGTTTTGCAACACATTTGATCATTAATTAATCAGTGCGGCATTGATTAAATCAGTGCTAAAAGTAATCAATGTGAATGTATTATTGCCTTAGCCTTCCTCACCTTGCTTTGATTTAAACCTTGCGCATACATGCTGATGTGCATCACTAGTAACCAAAGGCGGATATGCACTAAAAACTGAGCCAGAATCTCCCCTGGGCTTGATCCTGCTTAAGGCCCACACTTGGGCAGCATTTCATCGATGGAGAGGGGATTGAAGAGGGACACATTTCCCAGCAGTAACTCTTCCTCCTGCTGCTGAGTGGAAATGCTCTTCAATGCAAGTTCAACTTCCTACCCAGAGAACACCTGCGTCGTTTTATGCGGCAAGTTGGCTTTGTTACAATGCTGTATTACTTATATAATGTTATCTTTAGCCACACCAGAATTTGGAAGCCCGAAAAATCTGGAGAGAAATTCAGTTGGAGGCAATTGCATATGCATTGTTAGTTGAATTGTTCTTTATTAATTTTGTGTGTGGCTGTGTAAATACTCACTCTGATCCTTCCAGTTATGGCAGAATGGGCATTAATAAATGAGCAAAATGCACAGGCTATGGCTCAGCTGGTGGGATGCAGTGTGTCACTGGGGGAAAGAGAGAAGGGCATCTGTTGCAAAGTCCTCCTCTGCCTTCACTTGCAGCCATAACGTTCACCATTAATTACATTTGCTTCGTGTGAGCCCAACTGCTGATAGCTCCTTTCATAGAATCATAGAATCATAGAGTTGGAAGAGACCACAAGGGCCATCGAGTCCAACCCCCTGCCAAGCAGGAACCACCATCAGAGCACTCCTGACATATGGTTGTCAAGCCTCTGCTTAAAGACCTCCAAAGAAGGAGACTCCACCACACTCCTTGGCAGCAAATTCCACTGTCAAACAGCTCTTACTGTCAGGAAGTTCTTCCTAATGTTTAGGTGGAATCTTCTTTCTTGTAGTTTGGATCCATTGCTCCGTGTCCGCTTCTCTGGAGCAGCAGAGAACAACCTTTCTCCCTCCTCTATGTGACATCCTTTTATATATTTGAACATGGCTATCATATCACCCCTTAACCTCCTCTTCTCCAGGCTAAACATGCCCAGCTTCCTTAGCCGTTTCCTTCAGGTAAAATATGAACATCAATTTCAAACATGTGAAAATGCCTCATGATATGGTTTATTTTTCATTTAGTCTTGAAAAGTTCTGGGAAAGTGTGTGGTTATTCTCATAAGATCCTTTTGCCTTTGTGATCAGTAGGAGCTGAGGTCAACAGCCTTGCTGAAGAACGGGCATATAAAAGCCAAATTAACTTCTTGGCTGTGATCCATTTTCACACATTACACAGGAGCAAACCTAGGGCAGGATTCAGCTAAGGAGCCCAGTCAGTGGGAGCCTTCACAAGAACTTCGGCTTGTGCAACTAGCTTTTTCTCTCTTTCCTTCCCAAGCCCCTCCTGCCCTCCCAAAATTTGTTCAGCAGAGGTCAGAGTAATCCTCAGAACAGAACGGGGCAAGAGAAGAGGAGGAGAGATGGTTCAGTCTAGCAAGCCAAAATCCTTGCACTGAAAGAACAATCGCCTTAGCTGAGCATTGTATTCCACCCCTCGATTGTTGACAAGTGTAATTTATTTACTATCCAAGATGCATTTCTGTTTTTAAAAATCCATTTGCTGCATTCACACTTTGCATCCCCCAGTATGCATTTAGGGAATTACATGTTTTTAATCTAAAAGTCCACAACAAGAGAAGCTCCCAAGGAAAATGTTTATTTTGTTATTGTTTAATGGTTTATCTCAGAATTTTAACAGCCCCCTGTCACTCCTGAACACCCCTCAACCGTCCCACCCACAGAAGTCTGAACAGTTGTGTTATATAGATTCTCATAACAGAAAAATAGAAAGGAGTACTGAAAGAAAATGGTTACAAGAGGAAATATAAACCAACAAGCACATATGCGAGTAAATAAGTCATTAAAAGGAATACAGACAAAAAGCACAAGCCATCTTGCATAACCGCCATGTATTCAGACCCTTAGACATTGGTTCATTTCATTCCGTGTCTAGCTCAAGGAAATTCTCTGAAACCTTTCTTCCATTTGTAATGTAATCTAAAAGGTCTTTTTGTAGAAAATATCCTTTCGGTTTTTCAGTTTTGCAGGATTATATGCTTAGAGGCCAACTTGGCCATAGCAAATCATTCTCCCCGTCTGTCTGCCAAGTTCCAGTAAAGGCCATGTGCCCTACCAGAGCACCTTAAATGACTTATCTAGCATCATATTGATTCATATCTTAGCTTCTTTTCAGAAGGGAGCTATCAGTGGGCAGCTACACAGGAGTAGTGTGAGAATTGCTGGCAACAGTTTATACCTCCAACCATTGTCATCCTGGGAGAGACTCAGGATTTGAAGATGAACTGGTTTTTTGATGCATTAATCTTAGCCTAATATATCAGGTAGATGATTTAATCACTTGTAAGGCCGCTTTCCAGTGTGGAGGTTTTAATTATATTTTGCTCTGTTTTGGTAATCATTTTCTTTCTTGAATTGCTTGCCTCAGTCTGAGGATCACAGAATTGTGAGCAATGAAGGTGTTCCAGGGGTCTTCTTGGCCCCTCACTGCTAAAAATGAATTCCCTTAACCTGAAGATTCCTCATTTTTTCCTTTAACCCCTTCAGGGAAGTAGCTTCGTCACCTTGAGGGCTCTGGCAATGATGGGAAGTGGCACGCTGAATGTCTTTCCCCACTGAGTGTAATGGGATATGCAGCTTTCCCAAAATGGAAAAGATGCTGAGAGCATAATTTCTTCCTGGAGAAGATGCCCACTGTGTCTTTCCCGTTATTGTTGAGGTCTCCTCACTAGCTACCCACTCTCCCAAGGTGCAAGTTTCTTTTTCTTGGGGGAGGGAGAGGTGGTAGTACAGTGGTACCTCTGGTTACGTACTTAATTCATTCTGGAGGTCCATTCTTAACCTGAAGCTGTTCTTAACCTGAAGCACCACTTTAGCTAATGGGGCCTCCCGCTGCTGCCAGAGCAAGATTTCTGTTCTCATCCTGAAGCAAAGTTCTTAACCTGAAGCACTATTTCTGAGTTAGCGGAGTCTTTAACCTGAAGCGTATGTATGTAACCTGAAGGGTCTGTAACCCGAGGTACTGCTGTAGACTCAAAAGTGCTTGCATTTCGCCTTTCAGACCTTAAAACGGAATGCTCAAAAGCATCCCTGCAAAGGTCTCTAATGTTCAGCTTCAATGCTTGAGGGCCACAAATGATTTTGGGGGCAAACCCTGGTACCCATTCATGGACTGATTGATTCCTAGCCTGCCCTTCCTCCCAAAGGAGGCTATAAAAAGACTTTTTAATTCCAATACAGATGCAGACTGGGAAAGAGCTCAACTTTAAAGGTTTGTGCTCTTCCACTGCATGTCTTGCATAGTGTTGTAAAACTATCTTACGGGTGCCCACAGCAAGAGCATCATGTTTTGGAAGCCCAGCCTCCCAAGCAGCATATCCCATTACACTCAGTGGGGAAAGACATTCAGCGTGCCACTTCCCATCATTGCCAGAGCCCTCTGCCTGCCTGCCATACAGTTCCCCTTCCACAAGGTGATAGTTCTGCTTAATTTGGGGGGGGGGGAGAGATTCTGCCTCTGATTTTAACCCTTGAAAGATTCATACACAACTGTAGAATGGATGTAAATAAGTGAAGCTTTTCTTTGGGGTCGTTTTCATGTACCTGGATCTGCATTCTGCAGTTACGCACAAAAAGTAGAAATCAATAGCTTTTGCAGTTTAATTCCAAACTGGCAGCGATAACTGTCTGTCCCTTGACTTTTTTTGTCCTTAAACACATGAGATTTGGCACCATACTCTCTCATTTATGTGTCAAGGGTCATGTGAAACAGAACCTTGAAAATGGTGCCCCTGCAACTCCAGCACATCAAGGGAATTTTGGGAGATGCCTCCTCACTTAGCCTACTTTAACTGCAAAAGATGTCAGTGGGAATTCCTACTTACACCATTGTATTTGTCGTTTGGCTGGTAGAAGCCAAACCTGTGTGTGTGTGTGTGTGTGTGTGTGTTTTCTTTTCCGTCTATACTGTTCCCCAACTCCAGGTTGTTTTTAAAAAACAACAAACTGTGGGTGTGGGAGCTAAGTCTATATGCAAATTCTGTTTTGTCCTGTCTGAGTAGACTTGAGCATGATTGTTTGATTGCTTCTGTTCTATGCTACTTCATTCTCCGCCTTTTGTAGGTTATTCTCTGATTTGTGTAGCTCCTGTTTTATGAGGGTTATGTTCGTGTTGAATTGCAGTGCTAAACCCTAATTTTCTTTTGTCAGAATTGTTCCATGTGTATATAAAAAGCCAAGCTCACACCTGATCAATGGTTATTGATTTGTGATGTGCCCTGAAATGTATTAAATACTCAAGGTCTTGCTACGAAGCCATTAAGCATGGGGATTGCTTTCAGGAATAATGTATTTAGTATTCTGCCAGGAAGTCCTGCCTGGGTGGAAATCTGGATCATACCAATATAAGGTTAGAATATAATAGAAAAGAGAAATATGCCCCCCCCCCCCAAAAAAAAGTACCTAAAACTGCAGATGAAATGATTGGGATGCCACTACAAAAAAGGATTCCTCATTACTGCTACAGATCTCTCATACAGTGACAAGTAATCTTAATTTTATTGATGTAAATTTACTTGGAGGTCACCTAGTCAAACTTTCTGCACAATTCAGGGTCTGGAATGCAGGATCTGCAACTTCAGCCTTCCTGACATATGGCTGCCCAACCTTTTCTTAAATACTTCCTCCAGAGGAGAGCACCACCTACTCAAGGCAGTCTGTACAACTACGAAACAGCTCTTACCAATAAGACGCATCTCCAAGTGTTTAGCCAAAACCTGCAATTTCCACCCTTTGGCCTTAATTGTACCCTCTGGAGCAGGTCTCTTTTGGGACATCCCATTTGAATATTGTAATTGCTCCTCATTCTGTGGATATGGGGCAAACAGATGCGTTGAGGACCTCTTAGACCAGTAGCATCACACTTGTCTGGGCAAGTCATTTCAATACTCTTGAGCTTCAATATTCAGCAAGATGAATTCTATAGAACAGGTGGGGAGTCTGTGCACACACACACACACACACACACACACACAATATTTGGACTCCAACTCCCATCAGCCTCAGCCACCATAGCCATGGTCAGGATTAATGGGACTTTTAGTCCGCAGACATAAAGAGGGGGACACAGGTTCCCCAACTCTGCTATAACAGAATAACCTTCCCCTCCCTTGACTTAGGTGTTGTAAGGTGCATCTCGCTATCTGTATCTTTCCATAAAATGTCAATCTAGTTCAGGGGTAGCCAACATGGCTCTCTTCAGCTCCCATAATTCCTGAGCTTTGGCTGTGCTGACAATGTCTGTTGGGTGTTGTACTCTACAACATTAGAGTCTGCCACCTTGACCAGCCTTGGTCTGATCAGTTGCATAAGCCCTAGAAGGCTTATGCCTCTCCCAGACAGCCTCGCCCAGATCGATTGTGTTTTCATTGGCCCTAACAGGGGAATAAGAGAGAGACTAGTTTACCAGGCTAGAGGGATGGTGTCTTCGAAGCTGAGGAGAGAGCCTTTTTGAATTGGTTTTATTTTATAAGCCCCTGCATACATGCCCAAGTTGGCCATTCCTGACAGAGGAGCATCCTAGGTGGTAGACGTCTTCCTAGCAGAGTCAGTTGTGATAAGTTAAGGGAAAGTTCAAATAAAGTGCTGCTGAGCATTGGGCTTTCTCTCTCTTGCTATCTCACTCCCCTAAGCTCCACTGCATTTCAGTTGCTAGGGTAAATTAGCCAAATGAAATTACATGAGTTTATCCCTGTTCAGAGGGTTTAAAAAAAAAAAAACCCGCAGTGACTTTTTCCTGTTTTTATAGTGTTTGGTTTTCATATTGCTGTTTTATTATGGACTGTGGTGTTTAAGTTTGCTGTGATTCACTCTTCAGCCGTGTGAATGCATTAGAAGGAGAGGATATAAATATCTGAATGAATAAATAAAGCCTTCTGACCAGTTCAGCAGAATGCAAAGGCCAAGCAAGTCAGCCTGTAGAATTGTAATGTGGTTTGCGGGTTCCTGGGTAAAGATATGTGAAGAAAACTATGGTTTTGAGTCATAGTATTATCCCACTAGCATCTAGATGCCACGAGGCATAAGTAGAACATTCATGTTATCTTTTAAAATAAGAATTTGAGAGTTGCTTCACTATTCTTATGTCTTCTTTTCTGGAGTGACTGTGAATTTCTCCACATGAAAATCAGTGATTCGTCACAACAGAAAATACATCTGCCAGGGGATAGATTTAGATTGCTTGTAACCAAGAACTGCAGAAATGTATTTTTAATGAGAGACAATGGAGGCTATTTTTCATCTGCATGTTTAGCTACTCCGTCAGTTTGGTAGGCAACCAAATATATGTATATTTTAAAATGGCATTTAAATAGGCCAACTGTCAGTAGAGAGCAGTAGAGGGCTTGAGAAGATTCTAACGCCATTACCTATAAAAGATAATGGAGTCTGACTCATGTAAGGAGGAAATTGTTATTGCCAAAAACTGACAATAAAACATTAAGGAATGTATCCTTATATACCGGGTAAATAATGCCTAAAGTGCAGGAAAGCTTATCATCATCCGCAAAGGCCTGCTGTATTGTCTTTATTCAAAACTGAATAGTAATGTTATTCAAAGGCAGCAGATCTTCATATCAGTTTTGTAAGCCAATCAAGACTATGGTCAAGCAGCTGAAGAACTTAAGGGTGGCTCTGCCCACAAGGAAGGTCACTGTCTCTAGGTCTTTGAGGGGTCTAAGGTGTCCCATACAGGACTACTTCTCACTGAGATGGTAAATCTGTGTCTGGCCTCTTCCCCCATCCTCAGATGGAACATTTCCTTGCAAAAGTTTTCTATGCACATAAATCTTTTTGCACATCAGGGAGAGAGCCAGGTTAAGTGTTAGTTTTCTATATGGATGATGGGTTTTTTTAATGTTTATTTTTGTATCTTTGCCCATTCGATTGTGAACTGCCACATGCACCCCCTAATTGGTTTACCACCTCATTGAAAACCAGGCCAAAGTGTAGATCTTGTTAGCTGGGGATCAGCTTGTCTGATTGCTTACCTACATGGTATCTTTTTGTCATTATATTCTAATGTTGACGTTCTTGTCTTTATGTCTATGCATTCTTCAGCTTTGAGGATAACAGACCCTTCATCAAGTAAGAATGACCTGAATGACTGATAAATTCCATTTATCAGTGTGGTCCCATGAACTGGCTGTCAGATCAGTACTTTAAAAGTCATTACAGCTTCTGTCATTCACATTTGAGGGAGGCAGAAGAGCAAACTGTGCAGGAAAACTGTAAGGCCTACAGCTTCTATGTTTCGTGTTCCTTGATTGGCTATCACCTGGACTTCCTCGTGATCTGTTGTAGTACAGACTTTGGATACCCCCGCACTGCTCCCTGCTGGGTCATAATGCACATCTCTGCAAGTCCTTGACGTGATCACTTTACCTTTGAATGGTTAAATGCAATTGAGGGGTAAATGTTCAAAGGAATGCTAACATTATTTATTTCACCCAATATCTGTCCTGAATTGGCAATTCTGGACAATACATAGAAAATTCTTCTTTAGTTTTCGGTTCCATTCAGTCAATGACTGCATGGCAATGTTTGAATATTTTGCTTCTGTCTTCAAAAATAGCCCTTTGAATAACACAAGTCTGTACAGAATTGTTTAAAGTTAACGGAAACAACAAAGCATCAATTATGGGCCTTGGATAATAATGCACCACATATCCTGCAAGAAAAAACACTGAATCAATAGCACAACTAATGCAAGTGCCTCTTATTTTGCAGTGGACTTTCAGTTTGTTCTTCTGGTGAAGAGTCCTTTGTGTTCATTTCTTTTGTCTCATTCTCATCTCTGTCATTCTTTCAATCTTTTACAAGAGTGGGGAATACAATTTATTTTAGGCTGGCTTCACTTTCTTGCAAGTCTCTTTTTGACAGCAAAAAAAAAAACCCCAAAACAATTTGTACAATTTCTGCATGAACCCAAATATTTTTGTTCAGAGTTAAACCGACAGCGATTAACTCATTGTATAGTTCCATGATACAAACCCAAGCTTTTAATTTCTACATGAAGTCGTGGCTTTGTGTGTGTGCGTGGCATACCTAGATTATGAAAAGGCTCTATACAATGAAGGTAAAATATTATTTTTGATTGATTCTTGATGACTTCCACCCCAATCTCTACATTCCTGGGGACTGTGGTAAAGCCAAACTCCACAACCATGCCATTCTGCATGAAGATCTGCCCTCACTATTGTATTGTGTGGGAAAGTTACCGTATTTTTCGCTATATAGGATGCACCCGACCATAGGACGCACCTTGTTTTAGGGGGAAGAACAAGGGGGGAAAAATCTCCCCCTCTCTGCTCAGTGCCCCTTCAGCGAAGCGGCAGGAGAAATGGAGCCCCTTCCATTTCTCCTCCCTCTTGGCTGAAGGGGCGCTGCACAGCTCTCCCTCTCTGCTGAAGCCGGGAGAGTCTTGCTATCCCTGAAGCCTTCGGAGCACAGCGCGAGCTCCCACTGCGCTCCGCAGGCTTCGGGTTCCTTTTGCTGAAATTGGGAGAGCAAGACTCTCCAGGCTTCAGAGAAAGCAACGCGAAGCCTCCGGAGCACAGAGGGAGCGCTCCCTCTGCGCTTCGGAGGCTTCGCGTTGCTATCGCTGAAGCCAAGGAGCCTGCATTTGCTCCATAGGACACACACACATTTCCCCTTAATTTTTGGAGGAGGAAAAGTGTGTCCTATAGAGCAAAAAATACAGTAAATGCAAGAGAACCCCGTGCAAACAACCAATCTTTAGTCTGGAGACTCTATATTTATAGAATACCTTTTTTGACCATAATGTAGCATCTGGTCTACAAACAGCTACCATTTCCCCATTTGCTTCCACCGCATAAAGCTTCTTCTTCCGCATTGTTAGTTTTTTGTAGTTCAGGTGTTGATGTTTAAAAAACCCCCAGTGCTGGTGTGAACAGTTTCAAGTACCGCATGTCTTTAAGGAAACTCCAATGTCTATGCTCTAGTGCTTTCCAATTTGCTTCAGTGGCAGGTTCAATTTCACCTGAAGATTTTATGGCTCCAGCGAGATCTAACCAACATTTCAGTTAATGCAAAAACTAGGGTTGCCATACGTCCGGAATTTCTCGGACGTAGCCGGAATACTGCATTCGGAAGTAGCCTCTATGCTTTCGCCATCGTAATTTGTGTTCAGCTCAGGGTGGACCTTCCTGAACCTCCCGACCAGGAGCTTCGCTTCAGCTTAATTATATCCTGGTAATAAACATACTTAGGGATGCAGGTGGCACTCTGGGTTAAACCGCAGAGCCTAGGACTTGCCGATCAGAAGGTTGGCGGTTCGAATACCCGCGACGGGGTGAGCTCCCGTTGCTCGGTCCCAGCTCCTGCCCACCTAGCAGTTTGAAAGCACATCAAAGTGCAAGTAGATAAATAGGTACCACTCTGGCGGGAAGGTAAACGGCGTTTCCGTGCGCTGCTCTGGTTCGCCAGAAGCGGCTTAGTCATGCTGGCCACATGACCCGGAAGCAACCCCAGAGTCGGTCACGACTGGACCTAATGGTCAGGGGTCCCTTTACCTTTAATAAACATGCAATTACATACAGAACTAACGTTGCACCAATGATAGGGTTGCCATATGTCTGGAATTTTCTGAACGTAGCCAGTGTTTAGCCCCCTTAAACAGGGTGGAAATCATGGAAATGTCTAAGAAAATATGGCAGCCCATGTCGGTAGTATAGATTTTGGCGATTTTCATTAAAAAAATAGCTCAAAAACTCTTTTTGAAATGTGGCAACCCTACAAAAACTAGCGTAGCCCTGAGGTCTGTATGCACACACTTACAGCTCCTCCAAACTGAAGAGTCGTAGCAAAGCACAATATTTACACAGTTTAATAAAAAAAAATTGGGCTGTGATTGAGTACTTCATATGCTGCAAATCCACACCCAGAAACTGGGCATTGTGCTCACTACGTACAGCAGCTATCACTGCCTTTCTTTAAACCAAAAAAAACCCTCTTAAAATTCAAAGGATGCTGAAAGGAAAATGGTTTTGTGATTCTTCTAAGGTCAGAGAATATTGAGGTGAAACTGAATGAAAGGCAGGTAGTGATGCAATCTGGCTGGCATGCTAAAGTTGCTTTGTTGGCTTGCAGCTGCTGTAACAACAACAACAACAACAACAACAACAACAACAACAACAACAACAATTCAAAATGCCACTCTGTAGTAATATTTTATTCGTTGGCTATCTTTGGGGGGGGGGGGAATTGAGCATTACTAATGTGTACATGAAACTTCAAAACAATGTACATATTTGCAATATTGCGAAGAAATTATACAGCATGACTGTCCTGGTTTGCTACATGAATTATATTGATTTCCTTTTAAACTGCCTAAATAAACAAGCCCCCCCCCCTTCAGAATACATGTAAGCTCATGAATAAATAGATAAATAAATAATTAGGAAGTAGATCATTTCAAGAAACAATTGCAGTGTTTAACATTTCTCAACTCAGTAAAAGTAAGGGTTGCTAAGACATATTAACCCAGTTGTTTAAGAAGCAATAAGCATTGTGTTATTAAAGGTAAAGGTAAAGGGACCCCTGACAGCTTAGCAATTATGTAGTACAGTATAAAGTGCTTCATAGACATCATCCTAACAATCGTTACGAAAGGATTGTCCCTGTATGTTAGATGCAGAGTCGAGGCTTAGGGAAAGCAACTTCCATATGGCCACCTACTGAATTTATTGAAGAATTGAGATTTGTACCAGTTCGCTACAGCTTATAGTTGTAGCCTAATGTCTGCATCATGGCAGAGTAATTAAAAGAATGTTCCAGTTATGAGTGATATTATGAACCAGCGGATCCTTTTTTCTTTTTCTTAGTTAAACGTGATCCAGTCCTTTGTGTCATTAATCATCTGGATTTTTAGCGTAATCGTAGATCAGTTCCGAATTTTTCTTCCAGTCTGTCACCGTAGCCCTCTCTGCAGTATTCCAAATGAGGTAGTGGGTTGGATTCAACTTGCTCAGTGCACTAGCAGAAACCCACTAGTGCAGTGGAACTCCACCACCACCACCACCATTCTCCACCAAACCAGTCTGGAGGGTCATAGAATCATAGAATCATAGAGTTGGAAGAGACCACAAGGGCCTTCGAGTCCAACCCCCTGCCAACAGAACTGCACAAGGGGGAAGGACATTTGCAGGTCAGGGCATTTGGCAAGCTGATGAACAATTGTTCCCAGTGTCAGTGTTGATCAAAGTGGTCCTAATATCCTACTAGTATGTTATACTCCTCAATGACATTAGCCTGTAGTTTCACAGCAACATATTGTTAACTTGTGTTGTTTGTTACCCATAACCCCCTCCTAAATTGTTATCTACGATGAAAATGCCTAGCAGGCTCTTCTTATACTTGTTCATTCCTTTTTCTTTTATTGTGTGTAACATTTGCCTTTATCCTATAAAATTAATTTCAGCTTTCTAATATATCAGAATCAATTGAAATGCCAGCAGCCAGCTTATCCCCCGCTTGACAACTGTATCAGTCATTGATTAATCGTAGAACCAACGATGACCAAAAGGTCATCACATCTGATTCTTATTGCTCTTTCTCCAGTGTGTGTGTGTACGTGCATGGGCACAGACAGACACACATACACACACTGAAAAACAGGACCATTTGCAGACCATCTATATCTTTTGCAACATATGCATTCCAGTATGCCACAGAAAAGTGCAATATAGTAAAGTTGACTTGAGCGAATAAGCCAAGCTTACTACAGCAGGAAGAAAACAGCCCAAGAAGCAGGTGCCCAAGAGACAACTAAGCCTTGTGTCAGGTGTCCATACAGCAGAGGGGGCTTGGAATTGTCCCCATTGGTTCTGCCCGTTCGTGGCTCTCTTATACTATTTTCTGCAAGTGGTCTGCTCAGTGGGCTACAAACATAGCTCCATTTCCTCCCAGAATATGGATCAGGTGTACGGATCCTCCTTTTAGACCACTTTGCAGACATCACATCTAGTATGAGATTGAGACCAGGCCAGCAGGCATGATCCACATGCATTGCCACACTGTCTGAACAGGGAATTTGTCTTCCTATAAGGAGATTTACTGTAGTCAGTCCTACACAATCGCCATCCTAATTCTAATAACCCCCCAAGGTTGTAGGTTGGGGGCTCCTGACCCGTTGAAAACAAAGAAGGCACCAGAATATTTAAAATAACCCAAAGGTATACTTCCAATTTTTTCCAGACATTAAGCTCCTTTATTTCCCATTAGTATTCCAGGAAAAGCATTCCTTGAATGTCTCATTTCTAATGACCTCTTTCTATTTTGATCATATGTCTCAGAATAATAATAATTTTCAACCCACATATTAATTTTAACTCTCGTTTTTAATTACCATTCTGTTGGTGCAGGTCGTTGTACCAGGTTCTTCCTCTTTCTCTCATTTTGTCCTGTACTCTACAAAACGCTTTGAATAGTTTTGCTGCTCCTACGGTCAGTCCAGCTGGTTTCCTTTGAAACTTTTCCAACTGCACTGCAGATGCACCGTCTTCTGATGGTTGTATATAAAACCACATAAGACCGCTATCTAATCTGTTGTTGATCCATTAATTGTTCCTCAATTAGTGCAAATTTTTTACGCATGTGAGTACTTAATTTATCGTAATCACGTCTTGTCTGCAGTTCTGAAGGTTCCTTAGGAGACTATCATGTGGGAAAAGATCAAAAACTTGGCTTCAAAACGTATTAAGTTCAGTGAAATCCCCCGCCAACCGAGCCAGATATTTAGACTGATCTGGCATGATTTGTTGTTAGCTGCTATTAAGATCATCTTAATCTCGTCTTAGAATCCACCCCCTGGAAGCCCCATGACTGCTTCTATGGGAAAAACACTTTGCATGCTTATTGGGATTACCTAATGTGTACTCAAGAAGCTTTAGGGTTCCTTATCTGCACACCGGCCAAAATAGGCATTACATGCAGATCCATACGACGTCACCCCACTCAATGTCCATTTTAAAACCAGAAGTAGCTACTTACTTCTGGAGGGACAAGAAATGGTAAGGAAAGGAATTGGCAGTGAAAGGAGACTGCTTAACCCTTTGTCAGCCTGCTATTTTTTCCTCTCCCAATCCCAGAACAATCACAATTTTCTCTGGTGTTTAAAATCTCAATATCATCATCATTTTCTCTGGCATTGATTGGCTGATTTGATTTCAAAAGAAGGGATTAAGGTAATCTCAAATGCATCTGTGTCTAACATCTAGTTTATTCCTCATTAACTTCAAAAATTTTCTTAGGCATAGCAGTCTGACTTGTGTGTAGCTCCTTTTCTTGCTTTTTATAGAGACAAGCGCAATATTTTCTCCCCCCCCCCTTTGGGATCATGCATATTCTTCATCCTCCAGTACTATAGAAACATTCCTGAGATTTCTCTAGCTTAGCCAGGCAGAATTTAAAACTACTCCTTGCCCTGACAGGGAGCGATCATAAGATTTTGAAACTGCTACAAGAAATGGGTTTGGGGTGCCTTCAAATGTGAGGGGGCTTGAAAAGCGCTTGTTCTACTGCTGCTGCCCCAAGGCTCCCTATAACTTTTGGGAAGGGGGAAGGCAATGGGTGGTATTCAACTAAGTTATACTCAAAGTAGATCCATTCAAATAAATGAACATGGCTGAGTTAGGTCCATTGATATCAATAGCTCTACTCTAAGTAAACTTTGGTTGGATACCCCACATTAAGATCACTTACGAAGGACTGAGAAACCAAGCGAACTGCAGATAATGTGCAATATCACAACAAATAGTCTACAGCATAATCCTGAGGGCAGTTTGGGTGGAAGGGAAGCTGTGCAAGAGTGCCATTGTGCTCCCATTCTTCTCAATGGGGCTTTCATAGGAGATTTTGTAAGATTGTGAGCTGAGCCAATAGGCATGGACGGAACGGAGGCCAATTCAAAATATTTTGCATTTTCCTCTTATCATGTAGCATCTGCATATTTCATTACATTTACACTGCTGCTGCTGCTGCTGCCCCAGAACATTTGCTACAAACATTTGCTGCTGCCTAAAAATGTGTGTTAAAAGAAGCTTTTTCATGCTCATGACATTTTCATCTGTGTATTCCCCCCCCCAAAGTTATAATAATAAAGTGCATTGAATTCAAAAAGCGCATTCGCAAATATGTGTGCGGCGTTTTCCTTCTCCGCAAGGAATAGCATGAAATGCTTGTTCTGTGCATCGTGCTGTTTTCTCTATGAATCAAAGACACTTTCCCTTTCTGTCTTTCTCTTTTCTTTCTCTCTCTCTCCGCAGGTCGTGGGTTATAGGTGCAATAGCTCTGCTCTGCCTATTAGGACTGACCTGGGCCTTTGGACTTATGTATATTAATGAAAGCACCGTCATCATGGCATACCTCTTCACCATTTTCAATTCTCTGCAGGGAATGTTTATATTCATTTTCCATTGTGTCCTCCAGAAAAAGGTAAGGACAATTATTCTACGGTGAAGAGACGTGATGGGGCTATTTCATTGCCTAGCAACCACCGCAAATGTTGGCTGACCGTGCCTTGCATTTTGTGTTGCCGTGGTTGGACTTTGGGGCGGTTCACATTAGAGGTGAGGCCAAATGTGTCTGAACCAGCAGCGAAAGCAAGAGGGTACTGCTGGGAGGCACTGTTGTTTCACTGAGCCTCTTGGGCTTGCTGATCAGAAGGTCGGCAGTTCAAATCCCCGCAATGACGGGGTGAGCTCCTGTGGCTTGGTCCCAGCTCCTGCCAACCTAGCAGTTCGAAAGCACACCAGTGCAAGTAGATCAATAGGTACCACTCCAGCAGGAAGGTAAACGGTGTTTCCATGCGCTCTGACTTCCAGTACGCCAGAAGCAGTTTAGTCATGCTGGCCACATGACCCGGAAAGCTGTCTGTGGACAAATGCCAGCTCCCTCGGCCTGAAAGTGAGATGAGCACCGCAACCCCAGAGTCGTCTGTGACTGGACTTTACCATCCTGGGGTCCTTTACCTTTTCCTGCTGAATACAGAGTGTTGATATGAGCCAGGGACAAGCAATGTGATGCTCTCCAGATGTTGGCCTACAACTTCTGTCAGCCCCAGGCAACCCCTGATATAAGCTATATATGGAAGTTTGGGGTACACTGCAAATTTATGCCCTCTGAATTTTTTCCTGGGTTTTGGAACTCCAGTTAACCTGGCCTGTTTGCAACAACACGGATATGGTAGCAATCCACCATTTTTCAAGGGGTGTTATCTAAAAGTGCTAGGTGAATTCATTTGTTGCAGACCCTCACATGAGTTCACCACCTTGCTGAAGCTAAGCAGGTCTATGTGTTGTCAGTGCCAGGGAGACGACATGTGCGTCACCTTTGTTTCCTTGGCAGAAAAAAAGACAGGATATAAAAATACTCCCCATCCATTCTAACATTCTGTTTCCAGCAGTAGTCGGCCAAATGAAAGGCAGTGTGCAGGAATGGAAAGTGTGTCAGGCTAGGACAGTGGCGACCTCATTTCAAATCCCTCTTTGGTCATGAAGATCACTGTGTGGCAGAGGTTAGCCGCCTCTTTACAGGTTTGTTGTGAACCAGGAGAATAAAATATACAGCCCCTCAGCTCCTTAACGAATGCTCAGGATAAAAAATATATATTTAAAAACAATATACACCTGGGAAGTTTACAAGCTGGATAGGGTATTAGCACACCCCTGTTCATTTCCACATGTGCAGTAAAGAAAGAGGAAAGGTTGTATATGATATAATCTCTTAGACTCCTAAGATAATAAGAAATTTGAGTTTATGTTCCTCATTATTAAAATGGGCAAATATTTTCTAGAAGTTCTTCTGTGTGCTCAGTTTTTTGAAGATATAATGCATATCTTATGTGGCTTAGCAAACTTTCCCGAGGTATCTGTTCTGCACATATTTCTCCCCCCAAAAAATATGTAATAATTGTCTGGATTGCATTGGCCTATAGTTGCAGGGTATCATATATAGATGGCATTAAGCAGTGGTGATAGACTTGTAAATGCAGACAGCAACTGAGCATCGTTGTTGTTTTAGTTCTTCCACCGGATTCTCTGGGCCCCACAACGCCTCCTCTTGACTCTTGAGCTGCCAGGTCCCAATTCTTCAGCTGCCCAAGTATGTGGAGCCGGTGGGAGAAACAGGAATCATAGAATCATAGAATCCTAGAGTTGGAAGAGACCACCAGGGCCATCGAGTCCAACCCCCTGCCAAGCAGGAAACACCATCAGAGCACTCCTGACATATGGTTGTCAAGCCTCTGCTTAAAGACCTCCAAAGAAGGAGACTCCACCACACTCCTTGGCAGCAAATTCCACTGTCAAACAGCTCTTCCTGTCAGGAAGTTCTTCCTAATGTTTAGGTGGAATCTTCTTTCTTGTAGTTTGGATCCATTGCTCCGTGTCCGCTTCTCTGGAGCAAGCAGAAAACAACCTTTCTCCCTCCTCTATGTGACATCCTTTTATATATTTGAACATGGCTATCATATCACCCCTTAACCTCCTCTTCTCCAGGCTAAACATGCCAGGAGCACGATTAGAGAAAGAAATGGGGCCAAAGGGAACCTACTAGCTGGTTTGTTGGCTTAACTCTTAAGAAAAACCAGGAGCCAACTCTAAAAAGTAGGAATCGGTGTCTGGCACAACAAGACTTTTCAAATTATTGACTGTAGCATTGTGGGGGGTGAGAAGAGATATATTTTATACTCCTTTCCAGGCAGCAAAATGCACAGGTTCTCTTTGATTTGGCTGATAATATGCATAGGACTTCAGTACACCAATTTACATCTATATTGTACTTTCTGAAATGTCATCTTGAAATGCAACCTATACTGTCTCAGCTCAGCCTACATGCTTATAGCAAAGTAATTCTCCAAGTGATGGTACTTAATGTTGCCACCATTCTCATGCAGGCAGGAGGAACGAGCAGGCTTAGGGAAGGCCAAGGTTTGCAGAAGTACCAAAACAAACCCCCAGCTCAATGAGAGCTGAGCATGAACAGTGGATACAGAACACCGGCTGACTGTTGGGCGCATAAAACTGGAAGGAAGGGGAGTGGAAAAGAACATGGGTGTTCCACTTTGCAACATAAGTCTCACTTATTCTTCTTAATGCTCTCCATTAGTTCTTTGTCTGGGATAGCACAGTTGGTAGAGCATGAGAGTCTTAATCTTAGGGTTGTGAGTTCTAATTCCACGTTGGGCAAAAGTTTCCTACGTTGCAGGGGGTTGGACTAGATGACCCTCGTGGTCCCTACCAGCTGCACAATTCTATGATACTCCCTTTGCAAATTTCCTCCCAAGTAACGTTTGAAATTGTTGAACCATAGGAATAATCTGGGAACTCCACTTGATGAACTCATTTTTATCCCTTTTCCCAGCCCTGCACCTACTTTCTGCTAACTCCTATTCTATATTTCTCCACATTTTAAAAAATGTGTCATGGGATAGTACATTACAAATCCTGCTGATAATAATAGCTCCTAGTAATCCATGCGAACACCAAGCGTGCTCTTTGGGCTAAACAAAATTACAGAGAAGTAGCGATAATCATCCCATTTTCCTCTTGATGGTTATAATTGGTTTATTACAGTGCTGCGCTGAAACCTTTCCTCCCATTTCTCAGAACATTTATGCCCCTACAAAAGAGAGTTCTGGTTTTCGTGCCTCACGCACATGTAGAGTTTTTCAGAATATTGGTGGATGTGGAGTTAAGCTGGCCCAGTTGGCTGACATTAATACATGTTTTCCTTTCCATTAAACTTTTCTCCTGTGTCTCCTGATCAGAAAAAAAGCCCATGGTACCTCATGGCACTTCTCCATGGCTTTTCACTGAAGCACAGCAAATCAAGGAGCATAGTGACTGGAAACTTGAGAACTGTATCCTCACTGATTTTGTTCTTAAGAGAGGTCCTCCACCCCCTTTTAAAAAATATTTCTGCCCTGTTACTTTTTGAAAGAAGTGAATTTCATATTAAATTTACTATATGCTTCATGTGCGTTTGTTAGGATGCACGCTTTAAAGTTTGTTGAAAGAAAAATATCCACAATGCTGCTGAATTAAAGAAAAAAGAAAGCTGGGCCCTGCTATAAAATACTGCCATCTATCCCTGACATGCAGATGCTTACCTGAACCTGAGAGGACTGAAGAAAAGTTAGCTTCAAAGGCAGGGGTCCCTGCTCTAATTTGGGTCTGACTTCCTGTGGGGGAAAGCTTCCTTTTTTAGCTTTTGAACATTTTAAAAGGGCAACCGGTTGGTTTTCAAGTCAATGGAGCATGAGGCTTCTGTGTGCAATTGAGTGCTTGATTTGACCTAGAAGGGTGTCCAGGGGGACAATTTAGCCACCGCTAGCCTGAAATATAACAATGCAGGGCTGCTAAAACCTTTCTGCAGTCTCTCTCTCTCTTGCTCTCTCCCAGCAACCCTTCAACCAACAGCAGTTATCCTCAGCCTAACCAGCAATGAGGAGATAAAAGCAACGGATAATAATGCACAGTTCTTGTAAGCTGCTCCCTCAGCTTCGGCGCAACCTGCAGTAGGGGTCCAGTACCTCATGGCAACACTGTGAGGTTTTTGTAGGCCAGGGTGGGTAGAAGCGAGATTGGGATTTATCAGTAGATAGACTGGTAGATTGCCAGATGATTTGCGAAAGATAATGCCAAGTTTCCAACTCCCAATGGCAGACTGAGGCAGCCATCTTGGGCAGCAGAATCCCAAAGGGCAGCAATGGGTTCCGGCGAGATCTTGCCACCCCGGCCACTTCTCCTGGCTTCTCCCATGGCCTGCTACCACTGATGCTGCCAGAGAAGCAAGGGGAAGTGGACCTCTTGCGATCCCTTGCCTTAACCCAGAACCTGCAGCCATGCAACCCTGGTAAGCCGCAGGCAGCAAAACAGGACAGGCCATCCCTGCCCAATGGTTGGATGATGATGTTGTTTAGTCGTGTCCGACTCTTCGTGACCTCCTGGACCAGAGCACACCAGGCACTCCTCTCTTCCACTGCCTCCCGCAGCTTGGTCAAACTCATGTTCGACGCTTCGAGAACACTGTCCCCCCCATCTCGTCCTCTGTTGTCCCCTTCTCCTTGTGCCCTCCATCTTTCCCAACATCAGGGTCTTTTCCAGGGAGCCTTCTCTTCTCATGAGGTGGCCAAAGTCTTGGAGCCTCAGCTTCACGATCTGTCCTTCCAGTGAGCACTCAGGGCTGATTTCCTTCAGAATGGAGACGTTTGATTTTCTTGCAGTCCATGGGACTCTCAAGAGTCTCCTCCAGCACCAGAATTCAAAAGTATCCATTCTTTGGCGATCAGCCTTCTTTATGGTCCAGCTCTCACTTCCATACATCACTACTGGGAAAACCATAGCTTGAACTATACGAACCTTTGTTGGTAGTCAACCTTTTTATACCTACCACCCACTAATGCATCTTTCTTGATGGTAAATTTCCTTACCACCCACCTGAAATCCTGAAACACCCACTAGTGGGCTGTAGGGACCAGGTTGACAACCCCTGACTTATAGCATTCTTCCATGCAGTGATTACTATTTTTGTGCTATGTTGTTCTTTCTAAGCCTTGCTGAAATGCACACTTTATGGCAAACTTCCTCTCATTATCAATATATTCTTGTTACAGCTGTGTGCCTCTTAGCAGCTCCTTGTGCTTGTAGCCATTGTTACAATGGGATTCTTGAGGTGTAAAGACACTTAATTTGATTATACTAAGATGCAGGATCCTTCCAGCGCTCAACTAGTATCCACATTGTAGGATCACAATGTAGACAAAATAAATCAGCAATTTGAAAGACAACCTATGTCAGTGGGTAAATTACCACAGCTTCACTATATAAAACATACACAATAATACATATATTCCAGTCGTGGGAGCCAGAGGCGGTGCCAGATATAGGGCGGTGAAGGTGGTTTCCCTGCACAGGGCTCACAAAATTGAGAAGATCCATAAAGGAGAAGTTCCATTTGGGGGGAGCCATATTTATTTTGCCCTCACACAAAATAAGTCTGCCCCTGCCAGGGGGAGAGTATAACAGGGCCGTCTACAACCAGCTATGAGAAGGTTTCTGAGGACTAAATGCTGATGTTTTTATTTAGCCAGTTTGGAAGAATTTGTTACTTGAGAGGCAGGATATGAATATTTGAATAAGAATAGTGATGATGAAGCATGAGACTTCTCTGTAGCTGATTGCACAAAATAATGCTGGCCGGGGCAAACCTTTAGGCATTTAGTATTATTCATTCATTTCATGGCTGTTCTTCATACTTTTTCACTTTTGAGGACCATGCTTATCAACTCTAAACATGTTGGTAAGCCTGTCAATACCAATGGCTCTTAATCAGTTGTCTAAAATTCTTCATTTCTGTGAGAAAATATAACTTGGGAGAAGTGGTGGCCCAAAATGAAATGCCATCCATGGCAAATATTCACAGGTGCAGAGGTCATATATTCTCACAGGAAGGCAAAAGAAAACTGAAAAAAAGTTTTCCTTTCTCTTTGTATGTGTAATATAGACTTTTCTTTTTTATATACCCATGCCAGAAAGCAAAAGAAATCACCTAAGTGCCAGTTCACATGTAATTTAAGTAATGCTGATTTTCAGTCATAAATGTAATTACCCATTTATCTTGCATTACAGTACTTTAGTTTGACGTTGTTGGTGAACATCTCAGAAACAAATCCCTTAGGTCCTCAGTGTGTGTTAAAATGTAAAATTGTCAGATGTCATAGGTATACAGAAGCAATGGCTACTTTAATGCATTTCTCTTCGTGTGCGCATGCAAAATCAATTTTTGAAGCTGAAAAATTGGGTTTCCTTCTCACGTATATTGCCATTTGATTGCTTAGGTGCGCAAAGAATATGGGAAATGCCTGCGTACGCATTGCTGTAGCGGGAAAAGTACAGAGAGCTCCATTGGCTCAGGAAAAACATCTGGGTCACGGACACCAGGACGATATTCCACAGGCTCACAGGTAAGTAGTTTCCTTTGGCTTGAAGGGGGGTCTGGAGAGTTTGTCATGCCAATATAGTTTAGTGCTGAGGCATAATCATTATACCTCCATCCCGTATCTGAGAACCTAGCTCTGCTTATGGCCATGACACCGCGAGGTTGTGGTTGCACTTTTATTGCTAGAGGAAGATCATTTGAGTTGGATATGATATTCTCCACTGAAGATGGCATCCCTACCACCCATAATGTGTGGAATTACTTCCCCCAAGCCATGTCATCATCACATCAAATCTTCTCATCACCACCTTCCTACACAATTGACTGTCACTTTCAGGTGAGTTGAAAAATATGACCTGATGATGATGCCGATGATCTAGAGAACTGTTTCTAGAAAACATTTTGGCTCTGTTTTCACACCCTCCAAATGTCCCTATTTTCCAGGGACGTCCCTGATTTTAGAGAAACTGTCCCGATTTCTGATTTGATCCCGGAATTTCCTACTTTTCCTTAGGATGTCCCTATTTTCATTGGATAAATGTTGGAGGGTATGGAGTTATCCCCCCCCCATGCCGTCTGAAAGCAATCTTATATAGGGAAGGATTTTTAAAATGTTTAATGTTTTATTATGTTATTATATATGTTGGAAGCTGCCCAGAGTGACTGGGGCAACCCAGTAAGACGTGTGAGGCATAAATAGTAAACTTATCATTATGGAATGGGATGTCCCTATTTTCATTGGAGAAAAGTTGGAGGGTATGTGTTTTGGAAATGGAAGCTGCTTTATCCATGTATATCTGTCAAAGTCCTCAGGCCAGGGTTGAGAGCATTGTTGTGAAGCAATATATGCATTTGATGAGATATATAGTTTATTAATCCTCCTTTCCTGGGGCCCAGCCCCTACTCCTCTTATAACTGCTCCAACAAATCCTAACTCTAACTGACCCACTGTGTTTATCATGAGCAAATCTTATTTTCTGGAACTTGACCCTGGGAAATCTACGTTCACATGTTATATGCAACCTCAAATTTTGTTAGCATTTTCTGCCCCACTCTTTTTTAAAAGTAAAATATCTTGAGTGAGGATGAGCAGGTACATCTCTCTTTTTTTAGCGCATATTTAAGTCAATCCATGCACATTCACTCTAATGTACAGCATGCCAAATCACATACTTCATTCATTTTTGAATGATTGGGAACATAGAGGACCATTAGGTTTTTCTAGTATCTTTAAACACCCACTTTACTTTGAACTGAGTGTAGGTCAGGCTATGAATACATCAAACAATGGGTAGAAAAGAGCCTTCAGAAATGTTTGGACCATGGTAGAGAAATTCAGGCTGTGATCTTTTATTTATTTATAAAATTTACCCTGCACCATGGCTACTTTGAAGAGCATCATTCTAATCAGCCCTATTCTAGAGTGGGCATTGCTCAAACACATTGTAAATTTCAGAAGCATTTAAAGAAGATGAACTTTTGATTGGTGGAGATTCCTTGGGAGGAAGTGGATCATAGGTGAGAGGGGTGAGAAGGAGTTTACTAAAGATAAAGAAGACTTGCAGACCTTTTACACACCTACAAACTGAAGGCTGTGTGGCAGGGATTACATGCTATCGAATTTGATTTCACATATTGTTCTCTCTTAAGAACAGACTGCCTATTGCCTGAAAGCTCTTTGTTACATGGAATTTGCCAAGCTACCATAGGCTTCCGAAAGATCTCAGTCCAATGTGCTGGTCTAGATATTGTTTCAGATTCATGGCCCAGTGTGCAGTTCTCCTATTTGGTATTTTAATTCAGACCTATGAACCCATCAGAGCACTGTGCAAATCCACCATGATAGACTGGCAGAATATTTAGATCTTAAGGCTGAAAGTGCTCATTAGTCTGCAGTGCCATGAAGTTGGTGCTTCAGGGGCTGGCAACTAGTGAATCTATCAAACTGAGAAAGATTTCCTTCCGCTACGTATCTGATTACAATAAGAAGTTAGAGAGAAGACATAAATCTTCCAGAACCTATAGGGTCCATAGAGTCTTTGAAGGTAAACAGTGGTCTCTTTAAGCCTTAGAAATTGGAAGATATTTGAACCGAAAGTGTTGTGAATTTGGGAATAAGAACTCAAAATTATTGGCCTCAATTCGGTCTATGAAATGGGAAAGGATTTAGGATCTGAGGTGTCAGGGATTGGCAGGTGTCTGAATAGTATGGGATAGAGGCAGGAGACCAGGGGAGTGACTCAGGAGAGTGGACCAGCGATGGATGGGGTTTGGTGCTACCTGCAAGGCAGGAGCCAGGACAGGAGAAGGAGGAGGAAGAGTCAGGGCAGTCTGAGAAGGAGGAAGGCACGCAAGATGTGGAGGAAGAAACATATATGGGGGAAGAATGGGAGTCAGATCACTTGAGTCAAATGTGGCGTGGCATTGGTATTACTGTACACCAGTTTTAATGGTCCACATTCAGGGTAGCGGTAATGCTCTGTTGATGGAAATGTAATGAAAGGTGTACCCACTGGCACCTCCAACGGACCTGCCCAGCAGTAAAAAATCTTCTGGGAACAGGTAGTTGTAGAGATTAATGCCGTCACAGGGCACAGTGTGGTTTTGGGTTCCTAAGTTAGGATTATTATCTCTATTTGAGGGAGCAAGTGCTGAGTTTTTGGGAAACTTTTAATAGTTTCATTGGTAGCAGCATGCCTGGTTATTTCATTGGGCTGGAAAGATGCTTCATCAATCACTTTAGAGAACTGGTACAAAAAAAAACCCCTTTCTTTATTGCAGTTTCTGAGAAAATCATTAATTATTTGTGCACCTTAAGAGGACAAGCTGAACCAATGTGCAATGTGGCATTTTAGGTTGTCCATGAATGATCAACCTTTCTGGTCTCTTATACCCCATAATGTGAATGTGGAGAAATTTGCAACAACTTGTAGATTTGCATATATTTGTACATTTCATTCAATGTTATTCTTACTTTACCCCCTCATCATATAGTTTCCTTATTTGAATTCAGGCAGCATGTATTTGTCTTTGGTCTGTGTAATATAAAATCTAACTTACAAAATTATTTTTAAGTATTTATAAAATTTATTTTAAAAAATACTACTTAAATATTGCTAACATATGGAAGGCATATAGGTGGTGTGCAGCAAATACGAAATCACGATAAACGTAAGTAAAATATAAAAACAGGCAATGTCATAAGGAACTGGCCAGTCTTCAGGATGTGGAGATGGTAGCAGTATACAGAAATGCCCCTATTTTGAGCTCTGAAACGTTGGAGAGTCTTCCATTTTCCTCTTCCTATTGGTGGATTTAAATCCTATTATCAGGCGCTGCAGTGGATTTTTGCCCTCAGGTGGCTTTTGCACCTATATTTAATCAGTCAGCCTGGTGCTTGAACTGAAATCTGTCCAGCTCCATCTAATGTTTTTGCAACACTCTGGGGGTTACATACCCTTCTTTGAAAACTCTGACCTCAGCTTGTTTACTCTGAGCTACTGAGAACACACTCCATTATCTGCTTCTAGTGCCAGGTTTAGCTTTTTATGCAGTAATGCACAGAAACAGATTTATGAAGGGCAGTTCATATAAAACACTGCAGCTTACAACTTAATCAATAGAAAGGAAACACAAATTCAGTCTGTGCTGCTAATAGATGTAATTATATCTGACACCTCACCAATTTAGCTTTGAACTAAAACACACAGGGAGTAACCATTAAATTCTTAGTAAGGCTGTTGTGATCTGCATCTGTGTAATAGAGGCGACATGCTTAATTCATACCCAAATATGTCAGCTGAGAGATGTTTCTTCTGGTGTCTGGAGTGGCTGTCACAGCACAATCACTTATCCCAAGCTCAAAACCTCAGAACAAATTCAAAGAAGAGGGGCCCAAAAGACAGTTCTAAAATGCCTTAGATAAACCAAAACAGCTGTGGCGAGTCGCTTCTACAAGGGAACAAACGCATAAGCCATCAAAACATTTAAACGGCATCAAATGTTTGTGAGAAGCAGGTTTTGCAAGGCACTTAAAAGATAGTAATGAAGGTCCATCATGGCAAAGATGATCCAGAAGGAAGTTCCACAATAATCGCCCTTTCGAAGGGCGTATGGGGCATATAAAGGTAAAGGGTAAATGAACCCCTGACCATTAGGTCCAGTCGTGACCGACTCTGAGGTTGCGGCGCTCATTTCGCTTTATTGGCCGAGGGAAGGTAAACGGCGCTTCCATGCGCTGCTCTGGTTCGCCAGAAGCGATTTAGTCATGCTGGCCACATGACATTTTACATAAAATAACATTGTTCAAATCATACAGTTATCATATTTAAGAAGCCGTGAAGTTACTCCAAAAAACTTATGTTTGTAGATATGTGAGATGTATTCTGTCAATAATAAAAATAGCCCAATTATGAACAAGTATGTTACAGAATTTCCTCTCTCTTTTATCCTGTTATTAGAGAAGTTTAGAAGAGATGGCATGCAATTTATTTTCCCACTCAGCAAATGTGGGAATATCTGTGACTGTCCGAAATTTTGCACAGACATTTCAGGCTGAAGGAATCATATACAGTGGAACCTCAGTTGTCTAATATAATCCTTTCCCAAAGACCGAAACGTTTAACAACCGAGGTGCAATGGCCGGTCAGAAAATTCAATTGAGAAAATTGAGAAGCTGTTTGACTTCCGAGGCGCGTTCAGAAACGGAAGCAATTACTTCTGGGTTCGAAAACCGAAACATTCGGTTAATAATAAAGGGAGTATGTGCTTAGTGAAAGTAAAAATATTAAGAAAGATGTAACCCACTCAGTCTTCCTTGCAGTTACCACATTAATCTTCTGCTGACATTTCTACATATACAGCATCAAATGCCGCAAAATTATCTTATTCCTTTTTACATTTCCAGAATGAGGTTTTATGTTCCTGTAATCTTATATATTTTATGGCTACATTATGTAGTTTATGACTCTACCTTCTAGTCATGCACTTAAAAAACAATTCTCTCATAGTCTAGAACATAACAAGGTTTTTTCACAGTAATTCTAAAACTATTCCCAAATATCAAAATGAGTAATTTCATAAAATGCTGCCTTGCAGACAATCATAACACTTTACCTTTGATCCATTTCTTCAAGAAAACTCCATAAAATCTGATATATTCTAGGAACAAGATTTTTATCTAAATTGTTAACCCTGATCAGTTAATTTCTGAATCCGACTTTAGTGACGGGTTGACGTATGGTGATGGCTGCTCATTCATCATAGTGGTGTTATCGTTATATAATCAGATTTTCATGGCCCTGGTTTTGATATACCAAAAAAGATAGCGCATATTGTTCATATTATAAAGGAACCCAGTTCTCCACTGAGTTTAAAATTCCCGCAAAATATTAAAGCTGCTGTTAATGATTTAACTTGACTACTTCTCTTTCCAAATTTATCCTAGATTCTAAGCAAATTTTATACTCATGAGGTGCTTAGATTGCATTTCTCCCTGCCAATAGCAAGAGATCTGCTTTGCAGCGTCCGTGAGTTCTTAAACAGTCTTAAACATGAGGTTCCAAAGCAGCTCCAATCTTCATGAGTCCACTTCACATAGCTGTTCAAATGTATAATGTGTCCCACCTAGAGAAAAACCAGATTTTTTTTCTGTTTTTTCCCCCAAAGCCGTTCCCCCAAAGCCGTGTGTGGAATATTCAAACTATATCAAACTGTTTTTGTTTTGTTTTTTCATTTTTTTCCGGGGGTTTTCCAGGCCTTCCCATCTCTAGTCCCACCAAACACCCTGGGCTTATATGCCTTTGCTTAACTTGGCTCAGTGTTATTTTAGCCATTACTTTTTTTTTTTTTAAGGGAGGAATTCCCATGAAATTTCAGGTGCACTCACACGGCACCTCCATATTCAGAGGCATATATTTCTGAGTGCTTGAGGCAGACAAGAAGTTTCAGTGTATTGAATCTTACAGTTGAGTCACTGTTCTCCAGCTGCATGACAGGAACACTGGCTGTACTCCTGTATGTAGAGAACGGTACATTTCTGGCATCTTGGCTACCCTTAGAAGCAAATACAGTTGTACCTTGGTTTTTGAACAGCTTCGTTCTCGGATGTTTTGGCTCCCAAATTATCGAAACCCGGAAGTGAGTGTTCTGGTTTGTGAACTCTTTTTGGAAGCCAAACATCTGACAGGGCTTCTGCAGCTTCCTGCAGCCAATCAGAAGCCATGCTTTGGTTGTGCCCAGAACTCACAAACTTTGGTTTCCGAATGTTTTGGAAGTCGGACTCACAGAACTTTCTGGGCACATCCTTTTCAGCTTTTGATCCAGTCCCATTATCAGTAATTTGCGCTTTAGTATATAGTCTGCATTTTAAGGCTTTCAAAATAGAAGATCTATTGTTGTAGGCCTCTTTGTGAGCTTCTAGTTGGAATCAGGATTCTGGACAAAGCAGATTCATGTTCTGCTATATGCAAGGGGTGACTGACAACTCACACAGTTCTCGCTATCTGAACACAACGCATTCTCAGAAAATCATCTCTTAGGCAAGAGTTTGCATAAAGAGTCAACCATTTCCATTATTTCCTATGGGGAAAATTCTAATGTGTTCCCAGGCACCTAATTTTGACCACAAAATGATGGAGAAACCCTCTGAAACCTTGCAAGAAGCAAGCAAAGAAATGCTCTTACTGTCTGATCTCTCCCCTCCCTCCCACCATGGTTTGTGGCGAAACAGATGCTGCAGACCAGCAAAAAAACAGAAAGAAAGGCCTGTTTAAGACTGTTTATTTGTTTACAGTACTGCACACAGGTCCGGCTATTTGGATATCTGACTCTGTGATGTGTATAGCAAGGTTTGGGTACTAATTCCTCCTGTTCGGATAAGTGAATTTTCATACAACAAGTGTCTAGATAGCGGGACCTGCATGTATATACAGGTGAATAGGAATTGTACTTAAAACCATCTGGGAAGCAGAAGGTTGGCAAAGGCTGCTGTAGACGCTCTGCTTGAGATTCACTTTCTGCCCCTTCCTTTTGCTTTTCTCCAGAGTCGCATCCGCAGGATGTGGAATGACACTGTCCGAAAGCAGTCGGAGTCATCCTTCATCACTGGTGATATAAACAGTTCAGCGTCACTTAACAGAGGTAATTATGGACTTATCAGATATGTATGACCTTTGTAATTACTAAGGAATCTAAACGGCAATGCTTTGTCGACCTTGAAATGTGCTGCACCTCGTTCCTTTGGATTAAATTATGTCCATGGAGAATTTTAAAAAGTGCTTTATGCACTGTTTTTCATTAAGCGAAAATGATTTTTTAAAAATGTTTATTCATTTTTAGCATGTGTTTTCACAAATATTTCTGCGGTTGCAGCAGGGATTTGGGGGGAAGGCGGGGAGTGAAGCAGAATATTTCTATAGTCAACTTCTGGTGCCAAGAAATGGAGGTTGTCAAGCTTCATTGCTAGCAATGAAATGGGCAATTATGGAGTGATATAGTCTGCTAAGTGTTGTTATCCCAGGTAAAAAGCAATTTGGAAGGCTTTGTAAAGGTGAAAACCTGCTGCATAATGTGTGCCCAGACCATCATCCTCTGTGTCCAAAATGGATGCCTCTCAGCTCTCCAGAGGACTGTGGGAAATTCTCTGCTTTTAAAATGTGATGAGGAGAACCAGGCTCAAAATTGGGTTCAGAAATCTAGGGAAATAAGTTGATCTATCCAGGCCCAATACACATCCTGCCACATCCCTAATGATCTGGCAACACTCGTTCTCAGTGATCCTTCCTCCTGATTCCTACTCTGCTGCCATAGCAGCTGCAATGGTGGAATAAAGGGAGGAGGGCTTTCTCCCCTCACTCTTTTCTGGCCTGCCACAGGCTCCCCTGGCTGCATGCGAGGTGCCAGGAGCCCTGGGAAATGATGTTTTCCCAGTGTTCCTGTCAGCGATGCTGGAAAAGCTCCTTTCCCGGTGGTCCTGGTCAACTGCTGATGGAGCCACAAAGATGGTAAGTGGGACAGGGAAGGGTTTTGAGTAGTGGCAAGTCAGCGCAGAAGGCAAAACCATCTAAAAGCTCTTGTCATTGGGGGGGGGGTCAAAAGCCCGGTGAGGGCAAAATTCACCACTGCTGTCCAGCTCTTCTCCCAGCATTCGCCAGCTGCCATTTTCCTGATGCCCTCAGGAATGATGAAGTTGTTTCTCTCATATTAGCCATCCATCTCACTCCCCGCTTTTTGGGTGTGCAAATGAGGTCGTCATCACTTAACCTGGAGAGATGAAGGTTTTTGGAGAGAGGATTGATAGTGTTCTTTGTGTTGGATTAAAATTTGAACCAGATATGAGTTTTTGGCACCACAATCCAGCCTCATCTTTGAAATGAGCATTACGAGATGAGTGAATTTGGATTTCCAAGCTTAGAAATCAGGCAGCAGCTGAATAGTGTTATAAGAAATGCAAGTCTTTGGAATAGTTTTATCAACTTTGTCAACACAAGCGCGAAATGTTTAGCAAAGGCAGTTGCCTCCTAGCACCAGATTGCTGCTCGAAGATCCCATCTGTTAACAGCTCTGAAGCCACATCAAAAAATATCAAGAGGCAGCTTCTCTACATTGTTCCTCCTCTGCCCCCTCACACTAATCCCTTCCAATCTTCTGGAGCAAATAGGCTCCTTGTTTTGCTCTGCAACATTTGAGGAGGAAAAGGGGGCGTAGGAGAGCCCTCTCTGCTTGTCAAAGAAACCAGGGCTTTGGTGGAATCTTCAGGTTGTGATCTGGCGACCGGACTCTTTCTATAATTTCAGGGGGGACCCTAAAATGTGTTGTTGTTTTTTCTGGGCATCATATTGGAAAATGTGTGTTAGTCCCTTTCAAGGCAATGCTTTGGTGACCCTTATGTGCCGTTTCCTAAACATATCCACAGTCAAATTAAGGTGAAGAGAAATATACATAATTTAAGGCTACATTTGATGAAACATGGCCACAGGTGAGAGGATTACACACTCCTTCTGAAAAGCAAACCACTCTTCCTCCACCAACCTTAAGCACATTTAACACTAAGAGAAACCAGTCTCAGATTGGTGATGCTTGCGGTAGCTCCCAGCAATTAAAATATCAAATACCAAACATAAGACAGCACAAATCAGCGACCATAAACAAAACAAGAACACAATGAAACGGATCAGGCCGGTGTGTGGCAGCCTGAGGAGCTTTGTGCTCAGGAGGGGAGAGGACCGAGGCAGTACCACCACCCCACCACTCCAGCTTCCCTTGCCAAGGTGCTGTCTACTTTCATTTGTTTTTGTTTTTCACATATTTTTATTCAGTTTTATAACGACAGACAGATTGCAGAAAAAGAAACAGGAGATAGGTTGTCACAACTGCCAATAAGGAAATGCAGCATGCAGCTATGTAATCTATTAAATCAATAATAAAACATACCAAGAGGAAAAGGATGTGTAGTCTCTAGTATTTGCTTAGGAGTCCACGGTCCAAATCAAAACAATTGCAATTTGTTTTTATTTCAAAAAAAGAAGTTAGGAAGCAAGCTTAAGCTGTAATAAATCCAGATGTTCAGATTCCCCTGTGGTCCCTGTTGCTCCTGAACCACTTTGTATATGAAATAAAATCAAACCAAATAGCAAAGCATTGATCTCAAGGACTTTGGCCGCTGGGCACTTTTAACTTATGCAATCCCCCCGCCTCTTTCCCTGGTGAGGTATCGCGATACAGTCGTACCTTGGTTTTTGAAGAGCTTAGTTGACGAACAACAAGCTATTTTTGGAAGCCAAACATCTCACAGGGCTTCCGCGGCTCCTTCAGCCAATCAGAAGCCACGCTTTGGTTTCGGAAAGTTTTGGAAGTCAAACAGACTTGCGCAACATTTTCCACTCGACTTCCAAGGTACAACTGTCCCGGTAGTTTTCACAAAAGCAACTGCTGCTCATGGCGCGCACTGTATAGAATACAATGATGTATCTCCCTTGTTTATCACAGCATTCCATGTGACGTGCTGCTGTGAACCGCAATAAAAAGTGGGAGGGTCTTTAGTCATGTGTACGGCATAGACTTTCTTATTTTTTTTTATTCAAGTATATGCATGCATACACACCTTCCCATCTCCGCAGACAAGTTAATACAAGTTAATGGTGCAATCCCTCCATTAAGAGGCTGGATTGAAAAGAAATACCGTATTTTTTGCTCTTTAAGACTCACTTTTTCCCTCCTAAAAAGTAAGGGGAAATGTGTGTGTGTGTTATGGAGTGAATGCAGGCTGTGCAGCTATCCCTCTTGCTGTTCTGGCTTCTGTGATTCAGAATATTTTTTTTCTTGTTTTCCTCCTCCAAAAATTAGGTGCGTCTTGTGGTCTGGCGCGTCTTATAGAGCGAAAAATACGGTAGTCTGTAGTGGAATCTATTCCCCCAGCAGCAGGAACCCTGTTATCCCCAACGGTCCCTGGCAAAGATGGGCTTCTCCCTCCGCTAGCATTTTTTTGGGATATTTAGCCAATCTCCCCACCCCCAATGTGAGTTAATGAATAGATCGTTCTCCTTTTTACTTGCATGGAAGAGGAGAGAGAAAGAAAGCCTTCACTGGCTGCTGGCGGTGGGGAAATCACACCAAAGAAACCATACACAATAATGCTCTGAGCCCAATGGATCCGTGGTGGGAGACGCAGCATTTCGTGCTCAGTAAGGGCCTGGGCTGGGCTGGACTGGGGAACTGTTCTCCTGAGAGAAGGGCATTAAGTTGGGAATATCACAATCATAGTCATGCCCCTCCTTGCCTGGAAAGTGAAGGTTTGGGGAAATGGCTTTCAGTTGAAGCACATGTGGGTGGACGTACAAAAGTGTGCCTTGAGAAGTAGCCTAGAAAACAAAAAAAAATGCTGTCCTGCAAGGTCAAAGCCACTCGCACTGAAAAGAGCAATAAAACAGTAGGTGGCTGGTTCATCTGGAAATCGACAGCGCGGGAGCAACAACATGCTGTGGGTTAAACCACAGAGCCTAGGACTTGCCAATCGTAAGGTCGGCGGTTTGAATCCCCACGACAGGGTGAGCTCCCATTGCTCGGTCCCTGCTCCTGCCCACCTAGCAGTTCAAAAGCACGTCAGAGTGCAAGTAGATAAGTAGGTACCACTCTGGCGGGAAGGTAAACGGCGTTTCCGTGCGCTGCTCTGGTTCACCAGAAGCGGCTTAGTCCTGCTGGCCACATGACCTGGAAGCTGTACGCCAGCTCCCTCAGCCAATAAAGCGAGATGAGCGCCGCAATCCCAGAGTCGGCCACGACTGGACCTAATGGTCATGGGTCCCTTTACCTTTACTTTAAAGAAGTAGCGAGGCTGCAACAGGTTGGGGAATGTATGAGATGAAAATCACGGGGAAGTAAAAGTACAGGGGGGCGAGGAGAGAGAATGCTAATGGGATCGGACCAAAGCTTTTCTGAAAACTCTCAACCCCTAATATTTAATTAATATTTAAATCTCCCTTTACATGAGCTGTGGCCTTTTTAAAAAGGTGACAGACATTTTTTATATATAAATCCCCCATGCTTTTGGTAATTTTTTCTTCAGCTTAGGAAAGATATTTGACTGTGTCCACACATTTCACTGTGCACTTACTGTGTTTCCCGGTGCTTGGATTTTATTCATCAAAAATGCACATGTACCCTTGGTTTGGAAATACTACAGTTTCATAGAATTGTAGAGTTGGAAGGGACCCGGTGGGTCATCTAGTCCAACCCCCTGAAATGCAGGAAACTCAGCTAAAACATCCAGTGTGATGCAGTTGTTTCTCAACTCAGCTTCACACTGTTTTGATTCTGTTTATTTATTTGATTCTGTTTGTTTTGATTCTGTTTATTTATTACACTGGTTTTCCCCTGCCCCTATTTAGTTATCCACCCTTGGTGATGAGTGGGCAATAAATACCGTATTTTTCGCACCATAGGACGCACCGGACAATAGGACGCACTTTGTTTTAGAGGGGAGAGAACAAGGAAAAAAAATTCTCCCCCTCTCTGCCCAGTGCCTCTTCAGCGAAGCGGCAGGAGACGCTGCGCAGAGAGAGGGAGAACTTTCCCCCTCTTGTTTTCCCACTCTAAAACAAGGTGCCGTTTAAGGTGCGTTCAGGCGGCTACCTTGGAAGCCTAGAGAGCGAGAAGGGTCGGGAGCAGCGGAAAGGCGCAGCGGAGAGGCTCCTGCCATAGCCGCGCGTCACCTCTCCAGCCAGGAGAGGGTCGCGGGGGGCTGCACACACATTTCCCCTTCATTTTTGAAGAGGAAAAAGTGCGTCCTATAGAGCGAAAAATACGGTACATTTAAATAACCAAAGAGGTCCCAGACTGCCCAGAGGCCTGTAGGCCTAGCTACTGCGAATATTGTGCAGCTGATCATGGAGTTAGTACTTAGTGGAAGGGGATGAGAAGCAGAATGATATATATAGATATAGATACTGTATATAGATATACCGTCCATCTGGCTGGGTATCCCCAGCCACTCTGGGCAGCTCCCAACAGAATATTAAAAGCACAATAAAACATCAAGCATTAAAAGCTTCCCTAAAGAGGGCTGCCTTCAGATGTGTTCTAAAAGTCTGGTAGTTGTTCTCTTTGACATCTGGTGGGAGGGTGTTCCACAGGTCGGGTGCCACTACCGAGAAGGCCCTCTGCCTGTTTCCCTGTAACCTCACTTCTCACAGGGAGGGAACCGCCAGAAGGCCCTTGGCGCTGGACCTCAATGTCCGGGCTGAACGATGCGTGTGTAGACACTCCTTCAGGTATATTGGACCGAGGCCGTTTAGGGCTTTCAAGGTCAGCACCAACACTTTGAATTGTGCTTGGAAACGTACTGGGAGCCAATGTAGGTCTTTCAAGACCGGTGTTATATGATTGGTCCTTAAGCCAATCCAAGGTGTCTCCAGTCAAGATGTGAAGACCTTTGCATGGGTTGAAAACATTTCTGCCCTATCCACTCCCCTTGGTGTGCACACAAACAGAAACTCATCTGATACTAATTAAGATATGTTGATGTGAACAGCTGGGGGTCAGGGAAGCGATGTGAAGCACACCGGGAAAAACAACAACTTCAGGCTTATCCTGACTTAACTGGTAGTGATATGAACACCCATTTAGTCTGAAGGAAACACAAACTCTAAACCTTCTTCTCTTTTCTGTATCTAAACTGAAATATCTCCACCAATAGCATTTTAATTAATTCCGATTCTCTCACGAGAGAAAAGTGTGTTGTTGTTGTTGTTTTAAAAAAACGATGACTGTCTCACTGTAGCCCCAATCCTGATCAGGCCCGCCTGCAATTGGAAATTGGCAATAGCAACCTTGAATGTATAAATATTTGACTAAATATTTAAAGTATTTTATGTGATCTGCAAAGACATAATCTGAAACTTAAACAGGAAAAAGAAATAGAGTGTTATGGCAACTGTATTTATATATAATCAGTTTAATTTCAGTTTCATGTACATTCTCTCATAATGAGTCGAGCAAATTAATCTCAAATTCAAACAGTGGGAATCTGAGTCTGAAAGGAAATTAAAATTCATAACCTAATACCATGATTTCCATCCCAAGTGAAACCTGAGTGTTTTCAGAATGAGGTCTCCCACCACCTCGTCTTCTCTCCAAATATAATTAAGCTGTCGTGTGTGCTGCTGAAACAATATACAGCAAAGCTAACTTAGCAGGGATACCTGGCGGCAGGTAGGGGTGTGGGTGTTATTTTTAGGCAGTCTTTAAAATGATCCACTGATGAAGGCATATTTTCAAACTTCAGTATCAAAATTTACATTTGGTCACTCTGCTTCTACCTAAAAACATGGGGAGCCGTTCATTTACATGCTTTTTCTGTTTAAAAGAGTGTTGTTTTTGTAAGGCTTAATTAGGGGTTGGTCTTTAATTTCTCTCTACATCTCACGCTGATGTATCCCATGATACTTGATACAGCCAGGGTGACGCCGAAAGGGTTTTCTCTGTGGTGGTGCCGTCTCTTTGAACATGCCAATGATTAGCTTGCTGGGGGCTTTCACAAAAGCTGGAAAAATATTTATTTAGGAGGGCATTCACACTGATAAATGTCATTTTACTGGGACGTGATCCAATTAAAGTGAAGGACATGTTCCGGAACGATAGCTTTTAAATATACAAAACAAATATGCTAATTAGGCTAGCTGTGTTGAGATTTTTAGATTTTAAACGGGTTTGTTTTAATTGTGGTATTGTTACAAGCCCCTCGCTTCCCAGTATTATAGGGTTTCCTTTACAGAAGAGAGCGCAGGGCTGTTGTGCTGTTTTTGTAGTGTTTTCTTTATTTGGAAATATACCAAGAGAGTACAGTGGGAGCAAAATGTCTTCCTGTAGAAGATCCCCAGATAGCAGTTTCTGCAGCCCTTTCAAGGCTGCCCCACCAGGTCTAGTTTACTCAAGAAACCTTTGGTTGTCTTTCACGCTGTATGAAAATTGCCAATGAGAAGTTTATGGCTTTTATCGCACCCATTTTGACACGCTCCTTCGCAGAGGGCTCGCTCATGGGTCACTGCTCAGCTCCTCCTTCTGTAGAGAGTTGGGCATGGATGGGAATCAGAGCCGTGCTACCCTCAGCCCGAAAGGATATAAACGCCACCAAACAGGACGCAGGAATCCCCAGCAACCTGGTTTCGCCACACTCTCCCAGCTGCTGCGTAAATCACAGAAATAGCAAAAGCAGCAGCAAGAGAAAACCGAAGTATCTGGCAGAGTAAGCTCAGTGATATGCTAGGGCCCCTCTCTGGAGACAAGGGTGTATGTACTGTCTCAGAAACCCGGAAAGATTGCAGTGAAAAGAGCAATCTGAGGAGTGCAGGAGGTTCTTAAAGACTCTAGAGGGCACCCCAGTCCAAGAAATAAGGTAAACAGTGAGTTGAAAGCATCACTCTAGAAATCTTATTAAAAGCAACTTGTCACCAGTGGAGGAAGCCAGGCTTCTTGTTCTGTAAACAATACCAGATATTCTGAAACCTTATCTGTCTCACTCCACTCGGCAATGGACGAAAAATACAGGGTTGTGCTCTGAGGGTAGCAGAAGCAGTGGCATTTCACGACTGTAAGCCGTTTTGTTCGCTCCTCTCACAAAAAACAAAGGGGATGGGAAGCGGTGCGTATATCTACCTGCCGGGTTTGTGCCAGAGAGAAGCATTGGGTAAACACAGGGTGCTCGGCACCATGACAAATGCCATGTAACGCGGGTGGCACTGTGGTCTAAACCACTGAGCCTCTTGGGCTTGCCAATCAGAAAGTCGGCGGTTCAAATCCCCATGACGGGGTGAGCTCCCGTTGCTCGGTCCCTGCTCCTGCCTACCTAACAGATTGAAAGCACTCCAGTGCAAGTAGATAAATAGGCACTGCTGCAGCAGCAGTGGCGTAGCGTGGGTTGTCAGCACCCGGGGCAAGGCAAGTAATTTGCGCCCCCTAACCCGTGGATTTGCGCCCCCTAACCCGTGGATTTGCACCCCCTAACCCATGGATTTGCGCCCCCTAACCCTAACCCCCAGATGTTGCGCCCGGTGCGGCCGGCCCCCCCTGCACCGCCCACGCTACGCCACTGTGCGGCAGGAAGGTAAATAGCGTTTCCATGCGCTCTGGTTTCCGTCATGGTGTTCCGTTGCACCAGAAGCGGTTTCGTCAATCTGGCCACATGACCCGGAAAGCTGTCTGTGGACAAACACTGTCTCCCTTGGCCTGAAAGCAAGATGAGCGCTGCATGGGAGCAGTCATCAGTAGATTTAGGGCAAGGTGTCATTAATTTGCTGCTCCGTGTCTGGAGTGTCTGTCATGTCCAAAACAGAGCCCGGATGTGGTGGTAGGATGGATGAAGGCCAATAAACTGAAGTTGAATCCTGAAAAGACAACAGCCCCTGTGAGTGATCAGTTCTTGGATCTGAAGGTTGGGATGTTAACCTACTCTGGTAGTGGTTACACTTCCTCTGAGGGAACAGACTGAGGGATGCTCCTGGATTTGTCACTGCAGGCCCAAGCGACATCACCAGCAGGGAATACCTCTTGCCCGCTTCAGTTGGTTTGTCAGTAGTGATCATTCCTGGATAGGGATAGCTTTGATACAGTGATTCATGCACTGGTAACCTCAAGACTGGATTACTACAAAAGACTTTATGTGGAGCTGGCCTTAAGGTTTGTTTGGAAACTGCAGCTTGATGCAGAATGCAGGGACCAGGTTGCTCAGTGCAGCTTCCTACCAGGTGCCTCTTCAGGAAGAGTTGCACTGGGCACCAGGTTTTACTCCTGGTTGATAAGGTTCTAAAAAGCTCCTAACCAGGCATTCCCAATATAGACCACCTTGGTCGCTTCCATCTGTGGAAGAAGCCCTATTAACCCTGCCACAACCTGTAGACATCTTGGTGCAGAGAAGGGCTTTCTCTGTGATGGCCCCTACCATGAGGAACAATCTCCCTGCGTGTGGTTGTTTCCACCAACAATTGAAAATGTATCTGTCCCCAGACATTTCTCTGACTATTAATACCAATTTCAGCTGTTTCTGCCTACAATGTTGATGTTTTAACTTGGTTTTATCGGTTGTAGTGCTATAACTTGTTTTATTTGTTTGTGAAAAGCCTTGGTTGTGTTTCTTTCAATGAAAGACGGTGTATAGGCTCAATTAATAATATCCATTGATAATTTGTGCTGCGATCCTGTGCTCAGTTCCATATGCTTCACTCCACTGACCACAAGCCAACAAAAGAGTTAAGTGCAAAGAGTTTTAACTCTGTTGGGCTGTGACCTATTGGCACCATCTTTAGTTTGCTGACTCCCTAGAACAGCCATGGATTGGTTAAATTCTTTGAGTACTGAATATTATTAATTAATCTACCCTCCTATTCCAGACCTGTGTTTCCTTCAAGGCTCCTTCCTCCCCTAGAATCATGACTCTTATCACCCATCTCCCCACTTTGGCAGCAGTGGGATGTGGGAGAGGCAGCAGAGAAGGACAAGGCAGGGGGCGCCATTTTCTGTTTTGCTTCAAGTGGCAAAGCATCCCAGGCTGGCCCTGCTGGAGTAGCACAATGGGCATATCGTGATTTGATAGTGAACAAGCCTTAAAGGAAAATAAAGAGCTGCCCTCTTGGGTGTCAAGTCTTCCGGTTTTCCTGTTTTGGAAAATGAGCAATGCAGCGCTGGATGAATGGGGTTGTGTATTCTTTAGCATTGTGTATTCTGCACACAAACCACTCAGATAATGGGGTGGGGGGTTGCCCATAAGTTCACCTTCTCCCCAAATAAGTGGCCGTTCTTTCTGAAGACCTTACAACATGATCTTTTAGTGTGATTTGAGATGTAGGCTGTGGTGTCTCACCCAATCAATCTGCGGCTCACTTACAATTCTGTCGCTGAACCTTTCGATAGGTTCATTGATAGGCATGTAACCCGTTGCTTTGATGTTCTCAACAACATCATCCAGGAGCTTTTACCCCCATATATGAGAAAAGATGAAGCAACACCAGCTGAAGAAAATTAGTGTCTCTATCACAGGCACAAATGTATTGAACTTGCTCTCAGTAACATGTAACACCAATCTTGTGTTTGCCTCAGGTTTTACATCCGTTGTCCTATTTGATTCCAGCAGCAACCATTTCATTATGACTTGGTGTTGGAAAGGAGTTCCTTAGGGCGGGGGTGGGGACCGGGATCTTATAAGATCAGCCTTATTTTATCAGCCGTGAAAGTTGGCCTCATTCAACATCAGTTCATAAAGACAGTGACCTGCCTTGTGGAATAAGCGCACCCAAACCATTTTTATTTCAGCTTGATGTGTAGAGCCTTGCCCAATGCTTCCGTGTCTGTTTCTTCCATAGAGGAGTTCCTGTGCAACACTTAGCATTTAGCACTGAACATTTATTTTCTTTGGCTTCAGATATATCATCCTCCAGAGCAGCCTCCTGGCCACCATATAGAAGTCTCAAGAACATGTAGATCAGGGAACCGGGCCTCTCTTTCCAAACCTTGGGATTTCCCCCAGGCCACAGATCGCTCTCCTGTCCTGCTGGAATGTCATTGAAGTGTAACAGTGCCGATTGGTTGCCTAGATGGAGAATGGAGGAGGAGGGGGGTGCGGAATGTAGAAACGTCTGATTTCTGCATGGCTGGAATAGAGCCTACTGTACAAAAGGAAGAATCACATCCATTTTTGCTTTTGCCCCTTTTATGCCTCTCACCCCACCCCCAGTGATACGCCGCCCCCAGAAGGTTGCCCACAACGGAATGTCTTGGATGCAATTTATGGCATCCTTTTTACTCCACGCAGTTAATCCTAAATGGAGGTGCCGTTGTATTGCCACACCTTTTTAGAGCTGCATGAACTGGAGCTGTAAGCATGTCATCCTGGTAACGTGCGTTTTAGGGAATAGCTACAACTTTGTCTGTTGTCTCTGTATGGCCTTAGTTTGCTAGAATCAATAAGAGTTTATTTCTCTGAGGGGCACCTTGCAAGAGACCGAATGGAATGGGATGTGTAACGCAAGCAAAGGCTGAAGCTTTTCGGTGGATGTTTCCCTTTTGCTGTAGGACTGTGACAGTAAGAAAGTCCTTGGTGGTACAATAGCACCGCCAAACATTCAGCCAGAGTACCTGACCTTCTCAGCCACTATATACAATTCGTTAGGAAGCCACTCTGTAGGAAGGTGAGATTTCCTTTCCCTTGGTGGTAGTTCTGATAAACTTCCTTTGACATGTCAAGTTCAGCTTCAGAGGTGCTATTAAATCAATCATTTCAGGCAAACTGACATTAGCCTTGTAGTCAAGAGATTTTAGGCATTTCTTACGGACAAGATGGCAGAAGATGTGTAAACTCCAATTAACTGGTTCCACCTCCAGTGACTACCCACAAAGGATGCAAAACTAAAATGTCAAGTTTAAGACTATAGGGGCAGTACAAGCTGTATCTAGGTCGAACTGTATCACTGCTTAGATCAGTGATAGATTATTTAAAATCATATTAGGCATATTAATCCATACGGCTCGGTTCCTTCAAAAGTACAATAATAAGTGATAGTTTAATTTATAAGCTTAGGATATGCAATTGTACCAAATGTGAGTCGTCGTGTAGTGACCCCTAGAAATATGTTGTTGTTCAATTGTTTTTTTCCTTGCATTGTTCTTCTTTTGGTTTGTATTTGCAAAATAAAAATAAAAATTATTTTTTAAAAAGTTCAGAAAGACTTTTTCCAATATAAAGATATTTTGATGCATAACATTCTTATTCCAGATTAAAAGGAAATTACAAGGTTTGAGTCTTCCATGGTTTGACTATATTCAAACGCATTATTCATTGAACATCTAAGCTCTAATGTGCAACTAAGTGTGCAATCTTAGTTATGTCTATGCAGAAGTAACCCCCACCGAGTTCAGTGGTGCTTACTCCCAGGTAAATGTGTATAGGATTGCACCATAAGAGAAGAATCAGCTTTCAAAAATATTTATGACTATTAAGAATGACTTTTTATCTTCGATGTATAAGTTACTTTTAAAATACTGGTCTGAACCAAAGCAAGTAAAACACTTGATTGTCAGCTGCATCCAAAGTATGGCAGATAATATATCTAGGAAGATCTGGGAAAATAACGAATATAAATCATCCATCTTCAGCAATTAGAGGAAAAGGCTTTTGTAACAGCAAGGTGGTATAAGACCCTAGTATTAATAAATAAGTTTAATAATTATTATTCTCTTGGAAATGTTGAAGGGGCAGAGGAGGAACTTTTGATATATAGTGGGAATGTCCCATAGCAAAAAAAAGGGGGGGGGTTCTGGAAAATAATTCATATATTATTAGGAAAGATCACAGAATAGCCTCTTCCACTAGATTCATTGCACTGTTCATTTAATTAAACAAAAGCATAAACATTTAAAATGGTCACTACAACCAAAATCTTGCTTGCAAATATGAGCGATTGTCAGCAATGTACATAAATGAGTTAAGCTATGGGACCCCACACCTATGACCAAACTAGCAAATTATATATAATGATAAAAGAGAAAACACAATGGTGGGGTATATTTATGCCCCTATGGGGATGCCAGTCTCACCCCTCCATCCTGTCCATTGATGAGTGGAGAGAAGGTGATCACCTTTTCCTAGGTGATCTGCACAGATCATCTGGGGAAGGTCGAGCTGTGTGCCTGTGTGTGTGTGCTTGTGTGTGCCTTGCGTGCCTAACTCGCATATTAACCTTGACGGTTTGTCACTCGGACTGGGACGCTTTGTCAGCTGGGGTTCCCCCGTTGCTCACAGAGGCGGTGGTCACAGCTAGGGAAGTTGAATCTACGGAAACACAGCCTGACTTCAACTCTTGTCCATGTATCTTCAGTTCAAGAGCTTTTCCCAGAGGAGTTACTCATGCTCCGCACAGCGCCTGGTAGAGCTTGTCCACTCACTCCACTGCTACATCAAAGCTGGGACATCAGAAGACAGAAGCCATGGAAAAGCGGGGAACACCAGGAGTGGGCAGAAAAGCACGAAATGGAACCCACAGAAAAAGAGCTATGAGGAAGTGACATTCAGGGAGCCATATAGACTCTTTGCCCTGACCTGTTTGCTATTTGCATTAACCACTAGGCAACCCAGTGAGGTAATGGGCAAACCAATAAAGTCAACCTCAAACACTTACCTGTGTGGGATCTCCTTCTTTCTTGTTGCAAGATGTCAGGTGGTTTGACGTCCCCAGTGAGTCAATGACACACAGCCAGTCCCTATTTTCTGGTAGCTGTCCCAAATCATTGTGTCTCCTAATCTTTTTGTGTGATATGCAAATGTGCATTGGAATTCTTCAGGTTTCCTCATCCAACTGCAGACCCTTAAGTGTCAATCATCGTTGACAGAATTGTGTCCATCCTATCTGACCTCAAACTTGGTGCTTTCGCTCTTTATTCCGGGGGTTTCAGTGATGACGACGACTCTGGCCATGACTATGGGGTAGCCAGTTATGACTGTCAGTCCTTAAACTATTCTGCTTCCAGATAGGGTCAGGGGAGGAAGAGAGGTCTATGGAAGGAGAAGGCCTGGACTAAGATGGAAGCTGGTATGAGGGAGTAGAGGAGCCTAAAGAAAAGGAGATTTGTCAGGTAGATCTTGAGTTATAAGAGGAGAGTGAAAGAGACACAAAAATTGGCCTGCATAAGTTGGAGAAGGCGTATTGATTCACAATACCCTGACAAATCTTTGGCGGTAAACCTAGGATCCAAAAACTGCCATAGCACAGTGATAGCCAACATGGTCTCTCCATTTTTGTTTGACTCCATCTTCCGTCATCCCCTTTCAGCATGGCTAATGACAGTTGTAGTCTTACATCATTTGGAGATCCCCGCATTGCCTACCTGAGTGCTATGGCTACCCATTCTAATCCCTCCTTCCCAACAATAACTCTGCCACCACGAACCTGGCCCCAGACACTGGCCCAGTTCACGTCAAAATGTGAACACACATAACAAGTTCAACTGCCATCTGTTTCGTCTCAATCGCAGCCTGCATGAGCTGTTTTGCTAGTCTTCATAAAATGCTTAGGCAGAACAATGTACGTTTTCACCTTTTTTAGTGTAACTTTTAAAGTATTGTGTAAAGTTGTTCAGAGTGTTGGGGATGAAGTGGCACATAAAATAAATAAGCAGTTGTAACTTTGATGGTAAGAAGGTGACTGACTTGCAGCTCTTGGGCTTTCTCTCTGCATATTCCACATTCCAGCTCTTTGAACCTTGTCTGCTAAGCATATAAACCACTAGGGGCATTCTTAGGCCCAGCATTGATTGACAGGACATTTTTTATTTTTATTTTTTCATTTTCTGTCCCAACACTCCTTGCTAAACTCTTCCTTGAGAGTTACGGATTTGCTTTTTGTTATTTTTCAACCAGTTAGTATAGAGGAAATGAAGCCAAAACCACAACAACTCCTATCATTTTTGGAGCATCCTCACTTTGTGGACTTGTGATAAATAGACACAATTTAGATACTAGAAAAGTAGAGGAAATTGGAGAGTACAGAATCTTACTGAGGAAAAACTGGAGCTGCTCTTCCCTAGCTTAAAAGTTAGCTGGTTTTAAAGAACTCAAGCTCGGTTTTTGTCATGACTCCTTTGAGAAAGGAGGCTCTGCCCCAAATCTCTTACTCTCTACAAGAAGGCAAACAAGGCAGATTCTCTAAAGGAACAAGGGTGCAGCTAAAATTCTCTTGAAAATGGCAGATGACTAAAGCTAGCTTGGGAAGTGGATCTAGAGACAAAATTAACAGAGACTGAGTGGAACTCCTATGTAGTTCAGCTTCACCTGAAAACTATTTTGGCGACAACCTGGGAGGTCATGTTAAAGTTGATACACACATGCGTCTTACTCCTGTTGAGTGGGAATGTCTCTGTTGCGCTCAAGGTAATGATAGGCACAGAGGTCATTGATTCACCTGTGGTGGGAATGTGGTATATTTTTTAAAAAAATGGAATATGATTTTGACTACCATTGGCGACATTGTTCAACAGGCAATTCAGCAAGAGCCTCTCTTGGTGTTGTTATTTTTAGAGAACAACGAACAGGTTGTTCAAAAAGATTTTATAGGACAGCTATTAATTGTGGCTCACGTATCACAAGGTATGGCAAACAGCTGTAGCAGAAAAATTAACACAACAGCGTAGATTAGCTGAAGAGATTAAACAAGATACATATATGGTTTCCTTTTTCCTTTTCCTTTTCAATTTGCATTAAGTCTCACATGGGAGCCAGCTGTGTAGTTTGGTATCAACAGTATCTAATCCTATCAGTTATGCACCAATTTGTGTTAACAACATAAGGATGTCATCAGGCAGAAATCGCTTTTCTGCAGCTCCTAGCTGGTACAATAATATGCATGCTTTAGAAACTATCACTGAGCTCTGTGGGCCTGTTGTGTCGCAAAGGCCCTTTTCCCCATGGAGCGCTGACCCTTAGCAAGCCCCATCTGATTGTACGCCCACTCCTCCCCCCCCCCTCTCTCTTTCTGTCTTTCTTTCTCTTTTCTCTCTCCGAAATGTTTTGGGTTTCTGTCTTAGGGCAGAATCTAACTGGGCATTATCCCATGCAAGCCCCATCAGAATGAATAAAAGCTCTACCAGATCACAGTAGTTGGTGGTTGGACTGTGTCTTTAGGGAATTGTTGCAAATGTCCCTGTATTATTATTGTGGGTACTAACACAAAAAAATAGTCCTCTTTCATTATCACAGTTTTTCAGCAATTCTTCACTAGTCTTTTTATATCACTCCTTGCTGCCAAGACATAGAAAAAAATGAAGTACTTGAGAAACTATATTCTCTCCATCTTTGTCTGGAAATCCTCCCCAGAATTTTTTACCATCCCTCTGGGACCTGTGGCTGCTTTCAGAAGGATCCTTATTTCTGCACTTCCCTTGTTCATATCAATCTTCTTTTAACACTAGTTTGTATAGACTTGTTTATTTTGCTATTCTTGGTCTTTGTAAATCACACTATAAAGAACTTCCGTACTAGTGGACTTTATGTCAGGGGTCTAGATCCCCTCACCCCGACCTAACATTCTGGCATGGCAAATGAACGTTGATTTGGCCACTTACCAGTTTGAAGGTTGTGCTTGTAAAAAACCAGGAACTATAAATGGGAAGGGGATACCATAATATCTGAGTATTGACTCCCAGTATTGTATACATCTGAATTTTACATCGTCTGTCATTACAAAGTGCTTTCTAAGGGTCCATCCTGTCCCAGGGGTGACCCCCCCCCTCTCATAGAAGTAAATATGAATCATATCACATTATATATAAACACATTATATGTTGCGTTGTCAGTAAACTATTCCAAAAGTGAATAAAGAGCAGTCTGTATTGGGAGTGTAGCAGCGGAGTCCGAAATCAGGAGGAAACTCATGACTCACATTAGTGGGTGTTAAATGTGCCATTTTATTTTAAGTTACGCTCATTATATTTGTTTGGCCTTTCCTTTAGAGTGATCATCATCTTTTTTTTATGTGGCAAACATGCTGAGTGTCTCTTCCATTTACACTCTAAGCAGTTGGTTGGGGACATCCTGAATGGTTGGTTTAGCATCCCTCACATCCTTTTATGTTTGCATTCTCAGTGACATCTGTGCTTTGGTGGCATTTAGCTTCCCAGTCGAAGTAGCTGGCTGCTTTTAATCGGGACTGTTGAAATTGTTGTCAGTCTGAATGTTTTCTTTTTTTAATCACATTTGCCTGATTGACCTTTTTTTGCTTTTTTTCCTCTGTCTTCCTATTGGGCTGCTCCAGGAGCCATGGCTAACCATCTTATAACCAATGCTCTCCTTCGTCCTCATGGCACTAACAACCCTTATAACACATTGCTCGGGGAATCGGCCGTCTATAACAACCCTTCTATCAGCATGTACAACACACCAGGTGTGGTGGAGTTTCTCTCATTTTTCTAGTGAGAGTCCCATTTTATGTGGCTTTTATAGGCACATTTTTTCTTTCGTTCTTTTTCTTTCCTCCCCTTTATTTTTGAGCACAAATAATTATTTCCCCTACCCATTTCAGAACATTTTCCCATTTTTCCCAGGCTTTTTTCTTGAACGGATCTAAATTAATTTTGAAAGACACCCATCAGTCAGATCTATTCAGATGTGTATGACCTTTTGTTTTAATATTTTCAGTGTTGTGTTTGGTCACTTGTGTCCATTTATCTCTTGTATATCTGTTTGTCAAACATTCATTTGAGAAACAGGAGCGCTGTCCAAGGTAAGTGATATCAAAATAGCCTTTTAATGCTAAAAAACGCCAAAGCTATTGTTGAGTTTTGAAATTCAGAGCAGGATTGGGCCAGGAAGGAATATACCCCCATCTGCTGTTTAAAAACAACAGCAGTAGCAGCAGTTAGTTATTTAGCAGTAGTAATAAAAGCCCCAGGCCAAGTACTTAGTGGGTTTAATCCTCATTGAAATAAGTGAGACTTACTGTGGTCACAACAAAATTGTTCTGCTGGTGCAATCATCTTTAGTAGGACTGAAGTCACAGCGTATCATTTTAGATGGGTTAAGTAGAATTCTGCAATCAAAGAAGTTGGCATAAGAATGCAAAGATCTTACCAGTAAAGCCAGGGGAGTCTGTCTGACATGACTATCTGAGATTTTGGCCATGACAGTCTCTTTACACAAAGATAATGCAGGTGTAAACAGCACCTCTTTGGATTATATAGCCTTCTAGTATGAAATGCTGAATGGTCTTATTGGCATTTCATCCCTAGAGATGAAATGTTATTTGATATTCTACTTCTTTTGCAAATTTTTCATATAGCACTTTTTATTCATATAAGCAATACATTTAGTTACATTAAAATGCTAATATAGCACATAAACTGCTATGGTACTTACCCATCATAAACAGTGAAAGATTTTTTTCCTTAATATAAAGCATTAATCACGTCAAAATTTACCTTTTAGTCTCAAAAAGTAACTTTTTATACTAGATAATAATATTGAGAATTCTGTACCCCCCATAAAACTGGAAGAAATAAAATTTCATTTCTGATGCACACATGTTCTCTGGTAGCTATGGCAAGATACAATTTTTAAAATTACCGGTACTTTATATTATATTATAGTGAGAACCAAGCTAAGTTAGTTTGACAGATTTCACAGCAGAGCTCAAGTCTTGACTATCTCATCCCATTGACTTCATAGGGACCTGCATTCAACTTAGCCTGGCTCCAGGCCTTTGACAAGATCTTTCATTTCAAATATCAGCATCTATGCCAGAGATTCCTCTACATTGATTTGCACCATGCTCCATTGATCTCATTGGCCATACTCTCTGTTTTTAACTGGAACCCAAATTGTAAATAAAAGCAGCACACGGTCCCTGAGAACAAAGTGAACAGTGTTACTGTTTGTTCCATTTTAATCACTGATGAGAATTGTATGCTTTTTGAATGAAGCAATTGCTTATTTTATATCACGTTGTTTCACATCCACCTATTTCATATGCAAATACATTTCAGCGCTACAGGAAAATGGAAATCTATGCTAACCATTGGCATTTGATAGCTTGCTTCAGTACGCTTTGCTGATTTACCATGAACAGAGTCGAGGATTTTGTCCGTTTGTTATCATGTATAAAATGTTATCTGATAATGAGGTAAGAGTAGTGAGCCATTATACTTATTAGACATCACTGAAACCTGGCCCATGCTAACCTGACCTGCAGCCTGACAAAACTCAGCTAAAATTCTTCACACATTATCCTACGAGCCATCTTTTCTTTTTGGCTTTGCCATGGATGAGCTGAATTACTCACAAAGCAGCTGTCACGCTAGGCGTCATGGCAGTTTATTTTGAATGATAGAACTGATAAAGTAACGAACCATGAGAAAACTCTGCAGGGTCTCAAGGGCGCTGCTGCAGCCCAGATCAGCTTGGCATGACTCACGCAATCATTTTCCGGCTTATTATTTGTAATCCATGCTGGGTTTTAGCCTACGCAGGTTGAATAGATTCATGAAGCAGGAGTCATCTGAGAAGACGACCAAACCCTGATTTGTTCCATGGCCATTTGGGGATATGTGGGAGTATGAAATGCTCAGACCATCACTTCACCACACATGTATCTAACAAAGTCTATGGCAATATGAATTGGCCAAGAGGAGGAGTATAGTTTGCTAGAGAAGTAAGTGTGTGTGTGTGTGTGTGTGTGTGTGTGGAACGCACATGCGCTCTTTGGTGTGTGGATCTCAGTGGGTTATACCCAGAACCCCTATGCATGTTCTCTCATATTCCAGGTCTACATACTGAAGTAAGCATATTCTCCCCCCTCCCCACAATACAGACCTCCTTCTCTTCCCTTCCCTCATCTTCATCATTGTTCACCTGTGTGAAAGTTAAGCAGCAAGGTTAGACCAGAAAAAAGCATACTGGCTGCTAGAACAAGATGGATCACGTCTTGCTTTCCATTCTTGTTTAATTAAAAGAACAGCCAATTTAAGAGAATAAAAAGCTGCTTCAACTATTTCTGTTAATTCTAACCCAGTAAACTGCAGAAAGGTAACAGAAACCTCAGAAATCTTTCTGAATCAACAGACATTTCATGCCATTTTTATTATGCATATTTTCTAATTATTCAGTCTGTCAAAATTCATTGGAGAATTTTCCTGATTGAGTATTTTCCTGATTCATTTTGAGTAGCCTTTCAGGGTGGGCTGGTATGAAAAACCTCCTTTGGGGAAAACCCTTCATGATTGTCTGTGTCACTGTCCCTCCCTGGCCCCCTGTTCCTGTGCCATTTTGTGTTCTTAGATTTATTCTTCTTTAGGTAGTCATAATGGCGCATTGCCAGTGCAATGTGATGATGTCATGTTGCCACATAGCCAATCAAAACTGGGAGGTAATGAAGTTCCTAGAGAGGGGGCAGTGCTTAGCCGTGCTCATTAATTGTGATGGGTTTGCTCTGAGTGAAACTTAGGTTGGATCCAGACACGTCAAAGAAACGATTCAGTCAAATGCGTTGTAAACTTCATACAGGGAAATCCCGTTGTCGAAAAACGGGACTCCACAGGGCCATCTGGTGTCACAGAGTTGTAATGCATATAAAGCGCATTATCTTTACCAATGTAGTTGAGTCCTTAGTTGAATACCGCCTGTTGCCTCCAGCTTCCCAAAAGTAAGGTTCCGTTGGAGCCTTGGGCAGCAGTAGAGCAGGCACTTTTCAAGTGTCATCGCATCTGAAAGCACCCAAAACCTCAACTCTTGTCAAGGTAAGCTTAGGGATTCAGAAACAAGCTAGTTTAGCAAACAGAGGCAGCGCATACACACACACAGAGCGAGAGAGCGCTTCTTCAACAATGGAATTTATTCCGCAATTTTATTCTTATAAGAAAAAAAGAAAGAATTGTGGACTAGAAAAAGCCATCAAGATACCTGTATGCATTTACTTTTAAAAAGCATACTTTAAATGTTGTAAGATCAGAAAAAAGAATGTGACAGATTCCATACAGTGGTGCTCTGAGATGTTAAGGTAATCCGGGACTACAAGGTCTGGGCAACTCTGCGTACACAGTGTGGAGATAAGCGAAAGCCTCCATTGTTTTCGAGAGGAAGAGCTGGACAGTTAGCAGCAGAACAAAGCTCAGTATTGGAAAATGTAAAAGCTTTATCGTGGGCAAGAAGAATTAAAATGTTTTGCTGCCATTCTTTAAATAAGTGATTAAACCCTTGGGAGAAGAATTTGAGAGGATATAATGGGAGACACTGGTCAACAGGATACATTCAGTACCAAAAGAGTGTCGTTTTTCTGTGCCCGAGTAGGAGCATTATTTCCAAAACTTGGAAATTACAGCATTGGTAGTGAAATCTCTTGTGGAATAAAGCAGGCACAGATGTTCAGGGAAAGTAGCAAGGGAATTTTGGCTTCTTTAATCTCATTTGCAAAGCCTGTGGGACGAGGAAAGAAACTGTAGGCTGAGAGCAGAACAGGTGACCCCCCCCCCCCACTTATGCAGGGGTTATATTCCGGCACCCCACATGCATAAGTAAAAATCTCATAAGTGGGGAACACTCTCTTAACATCCTTTAAACACCCTTTCTGCAGTCCAGATCAAAAATACTGTACCAAAAATATCCACAACTGGAATTGAAGCTGGGGCCAGCTGGAGAATGTGCTAGAAATCTGCTGCAGCAGCAGCACTAACCCCGTGTGTCAGCTGTTAGGCGGGGAGGCTGAGCAGCGTAAAAATTGTTTATTTATTTCCTGGCACCACACGTATACACCGTCACATGCAAGTTGATGGCCCCGACCTGGTGGAATGCTCTGTCCCATGAGACCAGGGCCCTTCAGGATTTAACCTCCTTCCGCAGGGCATATAAGACAGAGCTATTCCACTTGGCCTTTAATTTGAATTCAGCCTGATCTTTTATTTCCCTTCTCTTCCCTCCCCTTTTATGAAGATTACCTGCTCTGAGACCCCACAGCTAATTCTCCCCTGGCCTCCTCGCTGGCCCAAGTGACTAGCTAGCCCTGGTGACTATCTAACGCTTATTGGATGGATTTCCCCCAAATTGATTTTTGAACTCTGAATTTTATTGTTATTCCTGTTTTTATATTGTATTTTCTGCTGCTTCTATGTTGTATTACAATCAAGTGTTTTAATTTTGTTGTTAGCCGCCCTGAGCCCGGTTTTCTGAACCGGGAAGGGTGGGGTATAAATAAAAATTTATTATTATTTAGTATTGATCGCGAGAAAGTGGAGGGATGCCTGCAAATGGGAACAAAGTTTTCCATAGTTTGTTTCCCACCCTGGCAACTAGCTGGGCTGGGCAGGAAAGCAGTATCCTTTTCCTTTGCCATTTCCTTTGGGGCAGAAAAACATCATTGCTCTGTATGGGAGGCCAGGAAGGAAGGTTCCCTGCTGCTCCCAATTGGTTATTCAGCCGGTGTGTTTCTTTCTTTCCCCTTTTCATGGGCGGGATTTGTTTGTTTTGCTTTGATTTATTCGATGTGGCTATGTCTGCTATAGGGATGCGGGTGGCACTGTGGGTTAAACCACAGAGCCTAGGGCTTGCCAATCAGAAGGTCAGCGGTTCGAATCCCTGCGATGGGGTGAGCTCCTGTTGCTCGGTCCCAGCTCCTGCCAACCTAGCAGTTCAAAAGCACGTCAAAGTGCAAGTAGATAAATAGGTACCGCTCCGGCGCAGTGGCGTAGCGTGGGTTGTCAGCACCCGGGGCAAGGCAAGTAATTTGCGCCCCCTAACCCGTGTATTTGCGCCCCCTAACCCGTGTATTTGTGCCCCCTAACCCTAACCCCCAGATGTTGCGCCCGGTGCGGCCGACCCCCCCTGCACCCCCCACGCTACGCCACTGCTCCGGCGGGAAGGTAAACGGCATTTCCGTGCGCTGCTCTGGTTCACCAGAAGCGGCTTAGTCATGCTGGCCACATGACCCAGAAGCTGTGCGCCGGCTCCCTTGGCCAATAAAGCGAGATGAGCGCCGCAACCCCAGAGTCGGCCACGACTGGACCCAACAGTCTGGGGTCCCTTTACCCTTTACCTTTATGTGTGCTATATATTTTGCTCTTTTAAGACTACTTCAGTAGAATGACCAGCCTGTGTGTGGGAAATGGCACCGGAAATCATAAGAATGAGAAGGTGTCTGGGAGCTCTATCTTATCTGAGATTGGCAAGGCGTAGGGCAGGGCACTAAGAAGACTAGAGCAGCCCTTGAGGTGAAGCTAGACGGTCGGCTTGGATCTCTCTGTCCTTGCTAGGGAAACAGGTCATCAGGCATCAGGAATAGCTTAGCACCAAGTTAGACATGATGCCAAACATGTCATTAGAAAGCTCCTCCATTAAAAAAAATACTAGGAGATTTTCCCCAGTGCTAATATCAGTGCAAGAATGTGGTGGCGGTGATATTTGTCATGCCTGCAGCTGGGGAGGGAAGGGTGTTTAAGCTTTACAACAGGTTGCTCGATTCGGGGATTTTACGCCTCCCCTTTATAAGAAAAACTTCCAAAACTGTCATAGAAATCCATGTGTGTGTTTTATATCCTCCTCTCCCCATGCACCCGGAAGCTGTACGCCGGCTCCCTCAGCCAGTAAAGCGAGATGAGCGCCGCAACCCCAGAGTCGGCCACGACTGGACCTCATGGTCAGGGGTCCCTTTACCTACCTTAGACTCTACCTGAAGCATTTGGTTTTAGAACAGTGACCCAACTGAGGGAAATTCCCCTGACAGCACCGGAAGAAGTGCTTCTGGCAGGAAGGAGAAAGCCTCTCTTCCATACAGAGATGCTGCAAAGAGGAAGAAGAGGAGGCTAGGTCACACACCCCTGCCACGAAAGGCTTGGATAGTGCATTAGCTTTTTACACATTCATAGAGAAGGAGGCACTTGGAAACTAAGAAGGAAACGGGGAAAGCTCTCAGGGCATCATGGACTCTAAATCTAAGTAAAGAAATAAGTAAAACCAAAATGGAAGCCCTAAAACTGTGGAGAAATGTGTTTTGACCATGGTGAGGAAAACATTAAGACCAAAAGGGCTGCTTATTGTATCTCTGGCAACGGCAGAGAGAATTCTGTGCTGCACAACCCCTGGCAGCACCTTCTGCTTCAGCTGGTTGCAGAGATTTCAGGGACTTCCCACCCAAATTCTGAATTGAAAGGGGCCAGTCAGGGCTGATCTAGGAGGCACTGATTTGCAGATGGACCTGGAGGAGCCTGTCTCCACACAGATCCGCCTCCAGGTCATATCTTACAGCTGCGATGCAAGTGGGCAGCGCAGTGGACAATGGTTGTCCCACCTGTGCGCCCTGTATGTCTTCGCATTCTCCGAAGTTATGTTGGCAGTGCTTGCACGACCTTGCTGTAGAATTATTTGGTCGTCAGGTCATCATATTCAGGGCCAGGGAGGTATTTTTCTGCAGAAGAATTAGGCCTGTATGGGGCTTTTGCCTACCTCATAGCAATTGTCACAACTTTTGGCAGAAAAGACATTGGGTTGGATCTTTAGTCAAAATTCAGGGTATCTCAGTAAAAAGATCCAGGAGGAAAGTTTTGTCCAAAGGCCCAGATGGGTTCTAACGGACCACAAAACTCCAACTTTTATGGTGGGATTGCCCCAATTTGAACTGCATCAGCAGGGAATACAGTGGTACCTCTGGATATGAACAGGATCCGTTCCGGAGCCCCGTTCGCATCCAGAAGCAAATGTCACTAGCAACGGCATGTCTGCGCATGCGCGTAACGTCATTTTGAGGGTCTGCGCATGCACAAGCGGTGAAACCCAGAAGTAACGCGCTCCATTACTTCCGGGTTGCCGCGGAGCACAACTCAAACGCGCTCAACCTGAAGCGCATTCAACCCGAGGTATGCCTGTACCTTTAAACCAGGATCAATGCTAATGGAGCAATCAGCCAGCAACCAAGCTAGGCTGATTTAGGATACATGCCTGATGCCTATGCCAAAGCCTACTTACATCTGAAATCAATAAAAGTTGTGGCCATTTCAATCCCAGATTGTTGTGCTGTCATTATTGCTACCTTCACGCCCCTGAAATCTGAGCCCAGCCCACAGAGCAACAGGGAACTTTGGTTCAATACACGTCAATGAGGAAATAAAACATGTCCTTTCTGTGCATTTTCAAAATAGCCCGATATAAAGGACAAGCTCCATTATGTGCTTAAAACAAACAAACCAAGAATTAGAAAGGTTGTTCTGAAACTGCATTCCAATGTAATCATTGGGGTGGGTGGGGTGATCATACATAATGCATTCTCCATCAGATTTTTGTTTGTCTTAATCAAGAAACATTAATACCTTGCATTCTTCCTGCATATTCTCAGTATTCTTTCTTGCTTTTAAAAGATTTCCTGATTGTGAGGATTTTAAGCATGTACAGGCAAACGCCCTTCTGCCTCTCACACTAAAAATGTGAAAAGTTAGGTTCTTCCTGCATATCTTTCCTCCTAGTCAAGGCAGGCAAAAGTCTGGATATTTATTTCAAAAGAAGGGTTTCGTTTCATAACTCTGTCATATTTTAAAGTATATGTATTTTTATTTCAGGTATAACTAATTATTAGATGACTGAGGCAGAAGGAGTAGAACTTTTGCAGAGCAATGAAGGTGGAGAGGATGAAACTCATTCCTGCAGGCATATAGCATAACTGCTGGGCCTTCCTTGCTAGCTTGCAAGTGGCAAAAGGGGTCATAGCTGTACAGGACAGGACACCGTTGCCAAATGCCTAAAGATTGGCAGCCCTTGAAAGAAGAGATTAGCAGTCCAACTAGAAAGATGGCCAGGGAAACAGTCACCTCAGGGTGTCTGTATTGGCTCAGTTCGAGACTTAAGTCCATTTCCACGAGAATTTTTCAGTTGAAATTCTGAAGAAACCTCATGAGGCTGGGAAAAGTTGCAACCCAATGTAAGGTGGTCCAACTATTGCCTCTGAGTCTGCTTTAAGCTTTTAAGCATCTGGCTGTTAACCAGAAGGTTGGTGGTTCGAGCCCACACAGGGGCAGCTGTGGATTCTTGCATTACGGGAAGTTGGAGTTCCTTCCAATTCTGCAATTCTATGAAACAAGCCAAAGGGTTTCCCAAAACCCTGAACACATTTAATTTATCATCCAATTTGTTTAGGCATTTTGTATTATGAAAGGTTATAAGTTACTCTCATCCAAGACACTTTCCAAGCCCATGTGAATTCCCATACTATATCTTTCATCTCAGCCATTGTAATTCATGGCATATAGATCTCTGCCGTCTAAGCACCTCGTGACCAGTCTCTGAACATCTCTGCAATCTGTTTCCCTGCGTTCAGTGAGTAAGTCCTTGCAAGAGCGTAAATGAGAGGGTTGGGGATTTAGTTCCTATGTTAAGGTGGGGAACAATTCTCACTGCTGGGAACTGCCCAGGTCTAACACTGTAACCAAAATCCCAAACGGAGCGAAGTGTGTGTAGCATTTAAATAATTTAATCTAGGTAACAGAGTCTTTGTGGGTGGCGCTGTGGGTTAAACCACAGAGCCTAGGGCTTGCCGATCGGAAGGTTGGCGGTTCGAATCCCCGTGACGGGGTGAGCTCCCGTTGTTCGGTCCCTGCTCCTGCCAACCTAGCATTTCAAAAGCACGTCAAAGTGCAAGTAGATAAATAGGTACCGCTCCAGCGGGAAGGTAAACAGCGTTTCCGTGCGCTGCTCTGGTTCGCCAGAAGCAGCTTAGTCATGCTGGCCACATGACCCGGAAGCTGTATGCCGGCTCCCTCGGCCAATAAATCGAGATGAGCGCCACAACCCCAGTCGGCCACGACTGGACCTAATGGTCAGGGGTCCCTTTACCTTACTAACAGAGTCTTCACATAAGATCTTCAAGGAACCAATGGATATGAGATCAGAACTTTTCCAGGTTTCTCTCTCTCGTTTTTTAGAAGATGCAGCAAAATGTCAGTAGTAGTATATTGGCTCTGCTTCCTCTCTTTCTCAGCTGCCCCTAACAGTACCCATTCCATTCACGCTGCAGCAGAGGAAGGGAGTTGGGCAACTCCACTGCCTCCACTCAAAGCCTTTTGACTCCTCCCTGAAGTGTTTCCATCTCAGCCAGTCCTTATAAGAACTTTGTGACTTTAAGAACACATCCCAAAGTTGACTTCTCCTATTCCATTGCCATCCCTTTTTCATTGTATCCGCATAAAACCCAATTGACGTTTGTTCTAATTCAGCCATAAACAGGAGGTTTTCCTGGGGAAGCAGCAGAATGCTTTTGAAGCCAAGATGCTAGGAAATAGACAAAGGGGTAGCGGAATTTTCTTCTCTGACAACAGTAGAGTAGTTGATGGAAGTGAGTTCTGGCAAGGGTACCCAGACTTGATTGATTTGGGACCAAGGCAAAATAGTTTGAAACACCTTAGGCTTCGTGGAGAATCTACCACTAATACCTGGCATGGTCCCTTGCCCAGCATCAAAGGTGATCAGGTCTACTTGGGAGAGAGAGGTTAAAATTTCTTCTTTCTAGCATGTTTTGCAACAGATTATCGCTGTGCCAAAAAAAATTGTCGCACATTATGGGCTATTATAGCAGGTTATCTATGACTTAGGGGTCAGCCATACTTTTGCCCCATGCTTTCTAGACACAGGTCCACACTTTAAAGCGCAGTTCTGATTTCCCATGGGTTAGAATTTGCTCCAGTTTAGTGGTAAAGAGCAGGTTTTTGTGGGGAAAGCTCCAGCCGCCCCCCCCCCCCCGAAAAAAAGCACTCGGACACAGTGCTTTAAAGCGCAGGCCTGTGCTTAGAAATGTGGCACGAAAGGAAGTCCGGAGGGAGCCCTTGCCTATGCAGAACGTAGGGCCAGCTAGAGCATTTATTATATGAAGTGGCGTGAATTTCTTTCCATTGTGCTAAGACTCAATTATTTTAAACTACTTTCTTTCAGACAAACCATACATGTTGGCTGCTCCTCATCAAGCTCACTATCGCTTTCATCATTTTGTCATGTTCAGTTTTTTTTTCTTTTCTTTTCCGTAAAATTGCTTTGGAGAGAAAATGAACAGCTCTCTGAAGAAAACCAACACAAAATAACACCATCCCCTCTGATAGTGCTCGCTGTAGATCACTGTTGTCAAAGAAACTGTCTTTCAAGTTAAATCAACACTTCCGACTGCTGAGTTCATCAGTTGTGCATTCTTGCAGGCTTCTTATACAATCTTTCCTCAGCAGGCAAATATATATTGGCTTGGCACTGAGATCTCCATTTTCCTTACTAAGAACTCTTTAGAATACATATATATACATAGGCGTACTCTGGTCCATGAGGTCATGAAGAGTCGGACACGACTAAACAAAACTAATATATAGAGTCACGGCAGAAGAGAGCTTTTGCCCTCCTCCATCCTTTTAAAAATGTTTTATTTTTCCATTTCCACACCCCCCTCCAGGGCTAGTAGAGTTTTATTCCGTGGCTTGAGGGCATGTTGGGTGACTGGAAAGGCGATGGATCATGTTCATGGCTCTGCTCAGGTCAGATCTCTGATGGTTGTGGGGCCAGGACTGCAGAGGTTGCCGCAGCAATGGGGAGGGAGAATCTGGCCCCGGTTCTCCCTCTCTGCCCTCCCAAAGGGAGAGCCAGTTTTTACTTTGGCTCCCAGGATACCCTCCATGGGGCCATAGGACTGCAGGGCTAGTCACTTGGTTCACAACAGCACAATGTGGCAATACCTTCTCTGCCATAATTTGAAAGATGGTGAGCACGAGACCTTCACCTCCTTGTCATTTTGTCTCCATTTCATTCAAGCCAAATAATGCCAAAGCTCCATGCAATGGGGTCCTTAACTCCTCGGATTGTGTTTGCTGCATTCTCATGTTGTTGTTGTTTAGTCGTGTCCGCCTCTTGGTGACCCCCTGGACCAGAGCACGCCAGGCACTCCTCTCTTCCACTGCCTCTTGCAGTTTGGTCAAGTTAGTAGCTTCGAGAACACTGTCCAACCATCTCGTCCTCCGTCGTCCCCTTCTCCTTGTGCCCTCCATCTTTCCCAACATCAGGGTCTTTTCCAGGGAGTCTTCTCATGAGGTGGCCAGAGTCTTGGAGCCTCAGCTTCACGATCTGTCCTCCAGTGAGCACTCAGGGCTGATTTCCTTCAGAATGGATACGTTTGATCTTCTTGCAGTCCATGGGACTCTCAAGAGTCTCCTCCAACACCATAATTCAAAAGCATCAATTCTTCGGCGATCAGCCTTCTTTATGGTCCAGCTCTCACTTCCATACATCACTACTGGTGCACTACTGGTGCATACATCAGTTAAATACTTATGTATACAGTTTGTGTTGTAATGCGGTTCAATGACAAACACATAATGCACACATTATGCATATGACTTTGGTACACTTGATATTTGAAGAACTGAGCCATCAAACATATAGATATTTGAGATTCAATATAGCTGGTATTTAACATATGTTCCATTAAATGTAGCCTTCAAAAGTACGACTTGAATGAAGCTTTCAACTAGCTTCTATTCCCATTACCTGCCTTTGATGAAGCGATATTTGTGACGAACAAGTGGCTGAGAGTCTTCACCCCTCCAGCATGAGCAGTTGTCTTATGTTTCTGGCAGAGATATCCTTTTGAGCGCTGTCTCCATGGGTACGTCTTATAACAATCACTGCTAAAGAGGTGCACAAATTCAGTACTTGCCAGTGTCTTTAGTTGTTTTGGCAACCCTATCCTGTCAGATAAAAGCAGCTGCCCTGGGAACTTGTTTGAAAAAGCAAGGTAAATATGTCTGCAAAAATAAATAACTTACCGGTGATTCTTCCCCTTACTCGCAAGTTCCAGCACTCTGGGCATTTAAACATTTGTAGAGATCAGTTTCATCCCCTCCATCTTCATTGCACTGCAAAAATTCTACTCCTTTTGCCTCAGGCAAGCCTCTTCTATCTTTTCTTTTTTTGATACCTGAAATATATTAAAAAGCAACATGATTCTGTATGCGTGTGTGTGTCCATTATGTTTTCTACATGTGAGAACTAGTCTTAAAAACTAAGATAGAAGGATTTGAGGCTATATTAATGGCTTGTATCCTAATGAGCAGAAGTGTCAGCATGGGGAGTTTTCCATTCATTGTGATACCTGGTTATGATACCCCCACCCCTGCTTTACTTTAAAAAGAGCCTCCCTGGAGGGTTGGGAGATGGGGAGGGGAGGAGCAGCAGCTGGAGCAAGAGGAGATTGCCCAAATCAGGCAGTGGCACATCTTCAAGAAGCAGCTGGTGGGGGGATGCAGGAGGTTGAAGGTCTCCTTGCACAAGTCTCCTACACCTTCGCTATTTAGGATCTAAGCCAAGACGTACATTGGAAACACATGTCACTAGTGATGCTGAGTGGCCAGAAATCCAGACTTGTCTTCCTAAGGTTTTTCAAACCAACTCCATCCACCTGAAAGACTCTGCAGAGTTTATCTCTGGACATAGAAGTGTTCACAAGATGGCACCCAGCTGCTATACCACATGCAGTACAGAGATCTTATTTTCTGGGGCAGTTTAACATATATCAGTAATAAGTAACTTCATTCATACCTGCCTTTTAGAATAGCTTTCCCAAGCAGGAGGGCAGCTACTCCTTTTCTGGAACAATAGCAAGCCTCGTGGTGGAGCAGGCCCTCTCTCTCAGTTGTCCTTTTCACTCACGTCAGGACTGCTATATGAAAATAAAACCCTGCAGGTGCTATTCCACATGGGAAACCGTTTTGGAATAATCCAGCCACGTCGTATAGATAGAATTGCTTGTGACAGCATTGTGGCCTTCAAGTTGTTGTTGAATTCTCAATCCCATCAGCCCCAACCATGTTCAAGGATGGTGGGAGTTTTCCAGTTGTGCTCTCTGGCATATGTATTTAGGGATCAAGGCAGTACCAGAAGCAGACATTGCTGTGCACCTGCCAAAGCTGGGTGTCCACTGTCCACCCTTAGTGCCTCCAGGGCCAGGTGATTTCTCTCCTTCTTGGGATGCGTGCCCCATCTAAGTGTGGGGCACAGAGTGTGGGGACAGAGCAGCATTCTCACCGCATCTTGCACTGCACGTCACAGCAGTTGTAGAGATTGGACCCAGAATGGGCAGAAGGGATGTCGGTGAGCATAGGTGCCGGTTCCCTGGATGCCCGAGCCCCCACAAAATTCCCCATCAAGGGGCCAGGCATCCACAAATTTGGGCAGCAGGGCCAGGCATGCTGCATGGCATTCATGGCCCCGGGCACCCACAATCGCGGGGCCAAGATGGCCCTCCTGTTGGTGAGGAGGAGATAGGCTTACTCGCAGGGCGCGCCATCTTACCCTAGGGCCTTCCCAGACCTGGAACCCGCACTGACAGATGCCAACGCAATTAAACTTGGGCCTAAGTTTCAATCACCCTGCTCCATCAAAACTAGAAAATCTCCCTAATATGTTTGCCTTCCACATACATGAAGATGTTAACATGGTGAGTCCTTATGGGCTTTTTTATCTGTCCCGCTTAGTGGTTCTCTAAGCAGCTGCACCGATTTCAACCACACCAGCATAATAATTAGAAGCTGACTGTTTCTGGCACAAATGAGAAGCAGCAGCTTTGCACAAGGAAATTCCCATGTGGATTTGGTACCGCTCAGTCCGCTTCCAGGCAAGTACTGCGTTGCAAGCTGAACTTGTGAAATGGGCCTTAGAAGTTGCTGTTCTGGAAGGAAGGGCATTTCCTATCTGAATTAAGCAGCTGAAGGCAGAATCATACTCTAGCCTCACCCTTATTCCCTTAGAAGTGCAGCATTCAGAAAGCCATGGGACTCTTAATGGTTCTGGCCTGGGCTGAAGCACACTGAATATGGATTTGGTTGGGTAAGTAGAGTAGAGGTCTAAGAGTGCGGAGTCCCCAAGGAAAAACGTTGGCGATAAAATTATCTTGAAGCTTGAACATTTCTGAAGGGTCCATTTTGTATTCATCAAAAATATTCATATTCACATACTAACTGTAGTTTTCACAGAAAATTCCCCACCAGCTCTAGGGGTGTTCTGCTTGCAGTGGGCTCTGTACTGGGGCCTAAAAAAGCTTGAGAGCTCTTTTGAAAAGTTCCTCACAATGCTAGTGTTCATTATAAGAGTTCTTTGAATGCTGTGAATGAAAAGAAAAAGTTTACAGGAGTAATGCAGTGCTCACATAGACAATTAGGCAAGCATTTTAGCATGCAAGCAAGCCACAGGTGCCATAATAGACAGTAAGTGAAAGCGCTTGTTTGAAAACTCAGGAAATAGCCTTGGATATTTACTGGCATAACTAGTGCATGGTGATTTTCAGATTTGCTTTTGCTTTTGAAATCTTGAGGACGGGGTTTATAAAACCAAAACATCTACCACTGTAAATAAAACATGTTGTGACTAATACGTCAAGCAGGTATATCTAATCCATGCAATGTAACGTCATTTGCTTCAAAAGTTGAAATGCTTTCTGTTAACACTTTTTCTGCATATCATCAATTTGCTTTTGAACCATATTCCTCCTATTGTCGCTGTAAGCTTACTTGTTGTTTTTTCTTTCCTTTTCTTCATGCTGTCGTTTAGAGCCCTACAGAGAGACAAGTATGGGAGTAAAGCTAAACATTGCATATCAAATGTAATTTTTTTTAGTTCACTTTTTAATGCATCATATATCAATGATGTAGATATTTAAAACAGTTCATCTCTCACAATGCAGAAATCAAGAATAATAAGCCATATTCTATAAATATTGATAGAAATTAGATGCTTCTGTTGTGTCTATTTTTTCATTTTGTCTTTCATCCAGTGTGTTTAAGTTTTGTGTAGTTGTGTGTGAGAATGAAATTTCTTTTACGTTAAAAACACTTTTTGTCTGCAAAGTCATACTGTTTTTCTCATGTTGCTGTGGCATCTTTAATGAGAGCTGAACATTTTCAATGCAAAGCAATTGAAAATTGATTTATTTTCCTTTAAAAAGCAATATTGCAGCTAATAATTCTTTCTTCTTAGCAGAAGAAAGAAGGAACAATGTCTTAATGCAGAGCTGTGACCACTCTCGAGATTTTGCACCCACCTCTTGTTTTGCCCCTCAGATACTGTCGGTGATGGATAGAGATTTATACTGTGAAAATAAATGGCTCCATTCTTCATCTGTGATGGTTGTTCTATTTTTACCCATGAGTTGTTCTTTTCTCCCTGTCTGAAACACAGATTTGATGTGCATCTGGTAAATACCTAAGTATCAAAATAAAAATGACCTTTTGGAGAAATTTCAATTCAGAGAAATGCCAAACTGCAATCCTAAGCACACATCCTGGCAGTTCTGCCTCACAGATGCAGACTGAATTCAGTATTTTCAGAAGGTACACTAACAGTGTATAAAAAGGTTTTTCTTGCTGATATGAATGGCCAATAAATTGTCAACAAATTGCTTTTCTAATCCGGCAATGTTGGTTCAGCCTTGTCTGCTGTCCCTGGCAGAAGCAGCTGAACTAACAGGAAGAGCAATGTGGAAGCATTAATCCTGTCTCATGTTTTGTGTGTGTCAAAAGGATTACAATATTAATTAAGGAAGCCCAGGTGGATCGCCAGCATCTGATGTCTGACTTATTGTCTCCCCTAGAGCATCTCACCCATATGGCTCCCGTGCAATTGCTCTTTCGACACTTCCGACCCGACTGTCTCTTAAGTTGCGCAGGCTGCCTCAGTCTAATGCCTTGAACAAGACCAATTGAAGTTTACAAAGCAGGGGGCTAGGTTTTTTTTTTTAGCTTCAAATAACTCTTCCTCGTGCTTAATGTTAACAGAGGAAAAGAAGGCAGGGAGGACCTTGCATGTGCAGAGTTTTAGGGTGTGGTGTAAGTCCTGATTGCAGGATGTTACATCCTTAAGGAGGAAGCTTTTGTAGGCTATTTACCGTATTTTTCGCTCTATAAGACACACCAGACCATAAAACACACCTCGTTTTTGGAGGAGGAAAACAAGAGAAAAAATATTCTGAATCTCAGACACCAGAACAACAAGAGGGATCTGCGCAGCAGATGAATTTTAACAGGGAGAAATGTAAAGTATTGCACTTGGGCAAAAAAAAAGAGAGGCACAAATACAAGATGGGTGACACCTGGCTTGAGAGCAGTACATGTGAAAAGGATCTAGGAGTCTTGGTTGACCACAAACTTGACATGAGCCAACAGTGTGACGCGGCAGCTAAAAAAGCCAATGCAATTCTGGGCTGCATCAATAGGAGTATAGCATCTAGATCAAGGGAAGTAATAGTGCCACTGTCTTCTGCTCTGGTCAGACCTCACCTGGAGTACTGTGTCCAGTTCTGGGCACCACAGTTCAAGAAGGACACTGACAAACTGGAACGTGTCCAGAGGAGGGCAACCAAAATGGTCAAAGGCCTGGAAACGATGCCTTATGAGGAACGGCTAAGGGAGCTGGGCATGTTTAGCCTGGAGAAGAGGAGGTTAAGGGGTGATATGATAGCCATGTTCAAATATATAAAAGGATGTCACATAGAGGAGGGAGAAAGGTGGTTTTCTGCTGCTCCAGGGAAGCGGACACGGAGCAATGGATCCAAACGACAAGAAAGAAGATTCCACCTAAACATTAGGAAGAACTTCCTGACAGGAAGAGCTGTTCGACAGTGGAATTTGCTGCCAAGGAGTGTGGTGGAGTCTCCTTCTTTGGAGGTCTTTAAGCAGAGGCTTGACAGCCATATGTCAGGAGTGCTCTGATGGTGTTTCCTGCTTGGCAAGGGGGTTGGACTCAATGGCCCTTGTGGTCTCTTCCAACTCTATGATTCTATGAAAGCAGTGATCCCTCTTGCTGTTCTGGCTTCTGGTATAGCTGGGCAGCAGGCATTCACTCCATAAGATGCACACACATTTCCCTTACTTTTTAGGAGGTAAAAAGTGAGTCTTATAGAGCAAAAAATACGGTAGCTTACTTTGTGCTCAGTTGAAAAGTCCCAGGTTGCAGCAGAACATGCTGGAGCAAGGAAGCAACAGCCCATCTCCCTTTGAAAAAATATGAACTATACCCATCTCTCCCAAGCACTAATTGGAACCCATAGGTAAGACAAAAGAGAAGGGGGAATGGTAGCCTCTTTATTGCCAAAGCTGGGTGGAAGAAATTCCTTCTTTCCCCTGGGGCCTCTTGCCACATTGGCAGCCATTTGCTGCAGCATGAAATTGTAAGCAGAAAGCTGCCATTGGCATGTTCCTTAAGAGCATTTTCCACACATGAGGCTTAAAGCAGTTATTGCAACCCAGTCCGGTTTGTAAAACACTTTGAAGGCTCATTCGCCCTGCTCTCCTCCAGTTGTTCTTTTGCCTTAACGCCCACCTGAACAGCAATGCTTAAAGGCAGATTGACAAAGGAAAATGCTCTGATTCCCTGAGCTCCTACAACTTCGCACCAGGAGGACAGTTTGAGACAGCTCCCTGGTTGTCTGTAGAAGAACTTCCCTCAAACTATTTCAGTACTCAGAGGGAAATCAGGCCCAGTTTTTCATTACAGTCCAAGTATGAAAAAATGTATAATTGTACCAATACATGATATGTATTAGAAATTTGTACAACTAACCTTACCAAGAAAGGTTTCTTATTCTTCGGCAGTGGGTATGTCTAAGTTATTGCATGTAGATTCTGATGAAGCCTTGCAACATCTTTATTATACAGACCTACCAGTAGTGAGACAAGCACCCAAAAGAATACATTAAATGCAAAACCCAACAGAAGTCAGCATTAAATCTTCCAAAACAAGATATTAAACCATCACAGTTTTATTGTGTTGCTTCAAGAAGTTGCAGCAAAAATAAAATGACACATTCACAAATGCAGCTATTAAACACAATTCTATACATAGCAGTCGCAGCCAGTCTAAAGTGACTAACGGGGCTGGTCCTGTCCTGTTTGTTACGACATAAGACTTGCTGAATCCATGTGACTTTATCTCAGGTAAGTAATTATAGGATTGTAGCCTTAAGATGTATGCATAGGAAGTCTTTTAGGGTCAGGCCCTTTCAAGGCAGCTTTCAATATATCATTCACAACTGATTATGAAGTTTGGCTATGCAAGCTCATTAATTCCAGGCCATTTTAAGAATTAATATTATAAAGTGCATGCTGAATCTTTTTTAAAAAAAAACCAGCACCTTGCATAACAAATGTTCAGTTTCTTTCCATTTATTTATATGCCACTTTTCCATAGTGGATTATGCCCAGAGCAGTTTATAATAAACGTAAAAATGCAGCACCACAAAACTGAAAAAGAATTCATTACAAAATATATCAAATTCAACAAGCTGTTTTCAGTATTACAATGAAATGATAGTTGCAGTTAATATCTATCGAACAGAAACGTCAAGATTAGAATTAACAGGGAGTGGGATAGCAAGGTCTACTAATGCCAGCCTTGTTGCATTACAAGAGGCCCCAAGAGGCCGGTTTTTGCAATCTTGAGATGTCAGGGACTTGTTCATCTGCATGCAGCAGAATCCCAGGCACAGTTATTTAAAAAGAAAAATAAAGAAATCTCACTGAGTTTGATGGGACCTGCTTTCTTCTACCTGCACCAAGGATCAGTGGCGTAGCGTGGGTTGTCAGCACCCGGGGCAAGGCAAGTAATTTGCGCCCCCTAACCCGTGGATTTGCGCCTCCTAACCTGTGGATTTGCGCCCCCTAACCCTAACCCCCAGATGTTGCGCCCGGTGCGGCCGGGCCCCCCTGCACCCCCCACGCTACGCCACTGCCAAGGATTGCAACCACACAGCTCCATCCTGGGCCTGTTTGCTTGGAAATAGCTCCCACTTTCTAACTGGCTACAGTCCTAGACACACTTGCAAAAATGACTCATTGAAAACAGTGGGGCTTACTTCTGAATAAACAGGCAACTGTGTGACACATCATTATGATGATGATTGCTATGTATCTGATTTGTGGCAATAGTTGCTGCTGGGAAGGATTTTAAAAAACAATAGCAATACTACTTTTTAGGGCCAAAGTAGCTGAAATGCCAAGAGATTCATGACCAGATCTCTCACAGGTATTGTATTTTAAGCCTGGGGAGGTGGCCAAGGGAGCAGGCTTCTTTAAGCCTTACTCTGGGCTGTGTTCTCAAATTCATTCCCCTCCCCTTGATTTATTGCCCTCCAGGGAAAACTACCGTATTTTTTGCTCTATAAGACTCACTTTTTCCCTCCTGAAAAGGGGAGATGTGTGTGCGTCTTATGGAGCGAATGCAGGCTGCACAGCTATCCCAGAAGCCAGAACAGAAGGGATTCCTGCTTTCACTGCGCAGTGATCCCTCTTGCTGTTCTGGCTTCTGGGATTCAGAATATTTTTTTCTTGTTTTCCTCCTCCAAAAACTAGGTGTGTCTTGTGGTCTGGTGCATCTTATAGAGCGATGAATACGGTATATAGGTCAACTAGCAGCTCTGTGAGTGGTTTAACACAGGAAATGTGTGTGGAAGAAATGGTTTAAAATCACTCCCCAAGACTGATCCTCCCATCTGCATGTGGCTGCTTTGGGGAGAAAGGGTTGGGTATAATTTCAGGAAATAAATTAAAAGCAGTAAGAGATCTTATCAGGTTCCTTGGTGCCTTGTCAACCTTCACTCTTAAAGCAATACAATAAACTTGTGATGCAGTTGTATATCCTAATTCTTCTTTGATTTAACTCAAACAGCAATAACAAGCAATTAGATAGCAGTCATCTTGCAACACATTAGTTCTGCCACAGCTTGCAGATATTTTTCAGGGGTATAAAAGTTTCCATTCAAAATAATTTATTATATGCAGAAACAAACAAACTAGAGACAAAGTTAAATTGGTAATGGATAGAAACCTAGGAAGCTGGAATACCAAGTCAGGTCATTGGTCTGTCTGCAATACAACCTACACTGACTGACAGCAGCTCTGCAGAATTTCAGACTGGGGTTTGTCCCAGCTGTATCTGGAGGGGCTGAGAGCTTCACCGGGAAAGCAGATGCTCCAGCACTGAGCTGCGACCATTCCCCACCTGGGCAACCCAGTTAACCCCAGTAGCATGAGAAACTGAATTTTATCCTGGTGATTTGTATTTTATGTTTACACCCTCCCTCCAAAAAGCACTTTCTCAGGCTCTACATTTCCGTACTAAATCAATCATTTTCTCAAAAGTAATTTTGCGTCAAGCAAGGCGATGCCACACCTGACTTAATCCAAACTGTTTTCCTTGCCCCCAGACCCAACAATTTATGTATTCCTTTTTCCTTTCCTTTTCCTCTTTCTTTCTCTCTCTCCCTCTCTCTCTTTTTTGCACGGTTATTGTATGATGTAGCGAAATAGTATAGCATTGCTCCTTAGGTGGCTAGACATTTAGAGCAAGACCCCCATGCATATATACCTTTTGGTACAAGTCAACCTTTCTTGTGTGATATTTTTCAGAGGGGCTTCTGAACAATGCCAGGGATACAAGTGTCATGGATACTCTACCACTGAATGGTAACCACGGCAATAGCTACAGCATTGCCAGCAGCGAGTACCTGAGCAACTGTGTGCAAATAATTGACCGTAGCTATAACCACAGTGAGACTGCCTTAGAGAAGAAGATCCTGAAAGAACTCACTTCCAATTATATACCTTCCTACCTGAACAACCATGAGTGCTCTAACGAACAGAACAGGAATCTGGTGAACAAATTCGTCAACAACCTAGGCAGCGGGAGTGAGGACGATGCCATCGTTCTCGACGACGCCACCTCCTTCAACCAAGAAGAGGCCCTGGGCTTGGAACTCATCCACGAGGAATCGGACGCGCCACTGCTACCCCCGAGGGTTTACTCTGCAGAGAACCACCAGCCTCACCATTACAGCCGGCGACGGATTCCGCAAGACAACAGCGAGAGTTTTTTCCCTTTGCTAACCAATGAGCACACAGAAGATCTCCAGTCCCCCAAAAGGGACTCTCTTTATACTAGTATGCCTGCTCTGGCCGGCATGCCCGCCGCGGAAAGCGTCACCACCAGCACTCAGACCGACCCCCCGCCAGCCAAAAGTGGTGATGCTGACGACGTGTACTACAAGAGCATGCCAAACCTGGGCTCCAGAAACCATGTCCAGCAGCTACACACTTATTACCAGTTGGGGCGAGGCAGCAGTGATGGATTTATAGTCCCACCAAACAAGGATGGGACCCCATCAGAAGAAACCTCCAAAGGACCGGCGCACTTGGTCACTAGTCTATAGAACATTAAGCAGACATTTTAACAAAACAGATGCCCCCCCTCCTGCCCCCGTCCCACACCTGGATTACTGTTTGGAGTTAAATCAAAGCGGTGGTAATATTGTGTGTCCTCCTACTTCATGCTGTTCTAAAGAACAAACAATTCTCATACCTTTTTAATGGAATTTGTAGGCCCACCCAGGAAGAATGCTAACTGCTGTGATTCTCGCACCCCTGCCCCCCCCAGCCCGGCCCCTGTTGCCCCACCCAAGAAAGACTTCAGTATGCTAATTAAAGGGATGCACCAGAAAATGGTCCACTGTGTGGCCTTCTCAAATTATACTGTGTTTGTTTAAGCATCTTTGGGTGCTCTCTTTATCTATCACCAAGGACCTGATTTACAAAAGGCCATTTGAAACAACTCTCAACGATGCATCTAGATTGGAGTGCTGCACAAAACAGAAGCAAAAATAGCAAAACTGTTTATTCTGAATCTGTATCACATAATAGTTTTTTGGTCTCTCACCACTTGATTTAACCGCAGCTCACTTAGCTGTGGAGCAAACAAAACCTAATGAAATAGAAAGGGAGTCTGTAATTGTATGCTACACGGCATATTTTTATGTTTTGCTGTATTAACTGATGATAATTCTAATGGCAGAGAAAAAAAAATGGAACAATTCCTATGTAATGTACAGATACTAGCATTGCACATATAGTCTGCTTTTTGTTCCGCCAGAACTTGCGTCCCTGTTAATGTAGTGGAAAAAACAAAACAAAACTTTTTTCTGTTGTGCTGGTCTTGCAAGTTTGTCTACCAGTAGGAGCAAGATTTTTCATATATCCTTTTTTGGCCATTTTTCCATTAAAAAGAATTCACTGGGTAAAATAAAGTAATTCACTTTATAAAGATCTTTTTATCTCTCAGTTCAGTCACACCCACACTTCAGTAGTCTGAGATATATGAATATATATATAAAAATATTATATATATTTTTCCGACACGCTTTATTTCATTATTCAGTCTATAAATTTGCCAACAAGACCTTTTTCAAATTGGAAAACTGGACGAACCTTTATGTTTACAGTGCACAATCGATTGAGATGCTGCATTTGTGGCAACAGACCTTCAGAGGGTATCTTCCTAGGAGTCTGGATATTATTAGAGAAATAATGGGGCTTCTGCAGGCGACCACAATGCCTCTGCGGGAGTCAAAGTCTAGGCCCCAAACTAGGAACTTGTACTGCAGTGGTGAAAAGCAAAAAAAAGACTGATTCATAGCAAATATTTAAAAAAAGAAAATATAAAACCCTATTTTTAAGTGGTTTTAAATAAAAACCCTCCCTAACAGGAAATGTATTTATTTGACAAGATTTAAAGTAATGTAGGCCTTCCCAGGGGGTAAATTAGCAGCACAGATTCTACTTTTTTTTATTTATGATGCATTTTGTATGGTCGCCAAGGTGAATGACCTCATTACTAATATTTGTTGTAATAGTGAAATTTGTTTGCCAACCAATAAACAACTGATTACGATTTAGAAGGCACTGTATATATGTCCTGTACAATCAGTCTCTCCTAATTTATCTCCCTCTTTCCATCTTCAGCAAAAGGAGTTCAGCTCTTTTGGAGCTGAAGGTAGCTATGCAAATAAAAGGATTATTCAGCACAGAATTATGCAGAGAGGATCTGGGGGGAAATTAAGCCAAAATACTAGAACGATGAGGCAGGCGTGCGAAGTATCTTGTTTTATACTGGAGGCTTCTGTTATTGTTTGCTTTTGCAGTAGCATTTCAAATGAGGAGGACTTCAGACTATATTTTTCACCATACTTTTTTATACATGGTCCATCCTGTATGTAGCTTTTGATGATCTCCATAACGATGTGGGCCAAACTAGACGCGGCATTAATTTCATAAATGCAATTAACATGCATTTAATTACCTATATGTATGTAAACAGCATCCAAGGGCGATTCTAAGCAACCTCAGGAGTGTGTATTGTGGGAGAAATTAACTGAGTGGGTTCACATTACCTTGAATTTATTTTCCCACAGCAGTTTCTTAGCTGTTCACATGAGCCTGGCTTTATTTCGTTTCTGTTGGTGTTCACACCAGGGAATGTGGACTGGGGGGGGGGGGGGGAGTGTCTTTATCCTGGGCAAAAGTGTTGGCACCTTGGCTAGAGACCACTTGGGGTGAAGCTGGTTTGAGAAACGGCACATCAAACAGTAGTAGCTTGTAACAAAGAACACACATGCAGAACCGTCCTGTGAACATGGGTTAAAAGCCCAGCAACAGAAACTCAGTGAGTTTACAGTGGGAACACAGCCTGCCTGTTTATGCCAGGAGCCCAAGAAAAAATTCTCCTCTCTGAAACAGCTGTTTGCATTTCCAGGGGAGCTCCCAGTGGCTCCCGTCAAAATGCAGGCAGACAGACACATCAGAGAGGAAATTTCTGTCAGGATGGTGAGACGAGAAAAATAGAGTTAAACTCCCCCTTCCCCACCCATGGTTGCTGAGGCTCCCCCTTGGCTGTTCTATGTACAGCAAAAAGTGCACATTGATTGCATTCATGACACTTCTAGCTTGATCCTGTTTTGTGTCCAAGACTAAAGGAAAGCCCTGCGAAGCCTCTCCAAGATCCTTTGTGTTTTTATGTTTTAGTGCTTGGCATTTGTTAATTGTGTTATCTGGAAAGGAGGCATTAGTCTCAATTGCTTGAGCGCCGGGAAAAGGCCCTCTACATTTCAGGAGGAGATGAAATAGCAGTGCTGAGTTGTATCCTCTGGAGAGATGCTGACGGAACCCCTCTGGCATTCCACGCCCCAACCTAAGTGCTCTTTTGTTGATACTTGCTTGCAGGATTTTGCAAAATAAATAAAAAAAATCCACCCAGTTGTACTTGAAGTTTATTTCTTGAGAGAGAGGAATTAAATCGCTGTTCCAGTGGGTTAAGTAGGAGAACGTCTAGAATAAATCAGCAAACTGAAACAAGACCGAGTGGTTTAGGAGATGATTTCTGGTTAATATAAAAGGCCACCTTTTGTGACAACAGTGTGTGCAAATGCTTCTAGGAATGTCTCAGAATTCAGTGAACAATTAAAGTGAACTCTCATGAGAACAGAAAAGACGCTCATGTTTTTCCATATCCATTTCTTTAGCCCTGTGCAGATGATGGCCATCATGGCAGGAAGAGGAGTGGGGCTGCGCTTGTGGGCCCCATCTCCCAACCTCGCGTGGTACAAAGAAACCCACCAGAACCTGGAGAGTTGGGGGGCATAGCCACCTGCACCTCCTACTCTCTAGCCCCTGCCTCCTTGGTTGTCGTCATTTGCACAGGGCTATTATTTTACTGCTGTTTTGTTATCTCAGTGTGTCAAGAGAGGAGGGGCCCAAACTACAGGGAGATGTCCCTGCATGTTGCCTCCTTGGGTGTCCAAGAGGCCTTTCTCCAGGTTTCCTGGCAAACAGGAGCCCTTCATGCGTTCCCTTTGCTCTAGCATGGAAAGTCCCTACGCACACACAACTGCTGTACACTTTTTGGGACCTGTTTTAGGCATTTAGCAGAAGGTGTGTAAGTCAGGGCTGGAGCCTCCCCACCTGGCCGGATTAAGACCTTTAGAGGTCCTAAGCACTTAAAAGATTTTCGTGCCTAGGGGAACACTAATATAATCTAATTCAATAATACCTAATTCAAAATATAAACAATAATAAAACTGTAAAATTTTATTTTTCGAAATGCAACAAAACCTACGGTAAGAGGGGAAATGATGTTTATTTTTGTATACTTCCACATTATTTACATTTGGGGAAAATCTCCCACTTTTTCTAATTGCAAAGCCTTTGATCAGATCATTCAAACTATTCTTACATAACACATCTGCTTCTACACTGAGCAGAGATAAGGCATCCAGCCTGACTTGATGCACAGGTGTTCTGTTAGGATTTTTAATATACTTCAACTGAGAAAATGAATGCTCAGCTGAGCAATTTGTGACCATTAAAGATGCGGCAATGGAGAATTCCCCCACCCCCTCCCTTGATGCCCTAAGCACATGCGCTTTTTTTTTGCTTAACAGTTAATCCAGCCCCGTACCCACACACCACACGTTCAGGGGGAGTGCATGAAAAGGCTATGATCCACTGACTGCTACTGTGTTCCTGTAACAAGAAGGTTCTGCCTACATAGTTACCGTATTTTTCGCTCTATAAGACGCACCAGACCACAAGACGCACCTAGTTTTTGGAGGAGGAAAACAAGAAAAAAAGTATTCTGAATCTCAGAAGCCAGAACAGCAAGAGGGACTGCTGCGCAGTGAAAGCAGCAATCCCTCTTGCTGTTCTGGCTTCTGGGATAGCTGCGCAGCCTGCATTCGCTCCATAAGACGCACACACATTTCCCCTTACTTTTTAGGAGGGGAAAAGTGAGTCTTATAGAGCAAAAAATACGGTATTTCAGATAAGGAAGCTCCAGTTGCCAACTTCAAATGTGGCTTAGTGCAGAGTGGCAGAGAGGGACGCTGCTTCTTTCAGAGCCTCAAGATACTTCTGCATATTATGCCAAACCAGGCTTCCTCAACCTCAGCCCTCCAGATGTTTTTGGCCTACAACTCCCATGATCCCTAGCTAGCAGGACCAGTAGTCAGGGATGATGGGAATTGTAGTCTCAAAACATCTGGAGCGCCGAGGTTGAGGAAGCCTGTGCTAAACCCTAGGACTCCTAGCAGGATCCAAGCCCCCTTGATTCTTCAGTGGTGTCTGTTTATTATCTCCCAAGCCATAAAGACAAACAGCCTTTGCTTGAGGACTAAAATCTTGATATTTTAAATTCTGTTTTAAAATGGTTGTTTTAAACTGCTGTGAAATTCTTTGCAGATTCATAAAATAGACACCCACTCACCCACAACACACCCACACTGCTTTATGATACTTGCTAGCCAGATGTTTGAAGCATGAATTAAGGACACAGAACTCGCTGGAAACTTGGCTATCTGATAGTAAGTTCTTGGTGCAACAAAATGCACTACACTGCAGGGTTTGTCGGAAGCCACTGCCTCCCTGCAACTGTCCCTTCCAACTTGCAATTTTTATTTTACTATTCATTTTCTTCCATTTATATCCTGCCTACCTTCCTTCATGGCACGGGTTAAACCACAGAGCCTAGGACTTGCCGATCAGAAGGTCGGCGGTTCGAATCCCCACAACAGGGTGAGCTCCCGTTGCTCGGTCCCTGCTCCTGCCAACCTAGCAGTTCGAAAGCACGTCAAAGTGCAAGTAGATAAATAGGTACCACTCCGGCGGGAAGGTAAACAGCATTTCCGTGTGCTGCTCTGGTTCGCCAGAAGCAGCTTAGTCATGCTGGCCACATGACCCGGAAGCTGCACCCCGGCTCCCTCGGCCAATAAAGCGAGATGAGCACTGCAACCCCAGAGTCGGCCATGACTGGACCTAATGGTGAGGGGTCCCTTTACCTTTACCTTCCTTCATGGAGCACAAGGGGCATTGCATGTGGTTGCTGGGCACTGACCAGACCTAGACATGCTTAGCTTGAGAATGTTGGTGGTCTCACCATGGAAGAATTTAAAAAACTCCATCCCCAGAGCCAGTTTACAAGTAATTTACATACCCAGACAATAAGATGGTTCTATCTATGCTCCTTTTATGATTAGAACCAAGTTTGCATGTACAGTGGTGCCTCGCAAGACAAAAAGAATCCGTTCCGCGAGTCTCTTCGTCTAGCGGTTTTTTCGTCTTGCGAAGCAAGCCCATTAGCGGATTAGCGCTATTAGCGGTTTAGCGGCTATTAGCGGCTATTAAAGGCTTAAGGGATTAGCGGATTAGCTGCTAAAAGGCTATTAGCAGCTTAGTGCCTTAGAAAAAGGGGGTGGGGAGCGAAAAAACACCCCCAGGAATCGCAAGACATTTTCGTCTTGCGAAGCAAGCCCTTAGCAAATTCGTTTTGCGAAGCACCTCCAAAACGGAAAACCCTTTCGTCTAGCGGGTTTTCCATCTTGCGAGGCATTCGTCTTGCGGGGCACCACTGTACCTCTCAGCCAAAACATGGCCTAGTGGGAATATGGGTGCGGGTTCCCAGAAGGAACACCATATTTCCATCTGCTGCTGTGAGCTAGCCATGGTTTGGCTTATGTGTCTTTCAGACCTAGGGTTGTGGTTTGTCCCTCATCAAAGTGCAAGCCGCAACCAAGGTTTATTCTTTGGGAAAGGCTAGGCTAGACTCCTACCATTGCCAATGCCCTGAAATCATTAGCAAAGGGCTGAAAGTGCACAGTCATTAGCCTCTGGAAAGAAACAGGATGAGACCTAGAGGCAGGACAGAGTCGCATGGTGACCAAGACCCACCTGAATGCCTACCCACTGACTAACATGTGCTACAACATGCTGGCTCGTCTGCTCAGTTCAGCCAGTGCTCTCAGGATGGTGTTGTGAGTGCAAATCCAGCACAGCTAAGCAGCAGCCCTCTAGCTCTTTGGCCTTTTCTGCTTTAGATTATGTGCCTTGCACAAACACTCTGTATGGTTAGAAGGAGTGCTAAGGTGCATTTTTTTAAACCAAGCTTCCGGGAATTCCGATTCATTGTTTACCCTTCTTTTAATAATGTTATATTATGTGTGCTTTTAAAAACTTGGGTTTGTTTTGGTTCTGTTTATTTATTACACTGATTTTCCCCGGCCCCCATTTAGTTATCCACCCTTGGACCTACTGGTGATGAGTGGGCAATAAATACATTTAAATAACCAAAAAGGTCCCAGACTGCCTGTAGGCCTAGCTACCGAGAATATTGTGCAGCTGAACATGAAGTTGGTACTTAGGGGAAGGGGACAGGAAGCAGAATGATATATATGGATATAGAAATATATATACCGTCCATCTGGCTGGGTATCCCCAGCCACTCTGGGCAACTCCCAACAGAATATTAAAAGCACAATAAAACATAAAACATTAAAAACGTCCCAAAACAGGGCTGCCTTCAGATGTCTTCTAAGAGTCAGATACTTGTTTATTTCCTTGACATCTGATGGGAGGGCGTTCCACAGGGCAGGCGCCACTACTGAGAAGGCCCTCTGCCTGGTTCCCTGTAACCTCACTTCTCACAGTGAGGGAACTGTCAAAAGACCCTCAGAGCTGGACCTCAGTGTCCAGCTGAACGGTGGGGGTGGAGACGCTCCTTCAGGTATACTGGACCGAGGCCGTTTAGGGCTTTAAAGGTCAGCACCAACACTTTGAATTGTGCTGGGAAACATCCTGGGAACCAAAGCACAGCTTTGGGGTGGGGATGGAGGCCATTTCAAAGACAAGTTGTGTGTGTGTGTGTGTGTGTGTGTGTGTGAGAGAGAGAGAGAGAGAGAGAGAGAGAAGACTTAGACAGTAGTTTCAGAATATTTTCTGTCAAGATCTGGGGGTGCAGGGGGGACACTTAAGGGACGTTTCAATTTTCTCTACATTTCCAGTTTTCAAATAGATTTTTTTTTGTCTTGTAAGACCTGGCAGCCTACCGGTTTAAAACGTTTGTCCTGAATCACCCACTTTCCCAAGAGTAGTTGCTCTAGAGAAATCAGTTTTGCTGAATTCAGAAATGTTGAAATTATTGCATTTATCTGCAATTGACCCCCCTTTTTATTACATTATTTTGTCCTGCAAGAAGAGCACTGACCATTTTGGTTTTGTTTAAATCAAATTGCTATGTGTTGCCACCTTCTGCTTTGCCTGCAATGTGACTGCAGATACCTACAGGACAAAGAGCAGCTATGGGAGGATTTTCATTGAGGAGGCCACCCTGGAACTTCACACAGACGCTAAACAAACACACTCTTTCAGAATCACAGTTATCTGTCCAATCTAATCCTTTGTGAAAACATATTATTGTAAATATATATTTAAAAAGAAACACGATCAGTTCACAATCAGTGTTCTTCAGAAGCCAGTGAATGACAAGTTATTGCAGTTTGAGTGGATATCACGTACAGTCAGCATAGAGATTTAAAAAATCTGCTTAAATTGCTGGTGTAGAGAGAGAAAGAAGCACATTCAGGAATAAATTCTTTGTTTGGGAAAATGGAGAAAATTGACTCACTGTACGTTCTTGCTCCCTGGAAAGGAAAGAGGGCACACCAATTTCCTGAAGGACATCCATCAAGGCAGGAGGCTAGGCTTACTAATGGTTGACTCGTCCCAGGGAGGGCCTCCCACAGTTCCCAAGATCAGACTAGGGAGAAAAGAGAAGCCCATCATGCAGATGAGAGCACCAGACAGAGAACAACATGCCAAAAGGGTGAGGTCCAGCTCCGAGGGCCTTCTGGCGGTTCCCTCACTGCCAGAAGTGAGGTTACAGGGAATCAGGCAGAGGGCCTTCTCGGTAGTGGCACCTGCCTATACAGTGGTACCTCAGGTTAAGTACTTAATTCGTTCCAGAGGTCTGTTCTTAACCTGAAACTGTTCTTAACCTGAATCACCACTTCAGCTAATGGGGCCTCCCGCTGCACGATTTCTGTTCTCATCCTGAAGCAAAGTTCTTAACCTGAAGCACTATTTCTGGGTTAGCGGAGTCTGTAACCTGAAGTGTATGTAACCCGAGGTACCACTCTACAGATCTACCTTCAGATGTCTTATAAAGGTTGTGTAGTTACTTATCTCCTTGACTCGGGGGTCGGATTAACTCCATACCTTCCAACATTTCTCTGATGAAAATAGGGACGTTCTAAGGAAAAGCGGGACAATCCTGGATCAAATCAGAAACCAGGACGGCTTCTGTAAATCCGGGACTGTGCCTGGAAAATAGGGGAACTCGGAGGGTCTCTTAGCCATGCTAGCTGGGGTTGGTGGGAACTGAGGGGTGGGCTATGTTCTGCGCACCTGCCTGGTTGCCCTCTCGGACTTACAGGTCCAAGAGGCAGGTGCAGAATAACCGTGCTGCTTCTCAAGGACCTCCCACATGCCTGGCGCAGAAGAGAAGCCCTGTGGGGAGGAGATGGATGCTACTGAGCCATCTCTCCTTGAGGATTGGAAGATCAGCTGCTGCTGGAGGAACTAGGCTGCCGCCTGTGGCTTTTTATTTCTCCAGAGCCCCTATCATGGTCCCTACGCCCAAGTCACTTGCGTGGCACTCCTCATAGGGCTTCTTCTGTGGGGAGAGTGGATGTGATCATTGAACTGAGGGGCACCCCCTCTCCCCACAGGAGCCGGCATGCAGAGCTTTTCACATCCCTTGAGACACCCGTGTTGGCAGAGTAGCTAAATTGCAGCTACGAAGCCAAATCATGCGCAGTACTGCCTCTTTTCTTGAAATCAAAACAATGTCCAAATTCTTGTCAAAGTAAAGTGGTGCCTCGGTTTTCAAACATCTCGGAAGTCGAACGTTTCGGTTTTCGAAAACAGAAAACCAGGTAGTAACTGCTTCAGTTTTGGAACGCTTTTTGGAAGTCGAACGTGCCACACGGCTTCCGCATTGAGTTTTCCATAAGTAAATGCTTCCAGAAGTAAATGTTTCGGGTTTTGAACTTTTCGGAAGTCAAATGGACTTCCAGAATGGATTGTGTTCGAAAACCAAGGTACCACTGTATTCTAAAGCTTTTACTAGCAGAACATATAGCTAAAGAAGAATATATGCAAAGTATTTACATTCACATCCAAGCATGGGCTGAGTTTTTCCTGGTAGAAGATTACAGCTTCTTCTCTCAACATTCAAGCAAACTGTGCTTTCCCTTCTTTCAGTACAGTGGTACCTCGGGTTAAGTACTTAATTCGTTCTGGAGGTCCGTTCTTAACCTGAAACTGTTCTTAACCTGAAGCACCACTACAGCTAATGGGGCCTCCTGCTGCCACCGCCAAGCAATTTCTGTTCTCATCCTGAAGCAAAGTTCTTAACCTGAAGCACTATTTCTGGGTTAGTGGAGTCTGTAACCTGAAGCGTCTGTAACCCGAGGTACCACTGTACTTGCCCTCAGCCTTATTTATGCACATAACCCAGCCAAGCCATGCAGGTCCTTCTGAGAGGTTTCCACTTTCTCCTTCCGGCTGATTTCTCCTTAATGCTTCTTTGGGAGAACATCAACTTCTGTACATCTTTTCTGTCACATATATTCACACAGAAATATTAGCACGCCTCTCCTCTATTGCATTTGGTGAGAGAGAGAGAATTATCCAGTGCTGCTGCTGCTTCAGTGGTTTTTTTTTTTTTTATAATAATATTTATTAGAAATTTAACAGTTACAAAAAGAAAAAGAAGAAAAAAAACAGTAAAGAATTTAACAAACAATACATCAAAGATAAAAAAACAAAAAAATACACATCAAAACAACAAGAAAAACAAAAAACATTTAAAAAAACACATCCAATTTCCATTTCTTTGCCTTTCATTTACTTGTTTCATCGACCTCCTCACACCTCCCTTTTTTGTATTCTAGTTCAATTTAGCTATTTCAGCAAATCCTTTCCATCTTTCACAATTTTTTTTGTTGTTGTTGTTCTATAATTTGTCTAACACAATCTAACTTTGAATTTTCCACTTTGGCCCATTAACAATCAGTTTTTACTTAATTCTTTATAACATTTCTGCTAAAACCATGTAACATCATTCCAGCATTCTTGCTTCTCCTTCAGTGTTCATGGAGACAGCGCCATCGCTGTCAAGTTTCTCACACCAAACAAAATGGAGAATGTCATAAAAAAAAAATGCCTCCCCTGTGACCAAAATTAACCAATCGCACAAGAGTCACTGGGGAACACTGCAGAACGAAACACGCCGTAATGTGGTTTAAGCATTCCCAATTTCAGTACATTAAATCACTATACTTCGCAACCAGCCCCTAAGCCAAGGTGTGTCTCCAGTGGAAGGGAGAAACTGACAGGGAAGCCGTGAGCGACTCCTGCCATGCCCACCTCCCTGCCATCTCATGCAAGCTCTCCCTCCGACTCACGGTGCCTGTTTATGGTGGGGCTGTCCTCTTCAGTGGGCGCCATTGCTCCTGCCACTCTTCTTCCCCAAGACACGGCTGAGGCAAGGAGGAGCGCAGGTGGTTGGTCCAAGTCCCTCCCTCACCTGCCCAGGCCAGGGGGCAAAGGCACAGCAGGGAAGGCAAGAGCCTGCCAAGTCTTCGCTCTCCTCCATGGTGGAGAAGGCACCAGTGCGAGGAAGGCAGTGTGGGGCGAGGCAAGCTGGTCCTGGGGGGAAAGGCCGCTTTGGGAGGTGGAGCAGGATTCAAACAACCATTCCAGGTGCCTTCTGCATCTCTCCCAACAACGTGCATCTTGAGGCAGTTGACTTTCCAAGCCAGGCGTGGCCCCACAGAGTACCAAAAGTCATGGCCTGGGCTCCCCCATAGAGTGAGTTGAGAAGGCCCATATGCCTTTCCCTGACAGGCTTCCGAGGTAAAGAGGGAGAAGTCCAACTGAAATCATAGGAAAAGCAAATGTGAAAAGGCACAGAGAGGCCTTTTCCCCACTGCATCTTGCTGCTACAGGTGCTCTGCTGAGAGACAACCTCCTGGTTGCTAGGCAGGGCCTGTCGGAGCCCCTCAGGGACTCCCTCCCAGGATGGAGACAATTATTATTTGGTCCTGCCACCTGCCTTAACAGGAGGGTGTATCCCAAAGGATGGTGAATGCCATCCTTCCTGCCTCAGCGAACCAAGTAAAAGATACAAATATACCTGGTGTATTTGTATATATCTGTATATGTAGATATATACAGATATATAAGAGTTTTTATATCTGCAGTAGCAGTAGTAGTAGTAGTAATCAGTACTTTTTTTCCTAAAAAGGGGTTTAGGGGTACTCTCATTTTCCTACTCATATTGAAATACTTCCCCTCAATGAGGCCAAACTTAGATTCACAAAATGTTTAGGAGCATATGATTCTATGATTCTAACATATTCTATCCCTTCCAACAACATGTTGTTCTATGATCTATTATTTATTACAATTTCTTAGTATTTTATTGGATTGGATCTAGAATGCATTTGCCTTGGAGTAGAAACAGCTATTAAATATTTCCCAGGTATGTATGCACTGGAATGTCAAAATGTTGCTCCAGTTTCCCCTCTCACTGGAGATCTGGAAGCTTTAGTATTTCCAGCAGAGCATATTAACAAATACGCAACAGAGGCATTCAAGTGACCAAGGGCTGCATGCGCTTATTGAGGAGTAAACCCTGTCAAACACAGTAGTCAGACTTACTTCTAAGTAAACGTGTCCAGAACAAATGTTTATCAGATTGTTTGAACTTTGTACTCTTAAACATCGCTTCATTTTGCTGTGGTCACTAAGAAAACAGCCGTGTTCAGTTATAGATCTAGGCCAACATTTTGCAAGGAATTTCAAACATACACAAAACGTTTTAACCCCTGTGTCCCCCCAGAAAAAAACATAATAATAATAATAATAATAATAATAATAATAATAATAATAACAACAACAATAATACATCTATTACCTAAGCTCACGGGGCATGTTACAACATTAAAGCACAGCATTTCAACAACGTATTATAACAACCTAGAATTACATAAACAAGGTGGATCCTAAAAATATACACCTCAAATGTCAAACGCCAGGGCAAAAAGGTTTGGAGACTTTTGTATGTGAAGGAGGGAAGAGTACGCAACACCCTGTTCCTTACCAATATGGATGCAGGATTCTTACCTAGGGCAGTTAGAGGAGGGAGGAAGAGGGTGGGGATTGTATATCTATACATACAAACACACACACACACAAACTGCTCTGAGGTTTCATTACAATCAAGTAGTATATAAATCTTGTGAAATGAAATAAAAAACAAGACCCGAAATATGAAAGTAGTACTGTATTGAACTCTCCAAATATATTAATCAAAAAATAAATATGCAATTAAACAATAGCGTAATACATACAGTATTGGAAGACTGAAAAGTGCTTGAAAGTATGTTTTGATGAATTAGTCCATTTTGACTAATTAGTCTTGTCCATTTAATCTAGTACCTCTGGGAAGAGTGACAGCACCACATTCCTAAGGAAATGTATTCAAGGCCCTCATGCACAATACTGGCTGAGAGAAGCTAATTTGCCTCTGCAGCTGCATTTTCATTGGTAGATTGCTAGCTGTAAGCACAACTTGCTGGAATATATATGGTATAATTATACAAAAACCTTTTAAGCTGTACAATAAGCACACTTCCCCTTCAGTGTGTGGTGTCTGACAGGGAATTTGCGCAACTTGAAAATCTTTCTAAGACACCATTATATCAAAAGGGAGCAAAAAAACCAAAAACCTTACCAGCTTGTAGTTCAACGCAAAAGCAGACATATCGAAGCACTCTTGGTTGGCAAGGTTGGCAAGGTCACAGATGAAAGCAAGAAAGAATTATCTTCCAACTCTGATTCTTGGACAATCTGAATTCAAATCTTCCTAGCTGGATTCAGCAAAGGATCCTGAAAGAATTAGATAGGATCAATTCAGAACCACCTGTTACCTTGCACAAAAATACTATTTCAGGTTCACAGGTACATGTTCCAAAATGGAAAGAAGGAAGACTCAGAAAGCTGTGGTTCTGCTACTTAATTTCTATAGTTGAAAAGGTACTAGAACAAAGTGCTAATACTGTTGAATGGTCTCTTTAAATGTGAAGATTGTTCCACAAGATGTGTATGTCTTTGAGGGCCAGAGCAAATAACGAGACCCAGTTTTACAGCTGTGAAACAATATACCAGGTGCTGCTTAGTTGTGTTAATTAAGCTGTGTCAGTAATTGGGTATAGTATATAAAAAGCAGCACCTAGCTCTCTGTCCTCTGGGGGATGGGTTGGTGGTTGGGTAATGCTTGTTGGTATATTTAGTGTAAAAGGAGTTTTTGTTTTTGTTATGAAAACCTTGATAAAGTTATTTTTGAGTTCCTTGTAATGCGTGGTCTCCCCAGCAAGCTTTCTGCAGTGCAACTAAACTGCAAATAGCCAACAAATACATGAGGACTTAGACTAGAGGAAAATTGACTTAGAAAGACATGCTGACTGCTACTAATCATGCCATAACCAACTGCCTTTCTGAAAATTAACTGATTTGGTAAACAAGGAGAGTGGTGTGGAATATACTGTATATTTTAAAATATATAATTTTATTTTTCATTTTCAACCTTTACAAGCCAGATTGCATTTTACCCAGAGATACAAAATCTTTACAAATCTAATTTACCTTCCCCTCAACTGTAACTGAACTCCAAAGTCCTGTTTGCATTAGTCACCTATAGGCCGCGCTGGCCCATCTATGAGGCAAGGTGAAGCAACAGCCTCAGGCAGCAGAATCTACAGATCTTTATTCCCCCTCCCCCCCTGCTCCTGATGTGCATCTCCACTCACCCCCTCTTCCCTTGTGGAGCGGTGTGCCATTTTGTGGTTTGCCTCGGGGGCCAAAATGTCTTGGGCTGGCCCTGCCTATGGCATCACCGTGCTAAATTTTCAGAAAGATACACTAGAAGCGAAAACTGCAATAGCTGAAAATCCACTTGGAAAGCATGGTTATAAAAGGATCGGTACTGGACTGGGATGTGCAGAATATAGGGTTCAGAACCGAGTCAGGAATAAAACTGGTTAGGTGATGGAAGATATAGAAACCCACAGCTGTTAACAAGCTGAACAGACACCAACAATGCAGTTATGCGCCACAAAAGGCCAGGCCACATTCAAGGTTATATCATAATTGCACGATTCAGAAATTAAAACCCCAGTCCAATTAAGCCTTTATTTGTACAGCATTCACCTAAAGGAATTCAGGACGACTGAAAAGGGCTTAGAAGGCAGGCAGAAAGCGGGAATCATTCAGCCTAGGGAAAGGAGGAAACAGGTTGGACATTTTCAAATATTTAAAAGGATGTCAAAAAGAAGAGGAAGGCTCCTTTGCTCCAGACCCCGGGGAGAAGATGGTAAGCAATGCACTCAAATTATTACAGCAGAGCTCAGATATCTCCCTTCTCCAGCAGATTGAAAATGCCATTTCTAAAAGCTCATCTCTCTGACACATGGCTGTAAGAATATCTGCTGGTTCCCTGCAGCTTTTGCATCAACCTCAGGCTTCAAATCTCTTATTGAAAAGCTCTCCGCCAATCTGCCTCCAACTCCCAGTTTGCTAGGCAACAAACACTCCACATGCCTTTCCATGGTGATCACCAGGCTCCAACAGGAACATTAAATGGCTTAGGATGTCAATGATCACCACTTTCCACCATCATCAATGATCATCATCATCCATTCAAGGTCATGGCTTGCTCAGGTGTGGGAAGCAGAAGGTTCACAAGAAGGCAAGGCATTGCTGTGTGGGTATGTGTGTGGGGCGGTAGTCTCGCTGGTATTTCAAAAATAAGTGTTCCCATTTTTGAGATGCTACACTGCAGTGGAGCCAGAACATTCAGGGTCCAAAGCTGACAGGTGCCACTGACAGTCACGTTCTGTGTTACGGCCATTATAATGATGGGTGTTGTGATGAAATGGGAACACTCCAAAGAGCTATCCCACACCCCTTTCCTTGCCCAACTGCAAACCAACAACCCTGCGGTGTCGCCAGTGGTCTTAATCTCTGGTACTGGCTGCCGCCACCCTCCCCCTTTCTCTTGCAGCCCAGATGGAAGGGGATCTGGGATCCACCCATGCAATTGCTTTTAAAAAGGTCAGGGCACCCAGCACCCCTCCGTTCAACCTACTCACAAATTGCTGGGGAAAGCAGGGCTAGCTTCCAGATGCCTTATCCTAGTCCAAGATCAAAGCAGCTTGCTCATTTCCCTGGCAGAGCCCCCCTAAACCAGGGGCGAAACTAGGTGTGCTGGTCCTGGGGGGGGGTTACCGTGCGGCGTGGTCTGAGTCCGGTCCTGGGTTGAGGGTCTGGAGTCTGTCCGCCAAGGGAGAAGCGGGGTCCAAGGCAAGGAGCCGGGCGTAGACAGGAACTCCAGAAGAGCAGGTCAGGGTGCTGGCAGGAACAGGCTTCCAACGATGTTGCTCCCGCAACCTGGGACTGGGCTGAATGGCCTTTATCTCCTCTGAGGCCAGGGGCGGCCCCGGTCCACAGGTGACTCGCCTCTCCTGGCCTTAAGGCGAGCACTCCTCCTGAGAGAACCCAGTTCCCTCTGCCTCTCTGCCCTGAGCCTCTGCAGCTCAGGAAAGGCTGGAGGGTTACTGGACCCAGAGGCAGCTTCACCTTCCCCTGGCAGGGCTGGGAGAGGTGCACCTGCAGGCAATAGGTCCTTTATCACCTCCGGAGCCAGAGCGGATTCACCTGGTGTCTGCTCCTGAGGATCCAGCACAGGTGCAGGCGCTTCAGATTCAAGCCCCTGCCCCGGCTCAGCCGGCCCTGGAGGCGGGGACTCCTGTGCAGGCTGGGATTCCTCCAGTTCAGCCTCTGAATCAGATTCCCAGGCCATCACACTAGGCTTATTTCACCAGGCTCAAAGATCCAGTTTGCCCCCCCCCCTTTATTGATTTGCGTGCGCACACGCACACACACATACAAGCTGGGAGCCTCAATGGTGCTCCTCTGGAGACTTTACCCAGGGCAAAAAAACCTGGCTAGCCCCTGCCCCCGTAGCTACAGCTCTGCCTAAACTTCCTAAAACCCAAGACCTCTGAGACCAATGCACCCTGTGTTTCTCAGACAGTTCACTTATGAGTTATTCAGAGTGTCAAGGCAGCCCACACTCCCTGAGTGTCTCCCAGTTCTCAGAAGAGCAACTCTGGTTGCAAACCTTTAGTAGTATGAATTCCGAGCATCTAGGAACCTGGAGATTCTCAACCTGAGGTTGGCAATCACACACATTTTCAGTGGTCAAATGGTCAAAGTTTATTAAACACAAGAAGAAAAGGGAAAGCAGGCAGAAGGTCAAAACAGACCAGAACCAGAACACTGTGGAGCCAAAGCTAATCTTAGCCATGTGACTACAATACAAAGATCCCAATTCAGTTAAACCAGAGAAGGTGCTTCTGTGTTGTGGCTTCCTTGGAAATAAGGAGAACACCAGCCTTGGTGTAGTATCTGCCTTTTGGCTGAAGCAGCAGAATTCTTTATTTGTTCTTATGTTTAATTGTGGGGAGCAAGTAAACGGCCAACAAAACTGGAAGCAGGAACATATTGCCCCAGTCTTCAAAAGGGGAGAGGGATGAAATTTGGCAAAGTACAGACTGAGTTTAACTTTGATGGTGGGGAAGATACTAGGTTAGATTTTTTTTATTAAAAAAACAGAATCGGTTTGTAGGCCAGCATGAATTTGTGAAGAATAAAACCAGCAAGATTAATTTTACCTCTCTCTTTTTTAAAAATCTGGTTTCTAGCTTAGTGGATTGTGGAAATGCGTTGGGTGCAATGTATCTTGACTTCAAGAAAGCATATGACATTTTGGCTAGCAAACTAATTGAATGTGGGATAGAATATATGTGGGATAGGTGGGTTCACAGCTGATTGGGAAACCATACTCTGAGGGCTCATCAATTCTGTCCTGCACCTGATACTAACTAAGATTTTCATCAGTTGCTTCAGTGAAGTGGTAGAGGTAATTCTGATTAAAGTATGGATGGCACAAAACTAGGTCAGCTTAACACCTCAGAAGACAGGAATGAAATTCGGAAAGGCCCGGACAGAATGGGAAACTGAGCTGAAACTAACAAAGTGGTATTGAATGCAAAGTTCTGCATATAAGCAAAAACAAAAAACCCCAAGCCCACAAATGTACAGAGACCAAATGGTGTGTGTGTGTGTGTGTGTGTGTGTGTGTGTACACACCTGATTTGGAAGTAGTAGATGGGATATTGCATTTCATAACCATGAATGATCAGAACAGAGTGGGTTCATTCTGGTGCAGCAGATATCAGCGCTTACCTCCTTAAGGGTTTGATCAAACAATATATAAGCTAAATAAATTTAAAAATTGTCCAATAGCACCTTAGAGACCAACTCAGTTTGCATGCACATGAAAGCTTATACCCAGAACAAACTTAGGTAAAGGTAAAGGAACCCCTGACCATTAGGTCCAGTCGTGGCCGACTCTGGGGTTGCAGTGCTCATCTCACTTATTGGCCAAGGTAGCTGGCGTACAGCTTCCGGGTCTGTGGCCAGCATGACTAAGCTGCTTCTGGCGAACCAGAGCAGCGCACGGAAACGCCGTTTACCTTCCCGCCGGAGCGGTACCTATTTATCTACTTGCACTTTGACGTGCTTTCAAACTGCTAGGTTGGCAGGAGCAGGGACAGAGCAACGGGAGCTCACCTCGTTGCGGGGATTCGAACCGCCGACCTTCTGATCGGCAAGCCCTAGGCTCTGTGGTTTAACCCACAGCGCCACTAAGTTTGCATGCACACGAAAGCTTATACCCAGAACAAACTTAGTTGGTCTCTAATGTGCTACTGGACAATTTTTTAATTTTTTTATTTATTTCGACTGCATCAGACCAACACGGCTACCTACCTGAATATGTAAGCTGTGCAACTTTGATATTGTAGAATCATCTTCCAAATCTAAAAAGGAAACAAATGCACTTTTTCGGATGTGTTTTCTGATATGGTTTTTTTGAAGGCAATAGCTATGAGCCTGTGACAGTGCATTTGTTTCAGACAACATACGCATGATGAGAAGCTAGTGTGGCAAACTCCCTTCACACTCATTTCACCTTGTTTTTCCTCGCCACTCCATCCCATAACAGTCTGTGCATGGGAGCTCATCTCACCCCCGGCAACCCCTGTTCTCACTTCTTTTTCTCTTAGCAACTGTGTAGAATGATCGTATTTGAAACATTTACATTCTCACCTTCTCCTCTCTCACCTTCTCTTCTTGGCAAATGAAAGAGAAGAAGAATTGCATGGAGGCCAAACAGATCTCAGAATGTCAACAGAGAATGGTGGAGTGTGTGTCTTTGTGTGTGTGTGTTTGTGTGTGTGTACTGTCGTGAATAGAAGAAACATTTTAAAAATAATAACACTGGAACAATTTATTTTTCTGCCTGTTGAGATCACACAAAAGGCTTGTCACATAATTTTCAGAACATTGGGCCTAGCCTTGAGGCAACAGAAGTCGTTCATTAAATTGGGTATATGGTTTGCTTGAGTTCAAATCTTCTTTGAAGTCCATATGCAAGCCAAACCTTTGAAGTCCAGATATGTCTTTCCCCAAAGGGCCGTCTCCCTTGCTGAATGTCCTATGAGACATCAGCAGAATATTCCTTCTGCACAATCCGTACCTAAGCATGTAGACCTTCTTGTCACACCTTAGCGAGTGAGGTTTCGATGATTCTGAAAGATTTGAGGAACAACCATCAAGGAGCTAAAATAGGTTGGTCATAGGCCTAAATATGAGTAGTAGTAGTAGTTGTTGTTGTTGTTTTAAAAAAAGGTTGTATTTTTTAATCAAGTATTTATCATTAGTTTCCTATATTTGAAGTTTGATTTGTACGTAATAACAGCTATGCAATTATTTATTTATTCATTTATACCCTGCCCATCTGGGGTATAAATGAGATTCCAGGGCATCAACAGCAACCTTTATTTGCTTAGGGGAGAAACAGAATGATTTGGGACTTACAGGTCCATCTAGACATTCACTTGGGCAGAACAAACTTTTCTAGTCTGAATGGATATCTCAGATGATGTGGATGTATCAGCCACACAGTCTTCAGATTTAGGAATTAAGGCATTTTTATAATTGCAACTCTAGTTTGCTCTATGTTGATAAGACAATTTGACCTGTGAGAGGTAGGAGTCATGAACATTGCAGCAAAATGAGAAAATCGTTTGGTTTTTTTCCGTTTTCGTCATTGGTAATTGACCCATGTGCGCAATTGGCTCAATAGTGTTTTAAGATTGGCGGTTTGGATAGCAGGGAGTTAACAGAGCCCGATGGATTCGCTGAAACACACTTGATATAGTCGGTGGTGAAGTTGCCAGGTAATCATTAGTTGTGGAGATTGTCTTAAAATAAAAACCTGATCTAAGATTGCTTTTTGTACAGTTTTTTTTATTAAAAAATGCAATAATGATAGTCAGTTTTTCTACAGGTTTTTTTAATCACCATTTATTCATCAGTTATCTTTACATGTTCCTGTCTTCCTCTTGCACTATACCTTTCTAGATCTGAAAATCAATGTGTATATGCCACTCACCCCATCGGTCAATTTTGAGAATACTTCTGGGTACACTCCACAACATGGAACTCAAGGTACTTGTATGACGTACACCTCTTACCCATAGACATCCATTTAGCCTTTCCCTGAATACAGTGGGCTCTCAGATATTGTCTAGTCAACCTGCTCCTTTTAACTCCAGTCCTTGGGGATTCTCCCCTCTATCATTATACCATGAACATCTTTTATAAGCACAAACTAAATTCAGTTTCTGGTTAATGTCATTCTTTGGAATGTTGTTTGCCTGCGCTGTCCCGATGACTGGAACCATGTGCTTAAAAAAGCTTTAAAAACCCCGGTCCCTGAGGTGACATCTACCAGTAGGGCATGTGTCATTTAATGTATAAGCTGCTCAGGACCAGAAAAGGCAGGGATCTGAAGGCTCCATAGTCTTTCACTTCACATGCCCTCAGATCTAGCAATAAAATGGGTGGGGTCTAATTTTTAACTGAATTTTTACCTATTTTTTTTTATTTCATTTCTATACCGCTTTATATATATATATTTTTAATCTCAAAGCGATTTACAGCATATTAAAACATCAATAATGCAATCTGAATAAAGTCAAATGTAGAGTACACAGTCAAAGCAACATAATGAACAGAAAATTAAAATAGTATCTTAAAGATTTCAAAATAAAGCATTACAAAGGAGGTCAACTACAGCATACATATTTAACATAAACAAAGTTAACCAAAAAAGTTCTTAAACATTAAAAAAAAAAATCCCAAGTGAAGTCAAATGTAAAATGCACATTTATAAAACAGCCTAATTATCAAGAGAATAAAATATTATCATAAGCATGACACTGCTGTTTGGCAGGCACAAAAAGATGGGGCAAAAGAATCCAATAGTTTGGGTTTGTCGCTCTGGTCTCCCCAGGAGCCTCTTTAGCAGAGCTGGTGAGTGTGGGCCCTGCCCCCTAGGCCAGGTGGAAAGGGCCGTGCAGGGAGCAGCCTTCACGACTCACAGTCGGGCAATGTATTTTATATTGTTAAGTAGCTCTGAGACATTTTTGTAGAAAGCAACTAAGAAATGTTAAGAACAACAACAATCTATGCCCACTGTAAAAAGGTAAAGGACCCCAGGACAGTTAAGTCCAGTCAAAGGCGACTATGGGGTTGCGGCACTCATCTCACTGTCAGGCCCAGGGAGCCAGTGTTTGTCCATAGACAGCTTTCTGGGTCATGTGGCCAGCATGACTAAACCGCTTCTGGTGCAACGAAACACCGTGACGGAAGCCAGAGTGCATGGAAACGCTGTTTACCTTCCCGCCACAGTGGTACCTATTTATCTACTTGCACAGGCGTGCTTTCAAACTGTTGGCAGGAGCTGGGACAGAGCAATGGGATCTTACCCCGTCATGGGAATTCAAACCGCCAACCTTTCAATGAGGAAACCCAAGAGGCTCAGAGGCTTAGACCACAGCCCACTGTAGAGTGTCCAAGTCTCCTGTTAGCCTTTGAAGTAACTTTGAGGTGCCCAGCCCAACAACATTCCCATCACAGAATAATTTGTTGTTGTTGTTTAGTCGTGCCCAACTCTTTGTGACCCCCTGGACCAGAGCACGCCAGGCACTCCTGTCTTCCACTGCCTCCCACAGTTTGGTCAAACTCATGTGTCAGAAATGAGTTGTGAGTGCTAGCGGAGATAAGAGTCCAGGAATCCAACCATATTTACAGAGATTTATTGTTTCCTTCTATCTATTTACAAGTGTTCAAAAAGTACGTCTCCATCATGGCAAGTCAGTTGCCTCGACTGAAAGGGCTTTCCGTCTTCCCCAGCATATCCATTTCCTGAGACCAACCCCCTTCCTTCCTCTGTTACGAGAGTGGCTGGGCCCCGGAAGTGGCTCCCCCCTCTCAGATTCATTGCCTCCTGACAGCCTTTTGTCACCTTCCTCCTCCGAGGAAGAGCAGCTGCTAATTAACGGAGCTTTGTCTTGATAAGTTCCCATTCTCTCCCCCTTCTCTGCCTCCAATTCCCTGACATGATGTTAGTAGAATAATATTTTGGACAATAAGGGAGGTCTGGAATAAGGAAATGAAGAGCCCACTGATTCAGGGTCAGCAGAAAGCAGCATACTGAAACATCCACACTTTATCTCGGTTGGAGATTAATGTAGCAGAAACTCATCTTCTGGGGACTTGTCCCCAGAAGCAATTTGAAAAGGAAACGAGGTTTATGCCAAAAATGAATGGCACTTTGATTCACATGTTGTGGGCCTGCCCAACAGTGTCTTCTTTGTGGTCCAAAATAGTCATACCAGGGCTGGAGTGAGCGATGGGGTGTGGGGTGGCGAGGGCAGGCGGAAGTGAATTTGGATTCTGTTATGTACTGAAGTTCTCACCCTGGGCCAGCAGGGGGATACTGTAGATAGTTTTCACTCAGGTCCACATATGCAAATAAGGGATTGAAAGTGATGTTCAGTGATTGGATAGTTACAGAAAGTGGTTACGGTTGCGTTCTAGTGGAGCTCTATATAAGCAGGCTGGCTGAACCCTTCAGTTCAGTTCTGTTCTGGCCTGTGAATAAACAAGAGCTGTTTGAAGAATCGCTGTGTCGTCTGATATGTCCACCCACAACTTAACAGATTCATAAGTAAGGGAGCTGCACAATGAATGTCATCATCTGTAGAGAGAGAGGGGTTGGCTTACACTGAATAGAAATAGCACAGGAACATCTTTGTTTGGTGGGTGAGGTGGGAGATGTTAACACTATTTTGCTGCTGCGATGTGCAGCAGCAGTGGCAACATCACAACTCTGCTTTGGTGAATTGCCTACCGTATTGTTAACCCACAGACGATCTGAGTGCAGCGTGGGGCGAAGAGTGGGGAAGCAGTGTCTGCCAGTGGGAGGTGCACCATATTTTACATGCACTTTGCAAAAGAGTATTGGGAAGGGAGGGGCAAGGACTCATGACATCGCCACTGTAGGCAGCAATTGCTGGTGTGTGTCACTCGCTGCCAGGGGGAAATCCCAGCCGTTGGTTGTACAAATCAATTTGCTGTAGCAGATGGCCAGCTGAGTGAGAAGAACTGTCTTCTACAAGGGTAGAAACACTAGACGGAAATACAAGCCAAAGACACATACAGACCAAAGCACTTTCCAGGTTTGGCAGTATGAGAGTCAAGCCAAACATGATGCTAAAAGTGACAGCGAGAACTGGATCAGATTTTATGTCAGCATTCAGGATGGGTATGTTTAATCCATCCACCCAAAGCCATGATCCTGATAAATACCCCCTACATTGGGTTATGAGACTTGGGGGGTGGAAGCTCCCGTTCGTTCCCACTGTCAAGATCATGGATGGGGAGGGAAGGGTTAATACTCCCCTCCTAGCATGGTGTAATCCGAATAAAAATTGACCCCTGTGCCGGGGTAACCAATATGGCACCCTCTAGTTCTTCTTCATCATCTTTGTTTGTTGTTTTGTTTTGTTTTGTTTTGTTTTGTTTTGTTTTGTTTTGTTTTGTTTTGTTTTGTTTGTTTGAAACATCTATATCCTGCTTTTCAGCATGTAGAACTCAAAATTTCTTACATCAATAAAATGCACAATATGCAAAACTTCAAGCATAAATTATTATTTTTCCACAAATATATTTATTTGGTTTTACATAATAAAGTTTACAATCATACTACAACACATTCCAAAAGGAAACCAAGATTCCGACGAACCTTTGGGCTTCCCAGCTCCCCCTCCATGGGTCCTATTGTTAAACCTTTTCTTCTGCATCTTTTTATAATAATCCAAATTTTTATATTTCCATTGCATCCATAGTTCTCGTTACATTACAAGTGTTATTCCAATCCCACTAATGATTTTAACTGTTTACAATGGTCTCCAAGGTAACTTATAAATTTCCTCCATTCCGTCTTCAAGTTTTGGTCTTCCTGGTTTCTGGTCAAGCGTCAATTAAACCTAGAGATTTTTTTTCTTTTTTTAAAGAGCACCTGAGAAGCATTCAAGATTCAGGGGCCTCCTGAAATAAAACAGTTTTGATGAGGCATCTAAAACTCAGTAGGAACGATGCCTATCAAACTTCTTGTGGGGTAGGGGAGGGTCCCATAGAGTTGGGCCCACAACGCCTAAGCCATTACTCCGTATTGTCATGATCCACGTTTCTGGCCCAAAGGGAACTACTAAGAGTACTCCCCTGCAACGGTCTCAGTGATTACGTGGGGCATGCGGGGTAAGGCAGCCCTTAAAGTATCCTGGGCCTAAATTCTTCAGCGGTTTCTAAACTAGTACAAGAACCTCAAAGCTGGCCTTGTAGCAGACGGGAAACCAGTGTAGGCCTCTTAACACAGGTGCCATGTTTTTGTGGTAGTTTGTTCCCATCACCAGTCTAGCTGCAGCATTTTGCACTAGCTGGAGCTTCCTGGATCAGACTCAAGGGCAGACCCACATAGAGCACGTCTGGCCTTAAGAGTATCTTGCTGGCCATGCTCACTGGGGCTGATGGAAGCTGGAGTCTAAAGTCATCTGCAGGGCATCATGTTGGCTTTCCTCCATAGTAAAGGTAAAGGTAAAAGAACCCCTGACCATTAGGTCCAGTCGTGACTGACTCTGGGGTTGCGGCGCTCATCTCGCTTTATTGGCCGAGGGAGCCGGTGTACAGCTTCCGGGTCATGAAAACGCCGTTTACCTTCCCGCCAGAGCGGTACCTATTTATCTACTTGCACTTTGACGTGCTTTCGAACTGCTAGGTTGGCAGGAGCAGGGACCGAGCAACGGGAGCTCACCCTGTCACGGGGATTCGAACCGCCAACCTTCCGATCGGCAAGTCCTAGGCTCTGTGGTTTAACCCACAGCGCCACCCGTGCCCCTTACTCCCTCCACAGTAGTTTATTTTAAAAGCAACTACGAGAAACCTATCTTATGATCAGGAATTTGTATGCTCAGACCTCTGATGGACTACATGTTTCTCCACTGGGGACTAAAATGACCACCGAGGGGCAGTAGAGATGAAAGGACTGAGAGCTGAATGGAAATATGGCTGCGTTTAATGGTGGTGTACACATCCTCCATTCGTGACAACAGCCAATACTCAGTATTATTACTGCTATTTCAAATGAATGTATACTCTGTTGCTTTGTTATTCACTGCCTGAGTTCTGGTTCCAGGGCTTTCGTTGTACTTTAATTGAGCCTATTCCTGAAATTGAAGACAGCAATTGGTTCTGTGCTTCCTCCCGCTAAAATCACTGGTCTTTTCTCTTCATTCCCTCAGCTGCTTCCTGTGCCTTTTAGCCAACATATAACTCTTGAGCCTTTTGCGTCTCTTACCTTTCAGCTCTCAGTGTTTATTATTTCATCCCGTTCTGTTCTTGAAATTGTGGCAGGGCTGCTCTTAGAGAAACACGGACATAAAACCTTCACAGTTAGGCACGTCTCCTTTCTCTTCATTTTGTAAAGCTGTCACAAAGCCAGCCACGGTGACAGCAAAAAAGAGCAAAGGTTTTACTCCTGCTTACAAGTGGCTGCCTGGTCAGGTGCTTGGTAAATTCTTTCACTTGCTTTATTCCCCTGCACCAGTTACAGACGTTGTGCCGTTGGTACACTGGTGTGGCTCCATGCTCCCAGCTTGCATCTGTCAAAAAAAGCCGCTCCTGTTGCAAGACTCCAAGTGTGTTGCATCTAACTGCTAAATGAATAGAGTTCTGTAATGGGTTTTTCACTATCCGAGACTGATTTCTTCTTTTTTTAAATCCCAAACATTAAATCTCAACGTCAGTAGAAAATCCAAATTCCTATTAACCTAAGTACAATCCCTCCTGCAACCTGGTGATCTTTCAGCATTGTGTCTTGTGTTTCTGAGTGTGGTCTGGACAGAAATCTCTCACTCTTCCACTTCCCAATCGCGGTTTTGCTCAGTCTCTTATCACTGGAGCCTTTCGTTCTTTCTAATGGGAAATTGGTGCCATTGCCCCAGCAGGAGGGGGAACTAAAATGAAGCGTGATGACTGCTAGTCTGGATGTGCCAGAGTAGAAAGAAAGATGGCTGTAGCCAGTGCTTTTTTTCTGGGGAGATGCAGGGGTATGCATGCCCCGAAACGTTTTGTGAATCTTTGTACTTTTGTCCATTTGCTGTATTTATTTTCCCCCATTTGAACTATAAAATGGCGATTTTATTGAGTCAAAATGAGAGTACCCCTAAACATTTTTTTAGGGGGGAAAAAGCACTGGTTGTAGCACTAAATGGAGTTGTCTGGTGGTAGAACGCATCTTTTGTTTGCTTGCGTTCCCACATTCAAACCCGCAGCATCTCTAGGTTAGAAAGTATCTACACTACAGAGCTGGGAAATAATTCTCTTCTTGGAGACCTGCAGCGTGGTCTAACAATTCCATGCGCAGAGTGAGTCAGCCTTGTTCTCTCATCTGTCATATCAAGCAAGGGGCCACCTCGTGTCACCCTCAGGGAAGAGGAAGATTTGAGATTCTCCAGAAGCTCACAACCATCAAGAGGAGTCTTTTCAGTTTGAGTTTTTGAACCTAATTTGAATGCAGTTCTTGGACTATATTTCTTCTGTTTTGGTTTTCATGTTTTGTCTCTTTTACATAACATAAAAATGCATGTACATTTACTTGATTATGCAATTCATCTTGTGTGGTTTTTTTTCTTAGATCACGGAACTGCAGTAAGACATGAACCAGTCTTTCGAAGAATTCTGATGGAAGACAGCATCATCTGATATCAGAAAGATTTGTAAAATCCCTGGGTGGATCTTGTGCTCCGCATGTGTGTGTGTGTGTGTGTGTGTGCACATGTGTGCATTGTGTGCATGTGTTCTCGTTCTCTCTGTTTCACACACACCCATGTGCGTGCACACACACACACACACACACACACACACTGCTGCCATGCATTAAACCGACTAGATGTGTAAAATCATCTCTGAAAGGACATAGTTAACAGATGTGTGTATGTGCAATTTGAAAAGTGTAACATAAGCAAGGAACCTTGGGATTATTTCCGTTTATTTATACATTAAAGTGTGAATATTTTCTGTTACAAAGGTTCGGGTTCATTTATAGCTTCAGAGTGCAACTGAGATGTACGAGAATTTATCAAGCCCTCGTACTCTTCTGCACATTGCTCTGCGTGGCAGACGGGATGTGGAAGTGATTCTTTGCTTTTTGCCACATGCCGGATGAGATGTTCTCATGCAAATGGACATTGGTGCCAGGTCTAGCAGATTTCCCCACTCTCTGATACAGAGAGTACGGGATACAGTGTGTGGAAATAGCCCTCCTTGTGGTGCAGGTTCCAGGACAGGGGTGCCAGTGGACATCTCCAGGCTTGGATCTGAGAATGGATGTTGGGAGTCTTACTGAAGTCCACTTCAAAAGAGAGGCAGACAAAACAAATGCCCCAAGTTCTCCCTGGCCTGGAATAAAAATTGAGTTGGCTGGCTCTCACCTGCACACCCCCACACCCCCCCTCCAAATGCCCCCCTTTCCCCTTAATTCCCAAGTGGATAGCAGCAGGAACATGATTAGTGGAGGCAGTAATCTTGTTCCCCTTTGCAAAGCTGCAAGGAATGCTGCCACATCATGATGCAGCATCTTCTCAGAGTGAAGCTCAGATCGAGCTCAGGCTTGCAAGGGAGGTTAAAATAATCTTTAAAGGTTTCTTTACCTATGTCCAAAGCAAGAGGAAGAACAAGGAAAATTATCTCTCCCCCAGTTTGGGGACGGAACTGCTCAGATCCATTCTGTGTTAACATGGAGAATGCTTTGGGGAAAGTTGCTCATCCTTATAGAGGGATACGGGGCAGCGGTTTTTGGCAGGTGCCACTTGTTTCAGCCCCAAACAAGAGCTGTTCCCACAGAAGAAATGCTTTGCATCCAGATGCCTGGTTGAGTCAGGGCCCCTCTAGACTGATGCTTTTTGTGGGCATGTTTTGCAACATGTGATCGATTTATACTGCACCGCCCACACATCAATCCACTTTATTCGTTGCTCTGTGATGCATTATTATCTAATGTGACTGCATTAATGCCATCTGGAGTTGCTCTCTTGCCCTATGGCAGACAAGAGGCACAACACACCCACCCCTGAACAGTAGGGTTATAAAAAGTTGCAGGATTTCAGGGGGAATTGTGGGCTATGCACCAACTACAAGCCAAGCACCATGTCAACCCAGAAACCTTTTCAGGTGCAAAGAGGATTGGAAGCAAGGTCATGTATGTAAAACCATGAGCACAAACCATGTGCTGAAGGGGAAGATGTGCACATTCCACCAAGATTTATGCCACAACTGCTTTGAAGAGCATTCCAGAGGCAGAAGGGGGTTGATGAATTAGCTTAACTTTAATGAGCCATGTTTGAGCTGATCTGAAGTGCTGTGAAACCGGTGTTTAGTTTGCAGTGAACACAGCAGTTGGGAGAGATGGAGAAATGGGAGGAACGTTCCGTGTTCAGGCATTGGGTTCTCAAACCCCAAATAACGCAAAACGAAACCAAGTAAGGCGAGAGACGAGGGCCAAAGCCTAGCCTGCACATAAAAGCAAGTGAGAGAAAGGACTGGGGAATGATCTGATCCAACAGCAACTATAGGTCAGGGTTGCCACCTTTGTTCTGGCAAAATACAGGGCAGGGCAGGGTGGGTGAATCCCCCCCACCCATCGCTGTCAACTTACAGATTTGAAAATAAGGGACCAGCAGCCTCAAAAATAAGGGATCAGCAGCCAAATAAGGGATTTTCAGAGCACAGGTATGTTCGACTTCTGAGCCCCTCCGAGCCAAAGGCAGAAAGCCCAGCCAGCAGCCAAACAAAGCCTCAAGCTTCATGCTTCCCACAGCGCAGCGACCCGGCAAAGGGGATGCAGCAAGGAAAACCACCGTCACCTCTCCGCTGGGAAGCGCTGAGCAAAGGCGAGTCCCCAGGCAACGCGGCCGATTTGATCGGCACAAGGCATGCAAGCTCCACCCTCCCAGTCGTTCTTAGACTCCTTATTGGGTGAGCAACGCAGCCAAGCAACACAGTTGGAGCCTCCCTCCTCTCTGGCCGGCAGGGAGGGAGGGAGAGGAGCTGCTTCCTTTGAAACCCGGGAAATTTAAGGGACATCATGAACAAGGGACAGCAGCAGAACACGGTGCTGGGATAAGGGACTTTCCCGCCAAATAAGGGGCGGTTGACAGCTATGCCCCCCCCCCAATCTGGTGTTGAAATGACTTCAAAGCAATCCATTACAATGTCTTGCAGCCTCTGGAAATTCTCACTCACTCCTACACACAAACACACACACAAAATTTGTAAACCTTTCTGTGCTTTGCCACCCAGAGCTTAAATATATGACCTTTCACGCGCATACTTTTGGAGAGGATCCCTAACTTGGCCGTGAGAGGGGCCACATAGGAGCCAGCTCCTAGAAGCCACGGTCCCTTGGCCCCCCAATAAAAAATTAAGGGGGCCACCACCACCCCCAAGTTGATGGGCATTGACTTTCAAATGGTGTGGATGTGCCCCATCATTTGATTGATTATGAGTGGCGGGGCTTACCTCCCCCCCCCCATATTTTACTCAAGTTGTCTCCCCTGGAGAGAGGAGTGCAGAAACACAGGACAAAGTACATTTTACATGGAAACACAGGAGAATACTGTATTATATAGGGCAGAAGGCAACCCCTTTTGGAACCTCCTTTGGGAAAGGGGGAAGGCAAGTTGTAATGCCTTGTACTGGAAAAGTTGTTTGGAAGTGGAACTGGGAACAGTGCTTCTAAGCACCTCTGGACTGGGTGATCATTCCTGGCCTCCACTTCCACGCTGGCTACTTAGTCTTTCCACCATTGTATAATCAGACTTCATAACTTTTGGGGCAAACCAAAGCTGCTCTGGTATATGTTGGGAAATTACAAAGGTTAGAAATGAGGCCATCTTTAAATAAAGAGACTCGGTTTAGTTCCGTGGGGTTGGGAGTTTCCAAAATAGGTGTATTTATTTACATCCTTTCTGCTCAATGTGTTAATTTTGGGGTCCATTGAATGCCAGGGTGTATCATGCCAAATCTTGGCCGTTGCTCCAGCACTCGTTGGGTTCCCCAATCAAGCTTCAAATTTGCTCAACAGCAACCCAGAGGAACAGGACATAAAACTTCTCCAGCAAAAGCCACAGGCTGAAGATTGTGACTGGAAGGAATCCCTCGGCTTGTTATTTTACGAAGCTTAATGATATTATGGGATGGCACTAGAAAAGCTTATAGAAAACAAAGCACATAAGATGGACTGTTTGAAAATAAAGCAACTCCAAGCAACTGACATATGATGAGATTTAAAGCAACTTCAAGCAATCTGATATAATTCCCAAACCAATTAATGGTTTAATAATGGTGTGACCTACTAGTAAGCTCTGACAAAGCAATCGATTTGAATAAACAACATCCCTCTCCACAAGGCCCCAAAAGAACTCCCCCAAAATGCCCACATATATGTATTTTAGATTGAGTAACAACTGGGCCATTTATTTCTCCATAAACGTCATTATTTATGCCCACATAGATCATGAGTGCCTATAATCTACCTGGGGGAAAGGCGTAAGTGAGACGCCTGCTGCATCAGTGATTATCCATACAGGACACCTGGACACACTCTAGCACTGGCTTGCCCACACAGATGTTGCTCTTGTTTTGTCTTCATGGCCGAGAGGGTGGTCTTGCTGTGTGGGCAGCCCAGGACCTCCATACACACAACCCAGGCTTGCACCTGGTCACTCCTGGAGACATAGTCCATTGAGACAGATGGATGCCAACAGATGTGTAGCTGACTATGGCGCTGATATTTTTCATCCATCATTATATGTTCCTATTTCACACAGTGATGTCATTTTAAGATTTTTTTCAGGTGTTCTTCTTGGTGTTCTGTTCCTGAGATGGCTCATCCTATCCTCTTTGTTTGTGGCTATGTAAATACAAATGAACATTATGTCCGTATTCGAAGAAGGTAGGGTGGCTGCACAGTGTAGGAGTGCGGACAAGGTCCCAGGTGGTTCAGTTCCCAGAATCTGCAGGTACAGCTGTGAAGGACCCCTGGTCATGAAACCCTGGGGTTTCAGTCAAATACTGAACCAAATGGACCAATGGTCTGATTCAGCGGAAGACAGCTTATTATGTTCCTATAGGCTTTCTCGCATGATCTGGTCCTGGATGCCTTTCATAGAAAAGATATCTGTACAGATCACTACTCCACCGTTGTCTTTCAGATGCAGGATGTCATCGGGTAGATGACCAAAACAGAAATGGCCTGAAATTACCCTTTGACTTTGTGTATATGTGCATGGCAACACAAACACAAGCAAGTTAGCAGTTTACGACTGCAACCCTACGCACATTTATCTGACAGTAAACCACCTTGAAATTTGTGAGATTTACCTTTGAGTAAAATGCACAGGCGCATACATTGTGAATCCAATCAGAGTGGAATTGATGCTCCTTGAAGATTAAAGGAGGTGGCTACTGCTAACCTCAGCAGGAGCAGAATTAGATAATAGCAATTAAATAACATTTTCTATTAGCCTATCCAACCTCCTCTCCCACTGGATGCTAATGATGCGGAAAATTTTCATCCAGTGTCACAAGGACTCTGGCAGGGATGGTTTTCTCCTAGTAACCTCGTGAATAGTTATTCTGTGCAGGTAATTTACATAAGACAGCCCTGAAATCATTTCCCATCCATGCAATGTTCATCCTTTGAATGAAAAGCCAATTAAAGATGAAATCACTCTGACTATTTGAACATGGGAAATAATTATTTGAGGAAACAATTCTTAATTTATAAAGTGTTCTTATTTCACTAAGGACTCATCTATAATGTTCAATTAATGATGTTTGCTTATCACTGTAACAATTACAAAGTTTCGGTGTTTTTGTTTCTTTTGTAACAAACAACACTTTCACATTGTGGCTATCAAATAATAACACTTGAAATGAAGAAACCACATTCCCTTTGCCGAAGACTCACCACACACACACACAGACAGTGCAAACATTTGACAAAGGATTTATTTTTTTTAGTGTAATCTAACTGCAACTTGCAGATCACTTCAAAAATATTAATAGTCTTAGGAGATGAAAAAATGTTTGCAGCTGCTTTATTAATTGGCTACGATGGTTGGTTTTTGCTCTGCTGAAACTGGTCCTCTAATTTCTCAAAAATTGCATTTCCCAAGAAAAGAGGCTTCTGTTTTTCTGCCTCGCTTGTAGGTCAGTTTAGAATTTCTTTATCCTTTCAATAAGGTGGAGCTTAGCTACTAGGCTGTGGGTGGCACGTGTGGTTTTCTGTCCATTACACATGTTTCCAGCGCCTTTTGGTCTCTCTGGCTGATGATGTTTCTGATCTGGAGGGGGGGGGGACACAGGACATGAGAGACGTTGTCCTGTGACATCTTCCAATGGATTTTTGATTGAAGCACAGGAAGTCGGGGAGAATCCCTGGGATTGGGGCACTTGCTGGCTTTGTTTTTAAGGGAAGTTCTTCATTTCACCTTCAAAAAAAGTCTGTGCTGATTTCTTTAAAAGTAAGGAGACCACTTTTCAAACAAAATAACAACGAACAGCTTGACTTCTTCCAATACTTACAGTAAAGGCAAGCTAAGAGTGTCATGGGATATTCAGGAAACATGGACACCCAGGAATGCTGCAGAGTTCAGACCACGGGAGAGGTGATTTGTGGGGTGGAAGAAAGGACACTCAAAACCCCTTGGCCACACAAAATAATATTACCCGAGACTTTAGGATTTCAGTCATCAGACTTTTCTCATTAATAGATAAACAACGGGAGACTAGACTGCACTAGAACACTCCACAGGGGCATCAAAACATACCAGTGAAGGGTAGTCATATTTATGCCAAAAGGAAGCTCAGGGTGATATTACAAGCATTTGTCCTATTATGTCCTTTCGTTTTATCTTCTCTTTGAAGTAGGCTGGGTTGAGAGAGAATAACTTTAAGATCACTGTGAGGCAACCATGTCTGCTGCAAGTACACCTGGGTTATAGATCCCTGCAGCAATATGAAGTATGAAGGGCATGTTTTCATTCTTAATGCCAATATACAAGTCTCAGAGAGCAGAAACCTAAGTAAAGATCACTGCAGGTATGTGTGTATGGGTTACTCAGATGCATAGGTGTGCTGGCTGTGGCCAGGAACACACTATTGTCTTTTATCCGCTGTAGTAGAGCACTATGGTATGTTGAGCTTCAGGCATGGTCTGAAGCTCAACATCAAAAAAACGAAGATCATGGCCACTGGGCCCATCTCCTCCTGGCAGGGAGGGGGGAGGGGAAGAAATGGAGGTAGTGAGAGATTTTACTTTCTTGGGCTCCATGATCACTGCAGATGGTGACAGCAGCCACGAAATTAAAAGACGCCTGCATCTTGGGAGAAAAGCAATGACAAACCTAGACAGCATCTTAAAAAGCAGACATCACCTTGCCAACAAAGGTCCGTATAGTTAAAGCTCTGGTTTTCCCAGTAGTGATGTATGGAAGTGAGAGGTGGACCATAAAGAAGGCTGATCGCCGAAGAATTGATACTTTTGGATTATGGTGCTGGAGGAGACTCTTGAGAGTCCCATGGACTGCAAGAAGATCAAACCTATCCATTCTGAAGGAAATCAGCCCTGAGTGCTCACTGGAAGGACAGATCGTGAAGCTGAGGCTCCAAGACTTTGGCCACCTCATGAGAAGAGAAGACTCTCTGGAAAAGACCCTAATGTTGGGAAAGATGGAGGGCACAAGGAGAAGGGGACGACAGAGGACAGTTGGACAGTGTTCTTGAAGCTACCAGCATGAGGGAGGCAGTGGAAGACAGGAGGGCCTGGCGTGCTCTGGTCCATGGAGTCACAAAGAGTCGGACACAACTAAACAACTAAACAACAACAGTAGAGCACTAACTCCACCATGGAATTCCCTGGGCACACAACCTAGTGAAATGTGATGCACATACCTATGCTCAGGGGACCTGTGACACAGTGCGGTATACATAGTAGAACTTGTGCTGAAGGGGTCATAGATAAGCAGTTTCAGAAAGTGATAAGAGAGCATGGTACTTCAGGTTGCATCATAAGGTTATGGGTTGAGCATAAGAGTGTGGCAAATGTGATGTGAAGAGACATGGGTTCTGTGGTGCAGTGGAAGAAACGTGGTGGAGGGAGATTTATTGTTGCTGGCATCCATTTGTCTTGAGACCATGGGGTGTGCCTCCTGGGATAAAGTCAAAACACTGTGTTGGCAGCACTGATGGGACTTCCATGCAGCACAAGACTGGGCAGTGCCCTACGGAGGTCCTGATCTGCCCAGACGACAAGAACCGCCTCTTGGTCTCTGTGGGCCAAAGGAAAGCACAGCAATATGTCTAGCTGCAAGAATTGCTGGAAGGATCATTGCTTCCTCCTCCTCCTTTAGCAATCACTCATAGCTGAGTAAGATTGTCTTCTATGAACACAGTCCGTAAGTGACTATGGAGGCTCATAGCTGTCAACTTACAGATTTGAAAATAAGGGACCAGCAGCCTCAAAAATAAGGGATCAGCAGCCAAAATAAGGGATTTTCTGAACACAGGTAGGTTCAACTTCTGAGCCACTCTGAACCAAAGGCAGAAAGCCCAGCCAGCAGCCAAACAAAGCCTCAAGCGGTGGTTCCCACAGCGCAGCAACCCGGCAAAGGGGATGCAGCAAGGAAAACCACCGTCACCTCTCCGCTGGGAAGCGCTGAGCAAAGGTGAGTCCCCAGGCAATGTGGCCGATTTGATTGGCACAAGGCATGCAAGCTCCACCCCCCAGTCATTCTTAGACTCCTTATTGCGTGAGCAATGCAGCCAAGCAACACAGCTGGAGCCTCCCTGGCCGGCAGGGAGGGAGGGAGAGGAGCTGCTTCCTTTGAAACCCAGGAAATTTAAAGGACATCATCAATAAGGGACAGCAGCGGGACACAGCGCTGGGATAAGGGACTTTCCCACCAAATAAGGGACAGTTGACAGCTATGCTGTGGAGGCCAATTCTGGATCCACACGTCCTTCCACAGTGGGGACATAGGTTTCCAGGCTAATTGCTCCAACTGTCTCCACAATGGATTTGTGAAGAGTTAGCCTTTTCTTCTCCTGAAGCTATCCCGCAAGTCAGCAACAGTTTGGAGTCAGAGTTTCCCTTCTCCTAGATGGGCTGCCTTCGCAAGGTTGACAAGCTGGAGGGACATGGCGGCTCAGGCACCCTGCAAGCCCAACGCCATTCGTGGGGACGGCCTTTTACATCCTTCTCAATGGCAGGAGGGGGGCTGGAAGGGACACAGCAGCTCAGGCGCACTGCATACCCAGCCCCATCCTGCTTTTGCAGGGGACACACTGGTGTCTCTGGGTGCCTGGGCTTGCGCGCCACCTTGGGCTATGGCGTGCCGCTCTCAAAGTGCCACCCAGTGCAATCTGCCCCCTGCGCATCCCATTAGCTACACCACAGGTTGAGAGAAGATTATTTTCTCAAGGCCACGCAGAATGGTCAAGAAGGCTGTGTACCCAGCAAAAAATGCAACACCCAAATCACACGGTCTCTCTGCAGGGATGCAATTGTCAGGCTTAACTTGCCACTGATATGTGCAGTATACCAGGTGAAACCATGTCTCATTTCTAACCATTGGTTTTCAGTTTGAAAAGGGGAGACATAAACTGTCCATTAATGTACCTGTTGATAGTGTTAATAAAATTCCATTTATCTTGCAGGCTAAGCCTTTAGATTCTGCTGCAGACTCCAATGTCACTTCTTCTCGGTCATACATATTCTAGTTACCTGCTTCATAATATTGCAGTCCGTGATAAAATGATTTATTAGGTGAAATGGTAGCTGATTGGTTTTAACCCCTTCAAGCTGAAACTGCACCCAAGCATCAGAAATCAGTCTGTCAGTTTGAAATAAATGTTATAGCCTATGAAATCATTTGGACTCCCACCTCTCCCATTATTTCTGCAAATCCTCATTAGAAAACACTGGATGAAATATAGTTGGTATTAAAGAGGAATATAGGGAATACAGGGCAAACAAATGTGTTTGCTGATATTTACATGTCATAACAAGCACACTGTATAAAGAGATTTCATATTATTTGTAATGCTTTGGGGAATGAGTTTAAGAAAAGGCAGGACTCTTAATGATACTTCAGTGTCTGCCAATTCAATGTCAATCCATGTCTTATCTGTTTTCTAAATAATACAAATTAGCCACCTGATTTGGATTGCCTAATTATATTTGAATAAATGTGGAATATTCCACCACACTTGTATTTTTCTGTAAGATGGTCAGAGCAATTAAGGGGTTTCATTAAAAAATAAATTTATGAACAATATTTTGCCACTTATTCAGAATACCGTATGATAGGGTAAGAAGTTTTGAAAAATTGATCACGATAACCCTCAAGCTTCCCAACATATGCTTTGGTTTGTGGGTATGGAAATTGCAACTGCACATGATTTGAGAATTTTTCCTAAGAAAAGAAAATGGGCTTTTAGTATTAAGCTATATTGTTATAGGAACTATGGTATACACTGATGGTTAAATGGTATGTAAAATTGGATATGAATATGTATTAAAGCTTAGAAAATAATTCTAACCCTTTATGTTCTGAGCAGTTCTCATTTGCTTTTTCTCCTACCCCAGCCATCCATGTGCAACGGCGCAGCAATACATGGCATGCATATGTGTGTAATGTAATGTCCATACCAATCTTTTAAAAATAAAACAGCTTTGGGATGGGGTAGTTTTGACCAAAGAAATTAAACTTTTCCCTGCTCAGTTTTCCCTCTTAATATCCCTCCCATTCCCAGCCAGATAAATTAAATATCCCCCCTTCCAAACTAGTTACCTCACATGGCTGTCTAACGTATTCCAAACGAAGAGAGAGAACTGCCTATTATATCTACCCCTGAGGGATTAAAGCAGCAAACATGATCTCATTTTGTCTACTTAACGTAACATAGTGGTTAGGGTTGGACTGGGAGTACCTATGTTCAATTCCAAACTTAGCCACCAAGTTCACTAGACCCCTTATGGTCTTTCACATGCTGAGGTATAAAATGCCTTGTAGCCTCTAATGCTATTTATGTTAACATGTCATACTTGTTCACGCAAGAAAGAAGGGAGAGAAGCAGCCTTTGCAATATGAATGTTTTTACAGATGGGGCATGAGCTCGGGAGAGATGCACATAATAAGTATACAACAGCAGCCTTAATGCTTGCATACAACTCTTAAGGTCTCTTCATTATTGGATACTATTAAAAGAGAGCTGGCTTCTATTAGTTTAATAACAGGCACATGCCATCACCATTCATCTCCAAATGCGGCATTAGAAAGATATTTAGTTTGGAGAACTCTAGAATATTGTCCTTTGGGGAATTCCTACCTACTTCCCCTCTTTGTTTGGCTATATCCCTAAAAACAAATATTTTCAGGAAATAAAACCTGTTCATTAGCAGAAAGCTGGGACTTGCTTTCCTAGAGCTGATCTTATTTGTGCATGAGTGCCATCTGGTGGTCAAGTAGAAGCTATTCCCACTTTCTTCCTCATTTGTGAATTACGGCATCAATCACGTGCACATGTGATTGGGAGTAATTTCTGTGAGCCCAGAGGTCTTGCTTTTGTGTAAATATGTGTAAGATCAAGCCATCAATCTCCCTCCCCCAAGCTGTTGCAGCTTCTCTTCTCTCTCACTCCCCGGGGCATTAATTTTATAGGACAATATAACAAACCAAACTGAGAGTAGACCTTACTTTCAGTGGTTGATACAGTGGTGGAAATATATGTGAATGGACAAATGAAAGCACCAATACGTTTTCACTCATATGGAAAATTTGATACAGAAACACACCAGACGTATATCTTTAAAATGAATTTTAAAATAACCACTGAACCAAGTGATTGGTCAAGGTCAACTCTTCCAAGGCTTGTATTTCCACCGGGAGTTTAGAAGCCATTCATTCTTGCTTTTGTTCAGCACCCTTCGTTTCCTTCAACATTTCTTGCCAGTTCTTCTCCATTTCTTCCTTACAGGTGAGAAAAGCATCTTCCAGTCGTCTCATAGAGTTGGCCAAGTCTGGGTTAGCACGCATCACCACCATATCATAAGCCATCCATGTAGCCTGCACTGGGACAGGGTGCAAAATGCAGAGTCACTCATTTGATGAGATTTGTTGCAGTGGCGTGGATGAGAAGGAAAAGATGGAACTGATAACAAAACGGAAGAGTCGCCAGCTCTGGGACTAAATACCTCTTCAAATACACTTTTAAGTTTCAAACCAGCGCTGCACTCACGGCAATAACTAACTAGTTTACTCATTGACAGCTTTCCACAACATCATCGACCCTCAGGGAAGAATGACATGCTGCTTCTGGGTGTACATATCTGTGGGGTGGGGTCACTCATCCAACACTTGCATTAGAAAAGCAATAGAATATCTCCCCCCCCAAAAAAAAAAAATGTGCATAGGGAATTATTAAAACAAATCAGCGAGTTTTCCCAAATCAGACTGCAATGATAGCAAAAGCAGCTGTCCTTCCCCCTGCCCACAAAAAATTATAGATTAATGAAGATCCTCGCAGATGGCGGGAGGATGGCTCTGTTTGCATCGTGATCTTAACCCCCCACAACACACACTTTTCATCACCCCTACCCACCTGTGCAGCAAATCTCAGCCAAGTCTGAGAATCGCTGTTATAGGGCACATTCAGTAATTTAAATGTTATTTTTCAAGTTAACTAGACCATGGTGGCAGAACAACCTAATGGTATTTATGACAGCTAGCTTGCCGTTTTTATCCAATCTGGCTGAGAATAGGTTTTTTTTAAAAGTATGTACTAATTAGTGGAAATGTTTGAATGAATCTGTAATAGAACTCCTGCAAATATTGTCTCACATCAAAACCTAGATTAAGTTCTGAGGCATTGTTTAATTATCCAAGAGGCTCGATCAGTATTTGACTTTCTTTGTGCCATTGCAATCCTCTCTACAAAGATTCAAGGGTTTGTTTTTTTTTAAAAAAAGAATCCATTTGAAGTCTATAGTAGTTTGACAACCTGTCCTTGAACTGAAAAACCTCTTTAGAAAGTAACCTGAGAGAAGAGAAGTGGTGGATAAGATTTAAATCCTCTCTCCACCCAGTTCCATGTTTGAAACCCACCCTCACACAGCTCTTCTCCCTGCAGGTTCAAATCTATGTTCACAAAAATCAATGTGTAATTTAGCTCTAATTCATTATATTCTACCAGGAAAATCTTTCTTGTCATATTTGACAGGATACTATAAAAACAAGAAATTCTGTCCATTGGTTATTCTTATAGTTAGGAACTCAGCATTCAAAAGAATGGTAGCATCTTGAAAGGGATAATCGTTACGTTGGGGTTTTGTTATTGTCTGTTCTGTGAGACCTGAAAAATCAATGCTTTGTGGAAAGAAATGGAGAGCATACTTAAAGGTGCTTAAATTAGCAATTTTTCTAATGAATAGTACTTATACAGTAGCAACTGTATAAGTAATCTACAGTTTCTACGGACATATGCCCAAGCAGTTTAGCATGTTCCTGTCCTGACACTACAGAACTTATTCAGCTCTTAATTGCATGTATTGATTAGTTATACTCAGATGTGGATGAGCATCAGACCCTCACATCAGATTTAATGGATCCTGGATGAGCATTGTAATCTGCACACTAATTTCTCCCTTGGTGGCCCAGGGGGATATAATTAGCAACACATAAATCCTCTGCAGGAATAGTACCACACCTGATAGTTTTTCCATGTCTTCCAGGAGCTTCTCTAAATCCCTGTTCAGGTCCTCAAGCATTTTTACCATGTTGTCGTAATTTCTTTCACAGGGTTCACATTTGGCCATCTAGCAGGGAAGAAGGAAGCGATGAGTGGCAGTACAACTTTGTGAAACCGAAGTTTAAAGCACACAGAACGTTCTTACGCTCTTTTAATAACTGCATGGTATAGAAGAGCACGTTTTGTATATTTTAAGCATTTCTACCCTGATCTTCAGGCAAAGTGTCCCAGGGCAGCTCACTGTAGGTTAAGGCCAGTAAGAACAGTAAATAGACAGTCCCAGCCCACAGGCTTCAACAGCGAGTAGGAAAACAAGCAAACTCAGGCGCCAGTTCTCAGTGGTTGATAACAGTATGCCATTATTATTATTATTATTATTATTATTATTATTATTATTATTATTAGAATTTATATACCACTCTATACCCAGGGGTCTCAGGCTAGACCAGATGAGCTCATCTTTTGTTCTTAAAAGTTACAAGTTCTTATAATGAACATTGCATATCAAAAGATTTGAGCATGAGGAGGAACTAAATGCAGCTGGTGTCTTAGCACAGTCTATGGATTGGGTCCAATAGTTCCACCCCGCTGCAGAAGCCAGAATAGGGTCTGCAAGGTCCTTCCCATTCTTGTTGTGACTGAGTAAACACTTTATACAACTGGACCAAAATCAGAAAATTGTAATTTTCACCCTTCCCCCCCCCCCAAAAAAAGACTGCAAAGCACCCCAATGAATTTTGGATGAATGGATATAAAATATTAAATACTTGCGGGGGGGGGGCTACAAGTATGTTTAGAGAAAATGAACTTAAATGATTAATTCAATACTTCTGAAAATCAGAGCACTTCTTATGTGTCAAAGTAAAGATCGAAACACTTAACTTCTAACACTTCAGATTGCAAAATTATACCTCTTGACAGCTGTGCAATAGTGGGCACATGGGAAAAGAAAACCTCAATTACCACAGTAAATGTAGAATAAAATCAAATAAGTATATTAGTCACAAGCAAACAAACAAGCATTCCCTAGTAAGTAGTCCTCAAGTGCCAACGATAATATATTTTAAGTGCATACTTGAATTTTTGGCTACAATACCAGTTAGGCACCCTAGCTTAAACAATAAATTCATCTATCAGGGCTGAAAAAGATAGACACTAAATCACTTTGAAGAAGATGATGCTGACAATAATTTAAATGCTTAACTTCAGAAACTCCAGATCTCAAACTGTTTTTGTTTTATACTATGCTTGTGGAAGTGAAATCTTGCCCAAAATAGTGCCTGCATCAGGCAGAGAGGCGGCAGAGAGCCATTGTTGGATTAGGGCCAGGGAATTAGGGCCATCCAAAACAAAAGCTGAAAAGCTGCAAGTTTCACGGTAGATTCAAAAGGTTCCTCATAAAAGCTCTAATGTATGGACTTCATAAGGGATCTCTGCAAGAACAGCGGGTTCTAGAGAAAACTTTCCTTTTGGAAACACTTCAAGGGAAGATGACCAGAGAGGGAACCATATTACCTAACACATTCACAATACAAAAAGCCTGAATGATCCCATCTTTAAAACCATAGGATGGATTTTGTTTAATATTGTGAAAGGGCAAGATATGAATATTTGAAATAAAATAATAAATACAGCTGGTTTCAGAAACGGAGCGATCATTCAAGGAGTCCATGGCTTGAACTTCAGCTCTGAACTCGCTATGGGACTTTGGATTTGCCACTTTCCACTTCATCTCCTGCATCTATAATACAGGGACAAATATACCTGCCCTCCAGGATTGTTTTTTAAGGACTGGGGAAATTGTGGAGTGCTTTGAACACTCGAAAAAGTGCTTCTCAACAGCCAATTTCCGTTGTCTTCAATTTTTGTACAGACAGTATTGCATCTGCTAAAACTACCAACCGTTCTCTCCCTAAGCCCCTTTCTCCACTCCTTCCCTTCATCCCATCCCATAATAACACTTCCGAATTGGTACAGCGATGCTGATTATTTTTAAGTGTTCATCCTATTATTTTTGAATTGCTATATTTCATGCTGTTCATCCGGCATGTTGTATTCCACTTTGAGCACGATTCTGTGGGAAAGTGGCATACAAGTACACTCGATGATGATGATGATATAAATTCAGATAATGATAATTCTTATTATTGAAAGACTAGCCAGGGGAGATGGAGGTATATTAGCTTTACAATTTAATATTCTACACATTTATCATATAAAAGAAAAATAATTAAAGATTCCAAATATTCCCCCCCCTATGACTTCTCTCAACTTCCCTTTCCGGTTATTTGAATATTAGCTGCTTCTGCTTAATTTCCAAGTTGTTATTTCTTAACCTTTACCTTTGTTTTCTTAATTGTGTTTACTCCAAGCCTACTAATGAGTCCAATTCTTTACAACATTTCTGTAAATACAGCATAAACAGTTCCCAGTCTTTTTAAAGTCTCTATTGTCATTGTCTCTAAGTCCCACCCCCCAACTTGAGACGTATTTTATTTCCATTAAAAATTATACACCACTTGATTAAAAAAAAAAAAGCAAAAAACACCTCAAAGCATTTTAAACTGCTTCTTATGAAGGAAATACATTGTTGGGCGCAGCTGGGCCTGGTCAGGAGCAGCCAGACCTTATCCCTGTGGGGTGTGCTTTCCCTCCTCAGCATACCATATTATTATTATTATTATTATTATTATTATTATTATTAAAATGTATATACCACCCCAATATCACAGGGCCTGGTTTACCAGGACACCGTACTACAGAGAAGTGGAGAGGGAGGCCTCAGAAGCGCTTTATATTTTATGTCCCCTCGCATTTAGCCAGGCCTCCATCCCCAGAGGCCCAGAGGGCAAAGCCAGGCCTTTTCTGTGGTGGCTCCCTTTGTGGGCTGCTCTCTCCAGGGAGGCTCGCCTGGGACCTTCACTAACATCTATTTCCGTTTCTCTCCAACCAGGCCAAGCTGTATTTGGTTTGTTTTTATTGTTTATTTTGTATTCTCTTTTTGTGTTTTTCCGTTGCCCACCGGCCTGGGATCATCAGGAAAAGGGCGGTATAAAGATGTAATTAATTGATCAATTAATCGCCCCAGCCTGGGAGATGAAAATTAGTAGTCCATCCTATTTTCCCCTACTTCACAATACGCAAGTGGACAACCAACACACGCTGTCCCTTTCCTTTCTCCTCGTCCTTCTTTCGATGGCCCTCTCTCTGGCCCCAAGCAGCCCCTTTTCCTCTCTCCCTTCATCCGACCCCCAAGGCCGCATCCCCCCACTTTCCTACCTTCCCCCTTCAGCAGACAGTGACACAAACCTGGGCACAGCTCAGCCGCCACTGGCCCTTCTCCCTTCCAGCCAATCCCAAGGCCTAGCGCTGCCCGGTTAGAATGGACGGGGGCGGGGGCAGGAAAGGCCTAGCAAGGGACTAGGCAGCTGGAGAAGGGGCAGGAGCCATTGGAATATGGTTATATATATATATATACACACACACAGTGGTGCCTCACAAGACAAAAAGAATCCGTTCCGCGAGTCTCTTCGTCTAGCGGTTTTTTCGTCTTACGAAGCAACCCCATTAGCGGATTAGTGCTATTAGCGGTTTAGCGGCTATTAGCGGCTATTAAAGGCTTAAGGGATTAGCAGATTAGCTGCTAAAAGGCTATTAGCGGTTTAGTGCCTTAGAAAAGGGGGGTGGGGAGTGAAAAAAAATCGCAAGACATTTTCGTCTTGCGAAGCAAGCCCATAGAGAAATTCGTCCTGCAAAGCGCATTGAAAAACGGAAAACCCTTTCGTCTAGCAGGTTTTCCATCTTGCGAGGCATTCGTCTGGCGGGGCACCACTGTACACACACACACACACACACACACACATATATATATATATATCAACAACCTCAGATATGCAGATGACACAACCTTGATGGCAGAAAGTGAGGAGGAATGAAAGAACCTTTTAATGAGGGTGAAAGAGGAGAGCGCAAAATATGGTCTGAAGCTCAAAGAAATGAAGATCCTGGCCACTGGGCCCATCACCTCCTGGCAAATAGAAGGGGAAGAAATGGAGGCAGTGAGAGATTTTACTTTCTTGGGCTCCATGATCACTGCAGATGATGACAGCAGCCACGAAATTAAAAGACGCCTGCTTCTTGGGAGGAAAGCGATGGCAAACCTAGACAGCATCTTAAAAAGCAGAGACATCACCTTGCCAACAAAGGTCCGTATAGTTAAAGCTCTGGTTTTCCCAGTAGTGATGTATGGAAGTGAGAGCTGGACCATAAAGAAGGCTGATCGCCGAAGGATGGATGCTTTTGAATTCTGGTGCTGGAGGAGACTCTGGAGAGTCCCATGGACTGCAAGAAGATCCAACCTCTCCATTCGGAAGGAAATCAGCCCTGAGTGCTCACTGGAAGGACAGATCCTGAAGCTGAGGCTCCAAGACTTTGGCCCCCTCATGAGAAGAGAAGACTCCCTGGAAAAGACCCTGATGCTGGGAAAGATGGAGGGCACAAGGAGAAGGGGATGACAGAGGACGAGATGGTGGGACAGTGTTCTCAAAGCTGCCAGCATGAGTTTGACCAAACTGTGGGAGGCAGTGGAAGATAGGAGAGCCTGGCGTGCTCTGGTCCAGGGGTCACAAAGAGTTGGACACGACTAAACAACTAAACAACAACAACAACAAAAATGGTAATTTGGGGGAGAGGCGAGCAACTAGCCCGGCAGGCACTCATGGCAGCACCCTAGGGATGTCGGGGGGCCAGCAGATTCACAGGTCATTTGCAACTTTTTTTATTATTTATTTTGAAACGGGTATGTAGCATTGTGTTGCACAGTAGCTGAAAGAGTTAGATTGCTTTCCATGAGAAGGAACGCTCAGATGTAACCTGGGGACAACCATGCCATCAATCTGCAGCAGAGGAAGAAAGCTAGGAAGCAAGGCCACCCCACCCCTTCAAGCGTCTCCTCTCTGTCAACTGTTTCTGTTCCTCGTGTTCATTCACTATAATAATATTGTTACACGCCAACCCAGTCTCCGCAGCAGTGTGAGAATCAAGGGATACTAAGCACGCTTACCAGGGTATGTGTTTCCTTTTGGAATAATGAGGCACAGTGGAGTCTGTAGTGTCTTTATGATACGTGGTTTATTTACACATATATGCAATCCAATGGAAGGCTCTCCAGCATCACTTTCCAAGAGGTACTGACCTCTCCCATAGCCACAGCCATTGGATTCAAAACAGACTTTCTGCTTTTTTTACTTTCTCTCCAGCCCACTGCTTAGTAACTGTTCCTTAACTCCTAACTGCCATTCTAAACTCTAACCCACTAGACTAAACCCTTGGCTTTTATCCCCTGAGGGAGGGAGGGAGGGAGTAGGGTTGCCATATTTCAAAAAGTAGAATTCCTCACACCCGCAAAGTTGGAGACAGAGGCTTATCAGTGAGTCCATCCCACCACTTGGGTCTATTGTAAAAACGCAGGAGTCTGCTTATTTCCTGATTCTAACATTCCAACTTTAATTCAGTTGTAACACTAACTTAACCCAGAATTCAGGGTGTCTTACACCACAGATTCATCACAATTTGAAGCTTTGATAACTGCTGCCTGAGCTGCCTGGTTTTTGTCTTCCCTCCTCATCCCTTCTGCGGCATGTCTTTTACATTGTAAGCTTGTTGGCTCAAAGTAACGTGTGAGTGAAGCCTGTCTCTCACATTGTTGACTGGGAAATTTCTCACATGGTTATTGACGGTGAAAGATGCTGCGTGCTCCATACAGCAGAGAGCACCACTTCCTGCTGCAAAGCAGCCACTGCCTCCTCGTAACTACGTAGCCGAGCAAATATGTTGCTGCACACCTGCATAACCTGTTCATAGGGGTATGATATGCTAATCGATGTGGCTGAGGAAATGACTTCTAGCATTGCGGTGGAACAAGAATCTTTAAGTCAGGATCGAGAAAGACTCTTTGTTCTGGGATCTTGAAGAAGGGATGTGCCGACTGACAATGTTGTGGAGGGAGCCCTTAGGATTCCAAATATAAGAAGAATAGGATTTGCGGTAAGGACTGAGAAACTTTATCAGAGATGTGTGAAGAAGGTACTGGGATGGAGTGTTGATTTGGAGGAAGGTTGGGCTGCCTCTATCCATCATTTGTGCTCAGCCTCTCCAATGAGACCTTTGCTCATCAGAATAAATTTGGTATAAAATGTTCTTTGGGCCTCTTGGGGGTAGATTGTGGATTTATACCAAGTATTTGAACATGATTCTAAACCAGAATGTCACAAAATGAAAGGGAAGCAGTTTGCATGAGGGACCAATTCTTGTTTGTAAATTCCATTTCACTGCACTCTGCACCAATTGGTTTCACCCAGAACCAGATTTCTTGCTATCTCTGTTTATTAAATAAAAAAATGATCAGGAGATATGACAGGAGGAATTCTCAGGCAGAATAAGCAGATTTATGTAACTCTACCTTCTGATTCTCTTTTGCAAATGCCTCCCCTATATTAACATTCCACAGGAAACATGGAGCTGGAGAACCCATGTTTTCTTTGCAGAGTGAAGTTGTATCCTGGGAGACTAGGAAAGATCAAGCAGCCTTTGCTATCATCCCATGTTTCTGCCAGGCTTATCTTTTGTAATTGAGAAACTTCTGACTTCCCCAGAATAAGAGCGACTGCTCTGCCGGAGCAATATACTTTTCTCCTAGTTGTGAGTGTTGGCAGGAACCTGAAATACTGGCTTAACCAATGCATAACCTATGATACAAATAAAATAGCATGATCCCATTCGAGGACAGAGTTCAAAAGAACTGAATGAGTAATGAAGAGTAATGAGTCAGAATGGGTATGTATCACCAGCAGAGAACTTCTGTTTGCTGGACCCAGAAACATAACTCAGTAATCATAGCCTTGGACAGGCTATGAGGCAGCAGGTTAGAGAAATCAGAAAATCCTGCAGTGGCAGGGGGAAAGGGGTAGTTGCTAGGTTAATGACACATAATCAATAATTTGTTCCAGTTTTCAAGGTGTTGATGAATTCTGACAAGCTTTGTAATGCCTTCAAAGTTTTGCTGTGTGGTTTCTGTTTTCTCAATCTTGCAGACTATTATTTGAAGTGTTAGTATTGGTATCGGGGAAAGAACAGCTTCAAGGGGTGGTTGCAAAGTGAATTAGCCTCAAAGGGAGTAAATAAGAGAGGCATGTTGAGCAGGTTTTACATGAAACCTTTGAAGGAAATTGGAACACTTCATTGGGCAGCGTCTTCCATTGCCAAACGGCTTAGATAATCTAGGGAATTGTTCCTAGCGCTTAAGCTGCTAGCTTTCTTCTCAGTTGATTTAGAATACAGTAATTGCTGCTGTCATCATCTACAGAAACATATGTGGTTGTGCCCTGGAGTTGCAGCCTAGAGTAGGCAACTTTTCAAACTGGTACTGTCTATGAAACCGTGAGAAGGAAGTGCTGGGACTCATCTGCTGCTCTTAAACAGTGGCGTAGCGTGGGGGGTGCAGGGGGGGCGGCCGCACTGGGCGCAACATCTGGGGGTTAGGGTTAGGGGCGCAAATCCATGGGTTAGGGGGCGCAAATCCGCGGGTTAGGGGGTGCAAATTACTTGCCTTGCCCCGGGTGCTGACAACCCACGCTACGCCACTGCTCTTAAAGGGCTGCTCTCAAAACTGTGTTACATTTCCTCCTAATCCACAATAGATGGGCATGTTCAAACAAAAGCATTAGAGCATTCAGAATGGAAAAGTTCTTGTCCACACAGGTAAGTTTGCTAAAGGTGTAGTCAGTGTCCTTCTGGGGTAGATCCAAGACTTCGTCTTTTAAAACAAACATTCAAGCACATATACAGCAGTTCAGCCAGGAGATCAACACAGCCTTGCCCTATCCACTTGCGTCTGTTCATGCTCAGGGGACGTTGGTGAATGGATAATGTTTATATAGTATCTAGATAAAAATATGAGGAAGTGTTGCTGTGACTACTTGGGCAATAGAATATTGATGTGCAAATGTTGCACGCACCCGGGCCAGCGCATAGATAAGAGCTTTTCAGGTATCTTACTGCCAATTGCAACTCCTACCTTGGTAAGGGCTTTTTTGAAAACATCACCTCTAAATCAGCGCTAAATTGCTTTCCTTCATAGAACTGTTTTATTGTATCACATATGCTGATAATTAGTTTAGCAGAAACTGGCCTGAGATATAACAGATCACTTTGCAAATGGTGGAAGTTTTAATTAATAATAAACTAGTAAACTGGATTGACTACAGGTCTTTTGATGAATGCTTCTGATTCTATTTCATAACTTTCAAAAACTTCCCTTTAGAAGTTTTTTTGGGTAATATTTACTTTAATCGTTGAAACTATTCTGAATATAGAACTGCAAACCATTACTTTGATTACTTTATGGGTAGGTTTATACATCCCACTTTTTAAGGATTAGAAATTTCTTCCGTTTTTCTGTGATTAATGTTCACAGCTCTCTTTAATGCATTTATGCAATCACAGATTCTTCTTAATTGTCAATAAATTCATCTCTTTTACCATTTGGGAAGGTGTGTGCGCGCGTGCATGCAAATGTTAAGCGTGGACGGATTACAGATTAGATTGTGAATAGCGTTTGTTTATTTTATACCTAATAACTTGGAAACATGGCGAAAGTCATTATTATTCCTGTTTAAAATGTTTTCATTTGCATCATTTTGGAGTGTCAGAGTAATGTTTAGACTTATTATTTGTTTTCTATGTTGAAATGGCATTAGATTGACAAAGAATAATGTATTTTGTATATCTTTAAACTGGACATATGAAATCGTCAAAGGTATACAGTACAGTGTCTGTAGATGCATCTTGCATGCACAAATATTTGGTGGAGAAGCAGATGTATCAGGAACAATGTGGCATGGAGACAATGAACTCTGCTTTTGTCACCATGCGGTTCACAGGTGGCTGTTGTGTTTGTCTGCAATGCACAAAGGGCTTAACATCATGCTTGTAGTGCAGCATTTGCCTTTAGCTATATCATTTGCAGTGATGTTTCTTTTTACTTCATGTGTTTTTATCTGATTTTTTCCGCCCTCATTGCAGAAGCATGCCTTGTGTCTGCTTATCTTAGATTATTCTGGTACAGCTGGGCCATTCTAGGCAATATGGTTTGCTTCAGTCATCCTGGAATCTGGCCTTTTTATAAAAAAAAACTTCATTACTCTTTGTCATGAACTGGATGTTGTTGTTGTGAACCCACTTTGAATGCCTTTTCAGAAAAGATGCACTAAAACTTGACTTTTTAAAAAATGCTTGTAAAAATAGTGCTGAAGTTATTTTTGTACTATTATGTGAAACAAAGAGACTCTTCTGGTGAATATGTGGATTGCGCAATCTCACAGACTTTAAATAAGGACGGGGAGGAATAGGAGGACCTTTAGAATTGGGTCTGGAAGTGTGCTGAGGGCCTGCAAGATATCAGGGGCACAACAAACTCAGTCCAGTCAACATGTTTTTGAAGTTCATTTTTTAGATCATTTGTTGTTTATATAGCACCCTCAGTTTACATAGTACTTAACCGAAGTTACTCAATAATATAAGTAAAAACAAAAAACAGAACCACCCAAGTCCTTGTGAAGGAGCTTTTAAAGTCTATAAACTGAAACAACAGTTGTAATTCATTAATGTTTAGTTGTTTTTTAATGGTTTTTAGTGATCCTTGTTTTTATTTGTAAGCCGCTGTAAGTCCCATCAGGGGAAAGATGCAGTGTGTATATATATATATACCATATATATATATATGGTAAAGGACCGCTGGACGGTTAAGTCCAGTCAAAGGCAACTATGGGGTTGCGGCGCTCATCTCACTTTCAGGCCGAGGAAGCCAGTGTTTGTCCACAGACAGCTTTCAGGGTTATGTGGCGAGCATGACTAAACCGCTTCTGGCACAACAGGACACCATGACGAGTGCCAGAGTGCATTGAAATGCTGTTTACCTTCCCACCACAGTGGTACCTATTTATCTACTGGTTCTGGCGTGCTTTCAAACTGCTAGGTTGGCAGAAGCTCAGACCGAGCAACGGGAGCTCACCCCGTCACAGGGAGTGGAACCGCCAACCTTCTAATCGGCAAGCCCAAGAGGCTCAGTGGTTTAGACCACAGCGCCACCCGCGTCCACTACTACAACTACTGCCACTAATAGTAGCAAATCCTCTTGTGACAACTGTATAGAGTCTTCATTTGATGAGCTTGACAAACATCCAGACTTCCTCCCAACTTGGAAGCTTCACCACCACCCTGCCCCAAAGTTTGGAGGAAGGCTTAGGACTGTTTGGCAGCTGTGTCTTCAAAGTGCAGGACCAAACTGGCGACATATTCAGACACTGACCTTTCCTGCTGCCAGATCGGTAGTGTTGGTTGCTGCTGGCAGCAGTGACTAATAGTATACACTCCTTGCCAGCCTGGAAATGGACAGGAAGAGTTGGGCTCCATGGCCTGAAAGCACTCACAGCACCTTCCAGCTAGTGGCTCCTGAAAGCACACACCTGTCCATCTAGCCAAGCCATTGGTGAAGGCAGAAGGGGGTTTCATAGGCAAGGAGAGACTGTCAAGTCAACTACAATTTTCGATTTTCCAGCAAGGTCAGCCCAACTTTTTTTTACTCCCACAAATAATTCATGGGGTTCACTATCAGCTCTGGGCCTAGATAACTTGTGATAGATGTAATTAGGAACATTCATGGCAGGTGGATCTCATTGGCTAATTGGGGGTGGCACTTTTCAGTGGCATGGAAGGAGATGAGCAGGGAGGGAGGCTGATGTTTTTGCGCCCTGTTGCGTGTGGACTTCTGATCTGTTCCAAGAATGCTCCTCTTGTGTTCTGCCCCCCTCCAAGAACAGACAAGTGTGAAAGATAGTGCTTTCATAGCCAACAATCAAGTCTTTGCATCTTGTGCTTGTTTTGCTTCTGTCACAAGACATTTTGCAGCCTGAAAATCCCCACCTTGCTAGGGTAAATGTTTTAAGAATTACTGTTGTGCCATGCAGATAACATCTATTTCCTTCTTCGCGTGTTTCACTACTTCATGCCTCATTTTTGTACGCATGTGCACTGCCTACACATGGCTGTTCAAGCATACAACTGCATGTGTCTGTCTCATGTGGTGGGGTGGGTGTGACTTTGTGATGTGGCAGATTTATTTAGCTTGTTTGTTCACAGGGTGAGTTCAAAAGCTTTGGAATGAGACTTTTATTGACTTCCCTTATCTGACTTTGGCTGTTTACTGACATAGGAACCACTCCCCAAAAATGCAGGTTTTCTACTTACCCATTGTTCTGTAAGCAAAAGCAGTCCCATTGTGAGATTAAACATTCTATTAAACATTTTTTCAAAAGGGGAAATCATTACAGTCAGGTTAGTTTCAGAGGCCAGTGTAAGACAGATTATTGTAAGTGTTAAATGAGTGCCAGTGTGTTAAATGTGGCCAGGTAATGATTACTGGAATGAGAGTAGGAGTATTGCATGCATACCAGAGTGTTATTATTTTCATCATGTCGGTGAGTATGAAAATGTAATTGAAAATAAATATAATAAAAGAGTTCAAAACCAAGAAATCTCTATTATCAGGGAGGTAATATTAAATGATTCAGGGCATAGCAGGGCCATCTTTAGCATATGCGGCTCTGGGGTGCAAAAATTCACCCAGTGCCCCCAATTTGGGGGGGGGGGGGCAACTCAAAGCTGTAGAGCTTTTTTAAAGGGGGCAGCTCAGACTTGTTGAGGTTTTGAGGAGGGGGGCAGCAAATACCACTAACATGAAAAAGTAAAACAGCTGCAATACCTCCGTCTTTCCATTTTTGCGATCATGCTAAAATGAAAGATACCACTATTACAAAATGACAGCTGATCCATATAGAGCATAGCACAGATCCATACACAAGGGTCTTACATTGCACATTTAGACAGCTAAGGATAATTCCTAGTAACAGAATTGTTTTCAAACCCTCCAAACTCCCATTACCCCTGGCCATTGGCCATGTTTGCTTGGGCTGATGGGAGTTGTAGTTCAGCAATATCTGGAGGCCCAAATGTACCCTAGCCCTGGTCTGGAACATTTGCTGTGTCTAACCAAATTTCAGCTAAATTTGGGCCTTATTCAAAATGGTCATTGAAGTAGAGCAACTAGCTTCTTGTAGGCTGTACTAATTAGGCACTGCAAGTTGTTATTGTTTGATCAGTTTCTATATAATTGTATAGTTGTTGTTTAGTCGTTTAGTCGTTGTTGTTTAGTCGTTTAGTCATGTCTGACTCTTTGTGACCCCATGGACCAGAGCATACCAGGCCCTCCTGTCTTCCACTGCCTCCCGCAGTTTGGTCAAACTCATGCTGGTAGCTTCGAGAACACTGTCCAACCATCTTGTCCTCTGTCCTCCCCTTCTCCTTGCGCCCTCCATCTTTCCCATCATCAGGGTCTTTCCCAGGGAGTCTTCTCTTCTCATGAGGTGGCCAAAGTCTTGGAGCCTCAGCTTCAGGATCTGTCCTTCCAGTGAGCACTCAGGGCTGATTTCCTTCAGAATGGAGAGGTTTGATCTTCTTGCAGTCCATGGGACTCTCAAGTCTAGACAGTACTGTTACTCAATTTCTTAAGTGCTCATGTGAATGAACTTGAATTTTTATTTCATAGTACTCTCTCTTTTTTGTACATGCCAATGAAATCTGTATTTTTCCTATGTCCACTGCTGGAATTTCAAAAACTTTGCACCAGTAATACATATTTGTTTTTGCGTAACCCTTTATATCTGTGTAGTGGACTCCAACAACTGATGAAGAGCAGGCCAAATTTCACCAAACATGGCAGGAGAAATAAGGAGGCTCTCGCGCGCGCTGCTGGACTGTCAGAAGAATGATGAACTGTGTGGTAAGAATGAAAACGACTTTCTCTCTTTTAGTGCACTCTACATCTGGGAAGATCGCGCATGCTGAGCTGCAGCAAATCAATAGTTTATAGAAAATGTTTTCTGGCTTAGTTGGACAATTCTATCAGCCTTCCTTAATCAAAACGATCTTGCAAGATGGGCCTTTGATGTGATCCAGCCGGGCTCTTCTTAACGTTCTTACGTGTAGAATGTGTAACTGTAATTTGTTTATTTTAAGCAATATATTCATAAGCAATGCCCTTGGCAAACCAATAATAATAGCTACCGTCAAGGCAGAGAAGAGCAGCAGAGAGATGCTCCCTGGACCTTTCCTCAAGTCAAAAATCATACATGGCTATGGATAACAAAGAAGGACTATAATTTTGTGGTTTTCCACTAATTATGTACCGAAGTCTAAAGTCAGTAAACCCAAAAGCAGTTCTGGTGGATTGGGACCCTGGGGAGTCAGGGCATGTGGCTTCCAGAAAATGGAATATGGAATAAATTAAATGTCATTTTATTTAATGGCCCTTCCACCATTTCTAAAAGATCGCAAGCTTTTGAGCTGAAAATTACAGCAAGTAAGCGTTTTGTTTTTAACATGTTCAAGGTCAAGATGTTCACAAGTTATCGTGACTATGCTGCAGTCTGAGAAGCCAGAATAATCTTAACTTGATAGATTGTTTGGCCTGTCATTTCTGTCCTTATGAGAGATGCTTTTGTTGCAGAGAGTGAGAGAACAGCTTGAATAACTCTTGCGCTGCACACCTGCTTGTGATGAGCCAGATGAACACTAGCTATTATAACTTTATTATCCTTTGCTATTTCCATTGACAGTTGTACGAGAGAATCAGACTGAAGTAATCATTGTACCAGTCCTCTTGATAGGGGTATTTGTCATTATCTTAAGTGTCATCCTTTGGCTCCATTACCAGAGCATGAAGGCAAAGCAGCAGGATTCTCCAGAGTCCGGAGAAGAAGGTAAGGACAGCTGTCAAAATTGCCAGGTGGCAGGAAAAGAAACTTGGAGGGATAGTCATAATGCCTATATGCCACTTCCAGGATCGTGTGCTGTGCTCCTCTGATTACCAGTTGCTCAGAAACAACTCTACAGTACTTTCTCTGAAGACCTTGAGGTGACTAAGGTCTTGAATTTTCAAGTCATACCCTAAGACCTGACACACCCCTACAGATCTGAGAACATGCCACCTTCATACTTAGAGTCCTGTTCATGTTGCGGTGCTGCCTCAACATAGCTTCCATAGTTCTCTTCCACCATGATGTTAATCTAGACCAGGCTTCCTGAACCTCGGCCCTCCAGATGTTTTTGGCCTACAACTCCCATGATCCCTAGCTAGCAGGACCAGTGGTCAGAGGTGATGGGAATTGTAGTCTCAAAACATCTGGAGCGCTGAGGTTGAGGAAGCCTGATCTAGAATACATCTGAATCACCAGCTGGGGGCGTGGCGGCAGTTCCATTGCCGCATGCCATGCATTATTTTGGGGCATTCTTTAAACAACCATTTTCTATTGATAAATAAAAAGAGCCAATGTTTTATATTGGCTATTTGTGTTGCAAGAACATCTGTCTTTTTGAAATCCTGTTTTAAGATATTTCCCAGAACAGAGGGTTAGAGAGTACATGGCTAAAACCAAAATGTAAGGGGTGGCAAGTGGGAATACCTACTCTGTGTTTCACCACAAGTTTTACATTTGCTAACAGGTCATGCCCCAGTACCAGAAAAGAAGAAAAGCCCAGGGAAAACGGTCAGGATATCAGAACATACTACCATCCAATTAAATGAGACAACCAGGAGTTCCTTGCTTAAAACTGCAGCCTTAACCTTCAAGGAGCTGGAGATTCCACATGAGAGAATATCCTGGGAGTCACTGAAGCTTATAAGAAATGGCAGCTTTGGGGGAATCTACAGAGCAGAGCTGAAGACCAGCAACCCTGGGAAAACTCAGTCAGTCTTATTGAAGGTCTTGAAAGGTAATGCGAATGCCATCCAGCTTCATACAGCCCTGGAAATTTTAACTTTTCATTTATTTGTGTGCCTCTGTCTTATTGTGGGAGCTTTGCACTGAACTGGCAAGACCCGTCTACTCTAGACAAAGAAGTAACATTGGTGCTTTGATAGTGTAGAATCCATACCTTCTGTTCAGGCCTGCATAGAACACTGCAAAGCCCTCTGCAGGGATGTCCAACAGGTCGATTGCGATCTACTGGTAGATCTCCGCGATCTTTTGGTAGATTGCGGTCGATCTCTGACTCCCTTTCCTCTGCATTGGTAAATCTGACTCCATTGTTGTTTGAACTCAGGAGCGAAGATGGAGCTCCCTCTGTGTGGCTGTTTTCAGCCATAGCTATGTTCTTGTGAGTGACTTAACCCCAACTTCCCTTGTCTTCCCCCCCCCTCCCCAAAAATGGAACTCCTCCTCCACAAAAAAGCTCAAGAACTTCAAGCTGAACCTCCCCACAAAACTGGTCTTTCCTCCTCCACGAAAAAGCTCAACAAGTTTGAGCTGAACCCCTAAATTGAGGGTAGATCACTGGCAGTTTTTAATTCTGAAAGTAGATTGCAGTCTCTTGGGAGTTGGCCACCCCTGCAGGGGGTTTAACATACGTGATGTGGTGTTTAGCTATGCTGTTCTGCAAAGGCTCTTTGTGTGTGTGTTGCTGTTGCAAGCCGTTTTAATTTCCATCCAGGCTCAGAGACCAGTGCTAGAGCCTCTGAAGAGTTTTCAGTTCTGGCACAAAAATGGTTCCTACTCTTTTGTGTATGAGACCCAGCTAGCGGGGGGGGGCAGGTGTGTGGAATTTAGAAGCGAGAAGAAAATGAGAATCCATCTGTTTTCTGCTTCTCGGTGGAGCTTAAGATAATAGCTCTGCTCTGGTCAAGATGCCTGAGATATTTTAGGTGTTAACATCTGCTAAAACAACTCAATTCTGGCAGAACATCAGAACATTCTGGGGCCTCTCTGAACCAGAGTAGACTTTCCTTTCTTCCTTCTTACCTTCCCAAAGGAGAATCACGGATAGGCAAACTAAGGTCCAGGGGCCGGATCCAGCCCAATCGCCTTCCAAATCCGGCCCGCGGATGGTCTGGGAATCAGAATGTTTTTGATCAGAATGTGTCCTTTTATTTAAAATGCATCTCTGGGTTATTTGTGGGGCATAGGAATTTGTTCATTTATTTTTTTCCAAAATATAGTCCCTCCACCCCCAAGGTTTGAGGGACAGTGGACTGGCCCCCTGCTAAAAGGTTTGCTGACCCCTGATTAAGAGAGTCATACCAGCGTCTCTCACTCATTTTTAACTTCCCTTTCAGAGTCTGCCAGCTCCCATGAGATTAAAGATTTTATGGAAAGGATTAAGTTTTATCAGTTTCTTGGTAATCACGAAAACATCATTAAGTTAATCGGGTGTTGTGTGAACCAGATGCCTCTTTACATGATATTGGAGGATGCTTCCAATGGAAATCTTTTGAACTTCCTTTGGACCTGCCGCAGGGTAAGTCTGAAGAAAGGCTGTGCCTAGCTAGATCTGATCAGTCTCCAGTATATTGTAATATAGTCCGTACAGGTGAATTGTTCCCATAGGAGTTCATGACCAGAGAGTCTTCTGGAAGTGGGCATGTCTTTTTTCTCCCCTCCCCTGGCTGGAAATGATATCACCAAGGTGTGTGTATATGTTTAAAAGAGAACAATAGACAGGTGAATCTATAAAACACACAGGAGATTTGACTTGTTCTCTGTGAGTACTAAGGAACCTTAATGGGAGAACAGAATCCACTGGAGATCTAATGCTGCGAACTTTTCATCTTGAGCTTAGCCTCTATAGATGTGTAAGTAAGTGTGGCATCACAGTTACATTCAGTCCAAGGAAAGCACCCCAAGGTAAGGTTACCAGATGTCCCCCTTTCCCGGGTACAGTCCCCGGATTTACAAATCAGTCCCCATACAAAACCCATTGAAAAGTTGAAAAGTGTCCCTGGATTCATTGAAAAAAATCTGGTAACCTTACACCAAGGTACAATCTGGAACCCTAAAAGTTCTCACTGTTCAGAAACTGTGGTGCAACTAACAATAATAAATAACTACCTAACTATAAAGAGGGACGCGGGTGGCGCTGTGGGTTAAACCACAGAGCCTAGGGCTTGCCGATCAGAAGGTCAACAATTCAAATCCCCATGACGGGGTGAGCTCCCGTTGCTCAGTCCCAGCTCCTGCCAACCTAGCAGTTCGAAAGCACACCAAAGTGCAAAGAGATAAATAGGTACCGCTCCGGCGGGAAGGTAAACGGCATTTCCGTGTGCTGCTCTGGTTTGCAAGAAGCGGCTTAGTCATGCTGGCCACATGACCCAGAAGCTGTACGCCGGCTCCCTTGGCCAATAAAGCGAGATGAGCGCTGCAACCCCAGAATTGGTCACGACTGGACCTAACGGTCAGGGGTCCCTTTACCTTTACCTAACTATAAGGACCGTGGGAATAGATATATAGTAGTACAGTAAACAATTGAGCTAAAATCTATGCAACCAATACCTGGAGTGAACGTGTGCAAAAATTAGTATATTTTAAAGCTACCATTCTGCTGAGGATCTGGGAACGTTATACTGTAGCTGGGAGTGCAATAACTATAGCAATTTGGGGAATGTGACACTTTCTGGTTAAGAAGAAGAAGAAGAAGAAGAGTTTGGATTTGATATCCCGCCTTTCACTCCCTTTAAGGAGTCTCAAAGCGGCTCACATTCTCCTTTCCCTTCCTCCCCCACAACAAACACTCTGTGAGGTGAGTGGGGCTGAGAGACTTCAGAGAAGTGTGACTGGCCCAAGGTCACCCAGCAGCTGCAGGTGGAGGAGCGGAGACGCGAACCCGGTTCCCCAGATTACAAGACTATCGCTCTTAACCACTACACCACACATGAGTACAGAAACAGTTTGGACTTGTAGGCTGTACTTAGAACTTTAGACACCCATCTGTTTCCAGGTGCACTCCTAGTCATGTGTGGAGTGCACAGGGCTGCCTATGCAAGGCCATCGTTCCCTTTTCCCTGGGTGCCCTCCCAGTCCATCTCCAGTTTAGGGTCAGCCATCTTCCCTGCTGCTCTCTCAGGCCTGTCTGAGCCCTTCCCTCCAGGTGCCTTCTAACGTGAAAGACACTACTGCCCCTTTTCCAAAGGAAACAATCTGCTAGCATTGTCCCTCCCATCTCACTACCTGGGGAGGTAGTGAGTGTGTATCAAACCACCTGTTTCTGTCTTGCTAGGATGTGGTGACCATGGACGGATTGCCGCTTGATCTTACAGAGAGACAGGTCTATAAAATTGGACAACAAATTGCATCAGCTCTGGTAAGTTTATTAATTAAGCCCAGCCCCACCCACAACTAGCTTCTTTCAGAGCATGAGATTAACACCCACTCTAGGTAATTTGTTTGGTTCACAAGAGATATAAAATGTCTACTAAATGGACTATGCATTGGCTAAACTTACCGGAAGAATAAGAAATCAAGACGACAAACTTTTTATTAAGGAATAGAAAACATTTATTGAATATTTGCAAATAAATTGTAAACAACTTAAGACATTAGCAGTATTATTGTAAAGACTTGCAGTTTCTAAAACATATATGAGGAAAAAAATAAATAGTTAATTGGGATATGCAGAAGAAAAGAAAAAGAGGGTAAATTCATGGAACTGCTGGAAGAGGGGAAGGGAAGTCAAGGTCTGATATGTGAGAATTGTTTATTTTTGTTGTTGTTGAAATGTTTATTTGTAATAAATGAAGATTATAAACTTAATAAAATAAAATGTCTACTAAAGTCTTTGAAGCTTGGACCCATGCTTGCCAATGTAACAATGCTAGGGGAGGCTGCAACTTCATGACAGAGCACATGATCTGCGTGCAAAGTTTCTAGGTTCAATACCTGGCATGTCTGGGAAGGGCTGAGAAAGACACATTCCTGTCTCCTGAAGAGTCACTGGCAGCAAGGAGACAGTGCTGAGCAGATGGACCATTGGTCCAAGGAGATTCCTATATTCCTAACACAACTGGAAGAAAACCTCTGGGTGCTGCTGCATTGCAAAGGATAAATACTGTATGAAACAATTTCATGCCTATAGCTAGGAAAACACAGCCTTGCAAGAGATAAATACTGTATGAAACTAGGAAAATACTAACCAAACCTTCTCCCCACCCCAAGATAACTGATTTCCTGTTGTAAAACCTAATTTGATTGTGTGTGCTGGATATCTGATAGGACTTGCCAAATCTAGATGTAAGTGTTGATGCATACTTCATGTTAAAACAGGGAGAAGTGCTCTCAGTGTAGCAGCTGACAACATATCATTTCTAAATTTTCCAGGATTTTCTTCAGGGGAAGAAACTGTTTCATGGTGATGTGGCAGCCAGGAATGTCCTAATTGGCAATGCATTTACTGTGAAGCTCTGCAGACTGGGACTGGCGTACAGAGGCCACACCTGCGGTCCCAGCTCCATCGCACAAACCGTTCCACTCAAGTGGCAGGCTCCAGAGCGACTCATGAAGAAACCACCCAACATCAAGTCAGACATGTACGGGTCCATTCAGATATCTCATAAGCTAGGATTGTTGGTCAAAGGCATAGCTGTCAACTTACAGATTTGAAAATAAGGGACCAGCAGCCCAAATAAGGGACCTGCAGCCTCAACTGTTCCAGGCACTCCAGTCTTCCTGTCCTCCTGCAGTCTGGTCAAACTCATGCTGGTAGCTTCAAGAACACTGTCCAACCAACTTTGTAACCAGAGGTTCAACTGAATAGAATCTGAATCACATGCACCACAAGGCCTATGCAGCCTCAACTTAAGATGGCTCCCCGGCCTGGCTTTGCACTGCAAAGTTTGCAGCAGCACGTGCAACAAAATGGCGTCCAGCATTCAAAAAACCCCTCAGCTTGCATTAACTAGCCACACACAAGGCATGCAAGCTCCACCCCCCAGTCAATCTTAGACTTCTTATTGGGTGAGCAAGACAGCCAAGCAACACAGTTGGAGCCTCCCTCCTCCCTGGCCGGTAGGGAGGGAGCGAGAGGAGCAGCTTCCTTTGAAATTTAAGGGACATCATTTAAGGGACATCCATCAGTGGGACATGGCGCTGGAATAAGGGACTGTCCCTTCAAATAAGGGACACTTGCCAGCTATGGTCAAAGGCCTGCCAGAGTACGCCTGCCTATTTTTCAACAGATGTAGGCGTATTTCCAGCTGGTAATTTGACTGCTTCAGCCCAAACTATAATATTGGGTTACTCAACTGCACTGTTGGCTGTTAGTTTGGTCAGTTTTTTCTGCTACAACAAGACTACACAGCCACCTCTCCCGAGACTCAAGGCTGAAACAAATCAATTGTTTTATTGATACACATTGCTTCCTTCAGAGAATAATATTTTCTTCCTAATTAAATTAATATCATGAACCTTGAAGAAAGACATAGTAACATAAAGGAAAATGCAATACAGTGGTGCCCCGCAAGACAAATGCCTCGGAAGACGAAAAACTTGCAAGACGAAAGAGTTTTCCGTTTTCTGAGGTGCTTCGCAAGACGGATTTCCCTATGGGCTTGCTTCGCAAGACGAAACATCTTGCGCCTTTTTTTTTTAAACCGCCAATGCATTCCTATGGGAAACCGTCAATACACATTGGTGCTTCGCAAGACGAAAAAACTCGTAGAACGAAAAAACTCGCAGAACGAATTAATTTCGTCTTGCGGGGCACCACTGTACACTAGTGTAACACATATAAAATAACACAGATTGAAAGTGGCATAAGCTTAATATTACAAGTGTACTGAGAAGGCAATCAATCAGATTAATTAGAATAAGAATCCTTGGTACTTCCTATGCTAATTGAATTGAACATTTGGCTCGTTTCTGTTTACCTAGTTTCCAAAATGGCTTTATAAACTTCCTAGCATTTTGGAATAAAGTTCCATTATCCAACCAGTGCCATAGTTTAAGGATGCTGTTATCTTCAGCCAAAAGTGAGAGCGTGTGAAGGTGAGAAGGTGTTTGAGTGAACGAATAAGTGTACGAATGATTGAACGAATTAAATTCCGAATGTCCTCTTACGTTGATCAGTGACTGGAATAGAGTTTTTAAACCTTTTCCATCACTTACGTAGGTGCAACTTGACACAAGTCACTTTGACAAGCTCCAGCAAAACAATCCAATAATGTTATGATGCCACATCCTCTGTGCTGCTGTTGTTCTCTTTAGGATTTTATTAGGTATGATATTTTCGTTACCCATATCATCAGGTCCTCATCACTCAGGATGCCAGGGTCTCACATTGACTATCACTGTGGTTCAGCAACAGCTCCTCCTAGCTTGCAAAGAGTTGAACTTTTCCAATGTATAGCCATCAGGACTCCCCTGGTGCTGGTTGAAATTGCTGGCTCCTTAAATTTGTTAGGTCCCAGACCAACCCTAAGGTACTTTCCTTGCAGCTCTCAGTGGAAGGTATGAAGTGACCGCTTCTGTTAACCCTTTTTGTTTTTCTCTTTTGCTTTTGTCGTTTTGTTTTATGGCAGATGGTCCTTTGGAATCTTACTATATGAGATGATCACATTAGGTAAGTAGAGGAAAGCAATCCTGAGAAGAGGCTGCAGTCCTAATCATGTTTACTTAAAAAATGTGTTTGAGTAATTGTGCTAGAGCGTGAGATCCTCTGGTCAAAGCTGCAATTGAGTTTTTAGTTTAAGCAGGCTTTGGAAGTGGATAGCTCGGTTTGCAGAGCATAATGCTCTTAAAGGGACGCGGGTGGCGCTGTGGGTAAAACCTCAGTGCCTAGGACTTGCTGATCGTAAGGTTGGAGGTTCGAATCCCCGCGGCGGGGTGCGCTCCCGTTGTTCGGTCCCAGCGCCTGCCAACCTAGCAGTTCGAAAGCACTCTCGGGTGCAAGTAGATAAATAGGGACCGCTTACTAGCGGGAAGGTAAACGGCGTTTCCGTGTGCGGCTCTGGCTCGCCAGATGCAGCTTGTCACGCTGGCCACATGACCCGGAAGTGTCTCCAGACAGCGCTGGCCCCCAGCCTCTAGAGTGAGATGGGCGCACAACCCTAGAGTCGGTCACGACTGGCCCGTACGGGCAGGGGTACCTTTACCTTTACCTTTAATGGTCTTAACCTCAGGGTCATGAGGCCGCTTTGGGCAAAAGATTCCTACATTGCAGGGGGTTGGACTAGATAACCCTCATGGCCCCTTCCAACCGTATGATTCTCTGTCAAGGATGGTCGGATTAAAACACCCCACACGAAACCTTACTTCAATTTGCATTTCATCTTAGCTGCTTCCAACAAAAGCAAAAAACACACATGAGAGCCAATCTTCTGTCTCATCTGGATTTAAATGAATGTTTTCATGTAATTAGTGTAAAAACTCTCGTGGGTTTTCATTTTATTTTGCCACCCAGGAGCGCCACCATTTCCAGAGGTTCCACCGTCTGATATCTTGCAGCACCTTCAGAGGCAGAACACTATGAAGAGGCCTTCCAGCTGTCAGCCAGCCATGTAAGATTTCTCCGCATCCCATCTTATAATGCAGGCTGTGCCTTTTATTCTAAATTATTACCTCGTTTCCTAAAGCATCGACCCACCAGATCATTCTGTTTCCTTCCTGCTATCTGCAAGAAGCACCTTTGCACCTGAGCCAGCATTTGAAAAATGTTGAACCTTCATGCCCCCACCCCAAGACAAGCGGCTTCGTGGCTCCTTTATGAACAAAAGTATACAGCTGTGGTTTACATGTGACTAAATCAGGAGGGTTGCATCCCTTAGCTCCATATGCCGGGAAACAGACCACGCCTATGAAGGCTCACCTGGAAGTAAATCCCACTGAGTTGCATGAGGATAAGCCCCAATGAATGTAGTGGGACTTACCGTATTTTTCGCTCTATAGGATGCACCAGACTACAAGACGCACCTAGTTTTTTGAGGAGGAAAACAATAAAAAAAATATTCTGAATCTCAGAAGCCAGAACAGCAAAAGGGATCGCTGCGCAGTGAAAGCAGCAATCCCTCTTGCTGTTCTGGCTTCTGGGATAGCTGCGCAGCCTGCATTCGCTCCATAAGACGCACACACATTTCCCCTTACTTTTTAGGAGGGAAAAAGTGAGTCTTAGAGAGCAAAAAATACGGTACTTTCATCCCTATAGGGCTCATCCAGATTTGCCCTGCTGCTTCCCCCCCCCCCCCCCCGGAAACTCAATCTTTACTGCTGAATCAGAGCAAACGTCAATAGGGTTTTCTCCAGATTGACGTTTGCTCCGATTTATCACTAAAGAGCGGGTTTTCCAGGGGACAGCGACAGAGCAAGGGCAAACTGGCTCAGACCCATTCCTAGAAGGTGTGGGGGCAAGCAGACAAGTGCTCAGAGCTGTGCTTTCTAGGCATGGGACAAGCAGAAGTGTGGATGGGCAGCAAAAGCAGATGTGGCCACTATCGTGAGCTGTTTTCCTCTCCTCAGTTTAACCCCTCCCTTGCCCAATATCATTGCTTTGATACCCGCCCCCCCAAAAATTATAGAAGGGCGGCAGTCGTGATAAGTGTAGTGAGGGGGAATAGAATGCTGATCTTTTTCCCCCCACACAGCAATCAATATTCTGCACTCACACACTTGGGGCTGAGGAAAGAGGGACTTCTCACTTAGTCTAAAGTCTGGAAGTCCAGTTGCCACTCAATTTCCATCTTGATGCAGAAGAGCAGTGACTGGGTGCTACTAAATCACCTATCTGCTGAAGCGCGTGAGTGAACACAGAGATGTTCCAGTAAATTTGATTTAAAGAAATTTCTGCATATTTATGACATAAAACAGATTCTCACAGTATTTTGCCCTATGAGAGTACGGTCAAACATTTGCCGTTTTAAACATTGCGTTCCTGAAACTAGCCGCTCTTCTTTTGAGGTGAAAGCAGGCTTGGGCCCACAGTCTAGAAGAGATGGGGGGAAGCTTTGGCCTTCCAAATGTTGCTGAACTCCAGCATCCATCATCCCTGACCCTGCTTGCTGTGGATGATGGGAGTTGTAGTTCAGCAACATCCAGAAGGCCAGAGGTTCCCCACAACTGATCCAGAACATGCTACCAGTCCAGATTAGAGGACCATACCAGTTTCTTGCTGAAGATCTCCTCCTCCGTGGCTGCTATTTGCCCTAGTCAGAGGTAGGGTCCCACCCGCACCCCACCCCCGCAGTCCAAAAATAGCTCCTTTGGGTTGTTGGTGGCAGGAAATAGGTGCAAGGCTCTGAACTGCCCCCCCCAAATAAATGTAGTTAGTTTAAGCACACCTTTTTTAAAAAGGGGGGAATGAATAATGGGCTGTGTGATTTGGCCCTGAAGTCTACATTCTGCCTGTTACTTTGGGTCATATACCTTTCAAATAAAAGGCTTCCTGAAAACTAATTTCATGAGGCAAAACAACAGTAAACATGAGGCAAAAGCAATTGTCTAGAGCACTTTATGCATGGTTTTCTGCCTGCAAGTGCCTATGTTCCTTGCGCTATATTTTATTATAAACATGTCACAGTTTGTTACAGAAGGCTCCCAAGGGAGCCAAGCTACACAGTATACAGAATGAGATGGAGTAGAAGAACGTATTATGCACTTCAGAACGGAGTGCAAGATCATTTTGAATATTTCCACACATCGAAAACTCCCTGCATGAAATGGGTCCTAGTCAATAAAAGCTTATCCCATAATATATTTGTTAGTCTTTAAGGTGCTGTAAGATCCTTTGTTATTTCTTTCTACATGTGGTAAACTAGCATATAAGGGAGATACGCTAGATTTCTTCCCATAAGGGGCTGTCTCTAGGGGTGTCCCTTGGCTCACAAAAGGCTCTTTGTTCCGGGGAGGCATCCAAGAACAGAAAGGGGAGGTGGTTTTCATCTTATTGCAAAGGGTCCCCTAAATTTAAAAAAAAAACTTTCCATGACTGGAAGGACACGATTGTGATATAACCCTGGGAGTTTAGAAAATATGTAGTTATCCACCTACAATCCAAAACGATACAGACCAAAAGCTGCCATTTCACTCTGCCACCTTGTGATGCAAGATTCCTAAATATGCATTGCACTGTAAGATGAACCACGCCCCTTTCTTTGACAGGGATAGCATTCCATATTCCGGTGCCCTTACCGCCCCTCGAGGGATGCGGGTGGCACTGTGGGTTAAACCACAGAGCCTAGGACTTGCCGATCAGAAGGTTGGCGGTTCGAATCCCCGCGATGGGGTGAGCTCCCGTTGCTCGGTCCCTGCTCCTGCCAACCTAGCAGTTCGAAAGCATGTCAAAGTGCAAGTAGATAAATAGGTACCGCTCCGGCGGGAAAGTAAACGGCATTTCCGTGCGCTGCTCTGGTTCGCCAGAAGCGGCTTAGTCATGCTGGCCACATGACCCGGAAGCTGTACACCGGCTCCCTCGGCCAATAAAGTGAGATGAGCGCCGCAACCCCAGAGTCGGCCTAACAGTCTGAGGACCCAGACTGGACCTAACAGTCTGAGGACCCTTTACCTTTATCGCCCCTTGACTGGCTAGGAAGAATAGACACAACACAGTTTAATTGGGTCAACTAAGTCCACAACTGTTTACAGGTGTGAGAGGTTTGTCATAGGCATTGAGCACAACCATTGGCTTCCAACCCGCCTGCCGGAAGTGAATCGGGGTCAGCCCAGCAGCAGGGGAGTCCTATGGCCCACATCAATAGGGAGACCCCTGGGGAGATCTCCGCTTTGAGGGGTGCTGTGCCCCACCTGGGCATATGGACAGGAGCAATTCCTCCCAGGTCCCTTTAATGATATACCTTAGTTTTGGAGGGGCAGGCAGAGACTACAACCTCCCCTCCATCCAAGACTAAGGTTTGCCCACTGCTATAAAATAGGTAAAAAGGGGTAAAGGATCCCTGGATGGTTAAGTCCAGTCAAAGGCAACTATGGGGTTGCAGCGCTCATCTCGCTTTCAGGCTGAGGGAGCCGTCAGCTTTCTGGGTCATGTGGCCAGCAGGACTAAACCTCTTCTGGCGCAATGGAAGACCATGACGGTTAACCAGAGCGCATGGGAACACGATTTACTTTCCCGCCACAGCGGTACCTATTTATCTACTTTCACTAGTGTGCTTTCAAACTGCTAGGTTGGCAGGAGCTGGGACAGAGCAACGGGAGCTCACCCCATTGCGGGGATTCAAACCGCCGACTTTCTGATTGGCATGCCCAAGAGGCTCAGTGGTTTAGACCACAGCGCCACCAGCTATGACTGCTATAAAATATGCAGCCCTCCACTTACAATCCAAAATGTTACAGACCAGAAACTGTCTGCTCACCCTGCCACCTCATTCTGCAAGATGCATAAAGAGAGATGCACAGGTCAAGTCCATGAGATGAACCACTACGCTTTCTTTGACAGGTATAGCATTATGGCAGCCTGCTGGCGCTGGACTCCAACAGATCGCCCTTCCCCCACTGAGCTGATCAGGAGGCTGCAAATGGGAATCAAGACCAGCAATGACCAGGCTGTTCTGCAAATTCCGGAGCTGGTTGTGCCTGAGCTCTATGCTGCTGTAGCTGGGATTGACTTGAGAGATCTTGCCACTGACTACACCGTGTTCTAAAAAGGTGCCTCTTCATAATGTACAGAAGGCAGACTCTGTGAAATGGTAGCTTCTGAAGACTAATCAAGAAAGGAAATGGCACCATTTCAGTTCACCATGGAAAGATGAAGGAGAAAATGAAACTGGATGTTAGGAAGCCTTTCTTAGTTGCTGTAACGGAAGAGGTGTGATATTGTGCGCATTTTATTCTAAGCATGTCCAACTGACTTCAATGGGTGACCCGTACAACTGTAACTTTAGTAGTAGATGAAGAATTGATAGTTACCCAGGAAAAGGCTTCGACTGGCCGGCTAAACCAGGTGACGGTAGCCTGTGTGGCTGACCAGGAAAGCCCAAAAGGGCATAGCTGATTGGTGGCTTTGTCTTCTTGTGTTAATCTGCTGGCCCTATGAGCTTAAAGGGGTTTGATCTCCATCAGATTTCCCAGCCTGCTTGCCCTACCTAGGGGGGCGGTGGGGGCGTGTCACCCCGGGTGTCACCACTGAGGGGGGTGACAAAATGGTGGGCGACACATGCCCTGCAGCACGCCCAAGCTATGCTTCTCTCCTGGCAGTGACGCGGTGGCTTGGGTGCCTGCAGGCTCCGCGCTGCCCCAAAACAGTCCGCCTGCTGCCTCCCCCTCGGCTGTAGGGCAGCTGAGCGGAAGGAGGCAGGCAGACTCCTCAAATGCCCTGCGGAGCATCCTGCCCTGGCTCGCCCGCTCTGGAGGCGGCTGGGCGCAGGGCACGCATGCCGCCCCAGACACCCGATTGGCTTGCTCCGCCGCTGCCTACCTACAAATGTCTTGAGCTGCGGCAGCTGGCTGCAGCCAATGGAAGTTGTAGTCCAGAATTTTTGGAGGACATTAGGTAGGGGAAGGCTGGCTGCAAGTCTGTTTGCTATCCTGTGGCAGTTGTGGCATTCGGGCCTTCCCACGAGCCGTGCATTTGTCAAGGAAGAGAGAGTGTGTCACCTGGGAGAGGGACTGATGCTCTTCTCAAGCCAGACGACAGCAGGTGATGTGAAGAAGACCGAGGGCTTTGCCACATCGCGCACTGGAGATATGCGCAGTCTCTTAGAATGGTTCCTGCTTTATTAGACAGAAACAAAGAATTAAAAGGAGGTTGTTTTAAAAAGCTTTCTAAACGTTTTGTATGTGTGTACATGCATGACGTGGAAGAGCTTTCAGCTAGAGATGCACCTATTCAGTTTTTGGCGCAAAATGAACCTGAGAGTAACCGCTCTGTAGCTCATACTACAAGTGAAGGAGGTGAGAGGGAGGGAATGTGCTGCACAGAGAGGCGGCCAATCCAAATATCTCTTCTCTGCAAAATTATCACACAGAGAGAGCCTCCATGCTTGTGGCAGTATAACTCAGACTGCATTACAAGAGAGTTGAGGGTGGGGAAAAGCGCAAAAGAATTTACATCACAATAAGCCTAAGCTAGGAAACACCTGCCAAAATTGCTTGTGAAGGGTTAGCAATAATGAGCAGAATTATCTGGCTGAATCTGGGTATCTGGTTGAACATGGTACTCTGCAAATTAATAAGTACTTGTCAGTGGGGATGGGGAGAATAAGGACAGGGACATGAGGAGAATATTTCTTTTTAATGCTGTCGATGTGCCATGCCATTCAACTGAAAACATGGGAATTACAGGCTCCCGCCAGCATGATGGTATGGCTCAACAGTGCCACCTGCTGGTCAGTTTCTTGCTTTAAAAAAAATGAAATCAACTTGCACGCCTTGCACCACGAGAAATTGCTTAGGAGGCCGGAAACGGCCTCTGGGTCAGCCGCCCCTGACTTATGGAATCCATTTCAGTTATCGTGGCCTGAGAATGTGGTTAAACCCCTTGCAGGGAGTGTGCAAAACACATACTCCTTTGACCCTTGCCCATCATGGCTGGGAAAAATTAACATGGACTACTTGTTTGACTTGGGACACGGGTGGTGCTGTGGGTTAAACCACAGAGCCTAGGACTTGCTGATCAGAAGGTCGGCTGTTCGAATCCCTGCGACGGGGTGAGCTCCCATTACTCTGTCCCTGCTCCTGCCAACCTAGCAGTTCGAAAGCACATCAAAGCGCAAGTAGATAAATAGGTACCACTCCGGCGGGAAGGTAAACACCGTTTCTGTGCACTGCTCTGGTTCGCCAGAAGCGGCTTAGTCCTGCTGGCCACATGACCCGGAAGCTGTACGCTGGCTCCCTCGGCCAATAAAGCGAAATGAGCGCCGCAACCCCAGAGTCGGCCACGACTGGACCTGATGGTCAGGGGTCCCTTTACCTTACTTGTTTGACTCAGAATTGCTAAGTCTGAATGTCATGTCCCTGAAGGTGAAAGACTAGTTTCTTTTTTAAGGGTGCATCTCCATTCCCAGGCTGTGCTGAGCTCAGTGGTTGCCTAAACGCCAGCTGCCACACCTCTGGTACTAAGGTGGCGCTTCCCATGTTGCCTAGGACCAGGAAGAAGAAAGTCAGGTGGCTTAGCTGTAGCTGCAGCTCTTCACCTGGTCTTCCACGCGATCATAGGCAGCCCACTGTCCTTCCCCACAGCAGGTCTCTTGCTCTGACGATTCCTTATGTACCTTGCTGTGGTGGACCTTTAAGGAACTAATTTGAACACGGATTTTGAGGGCTCCTGCCAAAAATCTTTTCAGATTCTAAACTTTGTAAGGGAACAGAACCCACAAATGTGACTGAAGAAATGACAACGTGAAAACTTTAAATAAACTTTTCATTTTACTTACTCTTCGTTTTTAATTCAAGGTTCCATTCCCAATACGTTTTGAACCAAAGGATAGCAGGACTTTTCTTCCTTCACGCCACCTTGAAAGGCAGGGCAGGCAGTGCAACAGATATGTATAGGTATTATTCATCACTGTTGTCCATGCTGCTGGTCACAGTCCTTAAGACTTTGGGTGCAATTCTATTTTTCGTTAATTCATTAAAACATTTTTAAGACATCTTTCAAGGCATTTGCCCTTGTAAGGCAGCATTCAAAACCATTAGGTTAAAATCCACCTTCTACCCTTTAAAACAAGCAGTAAGATTTCAGCAAGACACAACAATGAATAAAAAGCTGGTTGAAATGAAAATATCTTGAGTTCTTTTAAAGATCACCACTCTGTTGGAGTCAGGAGTAAAGTTCCCATTTATTTGAAAGATTCTGGATTGCACCCTCTGTTTCATTCTATCCTGAAAGCATACAGCTAAGATATTTTTTTCCGGTTGACATACTAATAAAGAATATGAAATCCATTTCAGAGAGAACAGCTAAAGTTCTGATACAGTTCTTCCAGATCCAAAAGAATCTCTCTCTCAAAATCAATTCAGCCTTCTCTGAAGTTTCTTCAGGCTGTGTTTGACTGTGGAGACCAAAGTGTCCTGCTTCTGTTCTTCAGGTGAAAACAGTCTAGGCAGCAAAACGGGGTCCTCCTTGCTCTCCACCTCATAAAAAGGGCAGGTCTTTAAATGTGCAGCCATCGAAGGGATGTCACTGAATTGCCAGCTATTAACCGTGGAGAACAGGCTGCTAAATTTCCAGATCTATCAAGAGGCATAAACAAGGAATTTAGGCATTGAAAAAATCAGTCTCGCAATTGTGCAAGATCTTGCAAACGACTCTTCCCATTACAAGAAGCTAGGTGCATGCATAAGAGGGCATCAGGATTTTGCCCAAATGATTCAGGCTTGTAGCCCATCATTGAACCTACTGGTAGAACTCCAGACCTCTGCACCAGCCAGCCCACCACTTGCCCATGCACTCACTGCCACCACCTGCCCACAAGTGGGATGTTCCAACCCTTCCGCCCTGTTCCTGCTGCCCCCCTGTTTAAAACAAACAGGCACTCCTGTTTAAAACGGCTGCTCTGCTCCATCTCTTCCACTTGGTCTGGAAAGAGAGAAGGGGGTTAAGCAATGCAGTGCGGCAGAAATGGTAAACAGGCAGCAAAAGTGCTGTCCATGGCCTAGCAGTGTGTACTCCATGTGCACCTAGCAGCTTTTAGCATTTTGAGTCAAGGGCACAGGGGTGCCCCGGATCCTGTGGGTCTGGCTTGTTAGACCTGTGCGCCCCCCCCCCCCCCTTCTCTCCAGTCCCTTTTGTCCCCCAAGCACTTTGCTAGAAATATCTATCTAATGCAGTCAAAGGGGAGAGGAGGAGGGGAAATTAATTGAATTCTCCTTGTTAAGATATGGATCTTAACAAACATTTTCAAACTTTCGGCATGGAGTATTATCCTTTAGGAATGAATGTGCATTAACAATTTGTTCAATTTATGTAGAATAAATTATTTGGTCTAATTAATTTATTAACTTCCTAACCTATTAGCAACTGGCCTTTTTCACTTTCCTTTTGGATATCAATACAGTGGTACCTCGGGTTAAGAACTTAATTCGTTCTGGAGGTCCGTTCTTAACCTGAGGTACCACTTTAGCTAATGGGGCCTCCCGCTGCCACCACACAATTTCTGTTCTCATCCTGAAGCAAAGTTCTTAACCCAAGGTACTATTTCTGGGTTAGCGGAATCTGTAACCTGAAGTGTCTGTAACCCGAAGCGTCTGTAACCTGAGGTACCACTGTATAGGCCTATATATATTGGATATAGGTACGGATATAGCTATAGGCCAAGATATAGTTTGCAGAGTCCCTGTTAAACTGACACCTTCATTTAAAACTCAAACTCATACTGTATTTAACATCCCAGTTTGATTAAACTCATACTGTATTTATCATCCCACTTTGATTAAGGGTACAATTCTCCCGGCTGTCTGTGTGTGGGAAGGGGAGAGAGAGTCAGAAGAAACAGAAATCAGAGGTTCTGTTAGACCACACTATTTCCACTACTGTGCTGGAACAATGTGCTTGGCAGACTCCTACTTCGAATCAAGGCTTAGTTTTCTTGGAGAATATGCTTTCCATATTCAAGAAACATTCTGATATAAAGCTAACTCTTAATCTCATGGGTTTGAGCCCCATGTTGGGCAGGGGGTTGGACTAGATGACCTTTGTGGTCCCTACAATTCTGTGATTCTGTGAAGGTTAAAACTTTAAAACATCAGGACAGACCCTGATATCGTGCAACCCTTGCTTGCCGCAGTGCTTTAGCCAGTGTAAACAAAGCCTAGCTAAAAATTGCTAAAAAATATTTTTTATAGTATAGAAACCCATGATGCTCACAACCCCAAATCCAGAGACCTATGTAAATGTTTGGATGATGCCACCATACCCTCCCAAATGCCCTCATCACTTGCCTTTTTGCGGACTCTCCAAGAAGTGCCCCCGTGAGAATACCTCTTCTTTTCCCACGACAGAAGGACCATTCCTCTCTCATGCAGCAGAGTAGCACAGATGTCCCTCATCTGCACCGAGACCTGAGCCAACTGAGACAAGCTGTAGCTATCCAGAAACTCAGCGATGTACTTCAGGATCTCCAGGGGGAGGCTGCTCAGAACATCCATTTCTTTCCCCCTGCGATTTCTGCTCAAGTTACATTTCTTTGCTTCCGAGAGCACGGGGTCAACCTCTGGCTTAAGGGCAAATGTCTTGAGGCGCTGGCTGTAGATGACCCTTGAGCTTTGCCCAGCCGGGCGCCAGGGATACTGAACAAAAGTGCAGCCCAGGTAGGCAAGCGGGCAACGGCGCTGGAACCATCCATTCAAGCAGGACTGGATGTCGGCGTGGACGTTCTTGAAATGCGAAGGAAACTCGTCTCTCCTGAAAACGTGGCTGCAGGAGAACGTGAAGGCAGAGTTGCTTTTGTTGTGCCTTTGGGTTACGCACTCGCTGCTCAGCTGCATGTGGAGACTCGGCGGGTCTTCGGCATCTAGGGTGTCTGCTAGAACGGCCGTGGAAGCGAAAGGCTCCGTAGCAAAGTTGTACGTTTGCGTCCCAAAATCTATGAAGAGAGCATCGATGCTCTTTGACTCAGAGATCTCGTGCCCTTTCAGTTCCTTCTCCAAGGCACACAGCAGTGTAGTTTTGATTGCATCGGATTTAGGAAGAGCCTCCAGACTTACACCTAACTCTGAAGTATCCACAGATACGCTCTTCGTTGGCTTCCTGTGCGCCACGACGTCCCCAAGGCGAGCTCTTTTGCCACAATAGCTGACCGGCACTCTGAAGGTGGTGACAGTCTTCACCTCCTGAACCTCTAGGTTTCCATATACAAAGTCTTTCTCCCTGGGGGTGCAAGCAGCCATCTGACCAAAATGAATTAGCATCCTTCCATGGTGCACCAGATACATATTATAATCCCCTATAGGAACCTCTTTTTTTAACCTCTCCAAAACGCCATCTTGCCAAGGAGCCAAACCTGTCTTTTCAGCTGCTAAATTCACTTCAGGAGGGGCTTGGTTTTTCCCACTGTCTCCCACACTGCCGCCTTCTTCTTGCGGCTTTCCTTTCTCATTGCCACAAGAAGTTGCTCCTGTTTTCAGAGGCTTACTGTCCGTTCCACTTTCCTTGTTTTCGGCCACTTGGCCTGTTACTGTGCACGCCTTGAATTCTTTACTGAAGATGTTTTCCCAGGTCTTGTAACCGACTAAATCGACCCCTTCTTTGTCCTTTGCAAGGTTCTCACGCTCTTCCTGGCTGAGCCCGGCTGCCTCAGCCATAGCTGCTTCAGACTGACCAGCTCCTTCTCCTAGGTAGGACTCGGCACCATCAGTTCCTTCGTCATCTATGGGACAGGCCTCCGTACATTCTGGGAAAAACTCGGCCATTCTGAGTGTCTTAAAAAGAGCTTTCTGATCTCTCAAGGCGAGGGCCGCATCTAAGCAAGCTTCATCGGGCTCCTCTTTCATAATGTTCTGGTGCAGAACGGCCTCAGAATCCACGTTTGGCCAACGATTCCAATCCATCGAACAGGAAACGATACTGGCGGGGCAGACTCTGAGGTGTTTGGCCACTTTGAAGCGGGCCATGGTGAAAGGGCAGCCATACACAGAGTTGAGGCACGAGACTTGCTCTAGTGGGCACAGGAGCTGGTGCTCGTCCTCTTTGCACATGTGGAAAGCAGCGCCGCAGTGAGACCGGCAGCTGATCACCACGCAAGAGACCGTGGGCTCGACTGGGGCTTGGCAGTGCCGGTTGAAACACTTCTCACAGTGCTTGTGGAGTCCAGAGGAAGCTCGGTGCTTCCTGCCCTGCGGACACAAAAGAAAGAGAAGAGAAAGAGAAGTAGATCACCAAGGGACACGGGTGGCGCTGTGGGTTAAACCACAGAGCCTAGGACTTGCCGATCAGAAGGTCGGCGGTTCGAATCCCCGCAATGACGGGGTGAGCTCCCGTTGCTCGGTCCCTGCTCCTGCCAACCTAGCAGTTCGAAAGCACGTCAAAGTGCAAGTAGATAAATAGGTACCGCTTCGGCGGGAAGGTAAACGGCGTTTCAGTGCGCTGCTCTGGTTCTCCAGAAGCGGCTTAGTCATGCTGGCCACATGACCCGGAAGCTGTACTCTGGCTCCCTCGGCTAATAAAGCGAGATGAGCGCCGCAACCCCAGAGTCGGCTACGACTGGACCAGTCAGGGGTCCCTTTACCTTTACCTTTAGGCAACCTAGTCCTAATATATTGAAGCTTTAAAAGAAGAAGAAGAAGAAGTAGCTCACCAAAGCATTGACAAAACCTGGGACATGGTCCATGTTTGTGGCTTAAAGAGCTCTGCATTTATTATTACGGTCGTACCTTGGTTCTCAGACGGAATCTGTTCCAGAAGTCTGCTCGACTTCTGAAAATGTTCGAAAACCAAGGTGTGGCTTCTGATTGGCTGCAGGAAGCTTCTGCAACCAATCGGAAGCTGCAGAAGCCACATCGGATGTTTAGTTTCCAAAAATAGTTTGCAAACTGGAACAGTCACTTCTGAGTTTGCGGCATTCGGGAGCCAAAACGTTTGAGAACTAAGCTGTTCGAAAACCAAGGTACGACTGTATTAAGATTTATATACCACCCTTCATCCAAAGATCTGAGGGAGGTTCACATAAAAAGGCAAATAGTTAAAACTAAAATAGAATCACAGCGCCTGCTGTGGTTGCAGAGACCAGTGACCTGTAATTGCTGCCTCCTGTGTTGTTTCTACTGCGCCAGCAGCAGCGAAGCAACCTCTCTGGAGTGCAAGCTTGGGCAATGTGTAGGGAGGTGTTGGGCTACCCTGACAACAAGACCAGCTTCTAAACCACATCAGCAAGCAATACATTTGGCACCAGCTTGGCTGAAGGGTTTGCTGGAAGGCGGCATACAAGACGCCATCCAACCGTCTTAGGGACTCCAATCTGGGTTTGTGTAGGGTTCACTTCTTAAGCCTTTTCTTCTCCCAAAAATGGACTAAGCAACCAAGAAGGAACGTGTCTCTTGGGCAAATATATATATATATATTAGCACCCTTAGAACAATTAATGGTGTGCTGTAAGAATGGAACTGAACTAGAGAGACCAGTTCGTTGAATGCATCGCACGACAAAGCAGTCTCTTCTCTTACCATAGCTGCAGTTGTCTGCCTTTGGTATCCCTGCAAGAAAAATGAAAAGGCTTCACAAAAGTATCAAGTAGTTGTGATCTAAGTACTGTACAGCCTTGCAGTTCAACCATTCCATTCCAAAGCAGAATACAGAACCGATATGGTATAGGCATGTCCCATCACTGGTGGAAATGTCGTCACTAGACTGCTTTTTTACCTCCCATGTAATTCATCGTAGATGCAGATGCCCATTTCATTACACAACTGCAAATGACCGACCCAAACTGTCACAGGTTGCTTGTTCTCCTGCATCGTTTTGTCAAATGGTCTGGAGGACATTTATCGCAAGTCAGGTTTTTGGACTACAACTCCCATCATCCCTAGCTAACAGGACCAGTAGTTAGGGATGATGGGAATTGTAGTCCAAAACAGCTGGAGGGCCAAGTTTGGCAATCACTGACTAAGGGCTTGCGCACCATTGTTCAGGGTTCTCCTCCCTCCTGCATGTGGTGAGTGGGGACCCTGTTGCAAGAGTTTATTTCCTTTAATAAAGATCAGGCTTACTAGCCACTTTGCTTTCAATATACTCTGGTTGGCCTCTGCTTTCTCTACAACTGATAGAGATTGATTGAGGGACTCTATACGGGCTCTAGATACCCCATAAGGTCTATATTTTTCTTATAACAATATGCACCATTACTTCAGTGCCACTGGTCATCAACAACCCAGAAAGTAACAAGTGTGAAGAAAATTGCTCGATATTCCATAGTCCATGCTGAGATTTCTAGCACCCTCTCTGCTAGCATCTGTTACTTGTAAACTGCAGTCAGTGATGGAAAAGATGTACCACTGAGTTGATCACAGCTGACAGTTCTTCAGCATTGTACAGCTATTGTTCAGAAGGCAAGATCTTCCTTCTGCAGAACTTTTAGTGCAAATATGCAGGAACAGCCTTCCCGGTGTACAACAGTAAAAGCATTCGTCTGTTTGTCTGTCACAGCCAGACTTCTGTTGCTCTGATTCTTGAGAGTATTTTGGATGCACATAATCTCTAAAAATAGCTGCAGCGATGACTTGCAGAATGTCGGCGCAGTTACATAGCACAAAAACTATGCATGTGTCGGGAGCACTTGAACATTACAAGGGTTGGAGCAAAAGACAGATAACCCAAATAAGGAGCAAACATTGTGCAGTCTGAATGCCCTAGATGGGGCAATCCATCATTCAACAGAAGGACCATTTTTAAAGTTCTTTAGCATGACTGAAAGAAGCCAGTTTCTTAGGGGCCAGGTGATGGAGATGGAAAGGAAATGCAAGAGGCCTGCTAGGGAGCTGGGCATGTTTAGCCTGGAGAAGAGGAGGTTAAGGGGTGATATGATAGCCATGTTCAAATATATAAAAGGATGTCCCATAGAGGAGGGAGAAAGGTTGTTTTCTGCTGCTCCAGAGAAGCGGACACGGAGCAATGGATCCAAACTACAAGAAAGAAGATTCCACCTAAACATTAGGAAGAACTTCCTGACAGTAAGAGCTGTTTGACAGTGGAATTTGCTGCCAAGGAGTGTGGTGGAGTCTCCTTCTTTGGAGGTCTTCAAGCAGAGGCTTGACAACCATATGTCAGGAGTGCTCTGATGGTGTTTCCTGCTTGGCAGGGGGTTGGACTCGATGGCCCTGGTGGTCTCTTCCAACTCTATGATTCTTAACCTCCTGGTTGCTTGGCCCTGAAGCTTTTGAGCTGTGGGATCTGGCGAGAGCTCCTCCTATCTCCTATGCCATTTAACATCTATGCGAGTCTGTTCAGAGCTGTTATCCAGGAATTTGGACCATAATCCATCAGTATGCTGAAGACACATAGCTCTGTCTCTTCATACCATCTGAATCAGGAGAGACTGTGAAGATGTTAGACCAGTGTCTGAAAGGAGGAAAAGGCTGACTGAGGGCTTATACTGTTAGTGGGTATCTGAAAATGGCTGTACAACCTGTACATTTCCCCTGAAAGAGCAGGTTTGTCATCTGGGAGTACCAAATTCCAACCTGTCACTGGCCTTTCCTGGACTGGGATAGCTTGGCCTCCATGTCCTTGCTACGGTGGCCTCCTGCTTAGACTACTGCAGAGTTCTCTACATGGGGCTGCCCTTGAAAATGACCCATGGATTGGGACCCAGGTGCCCAAAGCAGCAGCTCCCCCCATATCAACTATCTCGAGCACCACTGTTGTGTCTGGAAGCTGCCTGGTTGGCGTTGATCTGTGACAGGGCCTTCTTGGTGGTGGGTCCCTGTTTGTGAAACCAGATCCCCGATAAGGTGCGCCCGTCTCCTAGATTATCGACTTTTAAGAGAAATTTCAAAACATTCCTGTTTACGCAGGCGTCTGATGGTTGATAGATACTGGTCATGGCCACAGTGAAATTAATACAGTACTTATGAGGTTATGAGTCTGCTTTAAGATGTTCTAATTAGTTTTTTTAATGTGTTAAATCTGTCGTTGTTTTTTAATCGTACTGTTTTAACATTTTGACATTTGCTGCCCTGGGCTGCTCTGGGCGGGAGGGCAGAACACCAGTTTACAAAATAAAAATAAAAAGCCACAACACAAATCATCACCCTCGGCTGGAAGGCCTACCCTTCCTGCTCATTTCAGCAGAGCACAGCGGAATAGTATTGATTACTCTGAGATGTGTTCAAAGCCATCACAGAAAAAAAGTCACTGCTGTGGACAATTTATATTGATTATTGGCGTTTTGTTGTCTTTAATGAGCTATTGTAAACTGCCCTGGACATTTTTTTTAAGTGAAGAGAAGCATAAAAGCTTTCAATGTAGTTTCCTATTCTGATAGTTAAAGGTAAAGGTCAAGGTACCCCTGCCCGTACGGGCCAGTCTTGACAGACTCTAGGGTTGTGCGCCCATCTCACTCAAGAGGCCGGGGGCCAGCGCTGTCCGGAGACACGTGGCCAGCGTGACATCGCTGCTCTGGCGAGCCAGCACCAGTGCAGCACACGGAAACGCCGTTTACCTTCCCGCTAGTAAGCGGTCCCTATTTATCTACTTGCACCCGGGGGTACTTTCGAACTGCTAGGTTGGCAGGCGCTGGGACAGAACAATGGGAGCTCACCCCGTCACAGGGATTCGAACCGCCGACCTTTCGATCGGCAAGCCCTAGGCGCTGAGGCTTTTACCCACAGTGCCACCAGACAAACTATAGATAAATAGATCCTTGAAGTAAACAAGAGTTTACAAGAATCTTGGCTATTCCTGGGGGGAAAGGGCTTGAGAGCCACTGGTTTGGGGAGTATCAATTACTTTTTATAAGGGTTTTCATGTCAAAACCACGTGGCAGTTGTTTGCAATATTAGTGATAATACTGTCAGCTCTGTGCTATCGTTTGTTCTTCCATCTTCTAAATTCTTTTTCTTTTTTAACCTCTCAAAGCTCTTTGCCTGCCTTCTGCTTCACAGAACCTGCTGAAAATTCCTGATTAGAGCCACTCTTGTGATTAGATGGCTATAAACCTCTGCTAATTCTGCTCTGAAGTTTCAGATCTGCCCTGCTGTAACTGATTTCAGAGACTAGTCCTCTCAAAAGGGGCACATGCTTGTGTTTTGGAACTGACCTTGATCACGAATTTAGGATATTAATAGCCGAGCTCTTTAGTGCTAGCTTTCTGAAACTACTCTGTAACCTAGATGCGCATGAGAGCAACCTGTGGTTATTTAAGTAGAAAGGAAAATGAACTCTGCACCTGCTCAGAGACTCCTCCTTCATTATTGGTTCATATTTTGCAAGGATAAGCCCTGGCACTGAAGGTGACAGCCTCCGATTAATCCCACTGTCTTTCGGAATGCAAAGAAGCAATAAAGACTAAAGCTGCAATCCTGCACACAGGCTGTGCAAACAAGGGGAAAACTGCAGCTCACTGAGCTCAGCACCTCTCTAGCATTCCCAATTTAACAGAGCTGATGGAAGAACGTCAAGATGAGAGTCTAACATTTATCAGTACTTTAAACACTTTGCATAATTGGCTGCGACACACGCCCCCCCCCCCTTATTATTATACACGTTAATGTTTTTCATTCCTAACTCTGGCATGGTAATATAGCATTCACCTTTCAGCTTTGATTCCAAAACAGGTTTTTGTTTTAAAGCCTTACCCTCAGCATGCAGTCTCTTTTTTCCTGTACCCCAAATAAATGGTCTCTTGGGTTTTTCAAGCTGAGTTGAAATGAGGTGGAGCAGAGATGGGTGGGAGCAGCAGAACGAAGGAGGAGGAGGAAATCTGAGGAGGCAGGGGAGGTAAAAAAAATGCACCCTGAAATGCACACAAGTGGCCTCAGCTGTTAAAAATAAAACTGGTGCACTCGGCAGCATGGTTCAATTTACAGAATGTTGCCCTTCCACAATATTTATTTTAACTGTCATTGATGCTCTGCTGTTTAACAGAGCTTGAGCAGAACAGCTGATTCACATCTCAGTACAATAACATTCTCTGCATTGCATATGCTTTGCAATGAAGTCTTCTTTCTTACTGAGGAAATAAGTTTGACATCCCTTGAGCATCTTCCTCCTCATGCTGCCTATATGAAATAGGTAAAGGTAAAGGGACTCCTGACCATTAGGTCCAGTCGTGGCCAACTCTGGGGTTGCGGCGCTCATCTCGCTTTACTGGCCGAGAGAGCACATGTACAGTCATGTGGCCAGCATGACTAAGCCGCTTCTGGCGAGTCAGAGCAGCACACGGAAACACCGTTTACTTTCCCACCGGAGTGGTACCTATTGATCTACTTGCACTGGTGCTTTCGAGCTGCTAGGTTGGCAGGAGCTGGGACCGAGCAACGGGAGCTCACCCCGTCACGGGGATTTGAATTGCCGACCTTCTGATCGGCAAGCCCTAGGCTCTGTGGTTTAACCCACAACGCCACCCGTGTCCCACCTATATGAAATTCTCTGACTTTATTTTATTTCCCCCCTCCCTTTTGCATTAAAGCTAATGAGTGGCACAATTAAGATAAACCTTCAGTCATAGCCTGACAATGAACTGCAACTTCTTTCTCCATGTCTTTGACATGCCCATAGTTTGCTATGGGATCCAAAATGGGAAACGCTAACCAGAATTCAGAACTATGGTTGGAGGATGCTTCCGAGTCTAGTTTGGAGGAAAAGTAATTTGCCGACTGAAGGGTCATGGTGGCAAATTATAATTAGCACTGAACAAGTATTATAGGGGAGAGCATGTATTATTTTGTAATGTTGTTTTGTATTGTTGCCACCTTGAAGACTTTCAGCTGACATGTGTGTTACTAATAATGTAATTAGTTAATTAGAGTTGTCTGAATTAAGCCAGTGTGAGCAATACACTCATGGCAAAACATTATCAGCCTCCATGTATGTAGCATAAAGATTTTAATGTGCTTCCGTGAGCAGGAAGAAGTTCCAGGGCCACAGCACTTGCCCACCTGCCCATCTTGTTTGGCCACAAGCGGTTCCTCATGCGCTTCCTGCAGCCACTTGCTAGCACATTTCCAAAGCTAAGCAGGTGCTGGCATGGTCTCACATTAGATGGGGGACCATGGGTTGAGATTAGATGAGCCATCCCTTCCAGCTCTATAAGTCTATGAGGAATACACCTAGTGACTCAGTTGTTTAGGATAAATGTCAACATTTATGAAAAACATGAAATTAGAAACTCAAGCAAAGAACCGAAAAATTATTGCAAAAACCTTTGGGGCTTGCAAATTCTTAAAGAACCAGGAACATTTTCATCGAAGGAAGAATTTAAAAACAAACAGAATGGCGATTCTGAGTAAATTTCCCACGGATCTCTTCTAACTCTAACATTCTACGATTATATGAACCCAGAAGTAAAAAGAAAAAAACAAAAGTACATTGTACATGGCACATGTAAATTACATGTGAAATTTAGTAATTTTGTTAATGGTGTTGCTGTTCTTGTTGTTTTGACAGCCTTTGAAACATTATTTCCGTGTCCTCTCTAAAAAAGCCAAGCTTCACAAATAATTCATTCTCATTAAATTACTAGGCTTCTCTATATGCGAACATCTAAAATAACACTTAGGTGTTTGTTTGTTTTAGAAAACGTACATATATGGTCAGTTTCCTCTCCCCCATAAAACCAAATTCATTATTATTATTACTACTATTATTATATTTTTATTTATTTATACCCCCACTTTTCCCCTGACAGGGACTAAAGGCAGTTTTCTTATTTTAATAAGAACAGCTATATCAAATTTGCCCCAGAAGACCACTCTTGAGGGCAGAGCTGTCTTCTAGGGCGACAGGCCAGATGAGATGAGGCAACCCAAGTCCGAAAGACAGGCAAAAGATCATGACTGGTTTGTATCGGGAATCTGGACGTGGGTCCGATCTCTGCAGTGAGATCAACACAAGAAGCTTTGTTCTATAGGCTCAGGGGGAGCGCAGCCTAGAGTGGGGCCACTGCTGGCAGGGGCAAGTCCACAGTGGGGGTGCCGGCTGCGCCCTGGACAGGTCTGGGCTTGCGGAGTCCCAGTTTTTTGCTGAGCTGTTTGTAAAGCTCCTTCAAGGCTTCTCCACCGCGCTTGGGAGTCTCCAGTGACTTCAGCAGGGACTCCAACTTGGCAGGTGAAGCAGGAGCCTCAGCATGTGTCTATGTACCGTATTTTTCGCTCTATAGGACGCACCAGACCCTAGGACGCACCCGATCATAGGAGGGGGAGAACAGGGGGGAAAAAATCTCCCCCTCTCTGCTCAGCACCCCTTCAGCGAAGCTGCAGGAGATACGGAGCCCTTTCCATTTCTCCTCCCGCTTCGCCGAAGGGGCGCTGCGCAGAGAGGGAAAACTGTGCAGTGCCTCTCCAGCGAAGCGAAGCCTGGAGAGCAAGAGGGATCGGTGGGCATGGACCCCTCTTGCTCTCCAGGCTTCAGGCAGCTATCCGCAAGCCTTCGGAGCACAGCGGAAACTCCAGCTGCGCTCCGAAGGCTTGCGGATAGCTGCCTGAAGCCCCGGGAGCACAGCGGGAGTTGGCGCTGCGCTCCGGGGGCTTCAGGCTGCTATCCGCAACCCTTCAGAGCACAGCGGGAACTCCTGCTGCACTCCGAAGGCTTGTGGATAGCTGCCTGAAGCCTGGAGAGCAAGAGGGGTCAGTGCGCACCGACCCCTCTCGCTCTCCAGGCTTCAGCGAAAGCAACGTAAAGCCTCCGGAGCGCGGAGGGAGCGCTCCCTCTGCGCTTCGGAGGCTTCGTGTTGCTATTGCTGAACCCAAGGAGGCTGCATTCACTCCATAGGACGCACACACATTTCCCCTTCATTTTGGGAGGGGGGAAAAGTGCATCCTATAGAGAGAAAAATACGGTACATTCTCCTTCCTCCAGCAGGCGGTGAGGAAGAAGTCATCACAAAGGCTAGTGCGGAACTCCTCTTGAGTGAACTCATCACTGAGGAGAGTGAGGTTGCAGGTGATCAGGTGCAGAAAGATGTCACTGAAGGCCAGATCCCTGAATGTCTCCCTCAGGGTGGGGATCAGCTGGAGAAGAGCGTTCTTGTTCCTCTGCTTAGTGATGTGAAGCACGTAGTAGAGCCCAACCTGGCAGGCAATCCAGTGCTCTTGCAGAAATTTGGGGAATATATCTGGGATTGTGGTGGGGTAAGGTGATGGGCCCTTGCCTTCCAAACGCAGCTTCTGATTGACAGTAAATGTGTAGTCATCCACCACGAAGGTCATCAACAGCGGCAGGAACTTGGTAATCAAGTCTACTTCCATTCTGGGTTCCTTAATCATGTCAATCATGTCCCAGGTTCCCTGTCCCAGTGTCAACATCCTCAAGAGAAGCAGAAGATTGGGGCTTCCCCTAGGTAACATATCCTGCCCAATCAGTTCTTGCAGGTGGCTGATGTTGATGGCAAATGGATCACACAGTATCATGGCTAAATCCCCCAGGACTTGCACTTGCCCTTTCTTCGCTCCGTCGAGGAGGCCTTGCAGCTCTCGCGCCCGCTTGTTGCCCACAAACCTCTCTCTAAGGCAGGAATCCAGGCACCAGGTAAACTTGTGGCAGGGGTCAACCAAGCAGATCTCGCTGATATCTAGGTCATGCAGTGACATGAGGAGCTCTACCCGCAATGTGAAGTAATGGACATTGTGTGTCTGAAGGAACAAGGTCCGCAGGAACTGCAGCACCACGTCATAGAGTTTCATGTTCTTCCCGATCATTTGGGTGAGCTTCTGCACTACTTCTCCTTGGCGCTGTTGTAAACAAAAATTGCCCTTTTCCCTTATGGGGTATCCAAGAGCCCATTTAGAATCCTTACATAGGTTCCCTATTGGTTCCCTATTGGTAGGAGAAAATAACAGAGGCCAACCAGAGAATACTGAGAAGCAAAGCAGCTAGTAAGCCTGATCTTTATTGATCTGTTGCAACAGGGTGCTCCCCTCACACGCAGGAGAGAGGAGAGACCCAGAAAAATGGCACACAAGGCCTTATAAAGACTTTTGAAATGGCCACCCTGTAGATCAAGACCACCCCCAGAAACATCATACATACATCACAGAAGGGGTGTAACCTAAGACCACCCCTCAGATACATCACACCTACATCACAGAAAATGCGGTCTTAAACAGAAATTTGAATATTGTTTTTCTCCTGTTGTTTAGCTCCTGTCTGGCAGGTTACTTGATTGGATTTCCTGGGGAGCCTGGCCAGTCTTTTGTAGTGATACTTAGTTCCTGGGCCAGGTCACAGGCTCACACCCTATTCAAACACAGACATACCCTTATGACAGGATTTGTGAAGGAAAAGACAATGGGAAGGCTTTTCCATTTTCCTTTGACCTTGCAGAGAAAACATTTGGTCAGTTTGGGACAGTTTGGGAATCAAAATGGTTCCAGGTTGGTCTTCCTGTGCTGATCTATGTATGTGCTTGGTTGGTACACTTATGAACATTTAACATATGTCTAAGACATACAGTGCCTCATTTTGGGAGGAGGGCTGAAGAAGTTGTGCAGGACAGAGAGGTCGACGCTAAACAAGGCCTTCTCCTTCTCCAGGATATACCGCTTCAGCAGAGGTGACACCTCGTCACCAAACAGGGCCTGGTTATCCTGCCAAATCTGACGCTTCACCTCCACGGCACACGCTTTGTACAGGTCCTTGTCAGTCATCACCAACTTCAGCTTCTTTTCTGGCAGCTTGGGCAGGTGTCGCATGACACACATCACCACAGGTTGGACTGATGGCACCTTGACCAAGGGAAAGCTCTTCTCCAGAAGGTCTTCTAGCTGCTTGGACCTTTCTTCAGCCTTTCCTTCAGAGGCAACGGCGAAACCCTCTCCAGCAGTTTCTCCCTCAGCTTTTCAAACACAGACTGGTGGAACTCAAGCCTGAGGGTGCCGTGGAGGTCCAGGAACGGCAAGGCGGACTGAAGAGGGGGCAGGAGGATGCCATTTTCGGTCTGGAACTGCTCGATGGCCTTGAGTGGCTCCACACAGCTGCTCAGCGTCTCCTTCAGGTCTTCCCCGTTTGCCACTCTGAGCTCCTGCAGCCCACGAACATGGCGCAGCGCCCTCCTCCTCCGCCAAGGTGGCTGCTGTGTTGGAGATTAGACTGCTTTGTTAATCATATAATGCGACTTTGGCTGGAATTGTCATGTTTAGCTTATTTTGTTCCCAGCATTCTATAGACCAACTGTTTTACTGATAATTTGTTAATCGTTTTGTATGATTTAGGTTGTATTGGTGATTCTCTGCTTAAATTACGCTGCGACTCCTTTAAGACTCCTCTTAAATTTTACCTTTAAATGGCACTTTGTGGGTTGCATGTGTTGTCCCAAGGTCAAACAGTCTACGTCAGCCTCACGTAATACTATAAAAATTAAACGTATTATCTAGTGAATGACAGAAATATAGTATAGCATTGTTTATTCTTCCAAACCTCACTGGTGCCTGTTTTTAAGCAGCACATTTAAGAGAGCAGATAAAGTATGTTTCTTGAGACTGCCTAAATGAGGAAGAAAAAAACTATAGCAAAAGTTTAAGAGACCCAAAATGAAAACTCTTTTCAATCTCCAATCAGCTTGCCCCATATGTGAACTCCTCTTAAATTAAGATTCCTCTTAAATTTAAATTAATTTAAGACCTTTCTCTTAAATTAATTTCAGACTCCTCTTAAATGACGCCGCGACTCCTATATCGCTCGCAAGCCGCTTCGCAATCTATTTGAATGGCAATTCAACCAGCCAAATTCCATTTCTGCGAGCAGCCGCGGCCTCCGCAGTCCTAGAGCGGCACTTCCGGGTCTCGGAGGCCGCGACGGGACCATAGAGCTATAAGCGGGCGGGTCTATGGGCCGAAGGAGGAGCGCGGCGTCGGCGGAAGAGGCGGGGCGAGGAATCCTCCGCCGGAAGCTGCGCCAGAGGGCGCGTTCGGCGCGTGCGCAGGGTCGGCCTTTCGCAGCCGGCTTCGCGGCGCAGAGGAGGGAGAGGCGCCGGCGCGCGCGCGCCTCGGGCCCAGCAGGCCGCGGGAGAGGAGGGAGGTCGCCGGGCCGCCGGGCGGGCGGGACGCCCCACGGGCAGCAGGTACCGGCGAGGGGGCCGCGGAGACCCGCCGCTGACGGGCCCGGGGGAAGGAGCGGGGGGCGGCGTGTGGGCCTTTTCTGAGGGGAGGCGCCATTCTGAGGGGTCTTTCTTGGGGGGGGGACGTCAACCCCCAGGGGCTTCGGAAAGGGGCGCGTGCCTTTGACAGCGCGGGGCAGACGCGGGTCGGAAGTGGCTGTGGGAAAGGGCGCGGGGCGTGTGCATATGACCCTCGCGTAGTCCCTTTTCCCACACACACCCCGTCAAAAAGGCCCTTCGCTTCGGCAGGCAGGCAAGACGTGTGTGTGTGTGTGTACACGCCTATATATGTATCTATATGTATATGTCCGCCCTGCCTGCCTGCTTGTCGAAGCGAAGGGCCTTTCTTGACGGGAGACGCGGGTCATCAACCCCGAGGGTCTTCTGAAAGGGGCGTGTGTGTTTGACAGCGGTGGGGAGACGCGGGTCGGAAGTGGCTGTGGGAAAGGACACGGGGCGTGTATATATGACCCTCGTGTGATCCCTCCCCCCCCCATACACACACACCCCGTCAAAAAGGCCCTTCACTTTGACAGGCAGGCAGGCACACACATATATATTTATGTACGCATATACATATATATATATATATATATATGCAGGTTTTGGTGTCCTCGGGTGTCTTCCCGTGTAAAAGTTGGGGTGTCTAGGCGACGTTTCGACGAGGTCTCACTCGTCATCTTCAGGCTGGTGCTTTCGGCTTCTTGTTACTGGAACAGAGCAGGATCTCAGTGTTTGAGTTCCTATAAATACTGTTGAGGAGGTGTGGTGTATAGCCTCCAATGTTCTGGGCAGAGAGGAGGTTCCCAGGCTAGTGTGCCTTTTCTTCTTTTGTTCCTTAATTACTTGAGGGATATCTTGAGTGATTTCTTGAGTGATTTCCTGAATCCCACTTAGGTGGGTCATTAGGTGTGGATTAGTTGCTAAAGCCTTCGTGTCTTGAACTCTTGAACTTTGTGAAGAGTTTTTCTGAGAAGATGGCTGTACTGCACTTGGTTGTGCTCTGGCTTGGCTTCGTGTATAGGGGCGAGCTGTGGTTTTGTGGCCTGTGCCAGCCAGATCTGTGTAGGGATTGCAGGGGGGTGCAGCATCCGGAGGTGCCACCCTGGTTTGGCTACTGGATGGTGTCTGTAATTTATCTGTGGAGAGGGTCTGGGTTTGGGTCTGGTGTGGTTGATTGGTGATGGCGTTCTGTGTGCCTCTGGATCTGGTGTCAGATTTTGTGGGGAGGGCTAATTTCCAGATGTCTGGCAAGCGGGATGTGTCGTCACGCTTGTTCATGTTGTGAGGGTGTTTCTCTATCTCGATGGCTTCCATGATTATTCTCTTGTGGTGATGTTCCATGTTAAAGAGCAATTTGGAATCTGCAAAATTAATTTCGTGTCCTGTTTCTTTCATGTGTTGGAAAAGAGAGGAAGTTTTTTCTTCTTTTTTGACGGCATTCTTGTGTTCTGCGATACGTGCATTTATTCGTCTGTTTGTTTGTCCAATGTACGTGGCTGGGCAGACTTTGCAGGGTATTTCATAGACCCCTTGGTTTTCCAACTGAATTTTATCCTTGGGGTTTCTGAGGATATTGGCTATTTTTTGGTTGGTGCAAAAGGCTGTTTTGATATTGTGTTTATGGAGGATTTTGCTAATTTTATCTGTAGTGCCCTTGATATAAGGAAGGAGGGCTATGCCATTGTTTTCTTCTGTGTCTTGGTTTTTGGGGGGTGTTTCTTTTTGGATTAGCTTCGTAACCCTGTTTTGCTGGTATCCATTGGCAATTAACACATTTGAGAGATTCTGTAACTCAGTTGTCAAGTGGTCTTCGTCAGCCAGGCGTTTGGTTCTGGAGATGAGAGTCTTGGCTACGGAGTTTATTTGTGCAGGGTGGTGGTGTGATTGTGCATGTAAGTAGCGGTTGGTGTGTGTTTTTTTCCGGTAGATAGTGTGTCCTAGGGAGCCATCAGGTTTTTTGTAGATTAGGACGTCAAGGAAGGGAAGTTGGTTGTTGGCTTCTATTTCCATAGTGAATTGTATTTTGGGGTGTAGGCTGTTGAGATGTGTGAGGAAGCTATCCAGTTTTTCCTTCCCGTGTGGCCAAATTACAAAGGTGTCGTCAACATATCTGAGCCAAAGTTTGGGTTTGTGTTCTGACTTGTCTAAAGCATTGGTTTCAAAGTGTTCCATGTACAGGTTAGCGATGACCGGTGAGAGGGGTGATCCCATAGGTGCTCCTTCTATCTGTTTGTATCTTTGTCCATTGTGGATGAAGTACGTGTTGGTTAGGCAGTGGTTGGTCAGGTCCAAGATGTATTCGGGGGGATTGTATTTGTTTTGAATGGCTGTCAAGGCTTCATTAATGGGCACTTGTGTGAAGAGAGATACAACATCGAAGCTCACAAGTAGGTCATTGGGTTGTAGGTTTTGCTTCTTTATTGTTTCTATGAACTGGAAGGAGTTTGGAACGTGTGAAGAGATGGATTCTGCATAGGGCTGAAGTTGCTTGGCGAGAAATTTAGCGAGATTTTGTAGAGGTGAGCCTATGGAGCTGACTATTGGTCTGAGTGGTGTTCCTTCTTTGTGTATCTTGGGGAGGCCGTAGAGTTTGGGGCATCTGGATGATTTTTCTCTGGGGATGATTCTTAGCTGGATTTCTTCACTGATAGGAGAGGCTTTTATTTTGGATTTGGTGGTTTTTTCCAGATAGGTGGTGGGATCTGTTTTTATAGGTTGGTAGGTAGGGTCTTGGAGTAGATTTGATAGTTTTGCTTGGTAGTCCGATGTGTTCATCACAACAGTGGCATTACCTTTGTCTGCTGGGAGAATGATTATGTTGTTGTCTTTCCTCAGGTTGGTGAGTGCTTTCTGTTCTTCTTTGTGTAAATTGCTTCTGGGTGGTTTGCTGGAGCAGAGGATGTTGGTGACTTCAAGTCTGATTTTATTGGCTTCATCTGGATTGATTTTGGTTAGGCTAGCTTCGACTCCGCATATGATGTTTTCCGTGGGGATGCGTCTCGGGGCGACTGCAAAGTTGAAACCTTTGGAGAGTACTTTGGTTTCAGTTGAGGTGAGGATCCTGTCTGATATGTTATGTACTGTTTGTTTCATGGGTTGTTGTGGAGGGTGGCTGGGCTTCTATATATATATATATATATATATATATATATACACACACATATACATATATATATATATACAGACACATACATATATATATGGGGTCTGGGTTAAAAGACCCCATATATATGGGGTTAAAAGCGGATCTACACGGATCCTCATGGATCCTCCACTTTTTAAAAAATAACTCCAACGAATCCAGTGTCAAATCACACCTGGAAGGCACACCTACTAACTAGACTATAAAAAACATGGATCCAACACTCTGCCACGCAAAGTGTGTGTGTGTGTGTATGTGTACGTACTCCTTGCCTGCTTGCCTGAGGGGAGACGCAGGTCGTCAACCCCGAGGGTCTTCTGAAAGGGGCATGTGTGTTTGACAGCGGTGGGGAGACACGGGTCCGAAGTGGCTGTGGGAAAGGGCACTGGGCCAGGCAGGCAGGGCAAGTGTCACAGGGAGCTGCTGCTTCCACTTCGCCCCATTCTGAGGGGTTTTGGGGGGGTACGTTGCCCTTGCTTGGGCTGCGAGGGTGTTTTGGAAGCGCTCGCCCAGAGATGCTTTTTTTAAGCTGCCAGGTCTGACCATTGGTCTACCCAGCCCTTCATAAATGTGAGGCTTCTTAGAATGGCAGAGTGGGGAAAGGGACCGCAGGAGGGTCATCTAGTCCAACCCCCTCCAAGGCAGGAACCTTTGGCCCAGTGTGGGGCTCAAACTCAGGATCCTGAGTCTCATCTTGTGCCCGCCGAGCCATTCTGATCATTGCTGGATCCTGCCAGCAGCCCATCAAGCCTCTGAAGAAATAGCCAGTTGGATGCTTCTGGAAGCTCACAAGAGGCCATGAAAATTATGGCCACCTCTTTAAAAAGTACTTTCCGGTTCCATCTCTCTGAGCACAATAATTAGGAAGATTCTGCTCAAACCAGCAACCCTGAGATTAATGCTCTGCCTCAACTGAGCTATCCCAGATTTGTTTTGTTATTGTTTTTTATTAGGTGTTTTATTTTCTTGTGGGTTGTTTTTTGTGTGTGTGTGTGAACCGCCTTGAGATCTTTGGATGAGGGGTGGTATACAGATTTAATAAACAATAGTGATGATCAAGACATTAGTGATGCTTTTCTGCGACTGGTGGTGAGTGTCTGTCTTTAGGGCTTCTGGGGGAACGGGGCAAAGGCCCTTTCCCAGGACCCCTACTGCAGGGGAATCATTTAGGTTGTAAAGGGAGAGGATCTCCTGTAAGAAAGCCGTGACTTGCTTCTGCTGAGCTCTTCAGACAGTCTCCCGAACTTCTCAGGATCCGTGCGTAAAGATGTGGGGAGCTTTCATACTGTCAGGCTAGTGGGCTCTGTCCAAGGCAGAGAGGCTGTGTTAGTGAAGCCCTTTGATTTGGAGATTGAACCTGTGCATTTCAAGTGTAAGTTCTACCTGTTGGAATAGTTGAGACTCCATTTTTCTTTTCTTATTTGGGTAGATTTGCCCCAGTTTCTAATTGGTAGTGGAGACACACCCTTTTCTAGTAGTACTGCCTCTCCCGGTCTGCCCCACGGAGAGCCTCAAGGTCCATAAATAGAGGTCCCAGGCCCTAAGGAAGTTAGATTGGCTTCAACCAGAGCCAGGGCCTTCTCAACACTGGCTCCAGCCTGGTGGAACAGCTCTGTCTCATGAGACCTGGGCCCTGCAGGATCTGATTTCTTTCCGCAGGGCCTGTAAGACAGAGTTGTTCCGCCTGGCCTTTGGCTTGGAGTCAACTTGATTCCCTCCCCCTCTTTCTTTTTTCTTTTTCCTTTCTCCTCCTGTGATGAGGCTGCATTTTAATATTTTAATGTTTCAGTATTTTAATTGTTTATTTTAATCTTGTTTTTAAGTTGTATTCATTCAGCTTGTTTTTATTATTGCTTATTAGCCGCCCTGAGCCCAGCCTTGGCTGGGGAGGGCGGGGTATAAATAAATAAAAATAGTAGTAGTAGTAGGTAGTACCCTCCTCCGCCCCCTTATCTAGTGTCAGGGCCCAAAGCATAGAAAACAAGTCATGGGAAGGGATCGAACCATAGATCTTGTGACTTTAGGATAGGTCAGAGGTATCTCCTCCACATTTTTATATTTACTTTTTGCATTGACAGTGGAACCTTAGGCACAAGCCGCAGGGGAGGAGTCAATAATACAGCAGCCCCAAAATGGGGCAGATAAACCAGAAAATCCTCTTGGTTGCAGATGGTAGTATTCTTGTGACAAACCCACAATCTTCTTTGCTAGCACATCAGAGCGTAACTTCACAATGTAATTAAGGTTCAGGTGTTAAAAGTGCACTGTCCAAAGGTTGAGATGCTGGCAGTACATATTTAAAGGGAGGTTCAGGATGCCTTACCTGGAAGTAAGTCCCATTTAAGTCTATGGGGGCTGAGTATTTATTATTATTATTATTATTATTATTATTATTTCAATTTATATACTGTCCTCTATCAAAACATCCCAGGGTGGTTTACTACATTAAAAGCATATTTTACAGAGCAAAATAATAAAAACATAAAGTAGACATAGAACTGCATTGTTAATATCACATTTCTAATACAAATGGGAAGGAATGGTAAATACTTAGAAACATTTTGGGGTTGTAATTGTATAGGGACTTGATTAAACATATTATATTGATGTGCTCAGTTTAAATGGATATGACAGACTGCGGAAAGCCAAATGTGTCATAGTTGATGAGGGTGCAACCAGGGAAAATTAGTATTTTGTCCAAATTTATATATTTATTTCCTAAGCAGTAGTTAAAATGAATCATTGAGTGACTGGCAGAAGCTATTAGTGAGGGTGAAAAAAAGCTCAGGATATGAGTGCCACATGTTTTATATCCTGATGTCTTCCACATAAAGGGGGGGGGGGAGGTTGTACAGGAGTAATGCTCTAACAAATTGTTCTCTATAGAGTGATGGGTTTTCTCTGGAAAAGAAGCACAAAAGTAGGTGCCAAGCAATTCAAGCTATGCTTACATGGTCTAAGCCTTGACAATCTGACTGAGGTAGCTAGTATAAAATTCTGGAATCTTACCAGTTTCCACCTTTTTAGGATAAGCCTATTTTAGACCTGTTTGGCTTGTAGATTCTTTAAATTATCGGGGGGAAATAGTTGCAAGGTTTTAAAAAACTGATGGACGGGCATCTTTTAAAGAGGGAGGCCAAGATTTAATTAAAATATGTTGTCAGTATATACAACTACATCACTTGGCTAATGTCTGTAGAGCCTTACTGAGCTTGCAAACTTCTTGACAAACAATTTAGCCAATCGAAAAGATCTATCTTGGTCATATAACCTGTTAGGGTCCCACCCCATCCTATGTAGTTTGATTGTTTCAGGACATAGAAACACAAATTGAGGTGGAGGTAGTCTTCAGATCCAAAGGTTTCTTCCTCAAACAACTTTAGGTAAATCTCTTTTTTTTCAGGATTATAGCAAGGTGGTACAGTATATCCCAGGCATAATATAAATCAGTGTGTCGGACAACTACTGGTAGGATTAGACAAATCTTTGATAGCTATGTCCAAAGGCTAAATGATATCAGGCATGTATATTCCAATGTATTAATGGGATCACTAGCTGTTTTATATCAGTTGAACCACACATTCTGTTAGGGTGTTCAGACACAAACTGTGGCAGAAATTAGGAATTGAATTATATTGTTACTGATTGCTGCCAAAATTTAGCTAACTTAAAGATAAAAGTGCATAAGTTCACCTGCAAAATGTGGGAGCTCTTAATCACGAACAAGAGCTCAATACAAAGGAACAACCAATTGTTTGGGGGCTTTTTAGAAAAGTGCTTTCAGTTTCTTAACGGTGCTGAGTCCACCAAAACAGTGCACAAACAATCATTTTGCTTTAACTCAGTGACACTGAAGAAGGAATGTTCAGGGTCTACAATTTGTGATTGATTTTGGACCTCGGTTTGTACATTAAAAAATATTTTCCTAAATATTTAAAGTAGCTGCTGGCCTTTTTCGGTGAATTTTAAGGAAAAGCTTCAAAATAAGTATGATGAAAGCAAGTAATGGATTTCTGATTTGAAGTTTGTAGTGCTGTATATGAACTAAGTTCACTTATTCCTGAGTTATCCCAAGAGCGTAGCCATAACACCCAGCATGTCTTAGCTTCACAAGGCCATTGCAGAGCAGAAAAGACGTTGCTGGCCATGAATTTACACAACGCTGGTGGATGAATATTGCCAGTAGCTTATCGCTGCATCTCATTTAGATCAGGGATCATTTAAAACATTGTCCATTGTGTGTTTGTGTATGTGTCTTTGTCTTGTGGATAACTTAAGTTATTCACACATGCAAGTCTTCCTAGCCACAGCATGAAATATCGTAGAATTGTAGTGGTGGAAGGGACCACAAGGGTCATCTAGTCCAACCCCCTTCCCAGTGTGGGGCTCAAACCAATGACCCTGAGATTAAGAGTCTCATCCTGTACCCACTGAGCCATTCTGATCATTGCTGGATCCTGCCAGCAGCCCATCAAGCATCTAAAAAAATAGCCTGTTGGATGCTTGGGCATGAAAACAAGTACTTTCCAGTACCATCCCTCTGAGCACAATAATTCAATTTAATTATTCTAGCTGATAGCCACTGCTAGACCATGAATTAGTCTAAATCTTTTTAAAAACACAATCAAAGCTAGAGACCGTTGTCACACCATGCAGGTATGGAATTTCCTTTTAGACCAGAGCAGGTTAAACACCAGTATTTGAAACAAAGAAATTTCATATTCATAGTGTGTTTTATCTTGCCTGAAATGAATTTCAGTAGTGAAGTGCATTTCCTTGAGACTTTTCCTGGGAAAATATCCCTATGCAAATTACATAACATTTTTCAGTTTGCATCGCAACATTTTCTGATACCCTAGAGAGTTATCTAATTAGCATGTTTATTTTTCTTTTATTTAGTAAATGAAGCTAAAAACTTTGAAGCTGCCAATTATTGCCTAATGTGATGTACTGTATTTGCAATTGGCATCCATTCATTATTATGAATGAACATAGGAAATTATTCCCCGCCCCCCCCCACTACACTTCACTGAGTTTCACTTTATTGGCTATCATTCAGGCCATGCTCAAGAACTGATTCAGCATTGCTACATGCCTGATGACAATGCACTGCAAAACCATGGAAGGCTTCACTTCATATCAATGGCAGCGTGGGTGATAAGATAAAACCTGATTCTATGCTGCAAATTCCTTGGAATCAAACAGAAAGCCACCTGCACCACCTTCTGTTCTGGCCAGCCCAGGTATAAGCAGAAACCATTCCAGTTCATTTCCTTCTAACCCTATAGCCATTCCAGAAGTATACTATGGTTGATGGTATTGAAAGCTGCTTAGAGATTGAGGATCAACATCAGGCTTCCTCAACCTCGGCCCTCCAGATGTTTTGAGACTACAATTCCCAGCATCCCTGACCACTAGTCCTGCTAGCTAGGGATCATGGGAGTTGTAGGCCAAAAACAAGCCTAATCAACATGGAGACATTTCTCCTATTTCTCACCTGACAGCTAGGTCATCCCACAGAGCAGCCAAAATAGTTTCTTTGTCAAAGCCAGGCCTGAACCCCAACTGTAATGGACCCGGAAAATCAAATTCATCCAAGACTGCTGGGTCTGGTTGGCAGCCACACACACCAGCACTTTGCACAGGAAAGGGACATTAGCTAGTCGTCTATATTTGTTAAAGTATTCGAAGTCCAAGGATTCTTTCTTCAAGAATGGACACACTGCCACCTGTTCACCCTCTCTAGGTGAAATTTATTATCTTCAGGACCTGACCACTCCCTTTGCTGCTAGAAGCAGTAAGCCAGGAAGGGCAAGGGGTCAAGCAAACTCATAGTTGTGTACACCCAACCAAGTTACCTTGTCCACATCCCCTACCAACTGAAACTAGACTAGACAGTACGCTGGGTATTTCCACAGATGGGCCAGCAACAGCTAAATCGTGGTTGCAAATGTTTTTATCCTTAAAATGTTTTGCAAACAAGTAACGACATACCACCAAGGCTTCTACTATTTCATCTATAGAGCCAGAGTTTAAAAGGTCTTGAACCGCTTGGGAAAACCCTGCTGGGTTACACTGAGGGTCAATGGAGCTGGTGAAGAATCACAACACCTTTTCCTTACCCTCGGTGGCTTAATACTGAGTTTATACTAGTGTTGGGTTGGATTCTTCTTGAGCTTTCCTCCACTTGTGTTCTGGTTATCTCCCAGCTTGTTTCATTGCCCTCAGCTCAAGTATGTACCATGGAACATCCTTGGCTCTGCTAAGCAGGAGAGGAGGACACATGGAACCAATTGTGTTAATTATTCGGTTCATTTTGGCATTTCACAGATCAGCCAGAAATTTGGCAGGAGCAGCAGTCATAGCTACAAAAGCACCCCCGCTCCCCAAAAAACCTCCTTAGGATCCATTGGTCCCTGGGGTGGACCATCCTAATAGACCCCCATACATGCCCGCAAATCTAATTCGCAACAGGAGGGAGAATTTGCAGCCCAATATAGGTAAGGGGGTGGTTAACAGATTCCTAGTTCAAGTCTCAAAGGCTAGATGTAATTACAAGACTGCCAAAAGAATTTGTGGACGTTATTACAGAGCCACTGTAAATTTTGAGGATTCATGGTGGGCAGTTGAGGTGCCAGAAAGAAGGTTGGAGACAGACAAGTGCCCCTGTCTTCAGAAAGTGAGGAACAAGCTAGGCTGGGAAACTGAAGATCGGTCAGCTTGACATTGTTCCCGGGCAAATTTCTGTTATAGCTTATTAAGTTTGTGAGCATTGATAAAAGAATGCATTGATTCCTAGGAGCCAGCATGGGTTTATCAAGCATAAGTCACGTCAGACCAACTTCATCTCCTTTTTGGACAGTTACTAATTTGGTAGACCATGGAAACGTTCTGGGCATAACATTATCATTATTTCAGCAAAGGATTTAACAGAGTTTCCCGTGGTACGCTTGCTGACAAGATGATAAAATGTGAGCTGGATGATACTACTGTTAGGTGGCTCCACAGCTGTACCCAACAAGTGCTTATAAGCACGACTCTGTTCTTGCTTTTGTGCTGTTGAACATTTTTATAAATGTCTAGGATGAGGGCATTGAGGGGATGTTTATCCCATTTGCAGATGACACAAAGCTTGGAAGGATAACTGACACCATAGAAGACAGAATCAAGGGTCTTGACAGATTGGAATACTGGGCCAAAGCCAACCTTGTGAAATTCAACAAATGTGTAAAGTCTTGCATTTAGGGGCAAAAGTGGTGAGCTTGGCAGCAGTGCTTGTGAAAAGGATCTAGGTATCTTAGTTGATCACAAAGTGAACATGAGCTAGCAGTGTGATGTGGCTGTTGTGAAAGCTAATGCGTTTGTCATATGCATTAACAGAAACGTAGCATGGCTCTGCATCCACTTTCAATGAAGCTGAATATCAAACCAAAGGAGGCAGCTATGGAGGTATTTCAACCTCCTTCAAAGTGAAGCAGGCCTTATCTGAAATGGACCTAAGTACAGTGGACTGATCCCAAAGCTTTGGTCCTCCTTTGGGGTTTTGTAGGGTGTAAAAGCAGCTGTCAACAGGGTGGATAAAAATCAATTATTTTAAAAAATGGATTTTTAAAATACCGTGTTTTTCGCCCTGTAGGACGCACTTTTTCCCCTCCAATACAGGGTTTCGCTGAAGCTTGGAGAGTGAGAAGGGTCGGTGCACACCAATCCCTCTTGCTCTCCAGGCTTCAGGAAGCTATCAGCAAGCCTGGGGAGCCCTGCAGGAGTTTCCAAATTCTTGGTGTGAAACATGCTTTAAAAATGCCCACTGATGCCAATGCAAAATTCAAAGGAAATGCAATCCATTGTCCCCAAATTGCAAGTGGCTCCTGATAGACCTGCAGTGTGGCTCACACTGAATACTGCAGCTCAGGCTACGAGTGGTTTGCAGCAATGCTGCAGTGTTGTCCAGACGTTATTAAACCCCTTATTGAAGTTTGGACTGAAGCTGAAATAGTAATTTAAAGCTATGCTGCAGTGTTATCCATTGCCTTCCCCCCCCACGTTGCAGGTTGGGCTTGGAGAGCAGGACCTAAAAACCCTGCAGGGTAGCTCACGGTTATACACCTATGAAGGGATGGAGAACTGTGCCGAGGCAGGGTAGCTTCTAGCAGCTCTCTGCACTGTATTCACTGTTAATACGCTATGGCATTTTGTTGTGAGGTCCTGCTTCTGTGTACTCATACCAAACTGCTCCCTTGATGCTGTCCTTATGCAAGCAAAATGGTACCATCCACACACAAGGGGAGAAGGTTTCAGCAGGTTCAGGGCAACCCGAATTTTGCTGTAGGACTGAAAAAAAAAATAGGAAGAAGCAGTTTTGGGGAAGCCCCTGCCAAGGAGCCCAATGAAGACTCACCATTCACGGCAGCCATGAAAAGCTGATTGATTGTTGTGGGCTGGGGGGGGGGAATAATAATAAGAATACTCCTTATTAATGACAGCTCTTTTTTATCTTCTGAGAGAAGGAATAATAGAAGGAATAATAATGTTTGTTACTACATTATGTATTTTTTCTGTTTTTATATTGTAAACTGGCTTGTGACCCTCAGATGAAGGGTGGTATGGAAATTTATTAAATATAAACAAACAGGACAGCTTCCGCTAAATTCATGTAGTTTTTCTGCTTTGACTGTATAGGTATATTTATATCTCCCATTTCTCCCATCATGGAACTCAATGTGATGGGTGTATGTAGAATTTCCAGGTGGTCTTTTATTCAGGCATTACCAGAATGATGCAGCCTCATTGATTTTAAGTTGTCAATTAGTTCTTCTTTTCCTTTCCTTTCTTGTCAATTAGTTCTGAAGCACATCCTTTATCACCTCTGTTTGAGAAGATTCACTGCTTCTGACCAGTGTCTCAGGTGTGAGAATCTGTCCCAATATTTTCTGCAGTGAATTCACTTCATTTCTTTGTCCTCCTTCAGTAATAGTTCGGTTCCTTTGTCACTTAATGTTCCTTTTCGCTCTTGCTAGCCTCCTTCTGAGTTATTTTAAGAAAAGTTTATTATCTGTTCTTACCAGCTTTTATAGCAACTTGCACAAATTCCTCCTGTGCCTTATCAGTTTATATTGGTTTTTCCAGAGTCTCTGCTTTTCTTTTTAAATTCCCATTTGGACAAGACTTCTGCATTTTTAAAGGAAGCATTCTGGCCTTTAAAAACAAGAGTTTCCCTAGTGGTGCTATTGAAACATGTTGGTATCATCTTAGACTTGGCTATATAATCAACTCCTAAGATAATGATTTAGACAACCTCTAGATTTTCTGAGCATATTTTACCCTTTTGACTCTCCCTTTTAGTTTCCTTATTTTAAATCTCCTTGCCTTTTTGAAATCTTATTTTTTGAAACTAATTATGATGGTTTTCGACTTCCCTGGCAATTCTTTGAGCATGTTTCTCTTGAACTTGATAATGTCTCAGTCTGTTCAACTAAGAGATACAGCAGCAAATGTAACGTTGCCATTTTATGGAACGGGTATGTAGGAAAAGCATTGAAGATTGTACCGTACATCTTCCCTTTTGTACCCGCCTGCTTCAGCTGAGGGTACCAAATGCCACGTAGCCTGACATCTAGAGATTTTTTCAACGGGGTTTGCATGGTGAAGGGGAGGATAAGAGCAGCTGCATTGATGATGGATCAGAACACATTTGAATCCAGCATGTTTGTATCTTTTGAGCTATCGCAAAATGACTTGTCTCTAAAGCTGAGCCCCTTAGATGTGGATGAAGGACTTTTGCACACCACAAATACACATGGACAACTTGTGACACAGTTGTAACTTGTGTTGCTTTCATATTAAGGGAAGCTTGGAGCTTTATGGAATTTTTAAAGTGTGTGATTTATTTCTGCCTCTGCTTTTTGGTTTTATATAATTCTTTGATAATACCTTCAATATATATATGAATAAGGGTTGACTCTCACATTACCTGGTTAGCTGTGGGCTGCAAGCCATGTGTAATCCTTAACCAGGTTTCTTGTGACCCTGATTCATGCCTCATGCAGAGATGGTATGGCATCAACTAAGTTTTACTCAGTGTAGAACCATTTAAACAAATGAACGTGGCTAATTATTTTAACTGGGTCTACTCTGAGTAAAAGAGTACCACCCAGAGTGTGTGGGGGAGAGGAGTGGGGTGGCACAGAGAAAGGAAGCGGTATTTAGTCCTGAAATGCGGCAAGCTCTGCCCTCTTCCCATGAGTCAAAAGCCCTTCATTGGAAAAAGAGGTCCCCATAGTGTTGCACACACTATTGAGGTTGTTTAGGTCTGCAGAGAGCAAACCATGTGGCTGATCTAAATGGGTGGTATGCTTTTTCCCCCTTGTAACCCAAAGTTCACACACATACCTTGTGTGTTCCATTCCCTTGATGCCACAAACTGTGTGTGGATGAATATTGCAACAGTGAGAATATTTAGCTCTCATTTGAAACTGGCGTCTGCTTCTCCTGGAAATGAAATCTCCCCCTTGCTGCCTGCAGAGCATGTTCCTCTGAGAATGGAATGATGCATTGCAGTGCGCATTGGGGCAGGCAGGGGTGGAGTCGAAAAGAGATGATTGCCAGGAAAGGCAAGATCTGCCTCCTTCCTTTGCAGCTGATTGACGGCTCTCCGTGTCTGGGTCATGCTGCTCTGTGAGTGGTGGTAGGAGTGCCTTACAAGAACCCTCTATAAATGAAATTCATGATGTGGGAAAAGCCTAACACTGTTAATCTACCATCTTAATCACAATAACATGATCTCAGTTTAACTTAATTCCATTTACATGTCTCATGTTTGCTCATAACTGGGTGTAAAAATAATTTCAATCAGGGTTATTAAATCAGTGGGACCAGAAGTAGTGGACTTAAGTGACTACACAAATTAGGGCAAATATGAGCTAAAATACTGCGCAGAATTTTTGCTGTCTTGTTTGTTATTTGGGGATAAGTTCTATACCAGTAGAGCAAAGGCTTTCTGCTGAAGCCACGTGGACTTCAAGGGGAGCCAGAACTGACACTTAATCTGACATCTATATTCACTCTTACTTCTACAAAAGCTATAAAGTTGTTTTTCTCCACTGCTTGCTACCTTCAAACGCTTGGAAGCACTTGCATAGGAATAAACACTTTTTCCAACCTTCCCTCTGCCATACTCATTCAAATAAATGTTGCAGGAGGAATATTAAATTTTTGCCTCTTTGAGGTTACTCTGGCCAGGAATTAGGAAATTCCCTAAAAACACTGTTGGGGTACATAAGGGGGCTTAATAAAGAGTTCCGCAGAAGAATTGACCCAAGTGCAGATCTTCTGCCTTTATCCCTGTATGTTTGACACCACACTTCGAGAGTATATCTTCATCAGAATTATTATTTTAATCTGCTCTTCGTCTTAGCCAAGTGAACTTGCTGGGCTAGGGGTAGAGTTACTCTCTTGATACCTGCCTTTAACATGTTCTACCTCTTGTAGGGTTGGAAAGAAATCTATGGGCATTGCTAAAGTCAATAAAAAATTCAATTGAACAAAAGAACAGAACAGAAAATGCTCCTTTGACCCATATTTTCTTTCTAATTACATTGCTGTTTAGAAATCATGACAACTTCAGGAAAAGAGAACTTCCGACTGAAGAGCTATAAAAACAAGTCTCTGAATCCTGATGAAATGCGCCGCCGGCGGGAGGAAGAGGGCCTCCAGCTACGGAAGCAGAAACGAGAGGAGCAGGTACGCTCCTCCATAGGCAATGAAAATGAGAAATCCCATATTCAATTGCAGGATCCCTTGCCTTGGGTGTCACCCAACTTTGGATGGGCGGGGGAGTAGGGCATACCATTTTAGAGCGTGAAACATAATTTTTGCAAATTTACTTTCTCAAATTTATTCAGTGAGGGGTCTTAAAAATACGTTTTTTTGTGTGAGGAATTCAAACCTGCTGTTATTTTTGTGATTGGACAACATTTAGCTTGATAAACCTCCGTTTGAATAAAAAGCACGTGTTTCCCTGGATAAAACATACCCTACTAAGCATACAGCGTAACTTTGTAATCATAAAGCAACAATAGAAAGTAATGACATCAATTAATAATAAATTTAAACAGCAAGTTTCATCAAGTCTTGCTTTGATTCATTCTTGGACACCAGCCACCATCTTGCTTCTGCCTCTGATGTAGCCTTCAGGAGTCTCATGTTTATACTCCCTGCCTCCTGCCTCTGTGCCTTGTTTCACACACTTCTGTATAGACTGAGCATGGCAAGGCCACTGTGGAACCTGCATGGGCTCATTGATGAACTGACTGATTCTGCTGCAGTAAGACTATTCCAAAGGAGGCTACCCTGTCAGACCAGTCTAGCAGCTCCAACAGAGACGAAACACAGAGGCTGATGGAAGCTGTCTCCTTGGATGTACATAAAGATCTGCCAGTGTGTCGTCATCTCCGCTCCTCAAGTCAGCGATATTTTGGGCGCCAGCTCTCCTTTGCTCACTATTATCTGAGCACAAGAGTGTCTAGACTATCATTTCTCTGAGTTCATATCATGCTGAACGCTGTGTGGTTGGCAAAACAGCATCTACTACAGCCTTATTTTGCAACCTAACTCGCCATAGCTGAAAGAAGATGATGTGTGGACCTTCCCCACAAGAGTGTTTTACTTTGATGTTGTGTGGTGTAGTACATCAGATTAGGACATGGGAGACCAGGAATTCACTGATCTGTGGCCCAACTTTATGATTTCTATATAGTGTTTAATAAATCTTTGGTTATATTCTCTCAGTGTATAAACAGTGTTAGTTGTAACTCTGTAATTTCTCTGCATATCTCTCTCCAGTTGTTTAAACGCAGAAATGTTGCTACAGCTGATGAAGAAGCGGAAGAGGAAGTTATGTCAGATGGCGGCTTCCATGAAACCCAAATGAATAACATGGAAATGACTTCTGTAAGTGGAGCAAAGACTTGACAACTCCATTCAGTTTGCTTTTCCAATAGTGCCAACTATGATTTCTAAGGCTGCAATCTCAAAACACACTTCTCTGGAAAGTGGTTCATCTACGATCACTTGGACATGCCTAACTTGTGTATATTTTGCAGCGGTTGCTGCACTCTGCCACTGAAAGTGCCCTGTAAAAGACTTGTTAAGGGAGCGACCTAGACTTTTCCCCTGCCTGTGGGACTTTACAGAGCACTGGGGCCATTGCCACATACACAGCCTTGTTGCTCATGAGGGCCAGGGTAGAAAGTGAATCTTGTGCAGTCTTCAGGCCCAGGTCGGGCACCACACCATAACATGATGGCATTGGAACCAGCTTAGGATCCAATGTTTCAGGGCTCTCTGTTCACCCCTGTTGGCAGGGATCCTGCCAGTTTCCTCCTGGCATATTTGGCAGGCAGAAGCAGGAGGTCAGCTCTGGTGACTCTTGGGAGACCAGCTTAGCCAGGAAAGCTGGGCTGACAGTCACCTCCACTCATTCTAGCCCCTGGTCCGGAGTAAGGGGTATTTGGATTGTTCAGCCTGTCCAGTAACAAATGGCGCTATCTTAATGATATACCTCTTTTCCACTTCCTTCAAGCAGTTTGCAGACCAGCAGGTATGAAAAAAATTAATAACGATGCAAAAAGTCAGTTCTTAGGGCTTTTTAGTGCCAGCCAGACTCACTTTCTTACTTTGCAATGTGAATACATAGATACCTTTGATAAATTTGGAACTGGGCTAGGTATATGACATAATTAGGGATTACAAAGGTGGTTTTTGTTAAATAGCTGATGGGGGGGGGGATCAAATCAGGACCTTGCCATGGGGGGAGCTGCTTTAACCTTTTGCCCCTGCCACACTATCTCCTGCTCCTGTTTTCAGTGGTAGTTTTGAGAAGGAACTTTTCTGGCTGGATTTTAGACAGGAAATTATATTTTAGATACTCTCACTCCCTTCTGCATTTGCACTTGCAGTTGCCTTCATTGCATTTCCTCTTTATAGTAACACATTGAGAAGTATTTGCCCTTAAATTTGAGGCAAAAGTAACAATATTTTTCCTTTGCCGTTGCAGAGTGCAGTGATCACATCTGATATGACTGAGATGATTTTCTCCAATAGTCCAGAACAGCAGCTCTCAGCCACCCAGAAATTCCGAAAACTACTCTCAAAAGGTGAGTGCTAGAGGTAGTTATGAAAAAGCTCAGCTTCTGTTCCTGTTTGTATCCCAATATAAATGAATGCCACTAACTTTTCTGTAACCCCCTGAATCCCCTGTTGGTCCTTTCCTCACCAGTTGCATTCACAACCAGCCAATACCCCCCACGAGCTGGGGTCAGGGGGACGAGTGGAGCAGGGCATGGTTGGGAGATCTGGAACAGCTTTGACTATTGGCAGTTGGCTATTTTATTCTGTGTTGTTGTTGTTTACCTGCTTGTTTTATGTACCCTTTTGTGTTTTATGTCATATTCGTCTTGTTCATTGTATGGGCATCACTGTGCGCAAAGGTGGAATAGGTGGGGTTATATACAAATCATCAACCCGCCACGGCCTTCCTGCTGACTTCAGCATGGAGACTGCAGCCACTGAGCAGCTGCCCTCCGCTCCCTGTGCAGTCTTGGATCCAGGATGTTATTAGAAGAGGAATGTTATGGTGGAGCCACTCAAAACTGATGTCAGACAGGCAGTGCCTGTGCTGCAACCTCATTCCCCAGTTCTCCTTTGTTATGTAAGGGTTTTAGGGATAGAGGTGCTTCTAATCTTGTCATTAGGCAGCAGGTGGCGCTGTGGTTTCACTGAGCCCATTGGGCTTGCCGATCAGAAGGTCCGCGGTTCAAATCCCTGCGACCGTGTGAGCTCCCATTGCTCTGTCCCAGCTCCTGCCAACCTAGCAGTTTGAAAACATGCCAGTGCAAGTAAATAAATAGGTACTGCTTCGATGGGAAGGTAAATGGCGTTTCCGTGTGCTCTGGTTTCTGTCACGGTGTTCCATTGTCCCAGAAGCAGTTTCGTCATGACCCGGGAAGCTGGCTGTGGACAAAGGCTGGCTCCCTCGGCCTGAAAGCAAGATGAGCACCACAACCCCATAGTCGTCTTTGACTGGACTTAACCGTCCAGGAGTTCTTTACCTTTACCTAATCTAGCTCAGTGGGTTAGACCGTGGTGCTGATAACACCAAGGTTGCAGGTTTGATCCCTGTATGGACCAGCTGCATATTCCTGCATTGCAGGGGGTTGGACTAGATGATCCCCAGGGTCCCTTCCAACTCTACAGTGCTATGTTTCTACCTTTAATCTTGTCATTAAACTTTGGGACCTGTGGCTTTGGAACACTTAAGTGGGGCAGCAGGTCCTAGGGTATCAGGTTATGGGACAGGTCCTAGGGTATCAGTTAAATTAATAAAACAATAAACGGCTGTTACCTGTTTCTAAATGGGAAATGTCACATTGCAGGCATGAAAGACCCAAGTATAAGAATGGAGGGTGTAGAAGATTGCATGTAAAGTAATAAACTGAATGCCTTGGACAACTGATATGATCTGTTTCTTGTGTAAGCACATAGCTTCACTTGAAAGGGTGGAAAAACCTACTCTGGTATCTTTGTGCTTTCAATAGAACCGAATCCTCCTATAGATGAGGTCATCAGTACACCAGGAGTGGTGCCCAGGTTTGTAGAGTTCCTCAAACGGAAAGAAAACTGCACTTTACAGGTATGTGTGTTCTGTTCCTCAGTTTTATAGAATAGACTTTGATAATTAAAGTAAAAAAAAGAGGTGGGATTTTCTTAAGTAAAGGCCTGTGGGCTCTTGCAATAAATGCTGTCTATCCTAAAGGACTCAGTCGATTTAACCTTGGGAGTTAATTAGAAAATATCCTTGAAATTCCATCGAGGAGAAGATGGCCTGCTATAGACTTATCTTCAGCCTTGATAGGTCAGAGTGCCAGCAGTGCCTCCTTCCATGATATTTTTTGACTGTAAGAAGGTCAAGAAAGTCAATTCACTCCTTCTCCCAACTCCTGGTTTTCCATTTCTCTTTTCCGGTGGACACTCCTGGGGCTCCTGCGGGCCACTGAGCAACCCCTGCCCTCACTGGGCTGGTTTTTAGGGGGGGATGCTCTCTTTGGGCTCCAAGTTGTCTCAGAGTTGACCATTGGAGTGAACAAGTGGGAATAATAACATCTGCTCAGGGACCTGTTTCCTCTGTGCAAGACTTTTTGCTTCCCCCACAAAAAAATCCAACATTCTTTGGCTACTGGCAACACTTTGCCTTCACTGGGTTGTTACACAGTGGGGTTTTTTGCCCTAGGTTTGTATTTTTTAAAAGAGCTTTTTGTACGTCTGTGAACTTCAGGAGTTTCCCGGTCTGTGCTAATACCTCCCTCTCGTTTCTGAGTGGATCCAGCTTGGCCCATTTCTCTTGGCACTCTCTACCTTGAGGTCACAGTTAGAGGGAGCGGTGATGATATCACAAATGGCTGAGAGTGACTTGCCTAAGGCTTAAACAGTGAGCTCATGAAAGAGGCAAGAATCAAATTCCAGGTCTCTCTTAGCCATCATTTTACATCAGTTTGAGTTGCCTTTATAAAATGTGCCCAGTGAAAGTAAATTTAAGTGTCTTCAAGGTTAGCTGTTGTGTTTCTTTGCATTTAGTTACCTTTTTTAAAAAAAAAAGTCCAGGGAATTTGTTTTTATTTTTATGTTGAAGCAATTTGGGATATGATCCCTTCAAATTATGTCCCAACAAAGCTCTTCAGTTTGTGATATCAGGAGAAAAATAGGTACACATTTGACTCTGCTGTTACCTATACACCCTGTATTAAGAACATAGGCCACTAGTCCAGCATTCTGTTCTCACAGTAGCCTTCCTGTTAGAGGCATACACTTTTCTTCTGCACACACTTTTTAATGAATGCTAATTGCAGCATATCTGTCTGATAATGCAATATTATTTGCAGAATTGTGTATTACATAGAAAGCAGATGAGCAGGATGTTAGTGTGAGAAAAGCTGATTAAAGTGTCTGCTAGATGGCTTGTGCTTGTTGCCACCTCTGGCCAGGTGCATGGCATGGCAACTACCCCAAATTAGTGTAGATTTCTGGTCCAAGCATCATGTCGTAGACAAACCGCTGCTGAAGAATGGCTTCCTCTCTCTCTCCTCTTCCAGTTTGAAGCTGCCTGGGTGCTGACTAACATTGCCTCCGGAAATTCCCTTCAGACTCGGATTGTGATCCAAGCAGGAGCTGTTCCTATCTTCATAGAGCTACTCAGCTCAGAATTTGAAGATGTGCAAGAACAGGTTAGTGTCTCTAAAGGCAAGATAGCATAGAGGCTGCTGCATATCGCGCACGCCACTGGGTTTCCTCCTATTGCTAGATTCAAGTCCTCCAGCTGCTGACGCGCATCTGGTTTAAAAAGATGGCAAACAAAAGTCTTAACTTGCGAGATGCAGAACCTTTGGCCCATGGACTTAATCCGGGCAACAGGGATGAGTTCTTTTCATCCTCTTCACAAAATCCTGGGTGTATTCTGAGTTTTTCCACGTGCACTGCAATCAGGAAGAAAATTGCTTGCCACTTTCCAGCTGATCCGCTGAGCGTGTGTGTTTGCATGCTTGTCCTTCTGATCACAGCGCAGCAGGAGGGGAGGTGTAAACCTCTCTGCCCAGAGCAGCGTCTTGGGGAATTCAGATCAGCCCTCCTGGCTGATCAGCCTGGATCAGGGGAGGCGTGTGGAGGGCCTGGTTTTCATCCCTGTGGAGCATGCTGAGTGGAGAAGTTTTAAGGATTGCTGTGATTGGGGTTAAAATAATGCCTCCACTCCTTAGCTGGTTTGCATGGATCCCAAGGGAAGGGGCAGCTGAGCAGAAGGCAGCGTGTTGGTATTATGTGTTTCTGGGTGTAATTTTTGGTGGGTGCACACTTCTGATTCTAGTATATAAACCGTTTAAATACATAAATAAGGGGAAACAGTAACTCTTTAGAACCTCAATGATTCCTATTGCCTCATGTTCAAACAACTCAACTTATCTAGCAAGCTGTGACTTGGCTCAATACTAATAGGTGGGAGCAGTCAGGCTGGCTCATATATGAATATGATGTTAAGACAATTATTGGTGCTGAGATACAGGACAAGGGAGGGTTGCACTCTCAGGAAGGTTGATCTAACAGTATCCTGTCTTCTTTCTCAGGCTGTTTGGGCCCTCGGCAATATTGCTGGGGACAGTACCATGTGCAGAGATTACGTGCTGGACTGCAACATCTTACCCCCTCTATTGCAGTAAGTTTTCTAGATGGTGTTCAGGTTTATTTGCCAGCAGTGTCCAGTAGAACAACCCTGACTGGAGTGGTTTTGTGTGTGTCTGTGTCTGTGTGCATGTGCTCATACAGATGAGCACTGCTGCATTAGCGCAGAAGAATTTGGTGTAATGTGCAAACTATTAGAGACACTTATTGTCTGACTCTACCTAGATAACTTTGTAGTTGATATTTATTGCTTTAATGTAGTCTGTTGGGAAGGATGCATAGAGAGGAGAAAATATTTCATCATTTGGCCAGCCCTACAAGCGAAAGGTAAGCTTAGGCTGGAATCCTGATTCCACTAACATAGGAGTAAGCCCAACTGAATTTTAGGGACTTACTTCTGAGTAAACATAGTTAGGATTGTGCGCATAGGGGGTGTTCCTATACTTGCACACACCCACACACCCCATGTCATTCTGTGAAAGCATGACATTTCCTCCTGAACTTCTTGGGAATAAAAAATACAGTAGTACCTCGGTTTTTGAACATAATCCGTTCCGGAAGACCGTTTGAGTTTCAAAAAGTTTGAAAACTCAAAACAGAAATCTCAGTACGGGAAACTCAATACGGAAGCTGCGTTTCCAGTTCGACTTTCGAGGCACGTTCGAAAACTGAAGCATTTACTTCTGAGGTTTACAGCACTCGAATACCGAAACATTTGTCAGCGGAGACATTCGAAAACCGAGGTACCACTGTAACTATGGGAATTTAACAGGGTTTTCTTTTATAAGCATGATTTCAAGTTAGAAAGCAGATACCTGGTAGTTTGTGTTCAGTGTCCTCTTCTTCTCGTAAGCTTTCTGTTGCAATACTTTTTTCTCTTTTTTGTATTTTCAGATTGCTTTCCAAACAGAATCGTCTCACCATGACTCGGAATGCTGTGTGGGCACTCTCTAATCTTTGCAGAGGAAAGAATCCTCCCCCGGACTTTGCTAAGGTAGGAAATATGGACTGAAAAGCGTTGCCTTTTGTGGATAAGAAAAGGAGTTTACAACATTCCTTTCTGGAGCAGCCTTCTTAAATATCTGGAGGCTTTTAAGGAAACAAAGTTCTCATCAAGCCGCTCTGAGCCCGGCCTTGGCTGGGGAGGGCGGGGTATAAATAAAAATTATTATTATTACCTCTTTTTTAAAAAATGTTTGCTGTCATGTATTCTTCCAGATGGGGTGATGGGAGTTGTAGTCCAACAACAGCTGGGGGACCAAGTTTGAGAAACACTGGTTTAGGTCCTTTGTTGCACATAGTAGTAATTGTGATGACAGGCATGCTTATTCCATTGGTTTTTCACCCCTCTCATTTCTTTGTAGGTCTCACCCTGTCTGAGTGTGCTGTCATGGCTGCTCTTTGTCAACGACACAGATGTCCTAGCAGATGCGTGTTGGGCACTCTCATACTTGTCTGATGGACCCAATGATAAAATCCAGGCTGTGATTGATGCAGGAGTATGTAGGAGACTTGTGGAACTCCTCATGTAAGGACTTTAGATCAAGCAAATTTATTTAATCAAGCAAGTCTATTAAACGTTGTCCTTTTACTTGCCGTCATGTCAGGCTGGCCTTGGCTTTTATTTCTTGCTGAAAGTGCAGGTGTGAATACATTATTTGGGGCCCAAAGCCACCCGTTTTGAACCACATTGCAGGAACAGTGGTTATTATGTCCATATTACTTAAAGAAACAAAGGAATAAATAGAACGCAGTGGCCTTGCACCCTGGCAGCAAGACACAACAGTTGAAGACGTGACTATGAAACAAATAACATTAGACTCTGTTAAACTGAAGCCTTTCTTTTCCCCCCTTTTTAGGCATAATGACTACAAAGTGGTATCTCCTGCTTTGCGAGCCGTTGGGAACATTGTTACAGGGGATGATATCCAGACCCAGGTATGAACACTGCTCACTGCAACAACATTTACTGATTCCACTTTTCACAGTAACTGAATAGAAGTAAATCTCTTTCTTTCAGTCCTCAGCCTTAAGAGGCTTCCTAGAGTTGAACATGTATTGTGGGTTATATCCAATGAAAATGTTGCACAAGCAGAACAACTTCTGCTCATACAACGGAACTTTTCCTTCCTCTCCACCCTCTGTGCACCCCACACATTCCCCTCCAAATCTTTTCTGGGGGTTCTCCCTGTCAGCATCGCCCTTGAGCCAGTGCCACCGACTCATCCACTTCAGCCACTCTCTGGGCCAGGCGAGCTGGGGTAGCACTTCCAGAGACCACCTTCTGCACAGGAACAGGTCAAAGTGCTGTGGACTCACAACTCAGAGTTGTGAGCACCGGATTCACTTCCGAAGACAGTCGTTGCACAGCAGAGTACAGCAGAGCATAAGCCACTCGGAGAACAGCTCTGTAGAATAACTACTTTTATTCTATCTACAACTATCATGCAAACTATATACAGAGCTAAATGAAGAAGCTGAGCTGCACTGAGTGTCTGCAGCTGCTCTTAGCAGCAACCTTATCTATACAGAGATAACACTCTGTCTCTCTAACACTCAGTCTCTCTCTTTGATGTGAGGCTGGAGCGGAATAAGTAGTGAGCAGTAACTGCCCCCCTCCTCTCTGGAAAATCAGCAGAGAACATCAGCAGATTCTTGGAATGGGAGGGGTGAAATCTCCTCACTCCCAACACTCTGGAGCAGGTATGGGGGTTGGAGGAGGAGAAGTTCTATTGTGCAAATAGAACTCTTTCTGCCCATACAATGGCTTCATTGGATTCAACCCTTTCCCCCCCTTAAACCTCCTTGAGGTTTTGTGCCTTGAAATCCTGTGTTCAGAAAGCTACATTGGCCTTACTCCTGGTGCCCTTGGCCTGCGCTCTCCTTGAAGTACTCATGCCTGTGGTTGCTAGTTCCAACTCTCTAGGACAGTGGTCCTCAACCTTGGGCCTCCAGATGTTTTTGGCCTACAACTCCCATGATCCCTAGCTAGTAGGACCAGTGGCCAGGAATGATGGGAACTGTAGTCTCAAAACATCTGGAGGCCCAAGGTTGAGGAAGCCTGCTCTAGGATACGGCTAAATCTTTAAGGCATACATAATCGCTCGTGGCATTCTTTGGTATCATGCTTCTCAAAATGTTTGAAGTCAGAGCCAACTATATGCTAACTCCACTTTTTTGAGCCTGACCTTCCTCCTCTACAACAGAAAACGTGAGCATATCAATATAGTGAGTAAGCTGATGATGATGATTCTAATATAGGTGTATAAATAGGCACTATGTAGCCGAATAGAAATTCAGCATGACAGGAAGGGAAGGAGTCCGTCTCGTCAGTGATGCTCCCGGTGATAGTGTGCTGTTCACCTAGTTGTGGCAGGGAGACTTTCTTTCTGGAATCTGCTCAGGAAAAGTGCCAGGACCCAGAGTTTGAGAAACACCCTTTGAGCTTGTTGGCTATAGGGTATCTGTGCACATCCTTTTCACTGATTTTTTTTAGTGCCTAGGAACCAAGCACTATTTGCGCTACTCAACTTCCTTATTTCAGTTCAGCATCTTGGAGTTTTCAAGTCAAGTTTGAGCATGCACCCTTGCTCAGTGTTAGATTGTAAACCTGTCTTTTGAGCATGGTGGTCTCTGATGTTTTGAGTAGACGTTCTTTGCATCTCTTGCATGGTGAGCACCTGCATTTGTAAACACATCTTTGTAATGTTCTCCAGAATCCTTTCTTCCTGTCCTTTGCTTGCAGTTCTCCAGTCAGTTGTGCACCTGCTGTGGCAAAACCCACCCTTTGTATCCTTAATGGGCTGCAAGAGCAAGTCTTGTGAGACTTGTTAAATAAAGTCTAATGATAAACAACCCCTGCTTGCTCTTCTTTGGCAAAGCCTGCCACTTCATTGCGGGAGAAATTTAAGCTTTCAAAATAATATTTTCCAATCTTTCACATTTACTTCCTTGCTCACCTTATATTTACAAGGTTAGTGTGTGAGACATCTAGGCTCATTGGTTAGATTTGTTAATATGAAAATGCCTACCTATGCAGTCTCTAACATTATTAACACTTACATTACTTAGAATATCTGCGTCCTCATCAGTGACAGCTTACTTTCCACTAAATCTGAGACGAGAAAGGTATTAAGTGCACCTGTCTTCTCCGTCAAGTTCTTCAAACTCTCATGCCCTGCTCAGTATCTGCTTCTGTCATTGACAGTGCTTTCTGTGCACGGAAAAGGCCTTTATGTTGCCTTTTCTGCCTCTTGCGTTCTTTTCGTTTCTTCCCACTTGATTTTATCTTCAGGCAGATCTACTGCTATCTTATTCTCCCCTTTACTTCCTTGAGCTTTCTGCTTTTTCTCAGCTATTCGTTCGATTTTAGATAAGGAAAAAATCTCTCTATTATGCCTTCTTCATGTTTGCTTAAGGTAAGTGTGCATGGAATTTTTAGATCCATCTTCTGGATGCAGTCTAAAATCAATTTCTTTCCCTTTCCCAGGTAATATTGAATTGTTCGGCTCTGCAGAGTTTACTACACTTGCTTAGCAGTCCTAAAGAATCAATCAAAAAGGAAGCATGTTGGACAATATCAAACATCACAGCTGGAAACAGAGCGCAGATTCAGGTAATGAAGCGGGCTGGCTCAGAGGTTCACTTGCCAACACAAAATCAGATTCTTAGACCTATTGCTGTCCATGCAGACTTTGGCAGAATATTACACGCTCTTGCTTGTACAGTGGTGCCTCACAAGACGAAAAGAATCCGTTCCGCGAGTCTCTTCGTCTTGCGGTTTTTTTCGTCTTTTGAAGCAAGCCCATTAGCGGCTTAGCGGATTAGGGCTCTTAGCGGGCTTAGCGGATCAGCTGTTAAGCGGCTTAGCGGCTTGGGGAAAAGGGGGGGGGAGGGAAAAAACCCCGCAGGAACTCGCAAGACATTTTCGTCTTGCGAAGCAAGCCCATAGCAAATTCGTTTTGCGAAGCACCTCCAAAACGGAAAACCCTTTCGTCTAGCGGGTTTTCCGTCTTGCGAGGCATTTGTCTTGCGGGGCACCACTGTATCTCGTTTGGCATTTTCAGCAGACTTTTATAAATTCAAGATCAGAACTGGAAAATGTCAGGAGAACAGGAGAATAACGCTACTCCTCCCCCCACAAAATATTAGACCAGTTGGAGATAGATGCTCAATACTGTTGAATACAAAACAAAGCAAGCAAACAAAAACCACTGTTGAATCCAGCTTTCCTTGATTAGAGTAACCTGCGCCATCCCCCTTTCTGCTGAACTCAAGCTGGTTATTTGGTCTAAACAACAACAAACAAACCTATGGTCACATAAAGCATCCTCAGAAAACACACGAGACATAACCGGCTGTCTTCTCAGATAAATTTAGCAGGGGATCAAATACTTTCCCCCCTCACTGTAGCACTCTGTGTCACATTACTATGTTGAAGCAAATAATCCCGATTTTTAAATCTGCTATTAAGACCTTGTTTATTTTTCAGACTGTCATAGATGCCAACATTTTCCCAGCTCTGATAAGTATATTGCAAACTGCCGAGTTTCGGACAAGAAAAGAAGCAGCTTGGGCTATTACCAATGCAACATCTGGTGGCTCTGCTGAGCAGATCAAGTAAGTGCCAGCAAGGTTTCCAAACAAAGATATTCACGGTGGAAGGGTTGGGCTGAGAGCTGGGGCTGCAAAGTTTCTCTTTTCTCCTGCACTCCTCATCCCCCTTGACCAAAAGATGCCTGCTCTAGTCACACAAGTTTTATCATATCTCTGTCAGGAGTGGGGAGCCTCTGGTCAGCATAGCTAATGGCCAGAGTTTATGCAGTTGCAGTCCAGCAATATCCGGAGATTTCCCTGTTGGGATACTGCCAGGGAGACAAAGTCCATCTTGACCTCCATGTCGTCTCCGGACGTCCATCAATCTCCCGTAGACACGCAGTATCAGCAATTAGCGACAGGAGCTCCAGAAATAGCTTTCCATATTCTAGAGCCGATGCACGCTCTTATCAGCAGATAAAGCACAGCAAAAGTTGCACCCAGGAGAGCATTATATAGAAGTTTATTCAGTGTTGATCAGAACAGAGAAAAACCATGCCTGCCTGCTAGAGATGTCTGGCAGTGAGAGAGAAACGAAAGCAAAAGACACAACAGAAACATCCTGTGAGACAGGAAATGCGCAGGCTGTAACACAAACATCCTGCTCCCTTTTAAGGTGGAACGGAAATATCCTAACATTCCCCACTCCAGGCTACACTATTTTGGTCAGCCTCTTCTAAGGCTTCGCTTTCTAGAAGAACTGCCCAGATTCTTCATACCACTGAGTGTTATCCACTGGCCATGCGTGAGCGGAACACCGTTCCTCTCTCTCGAGAACACTTCGTGTTTTTGAGAGTGACTTAACCAAGATGCCAGAAGTGGTGCTGCCACTTTGCCAAACCGGATCCTCTCGTCGTCTTGATTCTCAATCCATTGTGCTTTTCAGGTACCTGGTAGAACTTGGCTGCATCAAACCACTCTGTGACCTCCTTACGGTAATGGACTCGAAGATTGTGCAGGTGGCTCTTAATGGGCTGGAAAACATCCTGAGACTGGGCGAACAAGAAGCCAGGCGAAGTGGAACTGGCATTAACCCATACTGTGCACTCATTGAGGAAGCCTACGGTAAGGGGATGTGCTGGTGGGTGACATCCATATTAGACTATCCAGCTTTTGCCTCGTTTCTCATGGTTCATTATGACCTCAAAGTAAATGGAAGACTTTCCAAGCATAATTGTACTCTTTCAGTGTTGGGGGGGGGGGGGGGAGAGGACCTACTGTACATTTTCTTGCCCATAATTTTCTTTCTAGTACTCTTCCTTTGTAACAACTTCTGATACTTCCTCAGTTGCCTTTAATTGTCCAGTTCAAGTAGCATTTAGGAACATAAGAATAGTCTGCTGGATCAGGCCAGTTGTCCATCTTGTCTACAAAAGCACTCTCCCCTCTCATGGTTTCCAACTGTGGAGGAAATAGCCACAGATAGCCCTCTCCTCCTTGAATTTGTCTAATCGTCTTCCAAAATCATCCAGATTGTTGGCTATCACTGCCTCCTGAGGAAGCAAGTTCCATAGTTTGACTATATACTGCATGAAGAAGTACCGTATTTTTGGCTCTACAAGACTCACTTTTTCCCTCCTAAAAAGTAAGGAGAAATGTGTGTGCGTCTTATGGAGCGAATGCAGGCTGCGCAGCTATCCCAGAAGCCAGAACAGCAAGAGGGATTGTTGCTTTCACTGCGCAGCGATCCCTCTTGCTGTTCTGGCTTCTGAGATTCAGAATATTTTTTCTTCTTGTTTTCCTCCTCCAAAAACTAGGTACGTCTTGTGGTCTGGTGTGTCTTATAGAGCGAAAAATACGGTACTTTCTTATATTTGTCCTAAATCTTCCAACATGCAGTTTCATGGGATGTTCATGAATTCTAGTGTTACAAGGGGGGTGGGGACTTCTCTATGTCTTTCTGCATGCCATGCATAATTTTATAGGCTTCTATCAGGTCACCTCTTATTTGCCTTTTCTCTAAACTAAAAAGTCCCAAATGCTGCGACTATTCTTCATATGGGAGCATCTCCGCCCCCTTGATCATTTTTGTGCCTTTTTCGGAACCTTTTCCAACTTGGTTCATTTCTGCAGAAAATGCTGGATACAAAGATAATGGCAGTGCCTCTTTTCAAAATAAAAGCAGAATTTTGGAAATACCTCTTCATATTTGTGGTTGCTTACAGTCTGCAGCACAGGTGGCGCTGTGGTCTAAACTACTGAGCCTCTTGGGCTTGCCACTCAGAAGGTTGGTGGTTCGAATCCCTGCAATGGACTGAGCTCCCGTTGCTCTGTCCCAGCTCCTGCCAACCTTGCAGTTCGAAAGCACACCAGTGGAAGTAGATAAATAGGTTACAGCTGTGGCGGGAAGGTTTCCGTGCGCTCTGGTTTCCGTCGCAGTGTGCCATTGCGCCGGAAGCGGTTTAGTCATGCTGGCCACATGACCCAGAAAGCTGTCTGTGGACAAACTCCGGCTCCCTTGGCCTGAAACTGAAATGAGCGCCACAACCCCATAGTCGCCTTTGGCTGGACTTAACCGTCCAGGGGTCCTTTACAAATGCCAAAATATAAATATAACCTAAATCTTGCAGTTAGGCTGCAGGCTTAGCTGCTGCACTGGGCACAACGTAAAGATCCTCTTAAGTGCATTTTTGTGGATTATAACAGTAGAGGGGTTTGCAGAGCATTTTAATATTTCTATACCACATCATTACCTAAGCAGCACCTGCAAAGTCTGAAGTAATGAAGAGGCAGTTGTGGGATGGGATAGCTCCAGTAGCAATGGAAACTTCTGCCTTTAGAATCTTTGTGGGGTCTCAATGGAGTCTCCTGGTTTTTAATTGAAGCTACAGTTCAGATAGCCTGGTCTGTGTATCTCGCTCCGTCTTTGCCCCACCCCCTTCTCAGCAACATGCTGGGCTATCCAGGTGTCCACCTGCCCATCTCGGTGTTTGGGGACTCTAGCTACTGTCAGCCCCAACCAGCATGGCAAACGATATGGCGTAATGAGGAATCCACTAATATCTGGAGAGCCAGAGGTTCCCCATCGTTGATAAAGATGAAACAGGGCAGGTATACCTTATGTTCAAGAACTGAGGGGCTCTGTGTATTTTTCTTGCAGGGCTGGATAAGATTGAATTCCTGCAGAGTCACGAGAACCAAGAAATCTACCAGAAGGCCTTTGATCTGATTGAGCACTACTTTGGGACGGAGGAGGAAGACAGCAGCATTGCCCCCCAAGTCGATCTTGGCCAGCAGCAGTACATCTTCCAGCAGTGCGAGGCTCCCATGGAAGGGTTCCAGCTGTGAGGCTCTCCGGTGCACTGCGTTGCACTTGCCCATCCAGCCCTATTGTAGAGCTCTGAGTTGCCCACAGAGTGGCCCTGTTTTCCATAAACCTGTGTGAGCTCATTTGCTTGCTTTGCACACACGCTTCCTTACAAACACAACTGGAAAACATTTGGCTCTTTGTTGCAGGACGCCACTTCGGTGGTAAGGGCTTACCCTAGCTGCTGTGCCCATCTCTCCAGAGCTTGGGCACTTCTGCAAAGATGTCAGTTTTCCCCAATGAAGTACACACTAAAGTGGTGTAATCCTAGATTTTAAAGCAAGGGTGGAGTTTCCTTTGTGTGTCTGTGTGTGTGTTGCAGTGTTCTTGCTATCGACAAAGAGGATTCGAGAGACTTCCTTTCCGGGCACTCCTGGAGTGCCTGTCTCATTGGAGGCTCACGCAGAATTTGGAATGGTGGTGGTTCTGTGTGTGGCAGCTTGGGCTTCTGTTAATATATATATATATGTATGTATACTATATATATACATATATGATACACAGAGATACAGGAAGGAGCTCTCTGTTCCCTGCACTTACAGCCGCCAGTGAATAAGCTGCTCCAGGTTCTTGGAACAATGAACAGTTGACAGCAGGCAGGATTCCTATGCTGCCCTTTCGACTGCATGGGGTTTGTTCTCTTCTGTCTGCATGAGCAACAGAGCCCATCTCTCTGTACCTCCCGTGGGGCAGCCAGGGCTCTTTTGAAGATGTCCGAAATCACGTCCGGGATAGAGGAACTGTTCCTGTTCATCTGCCACAGCATCAATTGGCTCCCTCTACATTCAGACTGAAATCTCTTTCAAGTTTTGAAAGTGGTCCTCATTAACATGGTTCCTGCTGAGAAATCCGCGCTTGAGTTTTTGTAAACGTCTTGGTTGAACAGGGCTGCCTGTAAATCACATTCTGTTGTAAATTCCTGATATGCTAAAATATTGAAGCAAAGAAGATAACTGGCTCCCTGGGCCATCTCTGCTTACGTGGACTGTAGCTTCTAAGTCAGGCCAGAAAGGGACACCTGGATTCTGTAAACTTCACTTAAAGGCACATAGAACGCTCTTATGACTAATGAAATCTAAGTTCTGAAATCATCAGCCTAATATTCTTGACTGACACCGCTCATTTAATCCTTAGTACAGCTGATCTCTGGCCAAACGCCATCACGTCAGCAACCACCAGGGGTGTCGTCGTGCCGTCTCCGTGTGTCTGTAGAATGCTCTCTTGACTAGCACCAAGATGGTGGCGCTCCGATACGCTCGGACTGAAGACATTGGATATGAACGCCAATTGTTTTGAACCTCTTCACCTAGGCCAAGGCCAGCCGACTCCGACAGCATAGTCTTAATTTAACTTGGCATCAGCCATGATCAGCAGTGTTGTTCACTCTTTGTGAATGCATGGATGTCGCGGGAGGCTTGCACCCTGTTCCCTGACCGGGCGGCACCTTGGGTCAGTTTGACTCTCCAGGACTTGACCTTCCATTACAAACATTGTGAATACATAATAAATTCTGTTGTCAGAATTGTTTGACGAGATTCTTCATGTTATAATTAACGGAAGAAAACTGACATCGCCTGCAAGGAAATTTACTTTGTCAACCTATTAGGAGGTATGGTCTCATCAGTGTTCTTCTGTGTGGCTGATCCTTCTCCTGAACACTTTGTATCTACGTCTGTGCTTTTAGGATGGAAGCTCTCGCAGCTGCCAGTTCTGTCCATTCTTCATCAGCCTCCACCCTCTTAAGTTAACTTCCTTTAGTTTTGTGCTGCTTTATGAAGAAGCATCTCTAGGTTACCATTTCAACTTCAGTTGTTTGTAACTGTAAAATTAGGGCTGGGCTGAGATGGGGGGGGGGCGGGCATGTGTTTTGCAATAAACCTATTTCCCATTTTGGTTCTTGTTCCGGGGGAATTTAAAACCAGGCAAAAAAAGTTGGCCCCCTCCTATGAGGGAAGGAATCTAGGCCTCTCTCTGATTCGGCATAGTGGGATCATCATGTAACCAAATCCAGCAAGATTGACTGGATTGATGTTTAAAAAGGGGGGAAAGGCACCAAAACCGCAGATGGGAGAAAGAATCCGCAATGAACAGGAAGCAAACAATGTACAAGAAAGGTAAGCGAGGTGTGAGAAGAGTAGTTTCATGGGGTGTATTGTGGGCAAAAAATGAAGTACAGTCTGGTTGGTTTGTTCTTTAAATTAGGTGGCTAATCTTTATAACAACCTCAATGTTGCCTTTATATCCCATAGTAAACCATGTTTCTTTAAGGGTGGTAGCAGCACTGATGAATAGCAATCTTGTTTCAGCTTTCAGATTTTTTTTGTGGCTGAGTTTTTTAAAGTGTAAATTACTGATGACATGTCATTTCTATAAGATTTGTTTCAAATCATGTACTTTAATTGGTAGTTTTTCGGGGGGGGGGCAGCAAGCTGCATATTTTGTAAGCCAATTTCAGTGAAGGGTGCCTGTGGTACAGAAATGTCTCACATGCAGAAACACTGACCGTGTGTATATGTGTGTGCTTACCTAGAGTATATATGCACAGGCACACTCCTCCAACGTGTGTGCTCATGTGTATGTATATATGTATATTTACACACATCCTATATCTTTCTCACACCGAAAGTTTTTCTCCCAAGCTAGTGAGAACGTGGTGCATTGGTGTTCCCGCTAGGAAATAATGAATTCTCTCTTTAAAGGAGTGAATTAAACCATAAATACATAGAAGTGAAACGGAGTGCTGTCTTTTTCTTTCATTTTTAAAAGTAGGGCTAATGTGGTGCTTCTTTCTGTTAGCTGGTGTGGTGATGTACATATCCAAATCAGAATATCCTGTACAATCCAAAGTTGAGAGACGGCAGGTCAACTCTGTGAGATGGAGGTGGCTGCATAAAAGTTCTGGGCAATGAGTTGAAGCGTCAAACCACACTTCCTAAACCTTTGAAGGCTTGCACTAACACATAAATATTATTTCAGTGTTGACCTGCTGACCTGGACGAGCAGAACGCTGCCTGCATTTTTTCCTGGGGGGGGGGGGGTCAAGGGCAGGAAGGAAATGGATATGAACCTGGCAGTGATTGTGCCTTCTGTCCCTACTGGTCCAAAGCTGCTGTACTGAATGCCTCTGGCAGAGAGACCGCCATTGTTGCATATTGGGTTTAAGGGAGACGGCACCCTCATTCAAATGTGATTTGATTGAAGGAAGCATTTAGGGTCCGTACCATAATCTATAAATCATTTCCCAAAGTTATAGTGTGTCTAATAATAGCATGAGAGAATTACTTCCTGTTTACTGGGGGGCAGGCCACAAAAGGTAGGGGGAGGAATATATGATTTAAAGATACACATTTTGAAATATGTACATTTAGCCCTGTGCTTTGGGTAGTAATTCTGTATACATGTAGCCCAAGACACCTGAATTAGAATGAAAACTATTTCTAGGCTCTATCAAGAACTGAATTTGTATATTCAGAGATCGTGGCGCTCTTCTTTATTAGAGAAGTTAAAAGGCTCTCAATAGAAATGTGTCATACGACATACCCTGCAGTGTTCAAGGAACTTCTTGGTACCCAGAAAAATGGGATCTGGTATACATTATGCCCAAGCCAAACTACTGAACTATGAAAGGCTGCAGATGAGATAATTCTGTAACCCCCAAAGTGGACTGTTTGCCTTGTAACGAAAGCCAGCAATACGGTATAGCCTGAGCAAATGGATCTCCATATGAGCATGTTCCCAAAATGCCACTGAGTTCTACAGGACAAAGTCAATGGGTTGGAGTTGGGGCTTCATTTGAGAAAAACCTGCCCTTGCTTGCCAGAGGCTTCAATTAGCAGGAGCCCCAATAACACCCCTGAGTGTGTGCCAGGCATGGCCAAACTTGGCTCTCCAGCTGTTTTGGGACTACAATTCCCATTATCCCTGACCACTGGTCCTGTTAGCTAGGGATGATGGGAGTTGTAGTCCCAAAACAGCTGGAGGGCCAAGTTTGGCCATGCCTGGACTGCATGCCATTACTTTCTCCTATATAAACCAGGTGAGTTCAGATATATTGCCCTTGAAAATAACAGGCTACTACTGAGAGTAACATCCTCTGCCCTAGGAAGTGGGCCTTTTTTATATCCATGTAAGTGGGTATAGGACTGAAGTCCTGAGTTGTGTCTCCTTTTAGTGCTATCCTCTGGGTTGTATTTAGAGTGCCTGATCCTCAGGGCAAAGGCTTCTCTATTCATGCATAGCCAGACTTTCTGACCTCTGACCTTCCCTGTGTTTATCAAAGACTTTTGAATTAGGCACCCTGTCAACTTCGATGTCTGAGTTTTGTGTTCTGAGCACTTGTTCTGCACTGGAGCTGAATCGCATATGCCAGTTATATCCTGAAATAATGAAGATGCCAGAGATTATGAAGTTTAGAATCAAAGGTTTTAGGATGATTTCAACAGAACAGAAAACCAGAATTATTACAGATATTAGCTTCCCAAAACATTCACGGCTGGTAGATGATATGAGAACAAGCGATAGCGTCTACATTCCATTACTGCTGTTTTGAAGCGTTAGGTCACACACCATTAAGATACCCATGCTACCACCGTGTGTGTGTGTGTGTGTGTGTGTGTGTGTAGAGAGAGATTTCTATGTATGCTATTAGTCACTCAAGGTGAATTCAATACCTTGCTTCAACAAGCCTATCAACCAATACAGAAGGTGCAATGAATATTTTAATACATACAGTGGTACCTCGCAAGACGAATGCCTCGGAAGACGAAAAACTCGCAAGACGAAAGAGTTTTTCGTTTTCTGAGTTGCTTCGCAAGACGGATTTCCCTATGGGCTTGTTTCGCAAGACGAAACGTCTTGCGCCTTTTTTTTTTTTAAACCGGCAATGCATTCCTATAGGAAACCGTCAATACACAGCGGTGCTTCGCAAGACGAAAAAACTCGCAGAACGGAAAAACTCGCAGAACGAATTAATTCCATCTTGCGAGGCACCACTGTACAGTAACTGAACGGAATTGGATACTGTATTTAGCTTTCTTTGAAACTGAATAGTTACTGGATACTAGCAAAATATGAACTCTTCATAGGATTACCACAAAATAATTTTATTTTCTGGAAGCTCGAAAGCAACCCTTGACTAATGAATATGCCTTCCCTCAAGCCCCTCCTCCTCTATAATTAAAAGATAGCACTACATCTTGTGCCTTCTGAAGTATTGTCCTTCCCTTGACTATGGTTTGGCAGAGACACTCTGAGCGGCCTCCTCCCTCCAGCGAGCTTTTTTCTCCAGATTCTGGCTCGTCAGGGATTCGTGCCTCTCAACAGCCTGCAGCAAAGAAGAAACCACAGAAGCATGTAAGAAAAGTGACCATGTGACTATACATTATTTTGGCTTCAGGTGTGATTCCTGGAATGTAACCCATAAGTAAGTTGCGGGTTTGCCGTATGAAGACTTGAAAGGCTTTTTAGACTCCAGGACTTATGAAATGACCACTCAATGGAAGACAGTTCACTACTTGAAGGACTACAAGACTTGAACCCAGACTGGTTGGTTCTATGTCAGACAGGTTAATTTATTTCAGGAAACAAGTAATGATAAGAGGACGAAGAGCCCCCATATATATCCTCTCCTACTCAAGAAATAATAGCAGAGCTTTCAAGAAAAGGCAGAAGAGAGTAACTACCGTATTTTTTGCTCTATAAGACTCACTTTTTCCCTCCCAAAAAGTAAGTGGAAATGTGTGTGTGTGTTATGGAGCGAATGCAGGCTGCGCAGCTATCCCAGAACAGTGGTGTAGCGTGGGTTGTCAGCACCCGGGGCAAGGCAAGTAATTTGCGCCCCCTAACCCGTGGATTTGCGCCCCCTAACCCTAACCCCCAGATGTTGCGCCCGGCCCCCCCTGCACCCCCCACGCTACGCCACTGTCCCAGAAGCCAGAACAACAAGAGGGATTGCTGCTTTCACTGCGTAGCGATCCCTCTTGCTGTTCTGGCTTCTGAGATTCAGAATATTTTTTTTCTTGTTTTCCTCCTCCAAAAACTAGGTGCGTCTTGTGGTCTGGTGCGTCTTATAGAGCGAAAAACACGGTAAGCATCAAGAAATTGAGATGCCAAACATGATGCTGTAATCCTGTCTGCCAGTGGGGGGCCATTTCAATCCCTCTCCATATTGCAGTTTCCAGCTAACATTACAGTATATTTTTAATGAAAACTATAAGCAATCTCCCACAGAGCCATTGACATAAACTGTTGATAATGCACTGAATTCCACATTTGGGTAAATTCCCATTCTCATGCCTATCCTACCCTGACTTTGATTCTAATTCCCTCTTTCTCCCTCCCCCCATCTCTTACATAAACTATAGTTTATCCTTCCATTTACTTTATTAAAAATACAACCACCCACATTTTCCCTGCTGCAGTATTCCCACAATTTAGTTGCTGTTCCTGAGAGGTTAGGCTGGTCCATTAGCTCTTTCCCCCCACGCTACTGCCAACCTCTTAGCTCTTCTGTACTCACCCGCTTCCCCAGAATGACCATCAGTATGCAGCCCATGATTGTCAAGGCAATCATTACGTAGCTGATCTTCACACGCATCTTGTTCCTCGCTGCGTCAACCATCTCAAACCTTTAAAGAATGAATTATCCTGAATTAATTATCATGGATTAGCATTGTCAAGCCATAGCTGCTTCCACTGCCTTGACCATCTTGTTAATGGGGGGAAATCAAAGGAAGAATCTAGTTAAAGGCTGCTAAGCCATAAGGCAAAACCCATTATTGCACCATTCTGGGGACTACATAACCCCTAGAGCAGGGGCCGGCAAGGTTTACATTGCCTGGGCTGGTTCACTCCCACGGAGATGGGCTAAAACGTGATTTATACTGGGGCAAAACAGCAGCTTTGTTGTTGTTGTTTAGTCGTTCAGTCGTGTCCAACTCTTCGTGACCCCATGGACCAGAGCACGCCAGGCCCTCCTGTCTTCCACTGCCTCCCGCAGTTTGGTCAGACTCATGTTTGTAGCTTCGAGAACACTGTCTAACCATCTCATCCTCTGTCTTCCCCTTCTCCTTGTGCCCTCCATCTTTCCCAACATCAGGGTCTTTTCCAGGGAGTCTTCTCTTCTCATGAGGTGGCCAAAGTCTTGGAGCCTCAGCTTCACGATCTGTCCTTCCAGTGAGCACTCAGGGCTGATTTCCTTAAGAATGGATGCGTTTGATCTTCTTGCAGTCCATGGGACTCTCAAGAGTCTCCTCCAGCACCATAATTCAAAAGTGTCAATTCTTCGGCGGTCAGCCTTCTTTATGGTCCAGCTCTCACTTCCATACATCACTACTGGGAAAACCATAGCTTTTACTATACGGACCTTTGTTGGCAAGGTGATGTCTCTACTTTTTAAAATGCTGTCTAGGTTTGTCATTGCTTTCCTCCCAAGAAGCAGGCGTCTCTTAATTTCGTGGCTGCTGTCACCATCTGCAGTGATCATGGAGCCCAAGAAAGTAAAATCTCTCACTGCCTCCATTTCTTCCCCTTCTATTTGCCAGGAGGTGAAGTATTGGAGCCTCAGCTTCAGGATCTGTCCTTCCAGTGAGCACTCAGGGCTGATTTCCTTCAGAATGGATAGGTTTGTTCTTCTTGCAGTCCATGGGACTCTCAAGAGTCTCCTCCAGCACCATAATTCAAAAGCATCCATTCTTCGGCGATCAGCCTTCTTTATGGTCCAGCTATTATGGTCCCCTTCATGGATCACTGCCTTGCCATGGCGAAGGGGCTTGAAGAACTCAGAGAAGCTATGAACTATGCCGAGCAGGGCACCCAAGATGAACAGGTCATAGTGGAGAGTTTTGACCAAATGTGATCCACCTGGAGCAGGAATCGGCAAGCCACTCCAGTATCCCTGCCAAGAAAACTCCATGGACAAAACAGCAGCAGCAGCCCTCAACTTCACCAGAGGGATCTATCTAACTGATAGGATCTAAGCTGGCAGTCACTACAAAAAGGTTCTTGGGTCACTGCAGATAAACCAATTTGTGGCAGCTGTGAGGAAGGCGAATTCCATGCTAGGAGTCATGAGAAAAGGAGCTGAAAATAAAACGGCCAGAACCATTGTACAAATCCATGGTGTGACTGAACTGTCTACATTTTTGGTCTCCTCAGCCCACAAAAGGATATTGCAAAGCTGGAAAGGGTTGAGAAGATGGCAATCAAAATGAGCAAAGGTTACAACATTTGGGGCTTTTTAGTTTGGAAAAAAAAGTAAAGGGGAACACCACAAAGCTATGTAAAATGATGCACAGAAAGAAGAAAGTGGGTACAGAGATACTTTTCTCTCTAGAACCCAGGGTTCTAGACTCTTACCTGGGTTCTAGAGAGAAGGGTCATCCAGGGTTCTAGAGCCCGGAGTCATCCAATGAAGCTGGATGGTGAAATATTTTGGCCAAACTTCTTCACACAACACATAGTTAAACTGTGGAACTTGCTACCACAATTAAGTCAAAGCTGGAAAGAACCTATGAGACGAAACATTTCTGATGTTGCCTTTCCAAGCCAACATGTAGTCATCACCTCTGTCAACAGTGTGAAAAAATGTTCAATAAGATAATAAGCAAACAGCTGACAAAATCTCAGAATATTTGGGTTAGTGCTTCAGCACCCTCACTATAAACCTAACAGGGTTCCCACAAAATCTGCTTTGCAGCTTTTTAAGAACTCAACACTAAAAGCCCATCTGCGAAATAATTCTTGCTCCAGAACTGTATCAAGGAAGAGCTAACACAAAAGCCTGGGAAGCTTTGTGCAATCTACAGTGGTACCTCGGGTTAAGTACTTAATTCATTCCAGAGGTCCGTACTTAACCTGAAACTGTTCTTAACCTGAAGCACCACTTTAGCTAATGGGGCCTCCTGCTGCTGCCACGCCGCCAGAGCACGATTTCTGTTCTCATCCTGAAGCAAAGTTCTTAACCCGAGGTAGTATTTCTGGGTTGGCGGAGTCTGTAACGTGACGCGTGTGTAACCTGAAGCGTATGTAACCCGAGGTACCACTGTATTCTGCCCGAATCTGTCGTGCCTGTTTCTACAATTTCAATAAGAGTTTGCCATTTGAGTAGTTAATTGGTGGAATCAGTAACATGCATGACAGAGTCAGTAACTTCTGGAAACAGAACTGATAATGTAATCACAGTTCAAAGTCAGTTGCTTCTGGCAGCTGCTGCCGATTGCTTTGCTCTTCGACGCAGATGAAAACAAGCAGCAAGCTTTGAATGTCTGGATCCCTTGATCAGCCTTGCAGAGGCCCTGCGCTACTATTTTTCACACTGGGTGACTACTACTGCAAAGAACATATGATAGGAAGCTACAAAAGCACTCTGCAAGCCCAGTAATATTCTTTGCTGATAGGATTTCCTTGAGACACATAGTCAAACAGCACACAGACCAAAGCAGCACAGGAAGGTGAGGCTCTCTGAAATGCTTCACTGCTCCATGTAAAACTAACATAGTCTTCATAAGGCTGGTCAAATGAACACCAATTTTATCCAGCCTGTATCTACTGAAAGCTCAGAACCCCAAGATGGACAGTGTTCAAGGGGCTCAGGCCTAAAAACCAGCCTACACCTTATGCTCATCGCATGACGCACAGTGAAAAAGCAGGCTGCCTCTGTTCATCTGCATAACACACTGGTTTTCTAGACACTGGCAGAGGGAAAGACAAAGAAATAAGCAGAGGTAGACAGCACACAAGTTGATCCTTCTTTGCCTGCCTGTCTCCAAGGAGAATTTCAGAACCCTCAACCAGAGCATAGCTTGCACATGACTACTTGTGATGTGATTAAAATGTAGCCAAGCCACATTACACCTCCTAATCCACATACCCGCGATCACTCATCTTTTATAAAATATTCTGGATTCTCTGAATATTACCAAAAATTACAACCAGAATTATGCAAATGGCAGTTTTAGCCTGGTTTGCGCTTAATGCTAAGCCGTGGTTTGCTTTCCCAGAGTATGGCTTGTTTGAACATCCACACCCAAACCAAACTAACCAAGGTCTGTTTTCTAGCAACAAACCATAATGCGGAGCCAATATTTGTGGTTAACTTACAAGATCCACCGTTTAGCATCATGTTCAAACCAAACAGTCTTGCTTCGCCACAGTCTGTATAGTTCCCCTATCCTTCACCAAGCTACAGATGTGTGAGGCAAGAGTAGCTGGAAAACAAGCTGAAGACCCAAGCTGCGACTTGCTTTCCTGCCTATGAGACAACCTACGGTTTGTTGAACAAGACGTGGTTAAAACAAGCCATGACTTATTGTGTTATGTGTGAACGCAGCCAATAATAATTTGAACATCTTGCTGTAATAGCTATCTGCATCTGACTGATTTAAAAAAATGGGTGGTGGAGATAAAATAGTATTAACCTCATTCCTTTGCGAAGGGCATATCCCAGCGTTAGCATGAAATAATTACTGGAGTCAAATATGGAGTCATTTTAGCTACACTAGAAGTACAGTTTAAAGCAGTTTTTTAAATGCTTGGTTTGTGAAACTCAGACTTACGACACTGTTTCTGGTATATCCTCTTCTTTCTTGAAACGGCCCGTCCATAGCAACAACTTCTTGTCCCAGTCACTGGGCTTGTGTCCTGGAACTTTGAAAGAGGCTGTAGAAAGCAGGGGAGAGAAAATGCAGCGCTTGAGAACCAAACACCTTATCCAGAAGGTGGAATCGAGATAGCGATCTCCTGCAGCACAGCCAGTTCCTTGAGGTATGGGGAGCCACTGGCCCCCTCAGGCCTTCATCTGTCTCTGTTGGACTCTCCTCAGCGTCCCTGCTGCACCAGTCAGGATGACAAAGCAGAGCACTCTGTCATTGCTTCACCAGCCTGACCAGCTCTGTACTGGCTGAAGAGGAAGTGGATTCACTTTCTCAGTGACCAATACAGAAGCCAATCCAACTAGCTTCAGCCTAGTTTGCTTATCTTGTCCCTTAACTTTCCTGTTGGGAAAAGAGAGGGGCAGGGGAACTTGGTTTCATTAGGAGCTGCCACCTCAAGGTACCTGCAACTGTCCCCTTTTATCCACTGCTCAGCTATTCCTGGTCATCTTAGCAGTGGCAGAGGAGAGATATGGGCTGGGATTACACAATCTCTCCCCACTCTGCTGATCGGGAAACAAGCCAGCAGCGTAGTAAGTCCTGGGACTCTGGATCACCCTCTTCTCAGCTGTGTGCAGGGGAGATAGATGGATGGCGCCTGTCTCCTCTGCAAGGAGGGGGTGTCATGTATGTACATGTCTGCAAGAGTGTAGGCCAGCTCTACTTATTGCTAGCCCCGATCCTACCAACTATGGTTTTGAGCCCTATGGTGTTTTTTTCTGCATTTGGATAAAACACTTTTGCACACTGAGCCACTTCTGAATGATTAAAGAATTAAAGAGTCTTGACCAGGGGGGTTTAGGAGCTTAAAATACCAGTAGCAAGCTATCTGCGTTTCAGACTGCTGATAAGAAGGTGAAAATTCTTCAGCTCATACCAACCAGTATGTTTGAACACAACAATCATGTCTCATTCCCTATTCATGAGTGTCTATCTACCAAAAAAAAGCATGGTGGGGGGGCAGCTGGTCCCAAATGCTAAAGAGTCGCAAAGGCAAAGGTGCAACCCGAGATTAAAGGATTTAATGCTTCTAGACAGTAACAAGTTCAGAAAATATGGGCTGAGGTATCTTCAAGCTATCTACCTTCCTACACAAAGACACCTTCATTTACTAATGATCAACCACTTCCAAGTCCTTAGTGCAGGCACCCCCAAACTTGGCCCTCCATATGTTTTTGGGACTACAACTCCCATCATCCCTAGCTAACTGGACCAGTGGTCAGGGATGATGGGAATTGTAGTCCCAAAACATCTGGAGGGCCAAGTTTTGGGGTGCCTGCCTTTGTGGCTGCCCGTCAACTCAGAAGTAGGGCTTACTCCCAGATAAATTGGGTTAGGATTGCAGCCTTAGTCACCAAAACCCTTTAGACAGACAAGGCCTGATTTCAGCAAGTCTCACATACGGACTTTGGCTTGCAAAATATGGTAGCATACATAGTTAAGCAAACATAGCCATAGAAAGGAAGGTTAGTCAAAAGTTTATAGGGAAAGGAAATCAAACAGCAAGTCACCACGTGAAGGTAAAGCTAGCACACACATTGCATACAATGTACATGGATCTACTTCCTCATTTTTAAATTGCACAAATTTAACGAAGAAAGTAAGATCCTCAATACAGAAGATGCACGGGGTTCATTCACTGTCCTAATTTCCAGTCAACAACTACTTCCCGTTGTGCTATACCTTTTCCTTCAGTGTTAATGGGCTACATGCACACTTGTGGATACGCCCCCATTCTTTCAGATACTGGAAAAAGAAATCTGATTTGGGGCATGCATATAGAACAATTTAAAAACTACCAATCAGCACCAGAGGCAGTCACATGCAAATACACATGTTGGATTTCCAGGCATGCTGCTGGAACATATACCGTATTTTTCGCTCTATAAGACGCACCAGACCACATGACGCACCTAGTTTTTGGAGGAGGAAAACAAGAAAAAAAGTATTCTGAATCTCAGAAGCCAGAACAGCAAAAGGGATCGCTGCGCAGTGAAAGCAGCAATCCCTCTTGCTGTTCTGGCTTCTGGGATAGCTGTGCAGCCGGCATTCGCTCCATAAGACGCACACACATTTCCCCTTACTTTTTAGTGAGTCTTATAGAGCAAAAAATACGGTAGTTATATGCCCAGCTCTTTCCAGCATGACCGAACATGGCAGAAAAGAAAGAAATGAATTTGTACATAGTAGTCAATGACGAGTCAACAAAAAGCAGTTATTTACACAAAGGGTAAGGCTACTACCCTACACACAAATACTTGGGGAGCAGATGCCGTGAAACACCATATTACCAATCAAGCACGGAGATCATTCTGGTTTACCTGAAGCCTGGGGTTTCGGCTTCTGCACATTCTCTGCTTGGGTTTTGCTGCACATCCTCCTGTTCACGAAGCGGCATGGTCCTCCACTTGCACGCAGAGCAGAAGGAAGACATTTGTCCAAAATCCTAACAACTACACCTGGGAGGAGGAAGGGGGGGAGAGGAAGGTGACACGTTAGAAAAAGTTGCAGCATAAAGAGAGAAACGTAACACGACGCAGAAGACCCTACTCTCGGCTTCAGGTCCTTGAGCAAAACAGTGAATTTAAGAGGGAAAGCGCCATTGAACTCTGCAAGATGTGCTGGTAGAAGTACGGCAGCGCCGGATTCAAGATGGTGCTGGCAGCTCTCCCCCACCAGGTGCCAAGCTGAGGGGGCGCAAAGCAGTAGGAAGAACAATGACCTATTTGGGGGGGGTGCCAAATTTTGTGCTCGCCCAGGACGACCTGCTACCCAAAGCCTGCCCTTGAGTATTCTCTGGCTGCATTTGCTTTTGTTTCTTATTGGAAAATTTAATAAGAGCAACAGCAACAAAATCCTGTGGGGGAGAAAGCTCATCAGAAGGTACCCTGATGGGTTTCCACAAGGTCACAACTGGAAAAGATATGGTTTTGGGTACTCAAGCATATTCAGTAGCCATCTCACACTTAAGTCATAACCAAAGTATCTAGTGGGTTGTTCAAAACACTAAGACGAGAAAGCAGAAAAAGCCGCACATTTTTCAAAGTGTCAAAAATTAGCCACAGACTAAGTTTTCCCAGCTAGTTTAGAGTTGGTCAGGCGCTCTTAAAACATTTTTAGTGATGAAGTATTTGGCCTGCCATAAGTCAAACAGAAATCACTATTTAGGTAAAGGTCAAAGGACCCCTGACCATTAGGTCCAGTCGTGGCCACCTCTGGGGTTGCGGCGCTCATCTCGCTTTACTGGCCAAGGGAGACGGCGTACAGCTTCCGGGTCATGTGGCCAGCATGACTAAGCCGCTTGTGGCAAACTAGAGCAGCACACGGAAACGCCGTTTACCTTCCCTCCAGAGTGGTACCTATTTATCTATTTGCACTGGTGTGCTTTCGAACTGCTAGGTGGACAGGAGCAGGGACTGAGCAATGGGAGCTCACCCCGTCGCGGGGATTCGAACTGCCGACCTTCCAATCGGCAAGCCCTAGGCTCTGTGGTTTAATAATAATAATAATAATAATAATAATAATAATTTATTATTTATACCCTGCCCATCTGGGTATCTGTGATACATCAAACATTAAAAGCTTCCCTGAACAGGGCTGCCTTCAGATGTCTTCTAAAAGTCTGGTAGTTGTTGTTCTCTTTGACATCTGGTGGGAGGGCATTTAACCCACAGCGCCACCCACGTCCCTAATCAATATTTATCAATACATTACTAATGTATTAATCAATATTTACCAATACATTCTTACTCCTCTCACCCACTGGAGTATGTTATGCCCGGAATACTTTGCATTTCTCTCCCCTTATTTCTGCAAGGAACTCCACAACCCCGCCAGGGAGGCGAGGCGGAGGCCAAGGTCGCCCGGTTGAGCTGCGCCACCTGAACCCGGGTCTCCCCGGGTCTCCCCAGCCCCGGCTCCGCCTCGCGGGCCCCGCCGCCGCCGCCCCCCTCCGAGGTCGGGCAAGGGCGAAGGCGCGGCGCGGGGTCCGGACTAGGCCCGGCCCGGTAGAGGCACTCACCGGCAGCTGCAGCCATGGCCCCGCGGAGAGAGGCGCCGCCGCCGCTGCTTCCCCGCCGCCCAAGCCCGCCGAGGCCCCGGCTGCCCCTGACGGAACGCGCCTCGGAGGGAAGGAAGGGCCGGAGCGGAGCCGAGAAGAAGCAGCAGGAGGAGGAGGAGTTAGGGGCGTCGCCGGGCCGAGGGGAGGCGGAATGGCGGGCTGGGAAGAGGCTCCTGGCCCGCCGCCCACAGGCCCGTCTCCTCCTCCTCCTCCCGCCTGGCGCGCAGCTGCCGGGCTTTACTCGCGAGGAGGACGCCGGCGCCGCTCACCTGCCTCCTGCGAAATCTCTCTGTGGGGCAAGAAGCGGCTACAGGCAGAGCTGGAGAGGGAACAAGGGATTGGGAAAGGAGGACGGCAAGGCTTCTGAATGCGTGCCAGCCTCCCTTCTGGATCGTGTTAGCGAACACCTTCGACCCGAATACAGTGGCACCTCGGGTTAAGAACTTAATTCATTCTAGAGATCCGTTCTTAACTGAAACTGTTCTTAACCTGAAACTGTTCTTAACCTGAAGCACCACTTTAGCTAATGGGGCCTCCCGCTGCCGCCGTGCGATTTCTGTTCTCATCCTGAAGAAAAGTTCTTCACCCAAGGTACTATATCTGGGTTAGCAGAGTCTGTAACCTGAAGCGTATGTAACCTGAAGTGTCTGTAACCTGAGGTACCACTGCACTCTCCTTTTCCTCCTCATATTGAAATCCTGCCCCTCAATGAGGCCAAACTTAGATGCACAAAATGTTTAGGGGTTTGCGTCCCCACAGAAAAAAAGCACCGGATAATTCCCAAAATACAACACCATGTATTGCAGCAGCAAATACAGTGGTACTTCTGGTTACCGTACGTACTTATTGCCGAAGAATTGATGCTTGTGAATTCTGGTGCTGGAGACTCTTGAGAGTCCCATGGACTGCAAGAAGATCCAACCTCTCCATTCTGAAGGAAATCAGCCCTGAGTGCTCAATGGAAGGACAGATCATGAAGCTGAGGCTCCTAGACTTTGGCCACCTCATGAGAAGAGAAGACTCCCTGGAAAAGACCCTGATGTTGGGAAAGATGGAGGGCACAAGGAGAAGGGGACAACAGAGGACGAGATGGTGGGACAGTGTTCTCGAAGCTACCAGCATGAGTTTGACCAAACTGCGGGAGGCAGTGGAAGACAGGAGGGCCTGGAATGCTCTGGTCCAGGGGGTCACGGAGAGGCGGACACCAGTAAACGACTAAACAACAACATTTCCAAAATATAAGATAAAAAACAAGTAAAATAAAACCTACATACAGTAACAGTGGCAAATGGCTTTAGATACCTCTTAGGTCCACAAATTACCATATAGCATATATTCAGCATAAAAAACCAGGGACAATTTGTTGTTGACAAAGGACAGCTGGACATATCAAGGGCCCCATTACCTTCAGTAGCTTAGGGCCTCATCAAACCTAAATCCGGCCCTGGCCATGCAGGAATCTCGATGAGGTAATCCATGGCAGAATCACAGAATTGTCAAGTTGGAACGGGGTCCCCACCCCGAGGGTCATCTAGTCCAACCCCCAGGGATGCAAGAATCTCAATGGCAGAATCACAGAATTGCAGAGTTGGTGTCAGAGCTGCTGGAGCGCAGCAAAGGGAGAGTTGGGTTCATAGAATCTACACGCAACGCAACATGTACAGTCCAACGCAACATGAAAATCATGCATGGAATTCACTAGTTGAAAGGGCTGGTTTCATAGAATGCATGGGAACTGTGGGGCATTGACTCAAAATTGCCACCCACTTCTTTTTTTAATTTTCTCTTTTTTTGCGAGAACGTTCCTAGATTTTTAAAAATTGTCAAGCGCCTAGGGATAAGGTTTTTGCAACACTCTCTCAATGCTTTGCATGAGTTTCTAATTTCATGTTTTTCATAAATGGTCAAGAGCGTGCCCGAGGCAGTGCATAGGAGAGTCAACAATCCAAAGAGGTTAAAGGCAGGGGGCAGCTAGGCCAGAGTAATTATCAACAGGATTACTGAAAGAACCAAGGAACAAAGTGACTCACTAACTAAGGAATGAAGATCTGGCATGGAGACTGAGAGGGAGTGAGGGGAGGCAATGCAGAACAGCAGCAAATAGAAGCAAGCACTGTTGCACAGAATGCACCTCAACAGGTAGAAAAGTTGTGGGATGGGAAATGAAAATTCCTTTCATTTAGAAAACTAGATGTGAGGGATAAGGATTCTGACCTGAACTTCTTGGTGTACTCCTTTTCTAAGTGTGGGATTTTTGTTGTTGTTTAGAAGAGCATTTACCCATCTTACGAGTAGTCTAAAGTTGCGCAACCCTGACCGAAATTGGTGAGAGCTACAGCCAAGGGCTGGAAGTAAAGAAGTGGTGTGTATGGGGTGGCTGCTTTGGTCCTGTTTTGCTAGAAATAACCAAGAGTAGTATTTCTAGTTCTCCCTGATTTGTGAGAGAGAGAGCAGTGAGAGTTGAAAAGCAGAAAAAGACAGAATTTGGTTGGCATGGCTCTCAGGCCCAGATTCTGGCCCAGTGGCCATTCATTTTTAAGGCATTTAAGGTGCAATAAAACTCTTTGGGGTTTTAGGTTTGGTTTTTTTGCTGCAACAGACTAACTCATGGTTACCCCTCTTGGAATCTAACATTTGAAAATGTGATATCTACCTATAGGCTGCAGTGGAGCAGCTCATTCTATTATCTCAGCACTCTGCCACTGTTCAGCCGTATGCATAGATCAGGTTTTATTCTTGGTTAATTCAGTCTCAAATAATGCAACTGCATGTACAACAAGTTTTGTATTCTTAAGCAAGTGCCAGCTGTTCATCCCCAGAGACAGAAGACTTGAGCAAGGCAGATTGAGCTTGTTATTTTTTTTTTTTTAATTTATCCAGCACCATAATTCTTGCAGCTGCTTATAGAAAAGAAACAAAATAATAGATTTATAAACAATAAAAAATTGTGTCAGCAAACAACATCCCCACCCCCAATAGTCACCAGCCGAGATGTCTAGTGATATCTCAGAGGGCATTCCTAGTGAGAAAACAGCAGCAGGCTCCCGTTGACAGGCCTGGATTATCTGGACTGTAGTCAACTAATTTTAGGTAGAGTAGACCCATTGAAATTAATGACCTTGACTGACTTAGGTCCATTAATGTGAACGAGCAACAGGTAACATCCTTTGTGCTGTTGTGGAAGCAATACAAGGCCAGAAGTTCACTGATCCAATTAATGTTGCTGGTTTTCTCCCAGTGCTGATTTTGATTAGTTCCCGCAAATCTTACAAGATCTGGGCACCCCACAAATATAAAGATAATGTATACATGGTGGAACATTTAAGTTTGCAGAAATATTTTTCAGTATAATCTGCAACCTTTCACCTCAACTCCTTCCCGCTGTGGCAACTGTGTGGTTTCAAGGCTTTCCTGGACTCTGGTCAAAGGTCTCATACATGGTTTCTTCTACCAAATGACCTCAACCCAGACTGCTCTGCCTTTGTTTTAGTTATTTATGCAGTTACGCAACAGCCTTATACACTGGCTTTCAGGGCATAAAACCCTGTAGGCTTTTCTCCCTTTGTCCACAAGTAGAGAAAATGATTAGCACTGCAAATATCCATTCAAATTTTTTCATCATTTTAGAGCCAGCCCAGGCTGGGAGGGAGAAAAAGCAGGTGGAGTAGGCCCCATTGAATTCAACAGGACTTGCTTCTGAGTAGACATGCCCAGGCCCATGTGGCTACCTTTGGGTGGTATTCAGCTGTCTTTTACTCAGTTTAAATTAAATTATTTAATGAACACACGCAAGTTAGGTCCATAAAATTCATGGAGTCTGTTCTGAGCAAATGTTCAGGCTTATCCAGATCTCGTTTTGCACTTTCCAGGCCCAGGTCTGGGGTTTAAAACTCCCTGCCCGCCCCCCCAAACCTGCTCCTTGGTAGTATGGGTTGGATTAAACTAAGCCTTATTCAAGTCTGTTGAAATGAATGAACCAAATGAAATTCTGTAACAATGAATATCACCCTATGTAATGGTGGGTGAAGATGGGGTGTCACGCACAAATATACAGTGCAACCCTGGGTTGCGCACGTGATCCGTGTGGGAGGCATGTTTGCAACCCACATTGTCAGAGCCACGGGTGCCGCCTCCTCGCTTTCTGCCATCAAGGTTGTGTCACGTACATTTGGAAATGTGCATCTAGTTATTTTTCCCCTTTACTTTTTTTGGGGGGGCCCCAAGAGTGTGGGGTCCTAAACTGGAGCTTGCTTAGCTTATACCTAAATCTGGCACTTAAATCATAGCTGTCAACTTTTCCCTTTTTTCCCTTTAAAATAATATTTATTAAAAGTTTAGTAGTTAAAGAAAAAAGAAGCAATAAAAAATTTAACAGACAATACATCAAAAATAAAAAGAGAAACAAGGAAAAAAAACATTACCAAACAAGAAAAACAAAAACATTTAAAAACACATCCAATATTTCCATATCTTTACCTTTCATTTACTAGTTTCATCGACCTCCTCACACCACCCTTTTTTATATTCTAGTTCAATTAGCTATTTCAGCAAATCCTTTCCATCTTTCTCAATTTTTGTTCTAAAATCTATCTTAACACAATCTAACTTTCCCCTTTTTTTAAGGGACATTCCCTTATTCCAAATAGGATTCCTCGCAAGTTGACAGCTCTGACTGAAATCCCTGCAGCCTGGCCGGGGGTTGGACTAGATGACCTCGGGGAGGAGAAAAGCTCCAAGCCACGCGGCGCGTCTCCGCCGAACCTCGTGGGCAGAAGCGGCCTCTCTCCGGATTGCAGGGCCGGGCGGGGGGCGTGGCCGTTGCGGCGCCGCGCCTCCCGATTGGCTGCCCTCGAGGCTCTCCGGCCTCTCCAAGATGGCGGCGCCCAGCTCTTTCCTCAACTGCGAGGAGTACGCCGAGTTCCAGGTAGGAGACGCGGCGGCGGCGGCCATGGCGGCGCGGAGGGGTGCTTCGTCTGAGCGGGCGGCCCGGCTCCGCCGTCACGAGCGGAGAGGCCTCTGCCTCCGCTTTCCTGAGGGGAAGCGAGGAACCGGCTGGCCATTCAGCGCGGCGGCGACGGCAGCAGCGCCCCCTTCCACCTTCCTGGGGACGGCGCTCGCCCTCTTTCTCCGGCCGAGGGGGCGGCAAGGGCAGCCAGGGTCGCCCGGCTCCCGCGGCCTCGGAGGGGGAAGCTGGGTCGGGGCTCGGAGCCGCTCGGGGAAGAGACTCCGGCAGTTTCTGAGGGCAGCCGGGGAAGGGGCCCCGCCGGGGGGAGAGGGGAGCAGCCCGGAGCCGAAACCTCTTGGGCAGAAGAAGGGAAAAGGCTCCAGGAGGCGAAACTCCGGCACGAATCCGGAGTGGAGTCTCTTCAGACGAGGCCAGAGGGCGCCTTGTAACGCCTCCCTCAGGCAACTCCTGCAGCCCAGCTGGTGCCAAATATTATTACTATTATTATTATTATTACTACTGTATTTCCCCAGCCACTCTGAGCGACTACCAACAGAATACAGTGGTACCTCGGGTTAAGAACTTACTTCGTTCCGGAGGTCCGTTCTTAACCTGAAACTGTTCTTAACCTAAAACACCACTTAAACTAATGGGGCCTCCTGCTGCCGCCGCGCCGCCGGAGCCCGATTTCTGTTCTTATCCTGAAGCAAAGTTCTTAATCCAAGGTACTATTTCTGGGTTAGCGGAGTCTGTAACCTGAAGCGTATGTAACCTGAAGCATCTGTAACCCGAGATACCACTGTCATACCTCGCAATGAATACGCTTCAGGTTAGGCAAATTCAGGTTGCGCTCCGCAGTGACGCATGCACACGCATGTGCAGACCGTCAAAATAATGTCATGCGCAGAAGCGCTGAAACGTGACATGCATGGACATGGGTTATGTTTGCTTCGGGGTGTGAACGGGGCTCCGGAACGGATGCCGTTCGCATCCCGAGGTACCACTGTAGTAATAATAATAAGAAGTGATAAAACATCAAACATTAAAACCTTTCCTAAACAGGGCTGCCTTCAGATGTCTTCTAAAAGTCAGATAGTTGTTTATTTCCTTGACATATGATAGGAGGGCATCTGAAAAGGCCCTCTGCCCAGTTTCCTGTAACTTGACTTCTCGCAGGGAGGGAACCACCAGAAGGCCCTCGGAGCTGGACCTCAGTGTCTGGGATGGATGATGGGGGTGGAGACGCTCCTTCAGGAATACTGGTCCAAGGCCGCTTAGGGCTTTAAAGATCAGGACCAACACTTTGAATTGTGCTCCGCTTCCCTTTGGACCACACAGGTGCCAGCCTGGGCAGCCCAGGACCTCCATGCCCACTGCCCAGGCTTCCACCCTTAGACTCAGCAACTGTAACTGTCTAGTGGTTTGATTTTATCCCCACACACCCTCTTCCATTCTATCTCCAGATGGATGCCAACACATACATTGGTGGTGGTGCTGCTGCTACTACAAAGTGTGCACGTTTCTTTGTAGATTGCTCAGAGCAGCTCCCTGAAAAACAACAGCCCTGCAAAGGAGATCGCGGTTATGTACAGACGACTCCCCATTTGTGTGGGGGTTGTCTTCTGAGACACCTCTCACATCAGTGGGATGCACATGAGCCCCGTCCTGACCCCTTCCGGTGCCAAAAACAGCACATGCATCCATGCTCCCGTGTGTGTTGAATGCACACAATCAGGGAGTTGACTGTATTTATGCATACTACACACCCACCCACCCACCCCTCTGCCTTTTCCCCCACTAACAGGGACTTGGATAAAAATAATAGCTAGAAACATAGGGGAGTGGAGAACCCCCAATTGTTGTTTTTTTAAATAGGCAGAAGATTCCTGCATTTGCAGGGGGTTATTACTATTATTTCTATTGTAATTGTTATATTTTAACCATTCATTCATTCATTCATTAAATTATAATTAAACTGAACTAGATGACCCTCATTGTCCCTTCCGACTCTATGCCTCTATGATTTTGTGTTTACTGCTTGCTAAAGCCTGGGAAATATGTATCAATGGCCACTGTTTGCCAGTAGGAAAAGAAAGCAAATAACAAAGTAAATGAGAATGAAAATGTGAAAACAGTATATGAAAATGCCCCCTCCTGCAAATGGATTTATGGAATATTGGCAAAAGATGAAACGAAACATTGTTCAACTAATTCAGCATTTGTTTATTACTCTAAGGGTTTGTTCCTTTTCTCACAATGTGACCCAAAGCAGCTTGCTTATGTTAAAACCAATTCAGAACATTCCATAAAAATTGAAAAACAGATCAGGATATTATGATCTCATCCTACTAAAAGAGGCCACAGTACCACCCTTCAAATTAAGGGCCAAATACTAGGTAAAGTGAAAAGTATTTGCCTGGTACCTAAAACTAGATAAAGATGGCATCAGGTGTTCCTTCCTGGGGATAGCTTTGCATAAGTGGGGCGCCACCACTGAAAAGGCCACATCTCATGTTGCCAACCTCCTATGGAGGAGGCGCATGAAGAAAGACCTCAGATGATGAGTACAGGATCCAAGTCAGTGGTGAGGAGCCTTCAGGTACTGTTCAACATAAGGCTTTATGGGTCGAAACCAGCACTTTGAATTGAAATTGGTAGCCAGTGCATCATTGTCATATTTTAAGACTGTCCTGCCCCGTTTAACAATCTAGCCACCAAATTCTGTACCAGCTGCAATTTCTTCGAAGTGTCTTCAAGGGCAGCCCAATGTATAATGCATTGCAGTAGTCCAACTTAGAGGTTTCCAGGGTATAGACAACAAAAATTCGACTCTCCCTGTTCAGATAGAAATGCAGCTGGATCACCAGTCGAAGCTGTTAGAAGGAACTGTATTGATGATGTTTAGACAGCGTATATGTATGTGCTAGGGGCTGTGCCCCTGCTCGCAACACGCACCAACCCCTCTGCTGTTCCTGCCACATTATTACCCCTTCTCATCCCCTAAAGGTAAAGGGACCCCTGACCATTAGGTCCAGTCGTGGCCGACTCTGGGGTTGCGGCGCTCATCTCGCTTTACTGGCTGAGGGAGCCGGCGTACAGCTTCTGGGTCATGTGGCCAGCATGACTAATCCGCTTCTGGCGAACCAGAGCAGCGCACAGAAACGCCGTTTACCTTCCCGCCGGAGCGGTACCTATTTATCTATTTGCACTTTGACGTGCTTTCAAACTGCTAGGTTGGCAGGAGCAGGGACCGAGCAACGGGAGCTCACCCCGTCATTGCGGGGATTTGAACGCCAACCTTCTGATCGGCAAGTCCTAGGCTCAGTGGTTTAACCCACAGTGCCACCCGCCTCCCTTTCTCACCCCATGCAACTACTAAATTCCCTTTTTACCTTTCCCATCCCATTTCTGCACTTCTCTCTTCTGTTCTGCCGCACCACTTTGCACCACTGTTTCCACCTTCACTTGCATTCCCATGCCTCCCCTCCCTCCTTATGTGCACTTTGTGAAAGTAATATACCCGGAATGGAGGTTTTAATATCTCTTTTTTAAAAAATAATGCTGCACATTAATAGCTCAGACGCAGAATTTAATTCTAGGGGAAATTTAGGGGTGAGTTGTCTTGTCTGTACTTGTTTCCTTTCAGGCCTTAAATTGGCTTATGTTCAGTATTTTCTGAACCAACATGCAAATCAGTTTGGGTTAGTCTGTAATAATTCGTAATATTTAAATCCTAAAGATTTAAATAGTAGTACATCTTTATAGAACACATTTCCCTGTGTTTTTTTCTTTTTCACTCAAGCCTTATAATCAACGTGTCTGTCTTTCTTCTACAGGAGTTGCTCAGGGTGATGAGAACCATCGATGACAGAATAGTCCATGAGTTAAACACCACTGTCCCAACAGCTTCTTTTGTAGGAAAAGTTGATGCTAGCAAAACGTGTAAAGAACTTCATCAGTCGGTAAATGCATCTGTTGCCGTTCTGTTATTTGTGTTTTGGTTTTTAACTCCTAAATTGTGGTAATAGGCATGTCACTCATTAATGCCAGGCTACATAGTGAGTATGTTTAACTACTTCATTCTCTGGAAGGACGTTGTTACTGCTTTTGTCACTGTCCAGAGGTAGGTTCAGGCAGGGATAGTTATAAATTATTTTAAAGTCTAATAATAAACAGAAGTACAAGAAAACATTTGGGGGTAAACCCTAAGAGATAGGAGGAATGCGCAAAACAGATTACCGTATTTTTCGCCCTATAGTTCGCCCTATAGGACGCAGTTTTTCCCCTCCAAAAATGAATGGGAAATCTGGGTGCGCCCTATGGGGCGAATGCAGGCTTTCGCTGAAGCTTGGAGAGCAAGAGGGGTCGGTGCGCACTGACCCCTCTCGCTCTCCAGGCTTCAGGAAGACATCCGCAGCCTAGGCAGCCCTGCGGGAGTTCCCGCAGGGCTGTCTAGGTTGCGGATAGTAGCCTGCTTCCCGGAGCGCCAGGCGCGCTGAAAGCAGAGCGCCCAGCGCTTCGGGAACACATCCGCAGCCTAGGCAGCCCTAGGCGCGATGGGCGCCCTGAAGCAGAGTGCCCCTCGCGCCGGGCAGACATCCGCAGCGTGGGGAGCCCTGCAGGATTTCCCCGCAGGGCTCCCCTCGCTGCGGATAGGAGCCTGCCGCCCAGCGCGAGGGACACCCTGAAGCAGAGCGCCTCTCGCACCGGGCAGACATCCGCAGCGTGGGGAGCCCTGCAGGAGTTCCCCGCAGGGCTCCCCACACTGCGGATAGCAGCCTGCCGCCCGGCGGGCAGAGCACGCTGAAGCAGAGCGCGCCGGGCAGACATCGGCCAGCCCCACAAGCTCAGGGGACAGCAGGGAGGTGCAGCGCCGCCATCCCGCTGTTCCTCGACCTGGTTCGGTTTCCCCGACCTGCTTTTGGGGGGGAAATAAAGGGGGGGGGAATTTCCTTTATTTCCCCCCAAAAAAACTAGGTGCGTCCTATGGGACGGAGCGTCCTATGGGACGAAAAATACGGTAATAAGGACTGAGTGTGCTCAGTGGGCACAAAATTCTGAGTGGCTTTTGGGGGGCAGGGGAGGAGGAGGATGGGGGAAATGGACTATTCTGGAAAAGAGCATGGCTGACTAGAAACCTATGCTGCTTGGAAACCTATGCTGCAACATTTTATTTCAAGCTTCGCTTGTAATCAATAATCCCCATGACGAGTTAATAATAGTGGTGCTTCAGGTTAAGAACAGTTTCAGGTTAAGAACAGACCTCTGGAACGAATTAAGTACTTAACCTGAGGTAACACTGTAAAATGATCTTCTGGAACATCCATTGCATGCACATTGAAAGATTTACATTCTGTACAAAAATCATTCAATTTATTCCTTGCTTTTAACCGGTGATTGAATAGCTGACTCTTTTCTTTTCACTATTTATTTAGCTGGCACAGGCTCATGAAAGTAGAGAGAGAATAATCAAAACCTGTATTGCCCAAGCTTCCAGTGTAGTAGAATCTTTGCAGGAAGAGAGGAGGAAATCTCTGGAGGATACGGCATTGTTAAAAAGACTCAGGAAAGAGCAGACAAAGGTGAGTGGAAGAGTTTTAAGACTTATTTCCTTGTTATTATTATATGAAAAATAGTGTACAATTCATAATCACAAGCGGAAAAAAGATAGTACAGTGGTACCTCGGGTTACATATACTTCAGGTTACTTACGCTTCGGTTTACAGACTCTGCTAACCCAGAAATAGTACCTCGGGTTCAGAACTTTGCTTCAGGATGAGAACAGAAATCGTGCTCCGGCTGCGCGGCAGCAGCAGGAGGCCCCATTAGCTAAAGTGGTGCTTCAGGTTAAGAACAGTTTCAGGTTAAGTACGGACTTCTGGAACAAATTAAGTACTTAACCCGAGGCACCACTGTACATGCAGGTCTCGCTTACTGAACATAGGCCTTTCTGTCTGGCCCTTGGGACATTTCCCTGGCCCCTCTCCCTCTCACCAGTCACATCCTTTCTCCTCAGGCTGCACCCCTTACCAGCCCTACTTTGCACTCTTCCTAAGTGTTTTGCCTGGCCAGAATATGCCCTTGAGCCCTGATGACCTTTCTTGCATTATCATGGATGGAGGATAGAGGGTGTGTGCGAGACTGTGCAGAAAACAGCCTACTGTACGAAGGCAAGGGAACCTGCCCCTCCGTCCGAAAAAGATTCCCCATCTCTGCTTTGTGGTCTCTTGGACAGGGGAAAAAAAATCCCCTTCCGCCAGATAAATGTTCTAATACCTGTTCAAGGCCAGGCTCTCGATACCTATGTTAAATTCACATACAGTGGTGCCTCACAAGACAAAATTAATTCGTTCCGCAAGTGTTTTCGTTGTACGAGTTTTCGTCTTGCGAAGCACCACTGCGTTTAAACACTGACAACGGCGGGGAGGGGCGGGACAGCTGCCGCAGCCGGTACCTCGGACTCACCCGCGCGTTGTGGCCACCATGCGACGCGGCTGCTGGAGGGTGGCGGGACTCAGGAGCGCGACTCCAAGGAGAGAGAGGCGCTGGCGGCAACGGCTCTCTGAGGAGACAGCGCGAGGGGGGTGGGCAGCGGCGCGAGGCACTAACCGTCAGCCGGAAGGTGGGAGGGAGCCGGAGGAGGGGGGAAGCGAGCGTGCGTGCGTGCAGTGCGCGTCGCCATGACACAAGAGGCAGGGCCGTTTCGTCTAGCGAAGCAAGCCCTTTGGAAAATCCGTCTTGCGAAGCACCTCAGAAAACGAAAAACTCTTTCGTCTTGCAAGTTTTTCGTCTTCCGAGGCATTCGTCTTGCAGGGTACCACTTGCTGGATGGTAGGGTCTGGGACTACCAGTTAATGTTCAGGGATCTTCAGTGTTTGTCGTAATGTTTTTATTTACGTGAATAAATGTTTCAGCTTCTACCTGGTTTCGCTGGATGATAAAGAACATGATCCCTGTCAGTCTGCTGCTGATAGGAACCCATCCATCTTGCCAAGCTCCTGATGCCGAGAGTACTTACCTTCTTTCCTTTCTCCCACAGTTGAGATTAATGCAGTCAGAGCTGAACGTTGAAGAAGTGGTAAATGATAGAAGCTGGAAGGTATGGCATCCTTTGACTTGAGATTTAGGATCTCTGTGTGAATATTTGTTTGATGCAACACATTAAGACTGTGATGAGATGAAGTGTGATGATTCAGGCTAGGTTAAAATAAGGAGAGGAGTAGAAATACTCTGAATAAGAGGTTCTAAGACTTGTTTGGCCTAATGCTCCCTTTTCAGAAAAAAAAACATACTCAGCGCATTCCGCAAATCTACCATCTTAAGCAAAGAAACAGAAAGATGCAGCGACAAATTTGGTTCTTTTATGTATCTGCATTTCTACCTACGTCCTACAACATAGTAAAGAAAGATGTTGTAAATAAGACATCTTGAAGCTTGAAATTATAAAATTATTTATAAAAATCAACCCCGCCTGCCATTGGCTGAATAGGCAGGCAAGCTGCAATTCACTGAAAAGGGTTCACCGAAGCCCAGGTGTCAGATCCCTCTGCTGGTGGCAGTAAATAAGCAGATCAAGCAAAAGGTGTGCTCTTACCAGTTAGTTTCTTTAATAATCACAGTGAGAGACAAAGGAATGCGTTTCTCGAAATGGCGTTGCTCCCAGTAAAGGTGCACCCCCTCTGTCCCCCTTAATCTACGTCACTCCTATGCCAGGTAATCTGAGCTTATTGTCACTGCGCTCTCTGTTCTATCACTCTCAAAAGCCTGTCTAGTCTTAGGCGAAGGGGGGAATCTGCTAGCTGTCTCTCTCCTGGCGTTTCCTCTTCTAGCTGTTCCTCACCCAGTATTTCCCAGCTTCTGCCTTCTGAACTATGCCCCTCTGTAAACCACTGTTCTAAACAATATAACAACAGTCAAAAATTTAAAGATGAAAAACAAAACTATAAAATGTACACAGATGAGTTAAAATAACAAAGTCCAAGTAAAGGTTATCAGCTTTATCAGATCGTCAAGCATAGTTCCAGATTTGCCAGGCTTGTGACATTATTATGAGAGAATAATGTCTCATCATCTTGAGAATGATGGTTCTGCTTTATGCTGCTTAAGGAACTGCCAGATCATATAAAAATGTTTGGAGGTTCTTGTCCTTGTCAAAATATCAAATTATTCATGATTTTCTCTATTAGAGCTATGTTCCAGAGTGAGCGGTATCAAGCGTCCAGTTTAAGATTTGGGCTGTTCCCCATTGAGTTGCGATTACTGTAGGAGGAGGAGAAGGAGTAGCAATAATAATAATAATAATAATAATAATATATTTATACCCCGCCCATCTGGCTGGGTTTCCCCAGCATTTTGCTCCCCAGCAGATTAGGTGTTTTGAACATTCATTGCACCCTTACTTGTATTAACAATATTTATTTCAAGAACCACTCCCTCTGTCTTGGTGTCTTAGGTATTTAATGAACGCTGCAGAGCTCATTATAAGCCTCCGAAGAGTCAGTGACGCAGAGGAGGGGATGTCTTCCCCTGAAAGTGAACTTCAATCATGCAAATAAGAGAAGAAACATGGAACAAGCTGCTTGGGACCTTTTGAGAGGGGGGGGGAATCAGATCTGTGGGGTTCAGCCCAGTGAATCATTTTGCTAATTAAGATAAATCAACCTCTATTTTGTATGGAAAGAAGTCTTTTTTATTAAAGAAAAGAAAAAACCAGATGGAATGTGATGCCAGCATTTTAACTTCAACATTTCCAGATCGACAAGTATCCTTTAGACAGGATGAGAGAATAATGTCTCTATCTCTTCTTGGACCACAAAGTTTCACCTATTTATTTTGGTTTCTAGGATGGCTAAATTTGGGCTGTATCATCTGGCCTAGTTCTAAAACTGGCATAGGTCTTAAAAGATTACTGCTGTGATAAAAGGAAGTTAATAGGTAATACTTGATACAAACTGGGAATTTGCCTTTTAACTACATGTAGCATTCTGTAAACAAATCCAATTTTGACTGGCGATGTAGTCAGTTTAAACTGTGGACTCCAGTTGCAGTCTGACATATCCAGTGGTGCCAGTTGTGAATTGCTTTATACTGGACACTTTTGGAGTGTGGATGTTGAAATCTATATCTTTTTGGCTTGGGTGCTGAAATAATTTGAGAGTGAAAGATATTAAACTCATGAATTTGCTACACGATGCAAATACTGAATGCCTCTCATCAATTTCACGGATGACATGCCAATGTGGACAGACCTATAGGTAAATTCACTTCATATCGTGTTAACTATAAGTCTCTCTTTATAAGTGGCCTACCAGGGAGTTACACAGCATAATTACTCACCTGTGGAAATAGCAGATTTCCCCCCAATATGTCAACAGAGTTTCTGGAAATTAAGTCCTATTGATCAAGTTCTAGAAGAGACACAGTTCTAATTTGTGGGAGAGAAAAAGGGGTGTGTGTGTGTTAAATTGAACTCGAGAGAATATGCCTTCGTTAGATGTAACTGTCTGATATTCAAATAAAGGAAATTTACGCCACTCAACAGCTGGACAACATGACAGGCTTTCCAATAGTTCTATCCTTATATAATTTTGAATACAATTCTTTAATGCCACTTTAAATGTACAAAATAAATTTTCAAGCCCTATGCAGTTTTGCTGACAATTTTCTAAAAGCTTAGCCTTATAATAAAGCACAAATACTATCTAATTGGCTTGTTTTAGGAGACCAACAAATTGCCTTACTCTCGTCATGAGATTCCAGTGTGAGGGAAATTGGCTCTGAAGAGCACACAGAACACATGGTTGCACTCTCCAAAGTGTGTAGATATTTCATTTCAAAAGCCATCAAGGTGTATAGAAAGCAAAAAATCAAATCCTGCCATAATTACCAACATTCCTGAGTCGCAATGCAAGCCTCTCACTGTGTGATGACTCAATTTCCTAAACCCACCTGTGCATTGAAACCTTTATGCTCTCCCTGACAAGACACGGCTGCTTCAGATTCCTTTTTTTCACATCCCATTATAATGATTAATTCATTATTTAAAAATCATTATATCAGGAAGTAGAGGTTGGATTGTAATTATATTGGATTGTAACCAATTATATTTTTAGCATATGGGGGTAGGATTTCCTATAACGAGGGTTTGTTTTCTGGATCTTGGCTTGGCTTGCCACACACCTCACCTTAGCTCTGAATTTCCAGCAAGTAATGATCTAAATTGAAACAAAAGGAAGAACTGTAGAAACACATTTTTTAAAATAAAGAAGAATTGAATAATCCATACCCTTTCAGGGAATGCTGTACATTCCAGATAATGAATGGAACCTGTCTATAATGTGCCAAGACAGACGATAGAAGCAGATGCCACACATCCAAGCCGGTGTGCTTCGGCCCTGTGTAAAGTCTGCATGCCTTTATTTAAACAGTACTTCATTTCCAAACGTAGACTTGGATTTGAAGATTGTGCAAGCCGTTATTTACTTGGCCCACTAGAATGGTGTTGTTATATACGAGTATTCCGAGATCGTAGGGTTAGGAGTTAAGATTGCTTCAGCCAAAGCAATTTTGTTAGCACATATTTGTGCATGTGTTAATAAGTCACAATGGAGGTGCTGCATGTTTCACCTGCAATGCCTCGTGCAATCCTTGCCCTGTAGATCATTCAGAGACCCTGTTTTCACCTCCATGCACCTGAAATGCAGGGGAAAGTACCCACGTGGGGGTGATAGAGTGTGTCCTCCCATTCTGAATGAGCACAATCCTGGAGCCTTCCCACATTTCCCAGTTTCATGTAATGTGATGCGTTGCGAGTGAGCCATGTGGCCGTCTTGTCTTTTTCTTTTGACAAACTATGGAATTGCTTGGTGTCTGCATAGCCTCCAGGCTGATGGACTTGATTTCCGAAGCTGAAGAGTGTTATCTTTTGGTTCTTTACTTATTTCACGGTTCCTCACTTTCTGCATTTTTTATGTGCAAAACAGCTGAAAGGCTGTAATCGTGTTGTGGCTGCTGGGGATCCAAAGTGACAGAGGGGAAATAAAACAAAACCTCTAACATTGGGCTTTAATGCCCATAACAGGTGCTGCTTTCTCTGAATTCTTGGCAGCCCTGGTTATGTTTTTTAAAAATACACATATTGCAAAACATCACAAGGGTGCTTTTTATTTTACCTGTTTTGAAAAATGAGAGAACTTTCTCTAAAAGGTGGTAATGTTTTTTAAAAACTATCATTTACAGTTAGGAAAGGTCACCTTTGATAATTTACGTTCCATCAAATGGGAAAATACAGAATTTCCTGTTGCAGAACCCCATCACAACCAAAATATCCAAGTTTTGAGAGCTGTCAGCATTTTGGAAGATTTAAGTGTAAAAGGCTCATTTAATGTCCGGGGGGGGGGGGGGCAAAACGTGTGGCCCTACTGACACTTTCAAACCCTCCCCCTTCACTTCCTTAATGCCTAAAAGTTGCTTAGCTTTTATCAGCATTGAGGGTTTTTTTTTATTTTAAAAGTGCACTAGTCCTGGGTTTTTCTATTTGGAATGACCTTGGGGCCAGACGAGATGTGACAAGAACACCCATGTTGGTTAATCATGTGCTTGCCCCATTGAGTCATAAAAGCATGAGGGTGGGGTCTAATTTTCCCAATAGAAAAGCACCAAAAAGGGAAGCTGTCCTCCAAGTTACCTCCCTGTGTGCTGTTGCTTCAGGCATTCTCTTCTCAAGTCCCAGCTACAACAAACTACCCAACTTTCCCTCAGTTCAATTATGTGGATTGGTGTTTCCCAAACTTGGGTCTCCAGTTGTTTTGGGACTACAGTTCCCATCATCCCTGACCACTGGTCCTGCTAGCTTAGGGATGGTGTGAGTTGTAGTCCAAAAACAGCTGGAGACCCAAGACTGAGAAACACTGATTTAGACCAAGTTGACAAAAGCTATTGATGGCTAAGAGCAGCATGCAAATATATCTTAGTAGCGTCCTCCATTTCCATCTATGTATAGAAAAACTGAAGTTAAGAAGGTAACTGGTTGGAGGCTATAAAATCTACCTTTTTCAAAGTTGGTCTAGCACCTGTCAGTGAGAAGCTGGCTTGAGGTTGGACCAAGTACTCTGCAGTCTCACTTCAGGAAAGCCAGGGTGGAATAGTGATAAAAGAAAATAACTAAGGAGATCCGGGGCCAAAATTCCATGCAGCCACAACTCCCTGGCCCGTCTTTAGGCCAGTCATTCTTTCAGCTGAACTTTCCTTACAGGCTGGTTGTGCAGATAAATTGGCGTGGGAGGACGCTATCCTCAGTTCCTTGGAAGGAATATGTAAACATTATAAATAAAAAAACCCTGTGATTCTAGGCCAAAAAACTTGTTTCACAGTTCCATTGGCAGGTTGTGCCTTCTTCCTGTTAATGATTCTCAGTGCTTGTCTTTCTACGGCGTGGGCTCTCATTCAATGCTTAATGTCATTGATGTATAGACTCGGAATTTCTTGTGTAAATAATGCCCAACCGTTACTCTTCAGATACTATTAAATTTGCCTGAAGTCTGATTTTTTAAAACACACACGCACAGAGAAAGAACTTAATTATCTGTGGTCTTGCGAAATGGTAACCAAAGCGCTTGAATCTTTCGCAATGTAGAAGATTTAGCCATGCCTCTCAGTAAACACAAAGAGGATAGGAATGCCCAGTTTATTTAAATGCACAGCGCAGTCCTAATCTATGTACACAGGATGGAAGAGTCTTGCTGAACTCACCTATGTACAGGATTTCAGCCTTATTCTTGTGGCACCTTGAAGACCGCCAAAATTATTGAAGGATAGCCCACTTCATCAGATGCAGGTAACCAGCCTCTGATTGTGCTGAGAAATCACTTAGTTTTTAAATTGCCACATGCAGACCCCGTTTCCTCATGCTGCAAGAGATTTTAATTATTTCTAAATAAAAGACTGGTCATCTTAATTTAGGGTTTTCTGTAGGGTAACAGAAACACAAGCCAGCTCTTCACATTCTATAGCCATTTGTTTCATAGGACATAAAATGTGTAACAACTGCCCCTTGATCCATATCCAGGGCAACACTGAAATTTCACATAGAAAGCCAATGACTGCAGCTCCCAATACATAACTTCAAAAGTCCTAGATGTGGTGGGTGTTCATGGACTTCATTTTACTTCTTAGGCTACATCAAACAGGTCAGCTATTGTAATTTGCCAGGCTGATACCAAGTGGGCACTGGTACAGAAAAAATCAATAATAATAATAATTTTATTACTTACACCCTGCCCATCTGGCTGGTTTCCCCAGCCACTCTGGGCGGCTCCCAACAGAACAATAAAAACACGATAAAAGATCAAACATTAAAAACTTCCCTAACCAGGGCTGCCTTCAGATGTCTTCTAAAAGTCAGATAGTTGCTTATTTCCTTGACATCTGAGGGGAGGGCGTTCAACAGGGCGGGTGCCGCTACCGAGAAGGCCCTTTGTTAGTATGTTTTCCCCCCCCTCCCACAGCAAATAGCAGGGTGGGTGGGGTGGGAATGGTTTTCACTGGAAAGATAGAACCTCCTCACTTGCCAAGCCCTCCTTCAGCTGCTATTTACATAGACCTAAACCCTCCTTTAACAGCCTGATGTCCTCCAGAGGTTTTGGACTAGCACCATCCAGGGTGACCGGTGTTCAGGGATGATGGGAGTTGTAGTCTAGCAACATCAGGAAGGGCACCAGGTTTAGGAAGACTGGTTTTAATTCATAGACCTTCAAGCTTTTTCATGCATCCTGTCCTCCCTTCTTGTTTGGCCTTGAACCAATGAAACAAGGAATCTGACTCTGGGTTGAGCAACCCAAGAAGTGCTGTTCCAAAGAACAAAAGTCAATCATGTGTCCATTACTCAAGAAGTTAAGCTTCTGGTGAGTCAGGAAGATTCCTCACCCCCCTTCAACTCTCACAAAACAAAAGCTTGATTGTGTTGTGTGGAAATCTTATCTTCTGCATGTTCAGGGAGATAAATCATGTTAAATTTGTATTTCCCCATACTGTCACAACCCATTGTAACAGAAGTCTACCTCTTTCTTCTTATTCTCAGGTGATGACTCTTCAAATTCATTTACATAAGAGTCATGTGACACTGTTAGGGTATATAATACGCCCGACTAAACTATTGGATCATAGTTGCTGCTGATTTGCCTGTGGAGACTTCTCAGCACCTTCAAGTTTGACTTGTCACCATGATGGCTGGAGGCTTAACAGATGCCAGTCCTTCTACTCCAGACGTTCAGCAGCTGGCTGACAAGGTAAGTAAAAGAGCCCATTAAACATTGACAAATTTATATTTTGTATATAAATTAAACCAATGTGGAAAACGCAGCTTATTTAGTAGCTGTCATTCAGTTGTGAAATAAGAATGCCTGTTTATCTGGCTACAGATTGCATGTGTTATTTCAGAATCAATAACCTCCCTTGACTCAAAGTTTGGTGGCGCCAGTGGCAATGCCCTATTCTAACTAATGGTGATGGGGAGGGGCATTGAGCCCCCCCCCCCCAAACTCTTTGCTCTCCTGTCCTGCTACAGACCCCCTGTCTTGTCTCATCCACACAGGGACCAGATTTGGAAAATGAATATCAATGCTGATAGTCTCACGATTTCAGATTCCCTTTATTTTGTAAATCAAGTCAAATAAAAATCCATAGGAGCTGTCACAAAGAGTCTTGTGGCAGCTCGGAGGTTATTATGGAATATGTTTTTGTGACCCCTTACAGGCTTACAAACGGCTTGTGGCGCAAGGAAGGTGGTGTGTGGTTTTTTTGACTCTAGCCTACAAAAACTTAGATGCCACGAGACTTTGTAGCTTTATTTTGAAAGAATGCTATTTGTTCTAGGGGAGCAGTTTAATATTTTCAGAGATCACAAAGCTAGCCATACTCAGATTCTTTTTCACAAAGGGCGGCAAATATGTTCCAGCAGCCTTAATGGGTTTCAACGCAAAACCCGTTTCCCAACTCCTGTACGCTGCCAATGTCTGGCATAATGGGGACCTGCCAAAGCGAGATGGCTTTCAGGCAAAATTTCTGCGATCTCTGCAGAACTGTGTCCCCAACTCCATACTTCTGTTGGAAGCTGGTGAATGCCCAATTTCAACTAAAGCGTGGTGGGCTGCCCTAAAACATTGGCTCCGGATTTCAGTGTTTGATCTGGGGAAGGGTTTGTGCCAACACCTGACCAATGAGGAATTTGTCAGCAAATGGCAGAAAACCATGGCTAAAAAAGGCACCTCTATTGGTCTGTCACCCCCCCCCCAACTGTATTACCTGGGTTATCAAGGCGCCCTAAAGACGTTAAAGCAAAGATTATGGGATAATCCACACAGTGACTTGTGATCTCGATCAAACGCAGTCTGTAGTCCGCTGGCAGTAAGAGCACAATATGGGCATGTCTTTAAGTTAACATCTTACATTAAAAACCTGACAGTACCAAATTATCGAAGGCTTTTCACCGAAGCCAGACTAAACGCTTTTCCTTCTGCAGTGTTGGATGGCAGGTTGAGAGGAGTTCCCTACCAGGACAGACTTTGCTCGTGTGCTTAAGTCATCGATTCCGTAAAACATATTCTGTTGCACTGTGCAAAATACGAGCAAGCCAGGGCTGAACTGATATTACCCTTGCTGGTACCTTTCCCGGGAAAATCAGAGGCTCACTATGTTAGGTTCCTATTGGAAGACCGGACAAACACTAGAACATTAGCAGTGGCAAAGTTTTTATCAGTGGTTGCAGGAACCAGTGATCCCTATACTCTGAAAAAGATGCTTGTTTAACCTGGAGGTAGGCTGTATGAATTGTGTATTGCTTTGTAACGATTTGTTGGGTCTCTGGACCGTAATAAAGGTTGATGATGATATTTTCAGAGACTAAATTGTTAGGTATGGCCAAATGTATTGAGTCAGCCCATGCATTTTGACCACAATGTCATATAGCCTTTTGTGCCATTTTTACTGCGTTTCTTCTTCATAAAAACTTCCATCTCAAGAAGTGTTTGGTTGCATACAAAAATGCGTCTCTTTTCTAGGCAAGCAGGTTTGGCTTCTCTGGGAAGGGCAGCCATGTGCGTCCACCTTTGGCCTGAGATCAGAACTTGTCTGGAAACAGTGGCTGTTTCTGCATTTGTCCCAAATGGATTTGGGGGTCTGCAAAATTTCTCAAACATAAAATGGGTAACGGAGCAATGCAAACGGCCGCCGTTTCCTATGGCTTTGGCTCAGTTCTTTGCTGCCCAAGGATGACAACTCTTCTTATTTTTAATTTCAGATGAAATCTCAGATAGAACAGAAGGAAAACAAGGTTTACACTGTTTTCACTGCTGTCGAGTACAAAACACAGGTGGTTGCTGGAACAAACTATTTCATTAAGGTCAGTGCTCCAACTGAGAAATGATCGGGAGTTTTATTAATGAACTTTCTATTCTAAAAAGTCTACATTTTTAAAACTAGTTGTGGCGTTTGCCTCCTAGGATGGGTCATAAGGAAAGGGTTAAAATAGGTGTGATGTGATTGGCCAGTGAGAATGCAAGGGGGGAATAAAAGTTAGAGTGGGAGGTTTTGAAAGTCAGTTGAGGTTTGGGAGTTGGGAGTTGGGGTTTGGGAGTTGAAGGAGGAAGAGGGAGGTTTAGGTGTGGGTTGGTAGAGTTGCATTGTGAGAGTGTGAGAGGTATTGTTAGGTGGAGTCAGATAGATAGTTGGAGTAATCCGTTTGGAGTTGTTAGGAACTAAGAATAAAAAACTGACAAGAGAAAAATTAACTGAAACCATAAGCTTGTTCCTGCATTTAAAAATAAACTTGATTATTTGTTAATGTTAACAACTGACTGGACTCCGTGTGTCCCCGTGAGATACGGGGTGGTGGCAGCGGAAAAAGCAATCGCAGTGGTGGCACAGGGTCAATAGACCATCAAACAACCAGGGGCCCTGTGTGTGATCGCCACACTAGTTTTTATTGAAGAAGCTTAATCAAGCCATATATATATATATATATATATATATATATATATATATATGCTTTGAAGTATTATTTATTGAATACCTTTGCCGTTTAAAACTACTTCAACAGGAAGCTCTTGCATCACTTTAAAAATAGGCTGGCTTGGCATTAGGCTTGCCTCGTTCTTCAAAATGAGAGAAATGCTGCCTGGTGCTGCCTGTTGGGTAAGACGCAGGTGGCGCTGTGGTCTAAACCTCTGAGGCTCTTGGGCTTGCCGATCGGAAGGTTGGCGGTTTGAATCCCCGCGACGGGGTGAGCTCTCATTGCTCAGTCCCAGCTCCTGCCAATCTAGCAGTTCAAAAGCACACCAGTGCAAGTAGATCAATAGGTACCGCTGTGGCGGGAAGGTAAATGGCATTTCCGTGCGCTCTGGCTTCCGCCACTGTGTTCCATTGTGCCAGAAGCGGTTTAGTCATGCTGGCCACATGACCCACAAAGCTGTCTGTCCCTCGGTCTGAAAGTGAGATGAGTGCCACAAGCCCATAGCTGCCTTTGATTGGACACCATCATCATCATCCATTTTATTTATACCCTGCCCATCTGGCTGGGTTTCCCCAGCCACTCTTAACCGTCCAGGGGTCCTTTTATTTTTAACCTAGTCCTTCCACCTTTTCATTTGGTTACTAGAGTAAAACCCTAAGAAAGTTGTCCCTCTCACTGTACAAAGCTGGCCAGTAGATTGTCCAGTCGATGGGTCTCTAAGCAACGTGCACTTCCTGTTGAACACAATTCTTTTTATGCAAGCTGCTTTTCCTTAGGTTCCAATCATCCCTCCCTCCCTCCCTCCCTCAATTAAAAGCTTCTCATAGGAGTAGCTAATTTGTGATTCTGCCGGCCTCTTACTTTCATAATCTCCCCAAACCTTGAACTGGCTGCTAGGAATCGGGAGTCCAACAGTAGCCTGAGGGGCACACTTTAGGATTGTTGATGTGAACTCGGGTAGTAATTAAGATTGAACATTTTAACCCTGGCTCATTCTCTCTTCCCCACAGGTCGATGTTGGCCAGGGTGAGCATTTGCACTTGCGTGTCTTCCAGCCCCTTCCTCACAAGAACGAAGCCCCTTCTTTGGCCGCTTACCAGACTGGGAAGACAGCAAGTGATCCGCTGAACTACTTCTAATGAGAATTAGCCCTTTCTGCTGCCATCTTGTGTGCGTTTTTTAACAAATACAGGATGCAGACTGATATGTCAAAATCAGCTACAAATAAAACATCTCGTTTGGGAAGCTTTAGGTTGTGAGTCTGCATTGTATTCTGTGTAATGGCAACGTTTATTCCTCGGACTCCTTTTCCACTAGTAAGACACAGGGATAGAAAGTGAATGGTATATACTTTGTGCACTTACAGGCTTCCCGGAAAACAAGGCAAACGATAGCCAGTAGGCACAATTTCATAATTTATCTCTCCGTAATTTAAGGATATGATTGCAAAGGCAACTTACCTCACACTCACGGGACCCACATAACATTTGTCTTAGATAGACAATCCAAATAAATAAATAAAAAGATTGCCCACTCTTTCCTGCTTGACCCAAACAAGGTAGTCAGTTGGCTGGTGTTGTTTTTCAAGGAAATACATGCCGGGAAGAAGCTTCTCTTTCAAGTACTGCGTGGAAGACAGAGCTGGTATTCTCAGATATGAAGGAACCACCATTGTGATCCTTGTCAGCAGCCACAGGCACAATCTGAAACCTGCACAGCCTCATTCGAATCTGTGCTCCCACCTCCTACAGTCCACATGGGTGTAGGCAAGGGGAGGCACCAGGCTGCCCCTAGATCCTCAGAAATTATTGAAAAGCATTAAAAATACTCAACTAGCTCAGGTTCTGTTCCCGTCGCAGAAGCCCGCTTCCCCTAGTCAGAAGCCTCCCCTCGTAATGTCCTCTTTGGGGGGGAGGGTTACCCATGATCTCCCAAAATAAGCTCAGTAACCTTGGGGGGGGGGGTGATCTCCCCTAGACGTTCAACAACTTTTTTGCCTTCTCCCCAACAAAAATCCTGGCTGTGCCCATCAGTGGCGTAGCGTGGGTTGTCAGCACCCGGGGCAAGGCAAGTAATTTGCACCCCCTAACCCGTGGATTTGCACCCCCTAACCCCCAGATGTTGCGCCCGGTGCGGCTGGGCCCCCCTGCACCCCCCACGCTACACCACTCGTGCCCATGACAGTCCCTCTTAACTACTGTGGCCAGATCCAGACACCATCAGCCAGTCTTCACCCACTTCCCATTTACCATCCAACCTAATGAAGAGCTGAGTTGAACTAGGCCTTCAACACTTATGAAGTTTCCCCTATTAACACGGGCTTTTTTTTTTTTTTTTTAAGCAAGCAACTTGATTTATTGAGAAGGATCCAAAGAAGTGGTATACAAAAATGAATGCACATCAGATTAATTCTTGAGTATGTAATGACTACGTAGCCCTATTCAGACGTTGCTCACGTCAGGCATAAGCGCATAGAGGAATGGGACCTGGTTTTAGCCCCACTCAGCGTCTTCCCCCTCCTCTTTTTTCTTTTTAGTAACCACATGGTCATGGTTGTGTGAGCAGAAATCCCAGTAATATGTGCGCACCTGCTCACAAGTAGGGGGTCTCCACATCTGGGACACCTGATTAGTCAAGTGTCATGAAGTAGGCTTTCTGCTCATACAAAATGTTGCTAAACACATGTGGGGGGGGGAGGTGATAGCGTGAGGTAAAAATCACAGTCCCAGTCCTTGATCTATGCGCTTACGGTTTACACACAAGTAGCACATAAATACTTGTGCGCAACAAAAATTAATACGATCAAAGCATGGCTACATTACTACAATTTTAAAGCACGATGCTATTTTTTTAAAAAAAAAAGAAAGAAAAATCATTTGCATTTGGCAAAATAAACACCGGTTTTCAACTGAGTAAAAAAACTGCAGAGGGAGGAAGGTTTCTGCAGAACTGCTTAGAAGTAAGCCAGTTCATCGTGTTTTGCTTTCTTGCTTTGGTAACTGGTGAGCTCCAGCGGTTTGTTTTCATGAGGGAGTCTTTTATACACTCTCACGTGAAGGAACTCGTCATTGCCAATGTGGACCTGGAAAGGAAGAAAAAGGGGCCTGTAAATTGTATGAAGTGAAGGCATCATCATCATCATCATCATCATCATTTATTATTTATACCCCGCCCATCTGGCTGGGCTTCCCCAGCCACTCTGGGCGGCTTCCGAAAAAATATTAAAATACTGTAATACAGTATTTTAATACTGTATTTTAACATTAAAAGCTTCTCTAAACAGGGCTGCCTTCAGATGTCTTCTAAAAGTCTGGTAGTTGTTGTTCTCTTTGACATCTGGTGGGAGGGCGTTCCGCAGGGCAGGTGCCACCACTGAGAAGGCCCCCTGTCTGGTTCCCAATGAAGGAACCGCCAGAAGGCCCTCAGCACTGGACCTCAGCGTCCGGGCAAAACGATGGAGGTGGAGACGCTCCTTCAGGTATACTGGACCGAGGCCGTTTAGGGGAAAGTTCATCCTGTATAGCTTAGGCATCAGCACTCGTCTCGCTTCATTATAGCTGTACTGTAGTTGGGAAGGGGAGGAGGAGGAATCAAGCTTCTTTCCTATGGAAGGATTGCTTTTCACATCTCCGTGACGCCAAACAAATGCCAGGAGCTCCTGTTTAGCCTACTCTGTCCTAAAGGAGTCATCTGCCTAACGTTCCTCAGGGAAATCATCCTATCCCTCACTTCTCTGAGGCTTCAGCAGCACCAACCTAAATGACTGCTTGACAAGTGGCCATCTGCAGTATCAGAACAGATGCATTGCTGCTGTTATTGTTAGAATGAAAACCAAGATTTAGTAAATGGCGCCTAATTCTCAGTGAAGCAATAAATTTTTGTAGCAGATGTAACAGTTCAGACGGTGGGGGGTTGGAATCAAATGACTGGACACTCTTTCACGCTATTACTACCGGCCAAAATAATTTATCTCCACATTTAAAAGCAGTATGCTGGGCAGAAGGCAAGAGTAGAATTCCAGCCCCTTCATACCCTTACGTGTGCAGAAAAAGGAAATCTTGTGGGCCCCACCTACAGTCTGAAGTAGTACAGTCTCGGGATGCTACCAGAGGCTCCTGGCTGGTTTTTATTTCATTATTCACAGAAAAAGGCTATAGAACCCAGCCTCTTGGATAATGTTGTTGTCCCAAGTGAATCTCCACCCCCCTCTCTCCCACTTCCCCATTCATCACTTCTATGGGTGCTGCTACAGGTCATCTGTCTTTGAGCTCTTTGCTCTCCTACTTTTAAGGCTCGCCGGGTTCTGGGAGATGGAGGGTGTGGAATATTTTCCAATGACAACAGGTCAGCCGGGTGTTGTTCTGGGCTCTCCCATGATTTCCCAACTTTTCTCCTCACCTGCCTCTGAGCTGCGAACTCCTGCAAACCACTGTTGTAATTCAGCCACTACCCAGGATTTACCGCCTCAGCACTAAGCTTGGCTTCCAAAGGCTCAGACTCAGGCAAAAATCACCTGGAAAATACCCTGGATGCTTTAATTTGTTGACATATAATGGAGAAACTGTCCATTATTAGCAGGTATACTGCATTTGACTTGCTAGCCACAAGAGCGAATGTGCGCTTTGCAACAACAAAAACAGCAGGCATATACGGTACCTTGATGAAGTAGTTTATTCCAGCAACCATCTGCGTCTTAAACTCAACTGCTTCGAAGACTTCAAAGCTTCTGCCTTCTTTCTCTTCCACTTGGCTTTTCACCTTTGGGGGGAAAGGTGGGGGGGGGAAGGAATTAGAATTTGTTTGCTGTTTAAAATATTGTGAGGCCTGCAAAAATCCCTGCCATTTGTGCCCAGAGAGGTTTTAAAGAACGGATGTAGAGGTGAAAGAAGAACCGAGAGCTGGGAAAGTTCTGCTCTCCATGGGGATACTGGTCAAGACAGTCTCCCCACCCCATGGAAACTTCTCCCCCGCTTTAGATGATGACCTATAATACAATGTGGAAAATAGAATCCTAGCTTCTTTGAAATAAAGCAAACCTCATCACCCCCCACCCAGCATTAGGAAACTCCCTAGCTTCCTCAAACCTCGGCCCTCCAGATGTTTTTGGCCTACAACTCCCATGATCCCTAGCTAGCAGGACCAGTGGTCAGGGATGACGGGAATTGTATTCTCAAAACATCTGGAGGGCCGAGGTTGAGGAAGCCTGCCCTGGCAGTTTTCGAACCTCCCATTGTTCCAAGGCGCATTTTGCGACGGGGAATTTCACCAGCGCGAGCGGTTTCTGAACTCTGGGTGCAGCACAGTGCCTGAGATTTCAGATTAAAATTACAGAGTGGAAGGAAAGGAGGACCTTTTTCTGCCTCCCCACTTCCAGCTACTCTCTGAAGACCGGAGAAGAGACCCTCTTAAGAATATTAGGGGGGAGGGTAGAGGACGTCCAACAGGTAGATCATGATCTACTGGTAGATTGCAGGGTGTACTTGGTAGATTTTTGGCCCCTCAGTGTTCTCCCCTCCCCCCAAAAAACAACAACTTTGGCTTCCTAAAAAAAGCTCAACATCACTGCCATTTTTTTTAATACTGTGAGTAGATCGCAGACTATTGAGAGTTGGACGTCCCAGCACTAGACCATGTGAAAAAGGAACATATTTTAGCTGCAGTTCATTCATTTTCAGCTTTGTATTCTTGTTATTTAAAAAATGTGCTAGACATTCTGTTGTTGCGCCCATAACTTAGGTTTAAGGCGCCATTTAGCTCCTGGCTTTCATATCTCACTTTCTAACACTGTTCCCAAGCACAGCCAACCCCAGTGGGGTGTCCTGTCAACATCTCTCAGCTGATCAGCACCAACAGGGAGTCCCGCTTGCAAAGAAACAACCGGGAGCTCCACGTCCACACCTGCCGCACACGTGATTCTTTGTGGGGAGCATTTTGAGGGCCTAATTGGGACCCATTTCAGGCCTCATTAGTCCAGCACTGTCCTAAAAGGAGCTCACGCACAGGCCGTCCTCTCTTGAGAGAGGCAGAGCTTTCCTATGACACAACCTGACTTCACACAGAGTACTTTTTGAAAAAGGCAGTCCATATACTCCAGATCGTAAGATGACGTGCACGCAGATGGGAATCAAGAGCAGAGCAGGCAAAACTGAGAGCCTAAGAACCTCAGCAAAGGGGATTAGAAAACAAGGTGTCATGGACAGAAATGAGCGGTCAGACATGCAGGTATTCTGCTGATACGAATGAAGGGGCACAAAGAGCTTTGCTTGCTCATTTTCTTCCATGTCAGATGAAGGTGCAGAAGCAAGACAAATAAGAAGGTGCCAACTGCATCTGCCAGCCCTTGTGCAGAGATTATATGAGTTACAAAGAACACACAAGAGAAGGAGTTAGAGGAAGCAGTCACATTCCTGAGTCAGGTTCCACATTATATTAAAATCTAAAATCATGAGATTAGGCATCAGAAGCAGAATATCTGAGACAGATACCGTATTTTTTGCTCTAGTTTCAGGTTAAGTAAGGACCTCTAGAATGAATTAAGTGCCATATTTTTCGCTCCGTAAGACGCACTTTTTCCTTCCTAAAAAGTAAGGGGAAATCTGTGTGCGTCTTATGGAGCAAATGCAGGCTGTGCAACTATCCCAGAAGCCAGAACAGCAAGAGGGATCGCTGCTTTCGCTGTGCAGCGATCTCTCTTGTTCTGGCTTCTGAGATTCAGAATGTTTTTTTTTCTTGTTTTCCTCCTCCAAAAACTAGGTGTGTCTTATGGTCTGGTGCGTCTTACAGAGCGAAAAATACGGTATTCTGTCTGCATCCTCTACTGCTCATCCATCAACGAGGCTGGGCAACTGCTCTAGACCAGCAGAAGACTAGCAGAAAAGCGGAGCCCTGTGGATACTTGTGGATGGATCATAGTTATGAGTGGCCTCCGGATGAAATGTCCCAGACAGTTCCAAGTAGCTGAGAAAGGAAAATATGCAGCTACAGGGAGGGATAGAGGAAGTGAAAGAGGAACGTGCTGAAACATCAAAGTTCCTGAGCAATTACACGGGGGGGGGGGTGTCACAGGATCTAAAAGAACGGTTTAAACTACACAAATTCTTATTTTCTTTCGTTTATGAGGGTGGTGTTGGTTCAAAGCAGAGCTGAATGAGCAGCCCCCAGTAAGGAACCAGAAGTGTTCCTGTGCCCCTGAAATAAGCCTTGAGCCACCCCATTGCTACATATCTCCATAACTTAGGGCAAGTCCACTTTGAGATTGGGACACTTCATCCACAAGGAATCACTGAGTCACATGCTGTGCAAGGCTGACTCAGGGAAAACGCCCTCCTTGCTATTTTTAAGGTGGGATGATCAAACGGCAAGTTTCCAATCTAAGAAACGAACTTCTTATTTGGATGCTTGTTTCTAAGGGAAAGGAAGACCCAAAGCATTTCTGCACCTTTTGGTGGGAATTCATTTCTTATTTATCAAATTTGCATAGACAAAACAATGCCCTGCCTCTCCAAATCATGAAATCTGGCTTTGATTATGCATTTTGCTGTTTTTATTTTTCTACATTATTTGCTCTCTGCTTATTTGGAAAACACAACCTCTGTGCTGCTCCTGTATTTTGTAACTTTGATCATGTTTTATTTGTATTTTTTATATTAATAAAAAAAACCTATTTTTTTTTAAGTTATGCATATTGTGGGGACTGCTCTCCTGGAAGTGTTTATCTATCATTTGGGGGAGCCCAAACTTATTTTGGGATGCAGGTTCACATATAGCCCTCCCCTTAGCTGAGGCTGCTCACTTAATTCCACTTCAATATGTCCTGGGAGGGACAAATAAGGAACTAGGAGTAAGTAACCAATCTCAACACTGTCTTTTGCTTTGGATAAGGAAGACTCCATAAGTTAAAGAAATAGTCCCCAAAAATACGGGGGGGGGGGTTGGTTTAGGTACTTTTAAACCAATGCACCGCTCTGAAGTGCTTCCTTTCATTTCTCATCCATCTCTTTTCTAAAATCTATCCAACCCCAGTTGCCCAAGTGCACAAAAACTTCCTTCACCAGGCACAACTTTTCGTTTTGGGGAAATTGCCCAAAATGCGCCTAGCATTAGAATACACCTTGGAGCGACATGAGCATGAATGAAAGAGGTATGGAAACAAGAAATATGTTGTTCTGCACCCGTCAGCATTTCCATGTTGACCTCTCTCGGGCACCTGGACTAACATGGCGACGAGGACAGAACTTTTGTGGGCGAAGGGGGCGGCTAGTCCTCATGAGCCCCGGGGTCCAGGGAGGAAGCGGAGAAGGGAGCGCCTCGCCTTTCACGCCAGATGTTGGGAAGCCGAGGAGCAAGCGCCACTGGAGGAGGAGGAGGAGGAGAAGGAAGGGGGAAACTCTCTCCCGGCTGCGCTTTTCTCTTCCCCACCTCCCCATCCACCCAGCCAGCCCGCCCCCCGTCCACCTCCAGAGGTTTCTCCAGCTGGTCAAAGTGCCAGGAGGGCCCCTTCCTTCCTTACTTCCTGGGCGATTTGCTGCGTCTCGGCCGTGGCCGCCTTGGCCTCGCTGGTCCCTCCGCACATCATCCTCGGGCAGCGCCTTGCGCGTCAAAACGAAACTACTCCGGTGCGCAAAGGCGACCTTCGTCACTGGCCGCCCCTCCGTCAGCTGCTCAAATGATGCAGCTGGGCAGGCGGAGAGAGGGAGGGAAGGGAGGAGGAGGCTGACGCAGATCAGGAAGGAAGAGAGGATTTCTCAGCGCTGCAGAAGCCATTTTTTTCCAACCCCAAAGAACGAGAGAGACACGCAGAGAAATCCGAGAAAGAAGCCGGGATTTCGCTCCAAAATGGGACCGGGCATTGCATTGCAAGGGCTGGAGCGCCCTCCACGCATTCCCGGATTTATGCTTTGCCCAACCCAGACCTCGATTGGTGTCGATTATTTATTGCATTTATTGTTAAACGGCCCTGCTAGTTCAAAAACAAAGGCAGCCGGTTGCAAAGGGGCGCGGCTTGCAAAGCCTTGCAAATGCGTTGCCGGCGGTTAACGTTGCAAACTGGGAGAAGGGCGAGGTCGACAGGGACCAAGTAATGGGATCCGGTGTCGTTATCCTATTGTGGATCTGGAATCGGGCTAAACAAGTACAGAACAAGTCGAGACAGCTACATGCCCGCTGTTGTTAACATTGCAAAGCGACAGTTTGTTGTTGACAAAGGACAGCTGGACATATCAAGGGCCCCATTACCTTCAGTAGCTTACGGCCTCATCAGACCTAAATCCGGATCTGATGCTGTGTATACACAACATTCTGTGATAGAAATGAATGAAGACTTGGTGCTTGGTTTTTGTTTTTGTTTTAAAAGGGGGGGGGCAGTAATTTTAAATCATTGTTCCAGTTTGTAGCATACTGGCCATCTTTCCCTTGAAAATTGCTTAGTTGAAATATAATACAGTGGTACCTCGCAAGACGAATGCCTCGGAAGACGAAAAACTCGCAAGACGAAAGAGTTTTTCATTTTCTGAGTTGCTTCGCAAGATGGATTTCCCTATGGGCTTGCTTCGCAAGACGAAACGTCTTACGCCTTTTTTTTAAAACTGCCAATGCATTCCTATGGGAAACCGTCAATACGCAGTGGTGCTTCGCAAGACGAAAAAATTCGTAGAACGAAAAAACTCGCAGAACAAATTAATTTCGTCTTGCGAGGCACCACTGTACCTGGTTGGTGGATGGGAAGGGTTTGGAGTGACTTCAATAGATGTATGAAAAAGGTAAAGGACCCCTGACAGTTAAGTCCAGTCGTGAACAACTCTGGGGTTACGGCACTCATCTTGCTTTACTGGCCGAGGGAGCCAACATTTGTCCGGGTCATGTGGCCAGCAGGACTAAGCCTTCTGGTGAAACCAGAGCAGCGCACAGAAATGCCATTTACCTTCCCGCCAAAGTGGTACTGAATTATACTCGGATAACTATTTATCAACTTGCACCTTGACATGCTTTCAAACTGCTGGGTTGGCAGGAGCAGGGACCGAGCAACTGGAGCTCACCCTGTCGCGGGGATTTGAACCGCCAACCTTCTGATCTGCAAGTCCTAGGCTCTGTGGTTTAACCCACAGCGCCACCTGCATCCCTTTTAGATGTACAGCTCCACTCACTAATTACAGAAGAAATTTCATTTCACTTTGACAATTAAAAACCTTGGTGTTTGACCCTTAAGAGCGTCTTTTTCGGTTTAAAGTTAAGTGTTCTTTCTCTGTTCTATCTCTAACTTAACTTTAACCGCCATGACATGATTGCATAATTATTGTAGCTTGCAAAACCAGATAAATCTTAGCACAATGTATAAAGTCACTTTCCAGATAATCATCACTGAAGTTGGACTGTTATTTTACAGGAAAGCAGTTAGAGGTGAAAGACCATATGAAATTGGATACGATCAAGTGTGTTTATTCTGCCCAGAACTACCTGGGAAAAGGCATGTAAATTCAGGTTGCCGTCCTATGCAACCTTTCAAGTTTCAAGTTAGTACGGACAGGATTTGGGTTGGATATCAAGTAGTAAGAGCCAGATAGCAAAAGGAAGACTTTAAGTGTGTCCTTCTCCTTTAAACGGTTGGAGAACGACCAATAAGAGGCCAATCTAGCTTTGTGGTAGGAAGAGGGAGGATCCTGCCAACTTCATTTTGTAGCGTGAAAGCATTCGGCACACATCATATTTGACCTTGGGTGTAATGATGCTTTTGAAAACACACAAACCTTTAACTGGATTTTGCACTTCCTGGCATAATTCCAACAACTGAGCTAATTTTTTTAAGTAACTGAGCAGAAGTCAATTACAGTGGTACCTCGGGTTACAGACGCTTCAGGTTACAGACTCCGCTAACTCAGAAATAGTACCTCGAGTTAAAAACTTTGCTTCAGGATGAGAACAGAAATCGCGCGGCGGCGGCAGCAGGAGGCCCCATTAGCTAAAGTGGTGTTCAGGTTAAGAACAGTTTCAGGTTAAGAACGGACCTCCAGAACAAATTAAGTTCTTAACCCGAGGTACCACTGTATACATTTCCCAGAGCTTGCCCCAATCACACACATATAAATTCTCACAAAAAGCGCAAAGGTGGGATAGAAGGCACTTTTTTATTTTGACATGTTTCATCTTCTCAGTGCAGGAGATTCTCTGGCCACTGGTGCGGCTGAGTAACTCCTTGTGGGCTGCAGCCTTGCTGCCTTGCCAGACGTCCCTTCAGAGCACCACGGTCCTGAGTGGGCTCCTTCCCAAGGTCTCGCCAGACGGCACAATGGAGCACTCGGAGACTTCAGCTACGCTGCCACAGCAGGACCAGTGAGGAGCGCCAGGGTGGCCCTTGTGTCCGTGACCACAGCCCTGATAGCCACCTGCCCATTGGAAAAGAAACTGTTTTACTGGCTAGAAAGGCTCTCCAAGTAAACTCGCCATTTCCTGCACTTTGGGCAGCGGTTCTCCACAGGTGTGGTGTGCTGCACACTGGCATGGCAGAAGAGGATGGCAAGCGTGGCAGGAAGATTCAAGGGCAATTAGAAAAGAGAAAGGCTTCTTTCTGCTGGAGGGGAGATGAGAATTTGTTTGTCTCAAACTAGACTTAATATAAGTCTCTCACTGATCTTGTCTGCATGCTGAGGCAGGCAAACTCCGCCCTCCAGATGTTTCGGACTACAATTCCCATCATTCCTAGCTAACAGGACCAGTGGTCAGGGATGATGGGAAATGTAGGCACATAGTAAGAGGATTGTTTATAATTATATTTTGGGAATGATTCAAGTTCTTTAGCTGCGTTGTTTTTACTTTCTGGGTGTCCCATAAAGTTGTTGTGCTCTATATCACAAACCAAGCACTGCTTGGAGTTGTCCCCCCCCCCCCCCGCAATGTATTTCTTATCAATAAACTATTCAATGTGGTGCAATAAATTTTTTATTCAGAAAGTGTGACCCAGAGGAAAAAGTTTGAGAACCACTGACCTTAGGTCATTTATCAACAGAGGAGATAAGACTACATTCAACCTTGTACACAGATGAAGATAAATCAGGAAACAAACAAAAAAAATTATGTTCCAGGTTATGACTGTAAAAATAGCTTTTGCCTTCCATCTACCAGCTTGGATGTCTGTTTTATAATGACGGTGGCTGGAATCTTTCATCTGCGCTATTACACTTATGGCCATTTTGCTGGAGACATTTTTGCATCCTGTGTAGGGAGGCGGCTAACGGGCTGAGGTGCGACTCAGGAATCCCTGATTCGAGTGTCACTGCTGCTTTCAACCGGCTCAAGTAAGCCACTCCGCCAGCATAACAAGACCAACCTAGCTCCTGCACATGTCAAGTGTTTGAAACACTCCAAAGGCCATTTGATCCTGACATGCTTCCTTAGGAGTAAACCCCGGTAAACACAGTGGAACTTACTTCTGAGTACACACACACACAGGATTGCATTGTTAAAATTATTCTAGGATAAGACGGATGAATTGAAATAAATTATATATCCTTTGTCTGCATGATAATTTTAACTTCCGCGATGTGCAAAGCCTGATGGCTGTACAAATCGAATAAGACCCGTGGTTCCCAACGTGGGGCACATGCCCCACAGGGGGGGCAATTTGATTTTTACAGCGGGCAATTTGAGAATGAGTTATTAACAGTGAATGGCCTTTTAGGCTTCCTCCATGTGAATAGGAGTTCACTTTTTGAATAATAAGAATTACATATTAGGGGGGGGGCACCAGGATTTTAGAGATGCTTAGGTGGGGCATGTCCCAAAAAAGGTTGGGAACCACGGCTGTAGACCGTTAAAAGTTCCCTGGAGAGAGAGAGAGAGAGAGAGAGAGAGAGAGAAAGAGAGAACTGTGCCTGTCCCAGTAGCTTATGGGAAAGGGGTGACTTACCAGGCATGACTCCTGCACAAGCGCATTGAGCAGCCTTCTGCCCCCCACTAGAGCAGAAGGTGCAGCAGTGGAAGACGCCTCGGTGGGGGCGGAACTTGTTCTTTACAATCGTGGTGAAGGGGGAGCCCTGCAGAGAACAAGTTGCCAAAGGGACAGATTGGCATGTCATAGGTAAAGAGACCCCTGACCATTAGGTCCAGTCGTGGCCGACTCTGGGGTTGCGGCGCTCATCTCGCTTGCACTTGATGTGCTTTCGAACTGCTAGGTTGGCAGGAGCTGGGACCGGGCAACGGGAGCTCACCCCGTCGTGGGGGTTCGAACCACCAACCTTCTGATTGGCAAGTCCTAGGCTCTGTGGTTTAACCCACAGCGCCACCCGTATCCCTATGCATGTCATACTAGAGGATAATACAACATCAAAGGTTGCAGCAGCAGGGACTGAGCAACGGGAGCTCACCCCGTCGCGGGGATTCAAACCACCGACCTTCTGATCGGCAGCTCTTGCCATAGGTCTGCCCATTTTTGGTTGACTCTCCAAAATTAGCCACCCCCACAAAAGCTAGCAGAAAGTGTTACCTGTACATGTTGACCTCTGACAAAGACGCAGACCTTGTACTTGCCCGGTTCCTCAGGGATGTAAGAAATATGGTATGTCCCATCTTGGTTGTCAGTTACGCTGGCCTTGATGACACTGGGTTTAAGACAGAGAGGAAAGAAAAATAATTACTTGGCATGGGGAAAAAAGAAAACGTTTGTATAGAGACTTTGATCCAGTGACGGATGAAGTTGGTGATTCTTTATTTTAAGAGGTCTCAAGTAGCGAGTTGCTTAATAGAAACAAGGATATCTCACAACTGGTATTTTTGAACCACTGATGAACTTCTTTTCAACTTCAGGACCTGAAGAGTCAATCTGGATGTGATGGTGGTAGACCTATGTGTCAGAATCAGGTCATTGCTATAAAGCAGAAATGAAGACTGGATTTGAAGTATACTACTGGTGACTGGAGGGACGCGGGTGGCGCTGTGGGTTAAACCAAGAGCCTAGGGCTTGCCAATCAGAAGGTCAATGGTTCGAATCCCCGCAATGACGGGGTGAGCTCCCGTTGCTTGGTCCCTGCTCCTGCCAACCTAGCAGTTCGAAAGCACGTCGAAGTGCAAGTAGATAAATAGGTACCGCTCTGGTGGGAAGGTAAACGGCGTTTCCGTGCGCTGCTCTGGTTCGCCAGAAGCGGCTTAGTCCTGCTGGCCACATGATCCGGAAGCTGTACGCCGGCTCCCTCAGCCTATAGAGCGAGATGAGCGCCGCAACCCCAGAGTCAGTCACGACTGGACCTAATGGTCAGGGGTTCTTTTACCTTTACTGGTGACTGGGGAACATTCTTCCCATCACTAGACAAATCTCCACACCTGTTTTCTTCAAGATAAAGAAGCAGTCAATGCTATGAGAAAGCCAGTTGAGGAAAGGCAGTTTTGGATGGGGGAAAACAACAAAACTACATTGGTACCTTGGTTCTCAAACTTAATCTGTTCAGGAAGTCCATTCCAAAACCAAAGTGTTCCAAAACCAAGGCATGCTTTCCTATAGAAAGGAATGCAAAACAGATTAATCCGTTCCAGACTTTTGAAAACAACCCCTAAAACAGCAATTTAACATGAAATTTTATTATCTAATGAGACCATTGATCCATAAAATGAAAGCAATCATCAATGTACTATACTATACTATAAATTAAATAAGATGATAATTGTAGATGATAATTATCCACACAGTCACAAAAACAAATTAACCGAAAAAGCCTCAAAAACAAAAACGCAAAATAAGTAGCAAAAACAAAAGCGCTGAACTTAATCCATTCCGGAAGTCCGTTTGACTTCTGAAATGTTCAAAAACCAAGGCACAGCTTCTGATTGGTGCTGGTGCCCTGGAAACAATAGCTGACAACCACATCTGACATTCAGCTTCCAAAAAACATTCGAAAACCAGAACACTTACTTCTGGGTTTTCGGCGTTTGAGTACCAAAGCATTTGAGAACCAAGGTACCACTGTACCAGGAAAGGATTCAGTGCTCCTTTCCTATCTGCCCTGGGTGAATATTTTAACCAAGTCCCCAGTCCCCAATACTGATTTACAGGAATTTGGCACCGTGTGGTAGTTGGGACAAAGGGGTACTTATGGTTGCTTCTCTATGCATGTCAAAGCACAAGATTCCTTCTTCAGGAACTTTAAATGACTGCAAATTCCTTAGACACAAAAACACAGCTCTGTAAACCTGAACTCAGAAACCAGCTTTGAACAAGCTGTGAAACAACAAGTTTTCTTTTTGCATATCTGCAATGAATTACCCTACTGGAATGTTAAACACATTTAGAATCCAGCTCATCAAAGGCATGGCATGCTTGGGAATTAATAGACTGAAGAACAAAGTATAAAGCAACTCCAGAGTCCAGCAAAGTTGATATAATCTTAGGGGCTTTTAAAATATACTAGAGGAACACTTTATACTTCTGAATATATGGGAACTTTTTGTATTTGGGCCACAGTTCTCTGTCTTGCTGTTGTACTAAAAGGTCTGATGGACCTATTTGGATACTTTGGTTGAAAGATGTGATAGAAATAGATTGAATTGATGAAAGCCTTAAATTAGTAAGTCTCACAATGGGGTGTTTCCATCAGAAACTGGACTTGCTAAATTAATCCAATTTTAAGGTTGTCATCCAGCTCTTTGAGACTCAGGGAGCTGCTGATCACAGCCAGCTTACCTCAACCCATGGCAATGCCTAGGACTGGTTTACTCACATGAGCAGCTACTATCAGAGGGCGACTCACGGAAGGAGGCAAACATGCCTGCCACCAGCAAAGGATTCCTTTTGGAAAGACAGAAGGAAAATGCCTAATATCTATTGATTTGGAGTCTTTATGCCTTAATAATAAATTATTATTATTATTATTATTATTATTATTATTATTATTATTATCATTATTATTATTATTAACCAGGATCTTGAGGCAGTTTACAACATATTTAAAGTGAAATAAAATAGGCAAGAGAGGCTAAAATGGGGCAAAGGCAGTGTTTTTTTTCTGGGGGGGACGCATGCTCCTAATCATTTTGTGAATATAAGTTTGGTCTCATTGAGGGGCAGTATTTCAATATGAGTAGGAAAATGAGAGTGCCCCTAAACATTGTTTTAAGAAAAAAAGCACTGAGCAAAGGTATCTACATATCCCATCTTCCTAGTTTTCAGGTGTTCCAGTTGCCACTGTGCAAATGAATATCTTCACCTGCTACAACCAGCAGATGCAAGTCACTCCTCATTGACTGATGCGCATGTCTTCCCATTTATTCACTATTCAAGTGCCCGTATACTCCTAAATTAACGCAGGCTGCCGCGAATCCGCACGCATCCCTTCACCTGTGCTCTCAGGTACGATTCTTCCGCCACTGTTCTGATTCTGGCAATTCACCTCCTTACCCTTTCCGTGCCCATGAATGTGCTTGCGGAGGAGGGACTCTTAAAAGGAAACGTGAAAGAGACCGAAACGGACAACACTTTGCAGAATAGCTACCAACCAATCCTTCCTGTCTTTATGGAAAATGGACACCCGGATGGGCTCCCCTCCTCTGTCCATCTGCTCATCGGAAGAATCCTTGCAGACCAGAGTGAAGCCGGCTGGCTCGTTCTGATGAGTGATGCCGAGATCTGGAAAAGCAGAGCAGAGCAATTGGGAAGAAAATGTGAAGAGTCTTGTCCTCCCTTAAAGGACTCTGCCCTTTCTTCCTCACGACTGTCCAAGGCTTCCGGCACTGAACTTCAGGTGTTGTTCTCTGTATGCAAACTGAGCTACAATCCTGCATTTAAACAGACATGTGTAAAGACATTCTCAGGTTAGAGATCTTCTGAAACAACAATGGGACACTAGCACCGCCCAAGGCATCCTGGAGAACAGCAACAGCTGACAAAATATAGATATAATATATTACAAGGACAGGAAGAAACACTATGGACAGAATAATTGCTACACACAGGAAGGAGAGCGTTTGAATGCTTCAGCTGTCAGCGTAGAAATCATTCAACGTGTCAATACATCATACATCAAACCTTTTATTGGCATCACATAAAAACATCCAAAACAAATCAGTACAGAATTACCACTTCTCCAGCGGCACAAAACATTTGCTAAAAAAAAATAAATGAGGCAGAGCAGTCTATCGTCACATCTCTTCGTCTCCAGGGAGATCAGATGTCTGCAGTGTATTTTAACGACAAAAAACCAAACAGAGATATTTAGCCACAAATGGAAGTCACTAAAACTGCAGCTGCGATATAAGGGATTGGGATTTGGACTGGAGCGTGATTGAAATTTATAAGATCTTGGAACGCAGAAATAAAGAAAATCATCAAACCATTAATTCTAGCATGCGGGGGGAGCACCTAAGTTGTATAATTTGGCATCTCAATGATTGGCGTTATTAATTGTATTATAATTTGGCCTTGTTATAATGAGGCTATTATTGGATTGTTGTAATTGAAAACTAATAAAAAATATTATTAAAAAAAGAAAGACATTCTCAGGTTAACAGCCTCCCTACAGTGGCAGTGGTAGCCACCAGTTAAAGGTAAAGGTCAAGGGACCCCTGACCATCAGGTCCAGTCGTGACCGACTCTGGGGTTGCGGCGCTCATCTCGCTTTATTGGCCGGCATATAGCTTCCAGGTCATGTGGCCAGCATGATTAAGCCACTTCTGGCAGACCAGAGCAGCGCACGGAAACGCCGTTTACCTTCCCGCTGGAGTGGTACCTATTTATCTATTTGCACTTTGACGTGCTTTCGACCTGCTAGGTTGGCAGGAGTAGGGACCGAGCAACGGGAGCTCACCCCGTCATTGCGGGGATTTGAACCGCCGACCTTCTGATCGGCAAGTCCTAGGCTCTGTGGTTTAACCCACAGGGCCACCCACGTCCCAAGCCACCAGTTAGGATGTCTTTAAAAGAGGATTAGACAAATTCATGGAGGAAAGCACTATTGATGGCTACTAGCCATGATGGCTGTGCTCTGCTCCACAATTGGATGTGGAGCATCTTATGATGTTTTTATGCTGCTACAAACCATCCCCTTACCTGCTCCTTGCAGGACACACTTGGCTGGATGAGATGCTTTGTTGAGAACAGCCCCAAAGATTTCATAGCCATGGTATACGCCGGCCTTCTTTTGAGGAGAGAAGTGGATTCTGTCGTCCGCAAGAGGGTGGATATTGCAGTCCACGCTGGTGAGCTTGCTCAGCCGGTTCTCCACCACCCCTTTGGTCAGGAGGATCTCAAGGTCCGAGCCATTGGTGAGCAGGTGCTCAGTGAATTCCACTCCTGTCTGCATATCCAGGAGCAGCTGGAGCAGCTGGGCTTTCTGCAAATGCAAGAGGCTCTCCCTTTGGACCTTCAGTTCGTTCAGAAACTTGAGCAGCCGGTCTCGGTGCTCTTCAACGGCTTTCACGTAGCCGTCTGCAAAAGCGCAGATCTCTCGAGCCACGGCTTCCACGTGGGTGGTAAGGGCACTGCCCACCTCTTCAATACGGCTGAGGGCACCTTCCAGAGTCCTCATATTCAGCTGCGTGATCTTCAAGAGCTCCCGAATAGAGTCTCCGTGCTTGTGGATAACGTTGCTGGTGAAATTGTAGGGATGCTGCCGGTGTGAACCCACCACACATTCCTGGCACACAGACGTGTCACACTGCTCACAGAAGAGCGTCAGCTCCTCTGAAGGGTGCAAGAGGCACTGGATGGGCTTCTCAATGTGGGTGAAGCCCTTCAAGTCCTGCAGCTCCACCACAGGGTGGGCAGCGGTTTTCTTCTGCCGCCTAGAAGAGTAAGGTGCAAAGTTCAGCCGTCTATGCATCCCAGAAAACAACATCCGCAAAGCACAAGAAAAACCATTCCTACTCACACACACTGGGACAGTAATCCTGATTACTGTTTTGGGGGGCAGGGGGCAGGCAGGTGTGGAGGACTCCCTGGTCCTGAGTGGGGTAACTGTGGCCCTGAAGGACCAGGTGTGCAGCCTGGGACTCACAGCTGTCCATGGAGGCGCAGGTCAGTTCTGTGTACAGGACAGCTGTCTACCAGCTCCATCTGGTAGACAGGCTGAGACCCTCCCTGCCCGCGACTGTCTCGCCAGAGTGGTATATGCTCTAGTTATCTCCTGCTTGGACTACTGCAACATTCTCCACATGGGACTACCTTTGAAGGTGACTTAGGAAGTACAACTAATCCAGAATGCGACTGCCAGACTGGTGACTGGGAGCGGCTGCCGGGACCACATAACACTGGTCCTGAAAGACCTACAGTGGCACTCAGTACGTTTCCGAGCACAATTCAAAGTGTTGGTGGTGACCTTGAAAGCCTTAAACTGCATCTGCAGTATAAAAGAAAAAAGGATACTACAGTGCTACCTCGGGTTAAGTACTTAATTCGTTCTGGAGGTCCGTTCTTACCCTGAAACTGTTCTTAACCTGAAGCACCACTTTAGCTAATGGGGCCTCCTGCTGCCGCCGCACAATTTCTGTTCTCATCCTGAAGCAAAATTCTTAACCCGAGGTACTATTTCTGGGTTAGCGGGGTCTGTAACCTGAAGTGTATGTAACCTGAAGTGTATGTAATCCGAAGTACCACTGTATATTATTTTACCTGCAGGTGTGAAAGCAGCTGAAGTAGAGAAATGGCAGGGAGCAAAGGGTCAGGCAGCCTCTACCCCACTATCTGTAGCCTTTTCACTGCCTTCCAATTCTGTTGCTCAGTTTAAAGGATAAAAGGGGGGGGGACTGTCCAAGTCTCCTGAATGTTATTTAATGTGGTTGTTAAATGGGCATAAAAGGCAGGAAGGTACCACAAAATTATGTAAGGTAACTCTATAGTAAGAGAAGACTCCCTGGAAAAGACCCTGATGTTGGGAAAGATGGAGGGCACAAGGAGAAGGGGACGATGGAGGACAAGATGGTGGGACAGTGTTCTCAAAGCTACCAGCATGAGGGAGGCAGTGGAAGACAGGAGGGCCTGGCGTGCTCTGGTCCATGGGGTCACGAAGAGGCGGACATGACTAAATGACTAAACAACAACAACTCTATAGCACTGTCTGGGCAGGACACACGTACTTGTGAGCTTGGCAGCAAAACTGGCAAAGGCTGACCCGGCAGGCCTGGCAGTGCTTCACAGCTTCTCCATCCGCGCAGAGGTCACATGCTAAGCCAAGGCCTTCGCCCTGCAAGGTCTCCAACAGCACCTCTTTCAGAGCCATGTGATCGGTGGTCAGGTCTTTGATCCCTCCTGGTGGCAAATCTACCTCAGCATCACAGACGGGACAGAGGAGGCTGAGCAGCGGCGATGGCAGCTGCCGGCAGCTCTGGAGACAAGGCCCTTCTGAACTAGAGTCCGAGTCTTCGCCTGGCAAACCCAGGTCCGAAAAGGGCTCCAACTGCTCTAGGCAAGCTGTGCAGAAGGTGTGTAAACAAGGCAGTATTTTAGGGGCAGAGAAGAGCTGAGCGCAAAGGGGGCACTTGCTTCTGGAACATTCCTTTGCCTCAGGAAGGGCTTTGCGCATGCTAGTCGGCTCCTCTTGTAACCCCTGAGTGTTCGACATCTCCTGGAAAACAAAGAACAATAACTTTTTAATAACAATTGTTAGTACTATTTTTAGTATTAGTTATTGAATTTATATACCACCCTGTACCCGGGGGTCTCAGGGCGGTTCACAGAATAAAATCAAGATATAAAACCACAAAATAGATGATAAAAATAAAAAACAACCACCCAATACTCCTATAATAATAGGAATTAATACACAATACAATCAGAAAATCACTATTGCTCTTTAAAAAGAGGAGGAAATACAAATAAAGTATTCCCCCACCCTACAAAAGGAAGAAGCCTCAAAGTCCCAGGTTATTTCACTCTATTTACAGCAAGGCATGGTGCTGTGGGTTAAACCGCAGAGCCTAGGACTTGCCAATCAGAAGGTCAGTGGTTTGAATCCCCACGATGGGCTGAGCTCCCATTGCTCGGTCCCTGCTCCTGCCAACCTAGCATTCGAAAGCAAGTCAAAGTGCAAGTAGATAAATAGGTACCGCTGTGGCGGGAAGGTAAACGGCATTTCCGTGCGCTGCTCTGGTTCACCAGAAGCGGCTCAGTCCTGCTGGCCACATGACCCGGAAGCTGTACACCGGCTCCCTCAGCCTATAGAGGGAGATGAGCGCCACAACCCCAGAGTCGGCCACGACTGGACCTAAAGGTCAGAGGTCCCTTTACCTTTTATGCTTCACCCAAAATATTAATGAAAAAGCTGGCTTCAGGCACCAGGCCTGATGGCAGACCAATTGCCGTGTTACGAAGATGTCAGCAAATGCGACATGAACCCTGCCGTATGGAAATCCCTTGCAGACAACCTCAGTGCCTTGAGACAGATAGTCAGATTGCGTATCCATAGTGGTGACCAGAGGAGGAGTGAGTGCTTGGGAGAAGCACAAAGAGAGAGAGAAATGCCATGTTGCATCTGCCCCAGCTGCAACAAAACATGTCTCTCCTATATCCGTCTCTACAGCAACAGCAGATTCTATAACTCTCTAACAGTATTCGAACCGCTCCAGAAATGTTCTTGCTGCGCTAAGTTCATATTGACGTATTTGTGCTCAGAATAAAGCTGGGTGTATGTCACGGTGTGTGTGTGTTATAATAATTATGCAAATCTGAAGACAGCCTTGAACAAAACTAATTGCCCCCTTATGTCACAAGAGCTTTGGTTGCACTGGGAGTCAGAAGGGATCGAGTCTCTTATCCCAAAGGGAAAGCCATGAGTTGGCCAAACTGTCTCTCACTTAGAATGGGCTCTAGCCCACGAACACTCATGCCATGCTGTCCTTAAGAAGCCACAAAGCCTCGTCTTTGCTTTATTTTGACCATTTCATAAGCGCACAGAGCAGAATTTGCGAGATGGCTTGGGCCACACTCCCTTTTCCCGGCCCTGTCTCCAACTGTGATCTGTCCTTTCAATTGCAGGAGACCTGAGGGCACAGAGGACTCCATTCCTGACCCTGGACAAAGTCAGCGAGGGCCGATCTCCTCCTCAACCGAGGCAAGGCAGGTCCGGCCCCTGCCCTCTCCCGGGGGGAGCGAATTAGCCTTTGGCTCCCCTCCTCTCCGCCCGAAATAGAGTGGCATTTCGCTTCTCCCTCGCCCGTAAGCGAGCCATTTCGTTTCCACCGTTCCCCATTCCTTGGGTGTCGCCAAGTGCGCCAAGAGAACAGATTCTCGAGGCGGAGTCTCTCTCCGCTTCGCTCCCCCCTGGAGTTGTTCCTCCACCCCCCTTACCTCGGAAAGTGGCGTGGGCTTCTCGGAGAGCTTTCAGGCCCGTCAGCTGCCCCTTTTCCTTTCCTTTCCTTCCTTTCCTTCCTTCCTTCCTTGCTTCCCTCCCCTAGAAAGAGAAACCGTTCACTTGGTTACGCACGGAGCGCGCGGGGCTGGAGCAGCTGCGCTCTGCTTTACGCACGGCGGGGCGCGCCTTGGCAACGCGATCTGGGGATCTCTGGAGATCTCTGGAGACTGTGGGAGAGGGTGGCGGCGCCAGCGACGCAGCACATGGCTGGCTGGGGAGGAGAACTGGGGCGGGGGCTGGGATTTAGTGGAGGGCTACGGGCGAGAAGGCGCGTCGCCAGCAGTTCTCCGCTGGGGCGCATCAGGTTACACAAAGACTGGGTGGGCGAAGCAAGGCTGAACGGCTGGAACCTGCTTTCGGGAGCCTAATCTATCTAATAATAATAAAATAAAATAATAACAACAATAATAATAATAATTACCCTGCCCATCTGGTCTGGCCTCCCCAGCCACTCAGAGCGGCTTCCAACAGGATATTAAAAGCAGGATAAAAGATCAAACATTAAAAACTTCCCTAAACATGACTGCCTGCAGATGTCTTCTAAAAGTCAGATACAGTGGTACTTTGGGTTACAGACGCTTCAGGTTACAGACTCCGCTAACCCAGAAATAGTACCTCGGGTTAAGAATTTTGCTTCAGGATGAGAACAGAAATCGTGCTCCAGCGGCGCGGCAGCAGCGGGAGGCCCCATTAGCTAAAGTGGTGCTTCAGGTTTAGAACAGTTTCAGGTTAAGTACGGACCTCCAGAAAGAATTAAGTTCTTAACCTAAAGTACCACTGTACTTAATTCGTTCCGGAGGTCCATGCTTAACCTGAATTTGTAACCTGAAGCGTCTGTAACCTGAAGCGTCTGTAACCCAAGGGACCACTTTATTATAGTTGTTTATTTCCTTGACATCTGATGGGAGGGCGTTCCACAGGGTGGGCGCCACTACCGAGAAGGCCCTCTGCCTGGTTCCCTGTAGCTTCATTTCTTGCAGAGAGGGAATCACCAGAAGGCTCTCCGAGCTGGACCTCAGTGTCCAGGCTGAACGATGGCGGTGGAGATGCGCCTTCAGGTCTACTGGGCTGAGGCCGTTTAGGGCTCTTAAGGTCACCACCAACACTTTGAATTGTGCTCTTTTAAACACTCTTCTATTTCCTAATTTTAACTGTTATTAGTGCTCTATGCAGAAAGGGAGGTCATACATTGAATGAATGAATGAATGAATGATCTTCCTGTCCAATGAAAATTCAATCTCATTTATCTATGCCTTTTACTAACACTTTCGCCAAACTGCTTCCCCATTTTCCTAATTCTGCATCATCCGCTCCTGAAATCGCCTTGGTGCTTCAGCACATTTGGGCACCGGATACGGGCTCATTTGTCCAGGGAAGCTGGCAGATAGAGTAACTTTGGTGTTGCTGCTTTCTGCAGAAAAGAACTTAATGGGACTGTGGTTCCTCTGCCCATGCACAGAATGCAAGTGTTCCTGTCAGAAGTAGCTATAATTTTTCATGTTGGGCTTTGCAAAGGGAACAAACAGAGGGTTAAACTAGACATGGTGGTCGGGTGCACAATAAGTATCTCCAAGTGTTGGTGGAAATTTCTATTTTAATGCAGCCTTTCAACTTTTAATCCAAATATACAGCACTTAGGGGTGGAGGAGACACCTAACTTTTTAGTCATGGGCCACGTTTCCAGTCAAAACCACTGCTGTCCACCTGCTTCCTCACTTGCAGGAAAAAATGCAGGCTGCTTATTTTTCCTACTGTGGGTAGGAAAATAGTTTGGATTGGTTGGGTGATTTATTTTTTAACTGACAACTTAAGGGACAGGGTTTGGCACCTCCCTCCCCACCCTTTTCCCAGTTCAGAAAGCATTTAGATTTTATCCATGGCTATCTTCCTTATAGGGACGTGGGTGGCGCTGTGGGTTAAACCACAGAGCCTAGGACTTGCTGATCAGAAGGTCGGCGGTTCAAATCCCCGTGACGGAGTGAGCTCCCGTTGCTCGGTCCCTGCTCCTGCCAACCTAGCAGTTTGAAAGCATGTCCAAGTGCAAGTAGACAAATAGGTACCACTCCGGCGGGAAGGTAAACGGTGTTTCCGTGCGCTGCTCTGGTTCGCTAGAAGCGGCTTAGTCCTGCTGGCCACATGACCCGGAAGCTGTACGCCGGCTCCCTCGGTCAGTAAAGCAAAATGAGTGCCCCAACCCCCGAGTCGGCCACGACTTTACCTTTTATCTTCCTTATGCCTTATGCGCCGCAGGGCAAAGTTAACATATTGTTGCCAACTGACCAGGAAGATAGGGGTGGGTGGGAAATTGCCCCCACCCATACCTAACAGTTAATTTGCATTGGGAACCAGGCAGAGGGCCTTCTCAGTAGTGGTGCCCACCCTTTGGAACGCCCTCCCATCAGATGTCAAGGAAATAAACAACTATCTGACTTTCAGAAGACATCTGAAGGCAGCCCTGTTTAGGGAAGTTTTTTATGTTTGATGTTTTGTTCTGTTTTTAATATTCTTTTGGGAGCCACCCAGAGTGGCTGGGAAAACTCAGCCAGATGGGTGGGGTATAAATAAATTATTATTATTATTATTAATTATTATTATTACCATGTGGTTACGAACACTCTTTTCAGGACAAAGTCAAGGAGGAAAACCAAGGAGACACCACTCCTTACCTGTTTTAAAGGCCAACAGAGTTAGACCAAAGTAATCAATGTAAGAATGTGCATGAACTGAAATAGGAAGGGGGAAAAACTCCTCCACCTGAGTTCTGCTCCTGTGATGTGTACTGTAAGCTCATTAGTTCTCCCCCTGGAATTAAGACACATGGTGCTGGATGAGCACAGAGGCAAAGAAGCTGAGTGGTGCAGTTGTTAGGAGCAGTCGCTGGCTGAGAAGTCGTTTTCCGGTGGCAGGTGGCACCCGCCTGCGTGGAGCCCTGGAGCTTGGAAGGGGTCGCAGGAAGCCCGATCCAAAGCTGTGCATCTCCCGCTTTGTGGAAGGATGGCTTCCCTTTTGAACCTCATCTCTCCCTTCCTGCTCACGTTGCTGATGTATCACGTTGGTAAGTGGCTCAAAATGTCAGGAAGACAAGTGGAATGTCTGTGGTCAGTGTGGAATGAAATGTTGCCTTTTGGAGAGGAGTTGAAGCTTCACATTTATGTGCTTTCAAGCTTTTGAGAGCTGCAAGTGTCTTTCTTGGGTTATAACAGTTTCTGGCCTTTTGCCATTTAAGTATTTACTTAATTTTCTTTAAACGAATCTCACTTAACCACAATTGCGGCACACACCAAGAAATATATCTACCCTGAGCATGGAACTTTGACTACAGCATCATGCTAATATGTTTATTTAAAAAGAAGATTTTAAAAAAACCTCACCACAATTCTACCAGCTAAAATACTAGTGAATGTAAAGCACTTACATCCTTTAAAAAAAACTTCTAGTAATTTTAGTCATTGAAGGCAAGAGATCAAATATTGGGACAACAATGTGTTACTCATTCTAAGCTTGAGTGCAAGTGGGAAAATGAGTTTGGTTAAATGGGCAGCATGTTCTTTTGGTTCACTGTTCAGAAAGCAGGAGAGCTAAATTAGGAAGGCAAGGGTTTAGTTACAGGACTAGGCACAGTAACAAGATTTAGCATTCATATAGGGTGTTTTCGTGTGTGTTAAATATTCAGAATGCTCCACATGTTAAGTTGATGTAATTCTTAGAACAATCCCGAAAGCTTGATTGATTGATCGATTAATTGATGGATGGATGGACGGATTTCATCAGCAGAGCCTTTGAGCTAGCAGAGTACTAACTGTTCCATTCCATAGATGCAATAATGACGGAATTCAAAGTACGTCCCTTCGACAATATTTCTCTGCCCTGCCAGTTCTCCTTTGTGGACGGCATCGATGGCTTGACATTTACGTGGGAGAGGGAAGATATTAAGGAAGAACATGAAGTGGAAGATAAAGAATTTTACAAATTTTTTGTGGGGCTCCACGACTTTTACCAGTTTTACCCAAAGCTGATATACAGCTTTAGCAACAACCAGGAACAGCTGGAGGAGCGGAATTCGCTATATGAGGGGAGAGTCTGGGTAGATGAGGAGGAGATTGCCGATGGCAGCCTGGCACTCATGTTGGAGCAAGTCCAGTTTTCTGATGAGGCAATATACATATGTAAGGCATACAATTCACATGGCAGGGGGCAAAGGAAAGTGAAGCTCCTTGTGCAAGGTAAGAACATTTAAATACATTTTAATCTTGCACAGGTGAAAATAGGAAGGTGTGTATGTCTGATATCTCTATTATCGCAGAGAGTGCTGCATAAAGTCCCTCTTAAAGACTGACTCCAGGTTTGAGGAAATCCAGTACACAGTGGCCTTTGGTTAGCAGATTTCTCCATCACTTGGAAGCAGTCAATAGCAGCCACACTAGGGCTGGGTATAGCCACCGTTTAAATATTTTACAATGGTGGTATGTTGGGTGGCTGTGTGAGGAAAGAAGACAAAAGATTGAGTTGAATGTGGATTGGGTAGAGTAAGGGATAAAAGGAGATGATTTGGGGATAGGTCACCAAAAAAACCCCCACAACCCTGTTGTTGTTTAGTCGTTCAGTTGTGTCTGACTCTTCGTGACCCCCTGGACCAGAGCACGCCAGGCACTCCTGTCTTCCACTGCCTCCCGCAGTTTGGTCAAACTCATGTCCGTAGCTTCGAGAACACTGTCTAACCATCTCGTCCTCTGTCGTCCCCTTCTCCTTGTGCCCTCCATCTTTCCCAACATCAGGGTCTTTTCCAGTGAGTCTTCTCTTCTCATGAGGTGGCCCACAACCCTGGCCATCCACAAAAGAACAGGGGGATAAATAGTCTAAATTTCAGAGAAGCAGAAGTGAAAATGGACAGAGTAAAAGATAAGATCATGAATATAGATGCTGAGTAGAACTGGGCTGCAAGAGTGAATGACGCAGTTTCAGGATGGGTTTTACAAAATGGCATATGCCTGAATAAAAACTGTTAAAATTTATCCCCTCCCATAGTCTAGACTCGTGTAAGTTCTCTTATTTTTCTCCTTCAGAAACTTGGAATTTAAGATTAGGGTAGGGTCACGGAGCTGGTTTTCTGTACGTTAATCTTAAGGAAACAGTCGTTCTAACAAGATTTTTTTCTTTCCAAAATTGCCTCTTTCTTCAGAGACCCCAGAACAATTACTAACCAAGCTGCAATTAGCTAAGTCACTAATTGTTTTGTTTTTCCTTCCATAACAATTAGATGCTGAAGAGCCACAGGTGCAGTTCAGCACCGTCAACGACACACTTGTGGCCAAGTGCATCTCCGCTGGCTGGTATCACATGCCAAAGGTAACTTGGCGGAACCGAAAGGAAGAGGACATTTCCAGCTACGCCAAATCAGACATCCTGGAGGAGAAGCAGGATGGGTCCCACAGGGTGGTATCCATCCTGCACTACCCTGTGTTGCTCCACGAGATCTACACTTGCCATATTGAAGAAGACGACGTGCTCAACAGGCCTGTTCGATCCATCCACAAAGTCCCAAGTTAGTGATCTGTTGCTGTCTGCTGCTCTCCCCTTGGACCTTGAAGGTCTGATACCTACCTTCTCCAGGACAAATGAAGGCCTCTTGATCTAATGGGAAAGGTGCAGGATAACAGGAGACCTGGGCTTCATACTCTGAGCGGGTTTGACAGGGCTGCCTTCAGGTGTCTTCTGAAAGTCATATAGTTGTTTATTTCCTTGGTATCTGATGGGAGGGCGTTCCACAAGGCGGGTGCCACCACCGAGAAGGCCTTCTGAGCAGTGGCAGCCACCCTGTAGAACGCCCTCCCATCAGATGGCAAGGAAATAAACAACAATCTGACTTTTAGAAGACATCTGAAGGCAGACCTGTTTAGGGAAGTTTTTAATGTCTGATGTTTTATCACTTTATTACTACTATGATGATGATGATGATGATGATGGGAGCCACTCAGAGTGGCTGGGGAAACCCAGCCAGATGGGCAGAGTATTAATTAATTAATTAATTAATTATTGACACACTTGTCAGAATACAAATTTCTTTTGGGTTTCCTTTATATTGTGCTTCTTAATACATGCCAGCCTTCCTTCTGGATCGTGTTAGCGAACACCATCTAGCCGAATACTTAGATCCTTAAAACTCAGTTTGCTTGCAGTAGAGCATTCCTTTCTTGCATTATACCCTTCTTTTCGGGAACATGCAGGGACTAGAGCCCTTCAGTAAATTGTTTGCATTTTGAGGGATAGAGCAGGACAAGAGGGAAGCGCTTCTCTAATGCAGACCAGCTCTGTGTGAGTATCTCTCTGGTCACACATCTTCCCATGGAAGAGGAGAGGGCTTGCCTATCAAATTATTGGGCACTTCACAGGTAAATTATAATTCTAGTTCTCTAGTAGTGCAGAAGAACATCTGTATATCATCATTATTATGAGGCTGCTCAAGGGTATAGCCAGATTTTTTTTTCGGGGGAGGCCTTTTGTTAGGGGCAGAACCTGTTTGCTATGTATTTTTATTGATTGGGGGGGGGCAGCTGCCCCTCCCTGTCTCCCTTGGCTACGCCCATGAGGCTGTTCATAAATCAGAAGCAACAGCCTACTACATTTCCCTCATACTTGCCTAAAAGATGTAAGGATGCCAAAAATATCAAGGCACAAATTGCCCTCTCTTTCTTTAATGCAGATTAGTACTAAATTATAAACCTATATTTAGAAGGTGATTTTATTGAATGCGTTGGGATGCAGTTTTCAGTAAGAATGCCTGAAATGCATCTTTAAGGTAACGATGTTTTAAAATACATAAATAAGATTATGCATGATTCTACAGTGCTTGCCCTGCCTGACACAAGCTACTATTTCAGCCTTTTCAAAAACGGATTCATTTTTGACCCCAACCCACTTAAATTTACAACGGGTCCAATCTTTCTTCCCAACTCTTTCACAAAAAGGAAGATGTCAGCAGTAAAGCAAGTTGTTTAATTATGATAGTTGCTACTGATGCAGCCTATTCTGGGCTGGAGCGCAACCCACTGTCATGCTCCTGTATAAGAAATGTGCTTTTGGGACACCAAGTGAATCGGAAATTGCCTACATTACAGCCCTTTACAGTTTATTTGTATCTCCTTGCCTGTAGTATGAATTAATTATATGAGAGAGGGTGGAGTAGTCAAAATCTAATGCTGGCTAGCTGGCTACATTTTTATATTCACTTACTTGGGAGTAAGCCCCATTGAACTCAATGGGGCTTCTGCATATATATATATATATATATATATAGGAATGCACCGTTTGAGGGATAGCTTGCACAACACTTCCTTTTTTCTCTTTTTTTCCAGAGAGGAAATACCATAATATGTACAATCACTATTAGAATGTTAGCTGGTCGCAAACTACTTGCAAAGAGAAGCCCTTCCTGCTTTCAACAGATGAATTCTTCAGCTTTGCACAGTTCTCGGATGCAGCAGAAAGAAGAGGAGAACTAGACTAGACAATAGGACAGTAAAAATGTCTATGGGAATTCGGCTGTTTTCATGCTGCTACTCGACCTGCATACTTCAAACAGGGCAACAAATCACATGAGATGGCCAAGTTCACATTCTATATTCTTAGGCACAGAAAGAGCCTTCAAAACCTCTGAACAATAAAGTGAATGAAGTACAGGAAAGAATTCTGTCTTTTATACATACGTACCATTTGTAAAATATAGTTTTTATTGAATTTTAATCAGGGTAAAATTTCCAACAATTGAGAAAAAGAGAATTATAAATATATGTCTTCCTGCAACAAGGTAAGGTGTAACACATCTATCTCCACTACACATGTGAAAGTTATTAACAGCTTCAGTTGCAGAAGATCTTCCTGAAAAGAAGTTTGCACACCTGAAATATGCTCACCTCCTTATTAATATTCTTGAAGAATGGAAATCAGGTTTCAATACAGTTGTCACTTTTAGTTAGCCTCCTAAGCAGCCTGCTATGAAATCTGAGCATCTCTGACAGGATAAGTCTTCAAACTCAGCTATTAAATTATTGTGGGTCCTGATTGGAACTTCCGATGTTGCCCAACGGCAGATTTTTCCATTCAGGAATGAACCTGTCAAACTTTCACATTCACGTGTTGATTTTTTGTTTCAGGTTTGTTCAGCTACAATGGTGCTGGCATACCTTGTCAAATCAGCTGTCTGAAATGATAGTAACATAAAGGCACCCCAAGCCGTTGGGAACCAAGGGACTAATACCTATTGATGGAAGGAGGACGGTACTCACATGACCATTATAAATTGCCCTTCCACATTTGTATGTAGATTAATGTGATTATACCATTTCACACAGAGTTGGGGATGGAGGTTTGAAAGGATACCAGTCAGCTTTTAGGCAAGATTCAAAGTGCTTGTGATAGCTTAGGATACACCTTAGGGGCTACTTCCTTCTGCATATTCTGCTCAGGAGAGTCCCTTTTCTGCATCCCACCTAGGGTAGGTTTGAGTGGGACGAGAGAGGTCTCCTCAGTGGCTGCACCTAGATTACACAACACCTTGTTCCATGAAGTACAACCGGTCCCTTCCCCTCAGTGTCTTTTGCCAGTTGCTAAATACAGTACAGTTTTATTCTGACAGATTTTTGTTGCATTTGCACCAGAAGAGCAAAATGTAAATGTAAAGCAACACAGTAAAATCCTATCCTTCAAAATAACTTTAATACATTTTCCCACTGCAGTAATGGAACAGGCAAATGCTACGCTTGTATTTTTTCTGCAGAGCCAATAGTAACAGCACCACTTTTTGGATAAAAATTGAAGACACTGCGTGGAAGAGGAAATAGCTGCCTTCTGTGGTTTTGCATAGGCGAGTTCTTAATAGCAGCACATGGACTATAAGACTTAATGCCAGGATAAATTTGCCCGGCAAATGAAGACAGGTATGGGCACAGTAAACAATTAACTAGACCCCAAAAGTTATACATTCCAGTCCAGGGATTTGCTTTATGTGATATAAAGCCTATCACTATTGCAACCATTAAAAAAATGCTTTAGTATTTGCTCAGCAGCATTAACAGGGTTAAAACATTGCCTCGATCTTCTTATATTAACTGCATACATCAATCAATTACAGTTTCCTCTTTCATACAATACCAAATGTTTCAGATATGAGTATCAAAGAACAAGGGACAAATCCAGGAGCCTCCATGGTTTCCAATGGATGCTGAGGCCAGCAATGTGGAAAGACAATATCATGGAAGCAGCTGCACAGCAAGTTGTCTATGCGAGCAGCTCTATCCTTGCGTGGTTCACATCAAAGGAATGACACGAGCAGTTGTCTGCACAATTCTGCTGCACGTAGCTGCCTTTGCAACACTGCTCGTTTCAAGTGCCTAGTGTACTCCAGACGGCACACATGACACAAGTCCAAGACCAACTGTAATATGGACAAGAAATTCATAGCCACAGATGTGGAAAGACCTCAGCCGAACCAGCAGGACTGACCTTGTCCATGGCCTGGCAGAAAAGGCTCTAGAACAGGGGCGGCCCCAGACGTCCCAACTCCTGTCACGGCCAATGCAACATCCGGAGGTTCACGAGTTGCCACCCCTGTTCTAGAACTTTATAAGGGTTAAAACACTTTTAAAACAACATCTGGGCTTGGGGCTAACCAATATGTGTTGACAAGGCAAACCAGCCATCTTCTCCTTGCTTTTTAGGCTATAGGAATGGAGAGGAAAAAAGTGAAGCGTTATATTCCTTGCACTGTCACTTATTCCTTGCCTCCCCTTCAGTTCTCCCCTTAAATATATATATTCTGCAATCTTGGGATTCTGTTTTGACTTTTTCTCTTATTATTATTATTTATTTTAACAAAGTAATAATAATACATAAAATAAAAATGTGCACCCCACCCCGAGACCATTCCATTGTAACTATCCAACCTCTTGCGATGGTTAGACCCCTTTCCGTTTTAACAGTACAAATTCTACAAATACCTTCCATATCTCCTCAAAATCATTTCTCCTGCATATTCCCTGTTTTGCCTTAATAGCACATGTTAATTTATCATTAATAGCTATATCCCACACCTCTTTATACCATTCTTCCATTTTATATTCTGCTTGCCCCTTCCACTTCCTGGCTATAATAACTCGTGCAGCTGTCAATAAACTTGTGAGCAAGTCCTTCACAGCCTGTGAATCTTCCACCCCATCGTAAATCGATAACAATGGACTTTTGGTCAGTTTCAACCCAGAGATTTCTGTTTTCTCCTTAAACACCCTTTGCCAAAACCCCCTGTGCATATTTACACCCCCACCACATGTGAACGTAAGTCCCAGTTTCCTGGCATCTCCTCCAACATAACACCAAATATTCCTTGTTTATATGATTTAATCTTACTGGTTGTTTAGACTATCTAAGGCTTGACGCTCACCCTGAACATTGCCAAAAGGTGGAAGTATGGCTGTCTAAAAATGACTTACCTTTATTCTATGACTGTCGTAAGTCAACTGTACATTTCCCAGGGAGGTATTTAGTGGTAAGCACACCTGGCTAGACACATCTGCAGATCTGTAGGCATAAATAATAGAGAGCTAGGAAACACAAGGTGCTGAGTGCACTGCCCTGTTTCCTAACTGCCTTGTATCTTTATATTATAAACATGCAGGCAGAGATGGTCTTCTCTTAAATTTAACTATATATAGCTCCTAGAGTCCGGGTGCTGCTAACAGGCATGGCCAAACTTGGCCCTTCAGATGTTTTGGGACTACAACTCCCATCATCCCTAGCTAACAGGACTAGTGGTCGGGGAGGATGGGAATTGTAGTCCCAAAACATCTGGAGGGCCAAGTTTGGCCATGCCTGTTATAATAATCATAATCATAAGAACAACAACAACCAGGATGTAGATGATTTAATCATTCAATTTTCAGAAATAATTTTATATAGGTGTTTGAATTGTAGGAGGGTCAGAAAGGGTTATGCCCTCCTTACTTTGGTGGCTGATCCCTCAGGTACTTTTTGTAGAAGGCTCCAGTGGGGCCCACAAATTGACTAAAATTAGGGAAATCAGAGGCTGGGGCATCCCCATAACTTTCCCCGTGTGTGCGCGAGTGCACGTATTTTAACTAAGCATGTGTATTACTTGACTGCTTCTCTGTCACTCAGTAAAAAGGCATGCACGTTGATGGAATTGGCTAGCTAAATGAATTAAGACCTAGACAGGTAAGAAAGGAATGGAAATATACATTTGTATTTAACCATCTGAGTCCATAGATGACTGCTAATGGAAACACATCAGACCTCTGACGCGCCTCAACAAGGCTCTAATGTACATTTAACTTTCCATTATATGTGTAACAGAATTAGGAGGCAGGTATTATTTGAGAGAAAAACCAGGTACAGTCGTGCCTTGGTCGACTTACAAAATGTTCGGAAACCAAGGCGCAGCTTCTGATTGGCTGCAGGAACCCGCGTCGGACATTCAGGTTCCAAAGAACGTTCGCAAACTTCTGGGTTTGCGGCGTTTGGGAGCCAAAATGTTCGACTCACAAGGCGTTTGACTTAAGAGGTATTTGCTTATCAAGGCATTTCAAGTGAAGAAAGCTGTCTGCTAGACCCCTTCTATTTCGAGAGCCAAAATCTGTAATGATGCACTGGAAATCACAGCCACATCTTCAGACTATAAGTTAGCATGGGGTGGAGAACATCTGGCCTATGGACCCAGTTAGATCCACCAGGCTGCTGAGAATGGCTCACCAGGCAGTTTGGGGGAAACCTCACTAGCCTACCGTCTAGATCCTGCTCCCCTTCCCTAAGCTGTATTCCTTACAAAAGCTTATACTAGCCACCCTGCCTGTAAAAATAGAAGAGCTAAGCAGCCGACCTCTTTGTATTGGATCCACTGGAGGGAGAAGGACTATTTTCTGTGGAACTATCCAGAATTTCTGCAACTGGAACAGACACCTCAATTGTTCTTCTCTTTCCGTTTTCTAGAAAAGACAGTATCTGATTAGAGAATTATTAGGTGTCCGGGTGTTCCAGTAATGAGGAAGCACATCAAGCAATTACTAAATAGAGAAACAGAATGTTTTCAAAAATTCAAAAAAAGATAAGAAAAAAAAAAAGATTGTCAAGCGAAGACAGCTGCCATCATCAGAATACACCAACCCATATTGCCAACACTGATGTAAGAAAAGCTTTTGAATAGTGGGTAACATACCAAGCAAATTGACGGGTGGTGATGGAATTGGTGAAACTGGCGGAGACACAGAGACGAATGTTGGTAACGTTTGCTGATTGGTCAGCTGCACCAGTTTGCTGCGTGCTTCTGCGCTCTGGCGGTTCAGTTCAGCTATTCGTTCATCCAAGCTCCTTGGTAATTCTTTCAAGCTGCTTACGGCATCACCATGTCCCTAAACGAGTATTCAAGAGGGCAGTTAAAAGTCATTTTCATACTTTTCATTACTGAACTTGGCTGCTTGGCAGACTCAGTGCATCTGAGTTACCCAACAGTAGCAGCTATCAGCAACCTTTTTTCCTACAATCTACTTTTAGCCACCTCATGTGGTCTTTAATCACAAAAAAAGCATTCTGGCAGCACAAGGTCAAGTCAAGGTAGGTGTACAGGTAGGTAAAGGTACAGATGATAGATCACTGGTTTGAAGCAAAATGTAATAGTCTATAATTATTTCTAGCTGGAGAACAGCAACCAATCCTAACTTATTCAAAGTATTTTTTTAGAGACCTGTGAGTAGAGTTTTAAAAGCGAGCTAACAGAATTCCGCATATACCAAGCTAAGCAGCTTTCAAATAGAACACAAAATAGCATTCAAAAAGTATGTCATTGAATGGAGTAATGACCTTCAGTAAGTTGCTTTAAACATTTTTTAAAATTGCAACCCACCCTTGGATGTTAAGGTGAAGAACAGGTGATAAGTTAAAATAATATCACATAGAAGATTTGTGGGTGGAGGGAACAAACACTTTGTCATTGGCATGGCACTCATTCCCAGAGTAATAATAATAGTTTTTGATTTATATCCCGCCCTCCCCAGCTGAAGCCGGGCTCAGGGCAGCTAACAACAATAAAGTAAAAAGGAAGATACAGTGGTAGCTCGTGTTGCGTAACCTCCAGGTTACGGAATCTTTGGGTTATGGCCCCGGCAAACCCAGAAGTGTATACTTTCGGGTTTCGCCGCTCATGCATGTGCAGAAGCACGCGCACAGAAGTGGTGCCTCTGGTTACGGATTTTTGGGTGTGTGCGTGGCACACCAAAACGAATTAAATCTGTAACCAAAGGTACCACTGAAATACCATGTCCTGCTCCAGGCACTGCCTTTTAAATCAGGACACTGAACTGAAATAAGGGCAATGAACCCACAGGAGGGTAATGAGGATGGTGCTGAATGGTTTGCTTGATGAAGAGATTAAGGGGAGACATGACCGTGGTATCAAAATATCACACTAATGATGTGAACTGATTTGTCCTCTGTTGCTCCAGAAGGCAGGAATAGAACCTTTATTGGTAAGAGCTGTTCAATAGTGGCTGGCAGACTGCCTTGAGGAGGTGGTGAGCTCTCCTTTGCAAGAGGTCTTTAAGCAGACGATGGACGGCAATCTGTTAGGGATGCTTGCAGATCCTGCATTCAAGACGCTGCGCTGAGCTGGCAGTTGGACCAGATGAGCTCCAACAGCCCATCAAGCCATATGATTCTATAACTATTTAGCCGTCAGAAACCTCGGTAAAAGGTAAAAAGGTAAAAGACCTCTGGACGGTTAAGAACAGTCAAAGGTGACTAAGGGGTGGCGGTGCTCATCTCGCTTTCAGGCCGGTTTGTACACAGCTTTCCGGGTCATGTGGCCAGCATGACTAAACCGTTGCTTCTGGCGCAACGGAACACTGTGACGGAAACCAGAGTGCACGGAAATGCCATTTACCTTCCCACCACAGCGGTACCTATTTATCTACTTGCACTGGCGTGCTTTTGAACTGCTAGGTTGGCAGGAGCTGGGACAGAGCAATGGGAGCTCACCCTATCACGGGAATTCAAACCGCCAACCTTCTGAGCAGCAAGCCCAAGAGGCTCAGTGGCAACTCAGCACATGGGTCACCAATAAGATGCCCCACAGGGACACAAATGCCATGAATGGATGGTTGGTGACTGTAATTCTTGCAAAATTGACAGTTGTGTGTGTGTGTGTGCATACACACCCATGCTTCCCTTTCCACAAGTCACAAAGCATAATCTCAAATTATGTTTATTGAGAATGTCAAGACCCAACACTCTCTTACATTCTTACCTGCCCCTCTAGCACTGATCCATTCTGCGCCGAAAATGGCTGCTGCAAAATATCCCATGCCTCCTGAGGGCAATGCCTGAATTTGCTCAGCTGAGCTTTAATGACAGTGTTCTGGAGTGTTAGCTCAGCTATGTGTCCCTGCAGATCCTCACTCTGGGGAAGCATCATGGTCGCATCAGAATTAGGCCTCTCTGAAAAGCCGTCAGGGCTTTGGCTTGGCACTGCAGAGAAGGCCCTTACTAATGGCTGGCCATCTGGCTGTACAGAACTCTGCAAAGGACCAGCACCTTTCTGGGTGAACGAACTGCCATCCTCTTCCACCGTCTGTGGCTTGTTTGACAGAGAGGACTTTTGCTCTCCTTCTGATTCTCTCCCAGTGGAGTCTAGGGAAAGACAACACAGGAGACCAAATAAATCTACGTCTATATTAAATCCTATTCCTAGACTAATGAAAAATGGGAGTGAAAAGGCTATGTTCCAAAGAGAGGTGAAGGCTGGTTATAATGCCAACTTGAGCGTCAGTTCTCATTTTTTAATTTAACACTCAAGGATGGAGATCTGAATACAAAAGAAACATACCTGCCCCCAAGTCTAAATGAAACAGTTCAAAATGTTCAAAGTGATCTAATGCCAATGCTATGGGCCTAGAGGCCTTTTAGACTTCAGGAGGTGCATTTACTTTGTATTCAGGATCACAGATTATTATCTGGAAATGTTCACCTACAGAGCTGACCTTCAAGTGAGGTGAAACTCAAATGCTTGTGCCCTGCAATTTAAAAGCAATCTTGCCCAAATACCTGGTACTGTTTCATTAGATCTGTGCTGTGACGATTTTCTGATTGGGGAGAATATATATTAGTATATATGGTATGATATTAATCACTTATTCCACAACTCTGATGGCCCTTAGTTTTCTTTGAAGTGGATCTATCTTAAGCAATGGGGCTACCAAGTGAAGCACTATCCTGTCCTCAAGGTGGCAAAATTTAACAAGATGCCTCCAACCAGCTGAGAAAGAGGAAAAGTACAAGGTGTAGCAATTGCTTGCTGGTTTAAAAGTAAGGCGGGTCCTGCTATAAATTCAGATTGGGTTTCCTAAGCATGAGACCAAAGACCTGACGTTGTATAACTGAACAATAGCCACAGTCACCAATGTTTTTAGGACTAGATACTACACTAGATTAGAAGACATAAAAGGACTTGTCCACAATGTGACTGATGGAGGGTTGATTACGGAAACAAAGTCAGGAAGCTGCCATGCAGTCAAAATGACCCTCTTACCATTCTGAAGAGGAGGGAATGCCTGGCTGCTCTTCTGTTGTGGTGGAGATAACAAAACAGCTGGTTGGAATAAACAAGCTGGTAAAGTTGGGGTTGGATGCATTTTATCCAAAGGATTTGGAAACACTGGGGTTTTATTGGGAATATCCACTGGTGTATTTCTTTTTGGCCCAACGTAGTTTGAGAGGCATTTTTCTGACAAGAGAACAAAGAGGGCAATGTATTATATTAGAAACAAGAATGCAGCAACTAATACATGCTACCAAAAATATCCCTGTGCAAGACCTGCTGTGAGGCAAACTATACTTTGGAGAAACTCTTGGTATCCAAATATTTGCTTGTGCCAAAAACTGCCCTCCCACAAAGGGGGTAGTCTTATCTCTAAGATCATGCTGACCGCAGATATTGAGAAGAAATGTCCACAGCTCTCATCTCAAGAGAAGAGCCAGAGCTTATTTTGCTGGGAGGGGAAGTTGCTTATGATAAGCTGCTGAACCCCTTTATCACGGGTCACCAACACAGTACCCACGAACACACAAGCGCCTACAGGCACCTTCCCCAGTGCCAGCAGCCTCCTGCAGAACTAAGCTTGGAATAAGCTAATTGCAGCAGGGGAACGAATTCAGAGAGGGTTACAGCTGGAGGAGAGCTTCCTCTTCCCTCTTCAGCTGTGCACACATGCACACCCATTCTGCAATTAGCTTTGAAAGAGATCTTGTGTTGGCTACATAGAAAGCTTATTTAAACCCTAATGACAACTGGGGTGGGGGGGTAGTGATGGGGGACAGCAACTGGGGAATACCATATGTCCCCCTAGCTGGTGCTTTTAGAAATCTTTATTCAAGCCTAATTGCAGCAGGGGAGTAAGTATTAACTATTACGTCCCCAGTTGTGACCCCAAAGAATAGGTCCTCTCCCATTGCAGTTAGTCTTTTTTAAAACAACAACAACACCACCACCTTACATTAGGTCAATTAGAAATTTCTTTCAAGTCTTCTTGTGGTGGTTGGAGGTAGGAGTGCATTTTTCCTGGATATTGCAGCTGGGAAGGGAAGCTCAATTCTTGCCTCCCTAGATGCACACTTCAGAGAGATCAGCTCCCTCTCCCCTGCCTCCCAAATTAGGCTTGCAAAAACAACATTTTTTCAACTATAACTGCTGGCAGGGGAGGGTACTGTCTGTGGTCGCCATGAGTGCATGTGGTTGTAGTTATATAGCGTGTGCATGCTGTCCAAACAGTTTTTCTGGCTTGCAAATGTGCCAATGAGCCCCAAAGGATTGGCAACTCCTGTTTTAGATGCTCAAAATGACAATCCAGTACAACGTAAGTAAATTAAGAATAAAAGAGAAAACATGTCATTGTTATAAAAACGTATTAACTAAGATAAGGTTTAAGAGAATTTTGAAAAGGACCCCATAGAGTCGCACCTGCAGGGCTTGGTTCATCGCCCTCATCCTACGTCCCTCAATGGGCAATCACTAGCCTAGCTTCTCCTAGCTGCAGAGATAACTATTGCTCCTCTGGTATTTTGTGAGAAAACAAACAAACAAACCAAACCACATTCTAAGCAACAGGAAATTACAGAACGCTTTAGATAGAGGAAAACTTCAAACACTTAAATGAAACAGTTAATCAAATCTAACAGTGAATCTTAGGGTCAACTAAATGTTATGTTAACCATGCTTTTAAAAAATGTGCTTGATGCTTTTCATTTTAAAGGAAAAATGGACAGTGACTGCCATTTCCCCCAGAATTGATGTTGACTTCAAATATCACCTTCAGAGACCAACAATGGCCTGGAGGGATTTTAGTGGGAAAGTAGTGCAGTGTTGGAATGGGGACCTTAGCAGCTATGATATAGTACAGTCAAACCTTGGTTTGTGAACGGCTTAGCTGATCAACAAATCAACTCCCCAACGCCGAAAACCGGGAAGTAAGTGTTCCAGTTTTCGAACGTTTTTCAGAAGCCAAATGTCCAACGCGGCTTCCGCTTGAGGTGCAGGAAGCTCCTGCAGCCAATTGGAAGCCGCGTCTTGGTTTTTGAATGGTTTCGGGAGTCGAACAGATTAAGTTCGAGAACCAAGGTTCCACTGTATTGGGCAAAGGCCTTAAAAACCACAATTAACACCTACACATTCAGAACCAATCATCACCAGAATAAATCAGACAGCTATCAAGCAGCAGTCCAGCTGTAGTTAAAACTATAAGTTTTGAAACTGTCATGTCACTCAGATTATTGAGGTTTCCCTGGTGAAGACTTTTACCTTGAGCTGCCTCTGGACTCCTGACTGAAAGTTCTCCAGAATCTGTAATGGGAAGCCCTTTAAATGCATGTGTGAGTGAAGTCAGTAGTTCATCTGTTACAACCGTGTAGTGCTGAAACTTATTCTAGAAGACAAAAAGGGAGCAAGAAATGCACCAAAATCACCATTCTGATTCACTTGCAACAGGCAAACATGAAGCATAATGGGTTATTTCCAAGCATCTGCCCACACCCCTAGTAGTCCCATAAGCACATATTTGCTCTCTACTGTACTAATGCAAGACATATATCATAAGTAATAACTGAGTGCTACTAAAGTGTTGGGACGCGGGTGGCGCTGTGGGTTAAACCACAGAACCCAGGACTTGCTGATCAGAAGGTTGGTGGTTCGAATCCTGGCGACAGGGTGAGCTCCCGTTGCTCGGTCCCTGCTCCTGCCAACCTAGCAGTTTGAAAGCACGTCAAAGTGCATGTAGATAAATAGGTACCACTCCGGCGGGAAGGTAAGTGGCGTTTCCGTGCGCTGCTCTGGTTCGCCAGAAGCGGCTTAGTCATGCTGGCCACATGACCCGGAAGCTGTATGCTGGCTGCCTCGGCCGGTAAAGCGAAATGAGCCCCGCAACCCCAGAGTCGGTCACGACTGGACCTAATGGTCAGGGGTCCCTTTACCTTTACTAAAGTGTTTATCACATGAATTCTGAAGTTGGAACCAAAAGGTCAATATGCCCTCACAGCGGAAGCAAAAATACTAGGTGTGAACAAGGAGAACACTGCAAATGTATCATGAGGATACAGACTTGAATCCCCATAGAGATAAGACGACAAGGGGTACAAGTCCATCTCTTGCTCAAGTTAAGCTACTAAAGTCATTTAGCCCCTTGCTGCTCTGCCAATGCATTCAGAGCGTTGTGTCTGGAAATACATCACATCACCAAACAAAGGGAATATATGCTGGCATTAAATTCCAATTGCAGGTCGTCCCTAGGTTACATAGCTTAACCGTGATTCTGGGTAGTACCTGCATAGCAATATTTTCTTCTCTCGCCAGGAGGACTTCAGCAGTCAGAGCATCAATGAGGGCCCTGTGTTCACTTAGCTCTCCTTCAAGCTGCTGCCTGTTCAGCTTTTCTTGACGCAGCCTTGTCTCAGTCTTTTAGGGACAGGGAAAGAGGGAGAGGGAGGAATCAGCCCCAGTAAAGTGACAGCTGAAGTATTCATTGTGAAAGCAGGAGTTATCAGGGTTCAGCAGCATTTGAATGCAGCTCAGGCTTCAAAGTGAAAGGCAAAGCTTTCCCTCCTGCTGGGCGCCGCAGGCTTGCGGATAGCTGCCCTAAGCCCGGGGTGTGCAGTGGGCTACAACGCCACACTGCCTGGACTTCGGATAGCAGCAAGCTCCAGGAGCGATGGTGAGGTTGAGAGCAACCTCGCCATCGCTCCCGGACCCGTTCTGGGGGCTGTGGTCGGGAGAAGCTCGGGCTTCTCCCGCCCCCAGCCCGGCAAGCTCTGGGAGCAATGGTGAGGTTGAGTGCAACCTCGCCTTCGCTCTCGGACCCCCAGCCCCGAGGCTAAAAACGATGCCAAGACAGCTAGCGGGATCTATCCTGCTCACTGTCATGGCTTCTTTGCTCTTTTGCGCTCGGGGGGGGGGGATAATTTTTTTTTCTTTATTCCCCCCCCCCCAAAAAAACATAAGTGTGCCCTATGGGCCGGTGCGCCCTATAGGGCGAAAAATACGGTATATATAGAATAAATACAAACCAAATACTACTTTCTTCGAAATCAATGGGAAACAACGTAAAACAAACAGCACCAAACTACTGAAAAAGCACAGTCAACATTGCTCAAAATATCACAGTGGCTACAAGCAGCAGTTTGCTGTATCTTCCCACCTCCTTCAAGTAGCGCAGCACCCTACACAGAGCGTTCACCAGCGAGCGGGTAAATCCAGAGAGACCTTGGCTGCTGTGGACTTGCTGGACTTCATGGCCCATCCATCTCTCATATTCTTCCATTTCATTCTCCATATCGCGCACCATTTGGTTCAAGACCTCAAGGCTGGATCTGTTGCCACTGGGGAGGTCAAGGGAAGCTGCAGCAGCAGCAGTACTCGAGTTACTCCTCTTCTGTGCTTCTGGGGCCGGCACACTTTGCTTCTTCTTCACTGAGAAGAGGACAAGGAAGCATGTTGTCCTTAGCAAGGAGAAGTTAGCACTTAGACGCAAATAAGAGCGAGGGGGACTTTAGCTGAAGGGAATTAAAGTGCTTACAAAGGTTCCCCACCACTTTGCTAAACTTTGATGAAGGTTTAGAAATTTTAAATCCTTGCAAAACAACTCAAGCTTTAGACAGCAATTAGACAGAGTGGCTGGGAAAATTATTATTATTATTATTATTATTATTATTATTATTATTATTATTATATAAAGGTAAAGGGACCCCTGACCATTAGGTCCAGCCATGACCGACTCTGGGGTTGCGGCGCTCATCTCACTTTATTGGCCGACGGAGCCAGCGTACAGCTTCCGGGTCATGTGGTCAGCAGGACTAAGCTGCTTCTGGCGAACCAGAGCAGCGCACGGAAACACTGTTTACCTTCCCACCGGAGCGGTACCTATTTATCTACTTGCACTTCATACTTTTGAACTGCTAGGTTGCCAGGAGCAGGGACCGAGCAACGGGAGCTCACCCCATCGCAGGGATTTGAACCGCCAACCTTCTGATCGGCAAGCCCAAGAGGCTCAGTGGTTTAACCCACAGCGCCACCCGCGTCCCTTCAAAGGTATACTAGTCACAAAATAGTAAGAGGCAGAACAACAAGGTGATCCAATTGTGAATGCTACACTATTACCTTACTGCAGATACCTGCAAAACAGCACAAAATAAAACTTGTCTAGTTAGGCCATGGAGGGGGGAGCAGAGTGGGGTGGGGGGATGTGAAGGAGAAACAATGCTGGAATGTATGCAGTACTTCCTTTTACTGCTTTTGTAATTCTATCTGGCATATTTATGAAATTCACAGAACAGTATTATGCATAAACTAGATTAAACTCCAAACTAGATTAAGGAGCAGCAGAAGGCTAGCAGCAATTCACAATAAATGAAGGTCTTGTTGGCTCCTTTCCTCGAGATAGCAGCACCCTCTAGGTGTAGAAACACATCTTGGATTTGAGTGCTATATACATACACATTATACACAGGAATTATTATTTTTCAAGGGTGCAGATTGTTTCACATAAGAATCTTCACACTACGTATATTTAGTAAAGTCTGATTTTTAAAAGGTTAATTCACTCCTTCCAAAAGACAAATTGTTCCACACAGATGGGCACAAGGGAGGTCGCAACCGAACAGAGACTGAGAAATATACACGAGAAGAGGTATATACACTAAGACATACCTTTTGTGGTTTGCTTTTGCTTCCTTACATTGGCGTTGAGTACTTGCTGCACAATGTATGTGGCATCTGGAGTCTGCTCTTCATACCGAAGTTTTGAGTGGACTTTCTTGACTACATTAGTAGCATTAAGGGCTAAATGAATTTTTAAAAAATAAAAATGTAGGCAGTGTTTTAATTAGTCTAAAATAATCCAGAACATACCTTCCCCTACAGAAGGGTTGGGGAACCTTTTCAATCTGAGGGCTGCATTTACTCATGGGAAAATTTCCGGGGACTGTCTGCCAGAGGCCAGAGGCAAAAGTGAGCAGAGAAATGAATGGGACTTTTACCTTTGTACACTAGGCTCCGTTCCATCTATGCAAAGCGCTTTCTGTGCACCTACACCTCCTTCATTCCTCCACCCAGCCAAGACTCTTGGCTGCATTTCAGCTAGGATAAGGAGGGCAGGGAAGAAGGCCAGGGTTGGCTGTGGCCTGAGGGCCAGGCAGAGAGATCTAGAGGCCACATCTGGCTCCCGAGCCTGTGGGTCCCCATCCATGCCCTACAGCAAGGTGGGGGACTTGTGGTCCTCCAGATATTGCTGAACTACAGTTCCCATCATCCATGGTGCCTGGCCATGCTGGCTGGGGCTAAGAGGAGGTGGCGTGTGACATCTGGAGGGCCGCACGTCCCCCATGCTTCCTTACAGCAAGCCACAGCACCTACTCTTTCATTTCTGACTGGTTTGTTGTTTAAAAAGAGAGTAAAATGAACCTGTGGATCCCAATGGCTGAACATTTGTTGTTGGGGTTGAAAGCACGTAGACTTCCTGTGATGATACTTGCTGCTTAGAAACCTCTTGCTGGCCACCGGCCACGGAGTTTTCTTCTTTCAGAAGGTGAAGCATCCTAAGTGAAGAGCAGAGATGCAGAACAACTTTCGGAAGATTACAATTTTATCGCCATGCCCTTAACAGAAACATTATTTTAGCCATAATGGACATGGTTTGGTACCCTATGCTGTGCTTAGTTCCTACCTTGGAGCTAGATAGCTATCAGTGCCGCATACTATACTTATTTTGGCAAAGTGTATTTTGGTAAATATCAGCTATAATGGAACAAAATTGATCGCGTTAGATCCAGCACTAGCCCTTTGGGCAGTGATTCCAGAAGCCACACAAGAGCTCTTTTATAAAGAGTTGATTATATTTTTGCTAGCAGCACCATGAATAGAAATAGCCCAGCACTGCCTTCGCTCATCACCATTTACAGTTTAATGCTGGCTGGCAAAATGTGGTTTATTGTGGTCGCTGGGAAGCAAAGTAGAGTCCTCAAAGGCGCTGAAAGTCATGATAACTTCATAGCAATATGGAGGCCTTTCACAACATTTCCAACTAGACAAGATGCTAATATAATATTGCCTAAGTTTAAGAAGACATTTTGGAAATATTTATTGCCACAGTGTGTGTTAGCTTAACCTTCATTGTTACATGCCTGTATTTGGATATTTAAATTATATCTTCCATTGATGTTACAAATATGTAAAGGATATGTACTATATCTTGTTCTGGTTTATTGTGATACTGTTTTTAATGTAAATTTAAAAGGCAAAAGTTTGATTTTATTTAAGCATTGTAGCAACATTTAGAAGATCATATACGTGAGAGATAATAGCAGAGCTGAATAGCTGGATTAGTAGATCGTGTATCAAGCAATAAACTATTTGTGCTTATGCAGGGTATACAAAACTTTGAAGGTAAAGAGATACACACTTACCTCTCTGTATCAGTGTCAGATCTGAAGCTCAAATACGTATCGTTCTCACTGTCTGTCTTGCACATCAAATAATTTTCTCCTTCCACTTCATTGAGAGCCTTTCAGGAGACAGATATAACATCTCAAACATTTGCATGGGAGAAATTTAAACTGACATATTTCATAGGCTGACAAAACAAAGTGACCCAATAGCCAGAAATCACAACTGCTGCAAGCCCAGCTAAAGGAAACGCACAGTTTTGTGTCCCAAGAAATTTAATTTCACACCAACAGAGGGCAGAAAGACAATTCCCAATTGCCCAGAAGTGGAAAGGAAACACTTACTTTAACGCTGGAGCATTTTTAAACAACTAGTGCAAACACACTGTTGCTTTCAATCTATGTTGCCTTGATTTCATTAAAGTCAAAACTGAAGTGTTCAGGTTTCAATAAACATTATTTGTACCCACTACTGTCAGTAAGTAATTTGCTAAAATAAAACGAGTACAAACATTTATTTCTGCATTCAATTTTTTATTTGCAGCACAACCCTATGCATGTCTACTCAGAAGTAAATCCCACTAAATTCAATGGTACTTAATCCTACATAAGTATGCAAAGGATTGCAGTCTTAAGAGACATTTCAAGCGCCTCTTCTGTTATGTCTTAAGAGTCACTGCTGCAACTATGGATCTTATCCTCAACAATTTATCTGCAGACATCTTCTCTTAACTGGCATGTGCTTGCCATTTCATTTCACTCCATAGAATGACTAACACTGGTATAATTTGAAAAGGCATGTCTATGTATCAAATGCAAAAGACACATTCCTTGGTCTATGCTATTTATTTAGTGACAAAGTTTACATGGAAAATACACCACCTGTGGATCCATGACAGAATCACTAAGAAGAGAGAGCTGTGTGTGGGGATCACATTTTTGTACGATGGGACCTTGAGAGGATTCTACATCATAATCAGGAGCCACAGTCACATTTGGGAAACCTAGAGGGTAGGAAAGAAATAAAGACTTCCATTCATTAGGCCCAAGATTAGATGCTGAGCCTACTGCATAAACGTAGCAATCCTTTGTTGCCTTCCATGGAGACACTATCTTATATTTCTACAAATTCTAGATACCGTTAGTTTGTTGTAGAAAAACAATAGAACATTGTGTGGCACCATAAGCTCTTAAACACTGAAGTTTTTATTGCATGATACGCTTTTGCGGGCCAGAAAGAGAGAGAAGGGTCTTTTATCCACTTTCTCCACAATATATGTATCACTTTATAAACTTGTAGCCTTTCCTCACAGGAAACGTGATACAGCTCATAGTTTGCCAACTGAGTAACAAATGCAGAGGAAAGGACTGCATGTGGTGGAATTTATCAGGCCAAATGGGATGGACGTGTATATGCTGCTGTAGGTGAAACATCTGTAGACGCAAAGGGAGAAAATATGGTTTCCACACTGGCAATTTACACTGTGTAACTCTCTGGAGCACCAGTCAAGACCCAGCCATCACTCTCTTAGCAAAACCAACAGAATTCAGTTTAAATAGATCACTTGCTTATACAGGCAACCCCCGATTTGCGCAGGGCTTGGTTTCTGGATCATCAAGAACTTCTGTAAAATTGTGTGTAATTGAAAAAGCCTGCAAAAGCCTGCAAACACCCCATTCAGCCCCAACCCACCCTTTATGTTAAATACATAAAATGTATTGTATGACATTTCCAGGTTACTTCCGGGGTCGGCACAATGCACATATAGATGTGAACACGTGTAAATGGGGGGGGGGGGGTGCCTGTATGCTACAAGGAAAATTTGGAGGCATGGTTGTGGCTGTCGTCAAAGAACGTATTTCTATATTATTATCACACTAGGAAACACGAAGCTATCATTTCCAGTAAACAGCTTTCATTTTGGGTTTGCTTGGGTCTGCTAAACAAAACTATATCTCGCTCAGTAAAACTTCACCTAAATGCCTGCGAGGGGCATCTCCAAATAGATCCTTCACCACAGCCATGGCCTGATCAGATCTCTCCAGGACCTCCTGTAACTGGTACTGATCAGAAAGAATCTAAAAAAATGAAAGCACAGAACACACACATTTTATACTTCTCTTTCCTTCCCCAGGCCCTACCCACTCTTCAAAACAGGTTACATGCCACTATTAATCATATAAATTATTAATACTGCTACCTTTTATTAGGACCAATAGATGGGCATGATTAATTCAATATGTAACACATTTAAAAATACATCTACACGTGGCAAATATTTGAAATTACTTATTTTGAGGCATGACCAAGGCAGTCTATGCCAGTCGCTCTTTAGCACTCATCTTAGGCTTATTTGTACAGCATTGTCTAAAATACTAAACGCTTCTTTGAAAATGATGTTATTTTATGACCCGCCTTAATGAAGACAACATTATAGCTAACAAAAGGATAACAAAAATATATAATTTGTCCCTAAGATCTTTTGAGGGCTGGGAAGTAGCCAATGTAGCACCAATTTTTAAAAAGGGATCCAGGTTTTGTTTAATCTGTACTGTTCTGTTTTTGTCTGAAACAATTTTACTGGGTTTACTTGGTTTTATAAAGGTATAATGGTATTGCTGTAACCTGCTCTGAGACCTTATAAACAAACAAACAAATTCACTGGGCTAGTGGAGAAATTATGGATCATTCCACCCCCTTTCTACAAGGACACCTGGTAGAAGGCTTAAAAAAAACCCCAGCCGTCTTGTCGCAGAGGATGTGGCTTCCGACTCCCTTTTAACCAGCATAAACATACTTTTGTGATCTTATTCACTTTACAAGGTTGAAGCACACTATGAGGCTGAGTGTGCCCTCTCCAGATTAGAGAACTCCAGGCATATAATGAATGAATATAGTTCACCAGGAAGCCTTGCACAGCAGCAAACATGAAAAGTAAGATGGATCTCGGGTAGCTGGGAGGAAAGAACTGTGAATGCCACCATGCATACAGAGCTCTTCTCGTTCCCAGCTGAACCACAGCTGACAACTACCTTACTATATCAGCCACAAGGAAACTCTATAACCATTTCTTACCTCTCTCATCAAGGCCAGTTTCTTTTTTTCCAGAGATTCTGGAACTCTTGGTCTCTGCTTCTTCCATTTGCTCTTCAGTGCTTTTTCTTGCAGTTCAAAGTGTACAATGCCTTTGTTCTTTGACTTGTGCATCTCATGGCGTCGTACCTGGAAAGGAAGAGATTTTCCTCAAACCAGAGCAAGGAACAAATGAAGGAGATGATAGTGACGGTACAAAACAACTAGAAGGCTTTCTGTCTTTACACTTCTATACACCGGGCAAAACTAGACAGCAGGGTCACTATCTTAGCGCCATATGCAGACTGCTACAAAAGCACAAGCAGCCAGTGTGGTGTAGTGGTGAAGAGCGGTAGCCTCGTAATCTGGGGAACCGGGTTCGTGTCTCCGCTCCTCCACATGCAGCTGCTGGGTGACCTTGGGCTAGTCACACTTCTCTGAAGTCTCTCAGCCCCACTCACCTCACAGAGTGTTTGTTGTGGGGGAGGAAGGGAAAGGAGAATGTTAGCCGCTTTGAGACTCCTTAGGGTAGTGATAAAGCGGGATATCAAATCCAAACTCTTCTTCTTCTTCTAAACACTTGGAGATGGCTCACCTAATACAAGATTTCCAATGGACTATGAGCATGTCAGAGAAAGAGAGAAGAACAAGCAACAGAGAAGCATGGAAGGGATGGATAAGGGATGGCCAATGGGGTAGCCATCAAATGTAGTGGAGACCTGCACTATCAGCAGCAGAAGGGAGCATATAGGGATACAGGATGCTAACTGCACACACCGTTAGCACTTCCAGCATTGCAGTTTGTAACCCCTCTCCCTAGTCAATTTTGTCCTCATCCAAAATCCAGCACTGGACCCCAGCCTCCACCTTATGCATGACTGGGACACATCCAGAATTGAAAAGAGCAAGTCTGTGGTTTACTTGTATAATTTTATGTCTAAGACAAGCCTCCTTAAGTGCCTCCCCAGTATGTCAAGAAAGACGAATTTCCAGCTTACGAGATCTTCAGGAGTTGCACGATGCACGGTGAGATCATGAACAGTGTTCTGCAACAAAGCATACCAAATGCAAGGTTAGAACATGAAACCAAGTACATCAAATGAATAACCTATGTTCTCCAAGTTCTTCTATGGGTCAGTTCTAACCATCCCACCCCATTTTAGCACACCCAGGAACCTAGAGGGCAGGGCTACACAATACAATGGAAAGAGCACCGCTGCCTCCTCAGTTGATATAATCCTCAGTCTTATAATCCTAAGAGTTGGAAGGGACCACGAGGGTCATCTAATCCAAGCCCCTGCAATGTAGGAATCTTTTGCCAAGCAAGCAAGCTACTGACAAGAAGAATTGCATTACTGAAAGAAGAAGAAAGCTGAGTATGGCACTGCTGCAATATTATGTCTGTGCACATACACCAAAGGAAATAATAGCTAAAGCAGGCATACTTCCAAGGAAACATTTTTAAAAATGGTTTTAAATTCTCATAAATTTTGATAGCCTGGGCTCTCACATCTGTGATTGTTTTGACACGTGAAATTGGGGAGACTCAGGCACAAGTTACCAAGCTGGACTAAAGGTTCCAGAATTAATTCCTCCATGGAGGATGGAGGCTAACAAAGAAGTCATGAAGTGGTGCACAGCCTGAGAACTTCCACGCCTCGCAAATCTCTCCCTCCGTATCCCATTGGGGCAGCAATTCCTGCATAAGCACAAAGGAAGCTTCCACAAACGAAAGCTTTTATACCCCTAACACCTTCTCCCCCCCCTCTCTCTCCCTCTATACAGTGGTACCTCGGGTTACAGACGCTTCAGGTTACATATGCTTCAGGTTATAGACTCCGCTAACCCAGAAATAGTACCTCAGGTTAAGAACTTTGCTTCAGGATGAGAACAGAAATCGCACTGCAGTGGCGCAGCAGCAGCGGGAGGCCTCATTAGCTAAAGTGGTGCTTCAGGTTAAGAACAGTTTCAGGTTAAGAACGGACCTCCAGAACGAATTAAGTACTTAACCCGAGGTACCACTGTATATATATATCCATGGTTCCCAACGTGGGGCCCACCCCCAAAGGGGAGCAATTTGATTTTTAAGTGGGGCCATTTGAGAGTGAGTTACACTGAGTTAATGGCCTTTTAGGCTTCCTCCACGTAAATAGTTCACTTTTTGAATACTAAGAATTATATGTCATGGGGGTAGGAGGGGTGGCATCAGGATTTTAGAGGTGCTTAGGTGGGGCATGGCCCAAAAAAGTTTGGGAGGCACTAATCTCTCTCTCTCTCTCTCTCTCTCTCTCTCTCTCTCTCTCTCTCTAATAATCCAGCCTGAACCGAAGTGTTGGTAAAGTCAAAAGCTTACACACTAGATTTTATTGGGTTTGGTTCCTTTTAGGTTTTGATTCCAAACCCGCTGGGCAAAAGCCGCCTTCTTCTCCAACTCAAGAGGAATCTTTATTTGCATCAGCCACTAGCCATAGCAATAAAATAGAATAAAATATACTGAAGATAGAGGTAAAAAATTAACTATAGAAAATACATGGGGGGGGGGTAGACATCAATAATCAAATAAGAGATATTATTCTAATTGCCCCTCCAGTTTTTGCTGCCACCTGATCATCTTGAACGGACACAGTATCAATGGTTGAGCGACCCGGAAAGGACAATAATAGAGGGATAATAACCTCACTCCTCAAATCTTTATACTTACTTCTGTAAAACAAGAAAATCCTTAATAAAATATCAAGATAAAGAGTGCAGCCAGAAGCACATGAGCCACTGACTCAATACTGCCATCTCCACAGTGGATTTTTTGGAAATCGACTCTCAAGTGCCACCAAAGGCAGTATATTCAAACTTGCCGAAGTGAAAGCACGTCTGTATTTGGGGACCGTTAAATTTTGCAAATTTAACCAAGTGTCAAGACGACCAGGTGGAACCTAATCCTACCACAGACATTTCCTTATTGGGGCCAGATTATTCTGTCGCTCCATGTAATAATTGAATTATTTGCTTTGCTGATTATTAATAGTGTTGATAACTGTTGTGGTGATAAACTGGAAAAGTAAAGCTTTTGGTTGACTCATTTTTTAAAAAAACAACAACAAATGGAATCTGTCATAAAGCATTTAGGAAGCGTGAATAATTGCATTTACGAAGCAGATCTACGACTCTTGCGACTAAAAAGGGAAATAGGTTGTTATTATTATTATTATTATTATTATTATTATTATTATTATTATTCACAGCTTGGCTCCCCCCGGCTCGCACTCACGTCCCAGTCCTGCTTCTTCCTCCTCGCCTTCTTGGGCGGCTTCCTCTTGGCTCCCGAGGCCGGCAAGCGACTCGCCCTCAGCAGCGACATAATAACAGCTGCAGCCCCCGCCGAGTAATAGCCGCGGCCCCCGAAGCGGCGGTGGCTGGAGCGGGCGGGGCTCCGAGGAAGGAGAGCGAAGCGCCGGCGCGGCGCACAAATTGAGGCGGGTCGCGGGGAGGAGAGCAGGCCTCGCGCCCGTTGCCCCGGCAACGCCGCCTGCTCTGGGCGGGAAGGGAAGGCGGCGGCGGCGGCGCCGCGGGGCGAAGGCCGGGCCGGGCCGCTTCCCCTCAGGAGAGCGCGCCCGACGAGTGCAGCGCATCCCGCTGGAAGGAGCCACGTCCCAGGCCCGGCTCGAACCGCCTTCCCCAAAGAGGCGAATGGAAAATTATTATTATTATTACCCCGCCTTTTTTCCTGCCAGGGACTCAAGGCGGCTTACAGATACAGTGGTACCTCGGGTTACGGACGCTTCAGGTTACAGATGCTTCAGGTGACAGACTCTGCTAACCCAGAAATATTACCTCGGGTTCAGAACTTTGCTTCAGGATGAGAACAGAAATCGCACAGCGGCAGTGGGAGGCCCCATTAGCTAAAGTGGTGCTTCAGGTTAAGAACAGTTTCAGGTTAAGAACAGACCTCCAGATTGAATTAAGTACGTAGCCACAAGTACCACGGTATTTGCTGCTGCAATACATGATGTTCAGTATTTGGGGAATTATCCAGTGCTTTTTTTCTGTGGGGATGCATACCCCTAAACGTTTTGTGCATCTAAGTTTGGCCTCATTGAGGGGCAGGATTTCAATATGAGGAGGAAAAGGAGAGTGCAGTGGTACCTCGAGTTACAGATGCTTCAGGTTACAAACTCCGCTAACCCAGAAGTGGTACCTCGGGTTAAGAACTTTGCTTCAGGAAAAGAACAGAAATCGTGCAGCGGCAGCAGGAGGCCCCATTAGCTAAAGTGGTGCTTCAGGTTAAGAACAGGTTCAGGGTAAGAATGGACCTCCAGAACAAATTAAGTTCTTAACCCGAGGTACCACTGTAAAAACAAGAGCAGCTAAAACAGTGGTTCTCACATGGTGTGGCCTCTCCATTACTGATGTGGCAGGAGAGGATGACAAGTGTAGTGAGGAGATTCAACGACTTTTAAACATTTTAGTACAGTATAGTATTATAGTACAGTGGTTCCTTGGTTTGCATACATTTTGGATTACAAACACAGAAGTGCGTGTCCCGGTTTGCAAACTTTTTTTGGATTGCAACCCATTTTGGGGGGACTACGAACATGTTTGCTTTTTTTCGGCCTCATTGGCGAAAGTGCGCCTTGGGTTACAACCTGTTTTGGTTTACAAACGGACCTCCAGAATGGATTATGGTTGTAAACCAAGGTACCACTGTATAGTATAGGAATGTTTGTTTGTTTGTTTGTTTTGGAGATTATGGATAAGATACCTTATAGCAGTGGTTCCCAACCTTTATTTGGCCATGCCCCACCTAAGCATTTCCAAAATCCTGATTCCTTCCCCCACTGTGACATATAATTCTTATTATTGAAAAAGTGAACTCCTACTCACAGGGGAGAAAGCCTAAAATGTCATTAGGTAAAAGGTACCCCTGCCCGTGCGGGCCAGTCGTGTCTGACTCTAGGGTTGTGCGCCCATCTCACTCAAAGAGGCCGGGGGCCAGCGCTGTCCGGAGACACTTCCGGGTCACGTGGCCAGCGTGACATCGCTGCTCTGGCAAGCCAGCGCAGCACACGGAAATGCCGTTTACCTTCCCGGTAACAGCTAGGTCATTAGCTGTTAATAACTCATTCTCAAATTACCCCTCTTAAAAATCAGATTGGGAACCACGGCCTTATAACGTAACCATATTTCCAGAAGTAAAAACCAGGAACCCCCAAAGGTTGTTGAGCTTCTTTTAGGAATACCCTAAAATTGTTGAGTTTTTTTTTTTTTAAAGTGATTTTTCGATTGACTTGCCTAAGATTCAGGACAAAGAGGTGCCTTTGAAATCCAGGTAATGTCCGGACGTCTGGCATTTTCAAAATGAGAGCAAGAGCATCAAGTGATAGCGAGGAAATCCTAGATGTATTTCTTATCAACAAACAAAAATAGTGTGGTGCAAGCAAATTTTTATTCTGAAATTGTGACCCAGAGAAAAGGTTTGAGGACCACTGAGCTAAAGATAATTAAAAAACCCCAAATAAACACAATCATAGAATTGTAGAGTTGGAAGGGACAATGAGGATCATCTAGTCCAACCCGCTGCAATGCAGGAATCTCAACACATGGTACCCCTCCAATCTGAAATCATATCAGACCCTGCATAGCTTTTCAAATGTGCTAGCAGGGTTTTTTGCTACAATCTGTTAAAACCATACAAATAGCATCATAGTAGAATCGTAGATTATTATTATTATTATTTAAATTTGTATACTGCCCTTCATCCAAACATCTCAGGGTGGTCCCTTTCATTAAATAATAATAATAATTTATTATTTATACCCCGCCCATCTGGCTGAGTTTCCCCAGCCACTCTGGGCAGCTCCCAATCAAGTGTTAAAAACAGTACAGCATTGAATATTAAAACCTTCCCTAAACAGGGCTGCCTTCAGATGTCTTTTAAAGATAGGATAGCTGCTTATTTCCTTCACATCTGAAGGGAGGGTGTTCCACAGGGTGGGTGCCACTATTGAGAAGGCCCTCTGTCTGGTTCCCTGTAACCTCACTTCTCACAATGAGGGAACCGCCAGAAAGCCCTCGGCGCTGGATCTCAGTGTCTGGGCTGGATCTCAGTATCCGGCGCTGGATCTCAGTGTCCGAGCAGTCAGTTCCCAAGAACTTAAGGATGACAAGGAGGGAGCCAGTCTAACATCCCCTGGGAGGGAGTTCCAGAGTCTTGGTCAATTCCTTGTCCAGGGCAGCTAGACCAGCTCCATCTGGTACGCAGGCTGAGACCCTACCTGCCTGCAGACTGTCTCAACAGACTGGTGCATGCCCTGGTTATCTCCCGCTTGGACTACTGCAATGCACTCTACCTTTGAAGGTGCCTCAGGAACTGCAGCTAATCCAGAATGGCCACCGGGACCATATAACACCAGTCCTAAAGGATCTTCACTGGCTCCCAGTATGTTTCTGAGCACAATTCAAACTGTTGGTGCTGACCTTTAAAGCCCTATGACCTTGGCCCAGTATACCTGAAGGAGTGTCTCTACTTCCATCGCTCAGCTTGGACACTGAGGTCCTCCTCCAAGGGTCTTCTGCTGGTTCCCTCACTGCGAGAAGCAAAGTTACATGGAACCAGGCAGAGAGCATTCTCAGTAGTGGTCTCTTCCCTGTGGAACCTTCTCGGTAGTGGGGCCCTCCCTTTGGATGTCAAGGAAATAAACAACAATCTGACTTTTAGAAGACATCTGAAGGCAGCCCTTTTTAGGGAAGTTTTTTATGTTTTATGGTGCTTTAATATTCTTTTGGGAGCCGCCGAGCCAGATGGGTGGGGTATAGATAATAAATTATTATTATTATTATTATTACAGTGGTGCCCCGCAAGACGAATGCCTTGCAAGACAGAAAACCCGCTAGACGAAAGGGTTTTCCGTTTTGGAGGTGCTTCGCAAAACGAATTTCCCTATAGGCTTGCTTCGCAAGACGAAAATGTCTTGCGAGTTGCTGCGATTTTTTTCCGCTCCCCACCCCCTTTTTCTAAGGCACTAAGCTGCTAATAGCCTTTTAGCAGCTAATCCGCTAATCCCTTAAGCCTTTAATAGCCGCTAATAGCCGCTAAACCGCTAATAGCGCTAATCCGCTAATCCGCTAATGGGGTTGCTTCGCAAGACGAAAAAACCGCTAGACGAAGAGACTCGCAGAACAGATTCTTTTCGTCTTGCAAGGCACCACTGTATTATTATTATTATTAATTATAGGTCAGGGGTCAGCAACCAAAGCCCATGGGCCACAAGCGGCCCATGGGGGTCGTCTAACCAGCCCATGAGCCGCCCCCGAACTGAGCTGCCTGCTTGTTGAGTCCCCGCATGCTGCACTAAACCAGCGCAGTGCAGCGCAGGGACTCACTTTAGCGGTGCCAGAAATCGTGTCTGCGCAGACACAGATGCTGGAAATTGCATCTGCGCAGATGCTGGAAATTGCATCTGCGCAGATGCTGGAAATTGTGGGCGTGCATGCTCACGTGCCCGCAATCCAGCCCACAGAGGGATCTCCGCTGGAGTGAACCAGCCCAGGCAAGGTAAACCTTGCCGACCCCTGTTATAGGTCATAACCTATAAGAATGTGGGCTGGCTGCAATAGTTAATACAAGTGAGGGAAAGTCACTCCTATGTTACACAACTTACCTTTAAATTGCATTGGAAACACATGCTTTCTTTCACATAATTCTGGGCGATGTAGTTTACCCATCGCATAGAGTTACAAATCCTAGCAACCCATAACAAACTACAGAGCCCAGAATTCCTTAAGGGGGAGACAGTGCTTCGAATGAGCTTCAAAAGGTATAGTGTGTAGGTGCTATTATTTCAGAAGGGAGCCCTGAGACACCCCCCCCCCCGCAAGCCAAACCTTGCCTTCATCTCTTAAGAACTGTTCTCTATGTGAGTAGGGCTTCTTCCTGGTTTTTGGGTTCTTGTCCTTTCACTATACATGATAACTCAGACCCATAAGGGGGGGACTCCCTTCCATATTCAGCCCCCACAAAAAAGTTATCCTCAGAACTGTTTAAATGTTTTTGCCTTTTCCTTTAAGGGTACCTGCAGAACCAGGTTTGAGAGGCCCTTTGGATAGGGCCCAACTCCTTGCTGCTTTCATCACTGCCTCCAGGGGTGTACAAAGCCTAACCAACACCCAGGGTGGGGCAAACCGCCAGCTGCACACGCATTGCGCCGCTACATACAACGCATGCGTGGCACCACTATGTACAGCGCATGTGCGCGACACAGCACATGCGTTTTAGGTAGTGGTTTGCCACCAGCGCTGCTCAAACACCATATGGACAGTGGCAGGATCTTCTGCTCATGGCTGCAGCCATGAATGGAGGATCCTCCACATGCGGCTGCGGCATCATGATAGCAGCTCATGCCGCCACGCCTGGGGGCGGCGGGGTGAGCACCCCATGGGGTGCCTTCTTGTCACACCCCCCCAGACATAGCACCTGGGGCACACCGCCCCCCGCCCCCCTTGTGACACCATTGACTACCTCCTTTTACCATTCACTCAAGGCTCTATGAGTCCTACTGGCCAAAGTTATGATAAGCAGCAACCCCATTCCTTTTCCTCCCTCCTGTAAGTTCTCATTCACTTAGGAAAAGCAGGCATGGAGGCAACAGGATGGATGGGATGCAAAGGGATGGCAAAGGGAATGGGTATGGGCACATGCTCAATAATGGTAGCATCTGACCTGGCTTCTGGACTCTGGCTGGTGATGTGGGGTGGTGCTGAAATTCCCCCCTTTTTATTAGATCTCAAGCTAGCTAGGTCAGCCAGCCATACCTTTTTTTACAGAAGTCAGGAGGCTGTAGCAATCTGAAAGATGCACCCTTTAAAATGTATTATGGCTGGGTTTCCAAATGAAATCTGAACCTTCTAGACCCATGGTTCCCAATGTGGGGCACATATAAGAATTATATGTCACGGGGGGGGGGGCATCAGGATTTTAGAGATGCTTAGGTGGGGCACGGCCAAAAAAAGGTTGGGAACCACTAAAAACAGTTCTTTTTAGGCAAGCCTTCAGTGCTACCATCTTAATAACTGGTATTTTGTTGCTTTAGACTAGGTGTGCACAACCTGTGGCCCTCCAGGTGTTGTTGGACTACAATTCCCATCATGCCTCGAGGTAAGGAGATTGCATTTTGGCAGTATTAGCAAAGGTTGCATGACAATATTGCAGCTAAGGAGAAAACTCTTGTTCCAAGATTAGAAGGAAATATTTACTGGAAAGTTGAGGGTGTCCATTGAAAGGTGAGGTGGGGAAACAGGATACTGAAAAGGAAGGAACTAGCTTGCTTTATCTTCTTACACTTGATAGTGGCCTGGGTTGCTAAGGGGCCTGACATAGAAGAGCTTCACTGCAGCATACAGCAAGGTGGAAAGGAAAAAGAAAGATAGTTCTTCAGCTATCACCATCCTTGGATAGGGATAGCCTGACCCCAGCTGGACAACTGTAATGCATTGTACATGGAGCTGTGCTTGAAGACTACTCAGAAGCTTTCTTTAATGCAAATTGTCGTTGACAGAATTTTGACCAGTGCAGCTAGATAAAATCACATTGCACAGTTTACAAAAGAACTGTGTTGGCTGCCTACTCGCTTCCAAGCCCATTTCAGGTTTTGGGTGGTTACCTATGAAGCCCTAAATGGCTAGACATCTGAAGGACTCGCTGTATCAACATGCCTAAGGGGGTCATTCACATTCCAATGGAGGCAGGAGCTTGTTCTGTGTTCACATGCATTAGGTCTTTGCGGTGGCACCTACCTTGCAAGGTGCTTACAACCTCAGCACTTTTATTTCAGAACCAAGTTAAAACATTTTTTTGGTTTACTCAAGTAATTTGAGTGTTTTTACTGTTTTAAACAGTCTGACTTTTTTAGTTGGCTCTGTCTGTATTAACACCCTCCCCACACACCTTGGTTATGTTATTGTTTTTGCATAATTTATTGTGTTATTTGTTTGAAGCAGTAACTTGCCCAGGCACCATCACTAAAGAAAGGAAGGTTGGTCCTTCTCTGATTTGTGGGGTGCTATCCCTTTGCAAACGCAGGTGGCGCTGTGGGTTAAACCACAGAGCCTAGGACTTGCTGATCAGAAGGTTGGGAGTTTGAATCCCTGTGACGGGGTGAGCTCCCGTTGCTCGGTCCCTGCTCCTGCCAACCTAGCAGTTCGAAAGCACGTCAAAGTGCAAGTAGATTAACAGGTACCACTCCGGCGGGAAGGTAAACGGCATTTCCGTGCGCTGCTCTGGTTCGCCAGAAGCGGCTTTGTCATGCTGGCCACATGACCCGGAAGCTGGACGCCGGCTCCCTCGGCCAATAAAGCGAGATGAGCGCCACAACCCCAGAGTCAGCCATGACTGGACCTAATGGTCAGGGGTCCCTTTACCTATCCCTTTGCAAATGCAACAAGCATTTTTTGGGGGGTTGTAGCCAGGTTTGGTCATTTCGCTCTTCATGCATAACTTATTGTGTCATTTGTTTTTTGCTGTTCGAATTACACAACACACGAAAGGGAGGGCTATGTTTATTTTTAAATCAATGAATCAAAGTAATTGCTCTAGAACCAAGCTGTAGAATTTGGCATTTAATGAGGGCTACAGAAATACAGTAGGCTTAGTGCAAGTGGCTGACTTCCGTAACCATCTCTCTCAGTAATCCGTTCACCACCACCCCATCCGAAAGCTAAATGTGACGTTTCAATAATAAGTACTCGCAACCTTCTCGAAAGTGCTGCGTACGGGAGGAAGCGGAGAGATTATATGAGCCGGAGCCTGCAAATGGACACGTGGCAGAGGCTGGCGCAAACCACCCAGGCACTAAAGTGTGGGATTGGTTTCGGGCATTATTTTTACAGATCGCTGCCTACGAGACGATGTCTTGCGAGAAAGGCAAGCGGGGGGCTCTCCAAATAACAATAAACACAACCATCGTGAAAGGTTAATCGCGAGTGATGTTTCCAACCGGAGTTCGCCTCCCGCCCGGGTTTTTCTGCTTGCCGAGCCCCGCGCGCAATAAACGATTTTTTTATCCCGGCGAAAAGGGGGTCGCGCCTTTCGGCGACCTCCGTCTTGCGCAAGACCTAAAGTTGGAAGGACACGTCCTCCTGGCAGCCGAGAAGGGAAAGGCAGCCAGTTAGTTCCCAACCCTCGGCCGGCTCCCCTTCCCCGGGGACCAGAACCCGGGTGGGTTTCTGCTGCGGGATCTGCGCGCTGCGCAGCCGGCTGCTGCTGCGTTCTCCGCGGATACCTCCCTGCGCACCGAGTAGGAGAAGCTGCCGTCTCGGCCCGAGGGAGATCGGCGTCTATCAATTAGACGCAGAGGGGGTGCGAAGGCAGATCCGGCATAGGAGCCTCCAATCCGGATTCACCCACCACTACTCCGGCTGCAGGCGGGCGCATGGAGAGCCCCGGCGCGGAGAGCAGCGCCTAGCCCCGGCGGGAAGGCGACGCCAGGCCCGGCGCCGGCGCGGACCCTGCTCCAGCCGCTC